>NC_082692.2:61031721-61631721 GCF_949987515.2 Delphinus delphis
GCAGTGCTTTTATTGGAAAGGTACAAACAAGAGGGGAAGGATGGCAGCTGTGTGAGGCTCTGCAGAGCTAATGGCTTAGGCTGGGAAAGTTATTTTGACAGAGTCAGACCATATCTACCAGGCATGAAGACAAGGAAAGGGGCTATGGAGTGGGCAGAGGGGGAAACAGGTTATAGGTGGCCTTCATGATTATCTTCAGAGTGTGCTGAAGCATTCCCAGAGCAGATTTACAGCTTCGCTTTCCTGGGTCATCCACATCAGATCCATGAAGTGAGAAGAATTACTCTCCATCTCTCATTTTAGAGAGGAGGAATGGAACTTCAGAGGGGTTAACATGGCACTGGAGTTAACACCACAGCCTCTCTACTTTCAGACAGTAGACCTTGCTGAAGTGAGGAGTGTAGATGAGGAGGTGGGGGAGCCCTTCTCTCTCTAAGCACATTCCCCGAAACTGGCACCTTCTCAGTGCCTGCTAAGAGAATTCTGAAAAGCTGTTAGAAGAAGTCATGTGAAATTTATGACTTAAATATTAGTGGACGGATGCACGGGTTGTACGTGTCTGTTCCATTTATTGCTGCATAACAAATCATCCCAAAACTGACTGTCTTCCAAAAACCATTCTTTATATTCACAGATCTTGTGGGTCAGGAATTCAGGCAGGGCAACAATGAGGATGGCTTGTCTGCTCTATGATGTCTGGGGCCTCAGCTGGGAAGACATATAGCAGGGAGTCACTTGACAGCTGGAGGCTGGCATCTTCTCAGGGTCCAGTTGGCTGGACATCCAGGATTGCTCATCACATGGCTGGCAGCTGATGTTGGCTGGCAGCTGGGAGCTAAGCTGGGGCTGTTGACCAGAGCACCACATGTGTCTTCTCTAGCATGACAGTCTCAGGGTATTTGGTACTCTTCTGCGGAGGCTGGCTTTCCTCAGAGTGAGCCTCCCAAGAGAACCAGGCAGACCTTTTATGACCTAGTATCTCTTCCACTCCAGTCTATTGGTCAAAGTAGTCACAGGCCTGCCCAGACTCAAGGGAAGGAACACAGACCCCACCTCCCACTAATGCTGAAGAATATGTAGCCATTGTTTTTAAAAACCACAGTGCTGTCTTACTCCTTTATGTCCTCACTCCTTTATGACCCCATTAATCCCTAATTACATAGGAGTTGTAGTTGAAGTCAGCAGGTGCTGGAATCCTACCCTGGCTTTGCCACTAACTAGCTGTGTGACCTTGGAAAAGTTACCTCACCCATCCAAATTTCTGTTTTCTCATTGATAAAAGTATTTATCACAAAATAAATAAACTTTTAGATATCTTTTGTCACGTATAAAATATATTAAAATTTTTTTATTGAAGTATAGTTGATTTACAATGTTGTGTTAATTTCCTGCTATACAGCAAAGTGACTCAGTTATACACATATATAATTCTTTTTTATATCCTTTTCCATTATGGTTTATCCAAGGATATTAAATATAGTTCCCTGTGCTATGCAGTAGGACCTTGTTGTTTATCCATTCTATCAATATACGTAATAGTTTGCATCTACTAATCCCAAATTCCCCGTCCGTCCCTCCCCTACCCCCTCCCTTGGCAACCACAAGTCTGTTCTCTATGTTTGTGTGTCTGTTTCTGTTTAGTAGATAGTTTTGTTTGTGCAAATATTTTAGATTCCATATATAAATGATATCATATGGTATTTGTTTTTCTCTTTCTGATTTACTTCACTCAGTATGATAATCTCTAGGTCCATCCATCTTGCTGCAAATGGCATTATTTCATTATTTTTTATGGCTGAGTAATATTCCATTGAATATATGTACCACATCTTCTTTATCCATTCATCTGTCACTGGACATTTAGGTTGTTTCCATGTCTTGGCTATTGTGAATAGTGCTGCTATGAACATAGGGGTGCATGTATCTTTTTGTACAAAATATCTTTAAAATGTAGCTGTCCTGTACAGCTCTGAGCAGGATTATGATAAGGGATTGGAATATTACCAAGCTGCAGGCAGAACTCTTTTGTGGGGCCGAAGCTTGGTGACCTTGGAGGGAGAAATGGGAGAGGGCCTTGAGAATGATGGTGGGAGGTGGAGAAGGGCTGGGCTGAAGTGAGAGGAGTGTGTGAGGACCACCCAAGACAGGAGGGGACTGGAAGGTGATCCAAGAGGTCAGGTATGAGCTGTGGGGATACCACAGCTGCCCAAGACAGGAAGAGAACTCTAAGAAGGAGGGATGGGATAGGTCAGAAACATTGATGATGGAGACCACAGGACATGTCCCTGGACGGGGGTGAGGAGGGTGGTGGTGGTGATGGGAAGATGAAATTTCCTAGGCTCAGAGAGTGAGAGACAGACAGTAAGACAAGGAAGAGTATTGTTCCTTCAGAGTCCTGTGTGGCTCTGCCCAGGGCTGGAGGGGACATGTAGGGAGACTGGCTGCATGAATGTCAATAGCAGGCATTGGGGCTGTGCAGTCACGGGAAGTAACAGGTAGGCAGTGCTGGCTTCACGTGTGTGCAACCCATGCAGTCACACAGGGCCCTCACCTAGGAGGGATCAAGCTTGGTTTAATGCTCTGCTGTCACCATTTTGAAATTCAGATATAAACACTTCTCTTTTACCATCTATTCCCTTGTTCTCACCACTGAGGTACCGTATTAGAGCTAGGGTTCTTGGGTTGCAAGCAACAGAAACCAACTTTTCCCTATTTAAAATAGCAACTACAGTAACAATTAATGGAAAACTTACTATGTCCCTCTGTGAGGGACCCAGAAGCTTTATTAGGAATAAGAGAATAGTTATCATCAAGACCAACACCATCTTAAAATAGAAGCTCACAAGGGAAAGCTAAACTATACTTTCCCAGTAGAATACTGATAAGAACTTGACCAGAGCCTACTGTCTGCCCACATTGCCTTCCCTGTCTTGATATTCTGGAAATCCTCCAGGAAAATTGAAAACCCTCTTCCTATTTTCCAAGTTAGGATCTCCTTCCCCTTTTGGACTTCATAACCTTTTGCTTCTCTTGTCAGTCATTTCTGGTTCACTCTTATCATTACCAACCAATCCCTTTCCCTCTTATTTCCCATTTCTCCACCCTGCCAGAGAGCTCAGTAGTACAGCTTGGTGAAATCATAGAACGAGCACTGCCCTGGGGTCATAGTGTCTGGGTTCAAATCTTGGCTTTGATCTTTATTATCTGTATGACCTTGACAAAGATCTTTAACCTCTCTGAGCCTCATCTGTAAAAGGAGTGAACAGTGCTTAACAAGCTAGTGTGATAACTCAGTGTGATTTTAGATAGATGGATTGATAGATAGAGATACACATATATACATCAATATAGATATGTAGGTATATACATGTATATATCAATATCTACATATACACACACTTAAATGTCAATATATAAACCAATAGTTGATGACATACAAATCACAATCTACAGTTTTCTTAATTAGCTATTCATTTGCCTATTTACCATATTCTTACTGCAAAATTGCAAGCTCCATTAGGAAATAAAATTGGTCTGTCTTGCTGTTGTGCCATCCTCAATGCCTAGAACAGTTTCTGGAACATAGTAGGTATTCATTAAATATTTTTGTAAAAATAAATGTATGAGTTGTTAAAAAATAAAATAAAATAGCAATTATGGAAGACAGAGGTGGGGGTGGGTTCATTTGATTGAAGACAATGTTGAAGAGCCAAGAAGAGGCAGATAACAGGCAGCTGTGAACATACTGGTCTCCAGCTGGACATAGCATCTGCCCGTCTGGAGGGACCTCAGTTGAAGAATGAGTAAACCCAACTTGGAGAATATGGCCTGAGAGAGCTCTTATTGAAAAGGACCTGCTGGTCATAGAGCAAGACCGCTCTGTGATTCCTCCTATGGCCTGGCAGTTGAGGAGGTGTCGCAGGTGGGGGGAAAGAGGGAGAGCTTGGAGAAGGATAACTGGTGTAGAAACCTTTCCAAAGTAATTGGACAAAAAAGAATTAAAAATGTGATGAACAGGACTTCATTTTACCCCATTCTCCTGGGAACAAATCAGTGAACCGATCATTATCTTCACCAGAGGCCCATTTAGTAAGAGAACATTTGAAAAAGCACATAGAACTGAAGGACTTGTAATCTGTAAGTTTATCTCTAAGTAATTTCTGTCTCTGACTTCCTGATGGGTAAAACACAAGACAAGCTTAGCTTAAGTCGAAAGTGGTTTTGTTTTTTAAATAGCGATAGATCGTTCTTTCAAGAAACCACTGGTGAGTCATGATGGCCAAAGGACTAGAATCAGAAAATTTAGAGTCCTTAGCAACCCAAAGGGGTTCTTACTCTGTTTCTTACAACCTCCCTGTAAGGTAGGTGCTATTATTAACTCATAGGTGAGGAAACTGAGGCACAGAGAGGTTAAGTAATTACCTTGTCTTGCTCCTAGGATGGGCAGGTCCTCATTCATCCTGATACAGTCCCTGGGGGTTTCAGAATGTCCTTGTTCATTCCTCCATTACTTCCTTTCTCCATTCAAGTGAGACTCAAGCTCCTGGCACAGGGGAGGGCAGGCTGCAGAGGGCCCGGTGTCCACTGAAACTCTGTCATAAGGCACAGAAGTGCCCTTCCTCAGTCCCCAATATTCCTGCTTCTTAAGAGTCCTCAACTGGGGGAGCCCAATGTTCTATACCCTTTGTCTGAAGCCTGAATATTGATGAGTGACCTGACCACTCTGAGCAGGGTGACATGGAGCAAAGAACATCAACTCTCAGGGTAGAGGAGAAATCACTGAGACCATCTAATCCAGGGGCCACAGACCCACAGGCTGCAAGAGCCACTCAGGCACCATGAACAAAATAAGTGGGACAAGAAGAGTGTGAGGGCTACGGCTGATGGCCTCATCTTAGAACAGCCTGACTTCTAATCAACTCTGGCTTATTCTGCTACGTTGGACTGGTGCCCAACATTGTCAGATTTTCTGATTTTTTAAGAGAAGCTAGGCATTTTTTTTTTCTCCTACCTCATGAGGTTATTGTAACAGTTGAAAGAAGTAACTCACCTAAAGTGCTTAGAACACACATGTGGCATTGGAGGAAGCTCTGAGTAAGTGCTGGTTGCTGTCATTATAGCATTTCACAGATGTGGAAACCACGGCCCAGAAGGGGCTTCCCAAGATCACAGCCATGTTACAGGCTAGCCCACGCTCCTGACCCGGTTTCCCCCTCCTGCCCCAACCCTTTCCTGGGCCATCCACTATCTTCACTGCATAGCATGACACATTTTAAGTAACCACATAATGCCTTGCCACAGTATTTCTGCTGATTCCCTACTTTTAAGGAAATCTCCTTCCCTTGAGAAATGAAACCTTTCTTTAAGTTTGTTCCAGCAAAACAATCTGCAAGGTTCTTTCATCTGCCTTTAGGTTCACACAGGAGTAGCAGCTTTGAAGCAGCTCCCCGCCCTCTTTTATTAACTCCAAGGGCCTGTATTATACAAACTCAGACTTTTCCCTTTAAGTCAGGGGCTCACCTACTATTTACCCAGGGCCATTAAACCATTAAGAAAAATGGTGTTTCGTGGGCCAGGACAATTTGTGCACTTTGTTGAGAGTGAAGCTAATTTCCTCTTGCTTGGTGAAAAATGTTTACTCTCATTAAAAGTTCCAGGAATTCTGCACCCTGAGCTGATCCAGGTGTGGTCCCAAAAGAGCAGGTAACAGGACTACCATTTCCTCCTGAACACTTGGCTTTTGAGCCCTAACAGCTCCAAACAGGGCTTGGTGTTGGCCTCAGTCTCTACTTTTGACTTATGCTTTTTCCCGTGGTTCTGAGTTAATGCCAACTCACTTTCCCTGTCAGATTAATCCCCCTCACTAGAAAGTCTGAGGTTGAATGGGGCCACTCTCTGTCCCTCCTGGTTTTTGAACTGGAATTCTCCCTGCGGATTGCCATGTTGCCTCCTTCTTTGTATTGGGATGGCCACCATGACACTTGACTTCAAAAATCTGTCAAAGTCAGATGGCCTGCTGCCCTTTCCAGAGGCCACAGATGAAGAGGGCAAAATGAGAAACTAAAGACCGATCTCTAAGGACACAACCACCGGGCTGCATCCAGGAGGCACTGGCTCCCCCTGGTTTTCAGTGTTACTACTTTTTCAGTCCTTCTCAGCTGACAGAGCTCTACCTCCTGTTGGAGCCAACTGTAAGCCATTTTGCAGGTCTGTTTTTCTGAATTCCTTCTTGGAAATGTAATTAAGGTGCAAGGGGAGACAGCTGCACTCTTTGCATTTGCCATCAGGTCAGGAAGTGACATTCCTGGATAATAAGAATTTCCATAATAGATGGAAAGTCCAACCCCAGAGAAGGCTTGTGGTTGATGAAATTAAGGTTTTTCCAAATGAGGACGATAAGGAGCCACGTAAAATAAACTGTGACCTTGGAAACTGTGACGTGTACCAACAGATGTAGGCAGAAGGATGGAAGTCTACAGAGAGGATAGACAAGACCAGCGATAAACCAATGTCAAGGTTTGTTCAGCTGCAGCCAAGGGAGTAAGGCACTGTGTCTGGTGTTCTGCTGTATCTCATCCTGGGTTTTAGGCAAACCAGTTCTCCACTGCATCAGAAATTTCAGGCTCTATATAGGTTTTGGTTATATAAAAAAAAAAATGTGTCTGCAATTACCTGATTCCCTTTGGCTTACTTCCACCCCTAGTGAGTAAACTTCTGGTTAATAATTTGGCTTCCCTGAAATTCTTTTTTTAATTTATTTTTTTTTGACTGCCTTGGGTCTTAGTTGTGGCACCGGGATCTTCGTCAAGGCATGTGGGATCTTTTGTTGCGGTGCGCAGGCATCTCTCTAGTTGTGGCAGCAGGTTTTCTCTTCTCTAGTTGTGGTGCATAGGCTCCAGAGTGCGTGGGCTCTGTAGTTGCACCGCCTGCGCCCTCTAGTTGAGGTGCGCAAGCTCAGTAGTTGTGGCATGTGGGCTTAGTTGCCCCGCGGCATGTGGGATCTTAGTTCCCTGACCAGGGATCAAACCCACATCCCCTGCATTGGAAGGCGGATTCTTTACCACTGGACCACCAGGGAAGTCCCTGGCTTCCCAGAAATCCTGATGTTGGGAAGAGGCTTCCTGGGATGACTTCCATGACTATTTTGTTAAATAGATGAGATATTTCTGACCCATCAAAGCTGAGGACAAGATTCTGTGTCTGATTCGACCCTGCTAGACACAACCACCTACTGGAAACTTGAAAAGCTCCCAAATCTCTCCTGGGTTCAGAGACACCCGAAGCCTCTCACATGTCTCTCCTTGTCCTCCTGCCTTTCCCATGGTGTTCAGTTTGTAGTCTCCATACTGCAGACTTGGAGAGGGAAGTGGCCTGCCTGGGCTCCTGCAGTGAGCGCATGTAGCAGCTGCGACTCCTAACTCCCGTTAATGACTGAGATCACAGTACACAGTTGCCTGCACTGGTTCTGGGTATTTTGCTGCACTGCTCACCCATTAACTTCCCTTCCTGAAAAGATGTTTTAAAAACCACTTTGCTTCTGGAATTGGGCTGTTGGCATGCTGCAGGCCTGGGTTAAATCTCAGTACAGATTTCTCGTTGAGGAAGTAGGCTGAGTGGTGAGGTTAGACCATGCTGAGGAGGATCTTAAATGTTTGCTGGGAAATTCTTGAAGAATTTTGTAGGGAATTGGGAGACTTCAGCTTTTTCAGCTAAGAGGCAACCTGCCCATATATGAATTTTTGACTGTGTAGAGAATTGATTAGAGAAGACCAGGACTGGAAGGGTCTATTATAATGGTACAGATGCCAGAGGATAAGAGTGGGATTAGCAATCGAGATGGAGAAACAAAGTTAGAAGAGATTTTGGAGGAACGCTATGCAGAATTGGCAAAGAAGTGTTTTATGAAGGGTGAAGTTTAAAAGGTTCATGGAAGGTCATTTAAAACTTTATTAGTTATATGTTTATTTTTACGTGTTGAAGTCCCTGCCTGCCATGGTCTCATGTGAATGACATGGCAGAGGTCTGCAGAAAATGGACATGGAAATGGCAGTGTCTGGAGGACTCATAAGGTTCAGAAAGCTCTGCTTCTCAAAACCTGTGAGCAGTATGCCCTGCTATGCCTTCATGGTCCCAGGAAGAAGTTCTGACCCCACTGGAGAAAGCTTGTAGTGTCTCCCATGCCTCATTATCAAACTGGGAACCCAGAAGTTGAGTAAGGAAGAGAAAAGTTACACCCACAAGGAGTTGCCGGACTTTACTACTTTATGTCTCAACAATCTAAGAATCATTCATTCACTCATTCATTCATCCACTCATTCACTCAGCGGATACCATTGAGTGCCTATAATGTATCAGGCACCATACTGGAAATTTAATGGTGAGCAAAACCAGGAGTGGTCATAGCCCTGGTGGAATTTAAAGAATCCAGAGGAAAAGACAGATGTTAATCGATCTCATAAACAAATAGAAAACTGCCCCTGAGATAAGTGCTAAGGAGAGACTTGCGGTGCTCTGAGGCCTGAGAGTGGGAGGATTTGGCACAATCAGGGACGTCTGTGAAGTATTCCCAAGGAAATATCTTACACTGATATTTGAAAGGCTGGAAGGAGTTTAAGTGCGCTAAGAGTGTGGTGGGGAAGAGGGTTCTGGGGTGCAGCGGGGGACAGCATGTGCAAATACCCTGTAGCTTCAGGAGGCATGGAGAGCACTAAGGACAGGAAAGGAAGCTGTTGTGGCCAGGGGAAGAAAGCGACAGGAGGCTGCAGGGGGCAAGGCCAGACCATGCCAGGTCTGTGAGCCATGGTAAGGGGCTTGTCTTTATCATTGCTTATCATGCTTAAAGCCTAATCACATCATGTTGTCTTCGCTATATTGCTTTTTTAGGATTATTTTCTATTTACGGCAAGTATTATTAATTTTTAATGTGTCATAGTGACTTATAGATTATTTTATAAAAATATATTTAAGATTAAAAATTGACTTGATTTAAATAAAAATAGTAATAGTCATACAGGTGGTAAGCAGAACTGTCAAGAATTGCAAACATGATGTGGAGTCAACTCTCATGGAAGGAGTGTTGGTGCTGATCACAAGTCTAGTTACCATCCATCACCATGCAATTGACCCCTTTCACTTATTATACCCCTTCCTCTCAGGTAACCACTAAGCTGTTCTCTATATCTATGAGTTTGGTTTTGTTTTATTTTGTTTGTTTATTTTGTTTTGTTTTTGTTTTGTTTTAGATTCCACATGTGAATGAAATCATACGGTATTTGTCTTTCTCCATCTGACTTATTTCACTTAGCATCATACCTTCAAGGTCCATTCATGTTGTCGCAAATGGCAGGATCTCATTCTTTTTTTATGGCTGAGAAATATTCCATTGTGTGTGTGTGTGTGTATATATATATATAAAGAATGGAGATTGTTGGACACTATGCAAAGTGAAATAAGCCAGTCACAAAAAGACAAATACTTTATGCTTCCATTTATATGAGATACCTATGAGTAGTGAATTCAGAGAGAAAAAGTGGAATGGTGGTTGCCAGGGGCCGGGGGAAGGGAAGAATAGCCAGTTAATGGGTGCAGAATTTCAGTTTTGCACAATGAAAAGAGTTCTGGAGATTGGTCTCACAACAATGTGAACACTTAACAGTATTGAACTGTATGCTTAGAAGATGGTACATTTTTATTTACAATAACCAAGATACGGAAATAACCTAAGTGCCCATTTAATTGGACTTACAATAGGCTTTCTTAATCTATCCTCCATGTCTCTTAACCCCGCTTACTTGTTTTGCATCATTTTGTGTTCTTTTGCTGCACTTTGGTTTAATTTCTTTATATTTATCTTCCAGTTTTAAAATTTTCTCTGCCTGTGTGTCTACTCTGCTGTATAACTTGCATACTACATTTCTACTTGCAGTTGCTAAATATTTTAATTTGTGGACATTCTGTTTGTTTCATTTTAAAATTTGCCAAGATCATTCTTTATAGTTTCTTGTTTCCTCACATTTTTTCTGTTAGTTCTTAAATTTTCTGTCTGATAATTCTAGTACCTAAAATCTTTGTGTTGTCCATTGCTTTGACTGGCTCTCACTGATGGTGACTTATTTCTTTCTATGTTTTGTGAGTTGGATTGTGAACTGCTAATTTTTATTAAAACCTTACTTGTGGGAATTGCTTGAAGCCTGAATCAGAGTGGAATTTCTCCAGAAAGGATTTGTATTTGTTTCTGCTAGCCTCCTTCTAGAGGCAGTTTTATTTCTTGTTCACCTTACTTTGTGGGTGTAGCCCTTAGATGCTCCAGTTTTACACAGTGGACTCCTCTTACATATTCCACTTTAGGGGCCCCCAGACTTTCTCTCCTGCTCCATACTCTGTGTAGCCATCTAAACAGCAGCATAAGGGCTTGAGGGCGTGGCAGAGGTCCTTTAGGTAAAAGATAGTTCTAACACTCTCTTTCATCCAAGGGTTTCTGTTTTCTCTTTTATCTCTAGAGTCCTCAGAGCTTTTTAAATATTTTAATTTTTCATCTTTTAATATTTTATCCAGTATTTTAATTGTTTCAATTGCAAAATTATTTAGGGTATTTAGCTCTCCATGTCAGTCCAGGGTCCTCTTTAAGCTTCACATTTTCTTTATATAAAAACCATTATCTCATATTCCTTTCTTTGTTACTGTTTTGATTTTGCGATATGTGTATATATGTGTGTGTGTGTGTATAAATATAAATATAAATATATATATATATATATATATATATATATATATATATATATATATATATATCTCTTCATTTCTGACTCCTGACTTCAAGTAGAACCTATGAGCCTCTAATTAACAGACTTGTGAAAAAGTTTTTTTCTCTTGAGATTACATTTATTTATACAAAAGTTTCATGGAGAGGAGTATAGCAATTAATTTTTTCTTGTGATAAAACTGAAGGTTGAGAATAGTGTTTAAAAATAAAATTAAATATAAATTTAAATTAGGAAAAGGAACATGGTCTTCAAACTTATACCTGTGCTGTAACTCTGTTTTCCTATGTCTGTAATCATAAGAATATCTTTTGCTAATGTTTGTTAAATTGTCCTGTAGGCATGTGGATTTCCACATTTGAATGTTGTCTGCCATTATCCTGTAACTATAACTCTCTAGGCCTTGCTGATAATTGTCATATAAGCACTACTTGTGAAATCCTGGTCTATAACAGTTCTATATGTTTCTAAATTTCTCTTTTTGATGATGGTGTTATCAGGCTCACTTTGTCTGCCTCTTCTCCCTTTCACCGTGGAATTATTAATTTATTCCCAGACCCTAACACATTCTTTGTCTTAAGTGTTAGAAAGATTTTTTTTTCTGTGCAGCCCACAATGAGTTCAATATGCTTGTATTTGCACTCCCACCTGAGTGAAGGTAGAAGCTGTGTCTTACTCATTTCTGTGTCTAAGTGGTTTATAGTTTAGGAGGAACTCAGGATATAATGAATAGAATAGAAACATAAGAAGAAAAAAAAGCATCAGAATCCAAGTTTTTGAATAGCAGTTAATCTGCTATTGAGGCCACCTGGCTTTCTTCAGGTTGCGAGACGTCTGAGTGGGGTCCAGCAGGGGCAGGGTTGGTGTTCAGAACCTGCCACTCAGCCCAGCCCTCTGATTCTGTCTCTCTTAGGCCACCTGGCTGCCAACAGCTCCAGCTAAAGGAGCACCAGAGTGCGGGTAATGGGACCCAGCCACCACGGGAGGCTAGAGTGGGAGGTTGGCCCAGTACTTGTCATCTCTGCATGATGGCTCTGTGGTCCTGGAGAAGCTACAAGCCTGAGACTGCTCCCACCTCCCCTCCCCATTCAGGGAGGCCCAGCATTTTGTTCCCTCCAATTAACTGTGCATAACAACAAGGAGTGAAACCAAGTGATTTAAGTAATAATTTATCATATTCAGTTCACCATTAACAGCCGTCTAGTGTTTCCTTTGCCCTTTTAAATGAGTCTTTGTTCTGATGCTCAGCTCTTTTGTGTATTCCATAAGCTTTTAATGCATGCCTTCCCTCCCTCCCTCCCTCCCTCCCTCCTCCTGCCTTCCTTGAGCTTTGAAGCACTAGTGTATTTCTAGAAGCAGCTGAGCCACCTCTCATCTAGCATCCTTGTCCCATTTAATAGGGAACTTGAGTGTTAGTTTATGAGCATGAACTCTCGGCTCCATGCTGAGAAATGCAAGGGAAAAGGATACAGTCTTTACTCTGGACCAGCTTTCAACCTAACTGGGGGGATGAGGCTCATCCAACATGAAGCCGTCAGAGGAGGAAGGAGAGGACCGTATTTGTCAGTATCAGCAAAGTTCGGCCTTGCTGTGAGGAAAGCTCCCTGGAGGAAAGGACTGAAACCAGTTCTGAATGTTGCTGTGGATCTGGGGAGGAAGTAGAGGAGAGGGCAGCTCACGCAAGGGCCTAGTGGGAGCACAAGTGTGGATTTGGGCAAATCTGGCGTGAGGGCAGGTGAGGTAAAGTCAGGGAAGTGAACCTTAACCAGGGTAGCACTGATTAAGGGAGCCTTTTGTCTGCCTGCTTGCTAGTTTGTCTCACCTATGGGATCAGCTGGCCTATGAGCCTCCTTTTCTTAACCCCATGGTTTCTGGGGTGTGGAGAGCCCAAACTTACAGAGGAAGTCAGGCAGTTTTAGGTTTTCTTAGTTTATTTACTTTCACAGCTGTATTCTAGTGGGCTCTGTGTGTGTGTGTGTGTGTGTGTGTGTGTGTGTGTGTGTGTGTGATCAGGTATGTGTGAATGCACACCTTGGCTCTCAGGGACTCTCATCAGACAGTTATGTTTCTGGATTTGGCACTGGGGTGGTAATAACTGAACTGGGGCAGCAGGGGCCATAGCTTTGAGTCACTGAGGCTGTGAGACCCTGGGCCCCTGAAGAGGCCCTGATAGCAGATCTGTCCCTACCTCAGGCCTGTTGGGCTCCCTGATGGTGGAGGACGGGCCTAAGCATGGGGAGACAGGGAAGCCTGGACCTTCGGAGGAGCTGAAGGAGCGCCTACACAGGTCCGTCCTCTTGAGCAAGGTCCCGGGGCTCTGGGGTCACATTGAGGGTCCCATAGTCAGGGTGTGCCAACAGCCCAGTGCACTGTTCCCTTCTCAGAAGGAGACACCATGCTGGGGGAGGGGGTCTCACTGGCCTTCCAAGGAGCCAAGGTGCTAACAGACTGGACTGCCCAGGGCACAGATCATCCTGGAGAGTGAGCTGAGGAGGGAGATGATGTGGAGGGACCCCATAGTCTGACTCTCCAGCCATCTAGGAGCCTGTATTCATATGCTCACTTCAGGGTGTCTCTTGGCTAAAATGTCTTAAAAATGAGGCCTCGGGGGGGGGAAAACATTAACTAAGATTTCTTTTCAATTTCTGAAATTAAATATAAGTTGAGAGCAAGCAAAATAAGACAACATTACCTTTAATTCCAAACTATGGCAATCCAATGATGTGGAGACCTACTTCTTTACTCAGATGTCTTTTGGGAAGAGCATATTATTTATTTGAAAGAAATACTCAGAGAAATTGCTTGAGGTGGAGGGTAAGACCCCAGGGGCATGCACGTAAAAAAATACATGGGGCATCTTTGAAACTGTTATACTCAAGGCATCAAAAGAAATTTGCCTCATTCCTGAGAGGAAAGTTGGTAGGAAATTTAGGTGAATAGAAAGAACTGAGGGTCCAGTGGAGTTGGGGAAAGCCAAGAGAGATCCTCCAGGGCCAGAAGTGAGGGGCAACAGGATTGGATACAGGTGACAGCAGAGGGACAGGCAACTAACATCTGTGCGACAATAAAAGGACACATTCTTTTAATGGCAACAGATGGCCACAGGGCCAAGCATGCCTGGGGGTTTTGGTTGGGCCACCTTATACAGAAGTAGCCGGGGAGGTTCTGTGCTCAGGATTTTAGAGAGAGAACCGAGTCTCATCCAGTTTAGGTTTTGACATGAAACAATTAACCCGAGGCCACATGGTGAACTGAGGAGGAAGGTCTTCCGATTTCTCCTGTGACACTCAGTTATTCTCTTTCTGAACTTAAACCTCAGTTAGCAGATATTGTCTCTGTTCTATGTACACTCATTTCCAGATGCCTTTAAATTTGCTCTAGAAATACCAACATCCTCTTTCTCCCTAGTCAGGAAAGAGCAGAAAAAGAAAGCTGAAATGTCATCTCGAACACTGACTGCAGCCCCTGGACCACCTTCAGCCTCCAGGGGATGGTGGGAAGGGGGCGGGGGGGCAGGGGGGAAGGATGGGAAGCGGGGGAGGTCAGGAAGGCAGCTTCACAGTCAGGTCAGATGTGTTTCTTCCTGTTGCTGCAGCTCAACTCCCTTCCTTTGCGTTCCCCAAGGACTGACTGTGCAGATATCTGATGTCACGCAGGCCACTGAGTTTTTGCTGAAAGCCTAGACCCGTTCTTCCCTTTTACAAGCTTGGTGGTGCTGCCCCTTTAAGACTTTTCCTTGGCTTTACCTCTTCCCTTCGTCCCTAACAAGCCCAAGACCAAACCGAGAAGAACGAAGCCAGGGTAAATTGAGAAAAAATATTTGAAACCTATTAAGTGTGGCTACAAGTTTATTGCAATTCTTAAGTTAATTATATCCTTTTTGACTTCCAGCCAGTCCCTCACTGGGCTTCCATATAGACTTGGCCACCTATCCCAGCCTCAGGCTGGCGGCATGCCTATCTGTCTGCCTCATTCCTTCCCTCCCTCCTTCCCACCGCCTCTTCCCCCCTCCCTCCTGCACAATTAAGTAGCAATCCTCTGTAGCTACCTCCTGGAGCTTAAATGTGGTCAGGGCTGTAGTGTGTATAAAGAACTTGAAGTGTGTGTGTATTTGTATCCCTGTGAGGGGCAGGGACATGGTAGATAGTGGAAGATCACGTATATAAACGTTTTCTCTTACCTCAGCCACAAACATTTATTTTAACTTGTACCTTACAAAGTGTTATCCCCTGGTCATTTAAATCTCATGAATCCTTTGTACAAGTAGGTGTTATCACTGTACATCCAGGTGTTTATGAATGAAGAAACTGAGGCTCAGAGAAATTTTACAAAGGGATTGATCGCACAGCTATTAGGTGGCAGAACAAGATGGGATTCAAGACCAGGTGTTCAGTTCTAAGTTGTGTGTGTGTGTGTGTATATGTGTTTCCTCTCTACACTACACTGGTTCTCAAATAACAATAGAGTTGTACCTTTGTATAACATTTAAGAGTACAAAAGGAAGTTCATTCATATTGCCTTATTTAATCATTAAAACATTATGATGTTGGTGCTGTCCCCATTTGGGGGTTCTTTAGGAGTTCTCCTCCCGGATCTATCCCCAGGTTGGCATTGGGAGCTCCCTGACCTCTAGCTTCCTGATCCTCTGTTTATTGGTTTAGAGTCAGGCCCCCGAGCCAGGTGAGGTCACTCAGCCCCTTCCCCGGGAATTTTGAGAATGAAAAAGGTCAGCATGTAAACACAGTGGTTGAGAGTGCCCATTTTCTGTCAGGTCAGCTAGGACCAGAGAAAGCCAGTGTACAGTAAGACAGGAGAGCAAAGAGGCTGGGGAACAGCAACAGAACCAAGAGATGAGGAGAGGCAGAACTTCCTGAACGTCCTGCAGGTCTTCAATCTTTGGTTCTATTCCATGAGAGTCAGCAGCTTCTCTTCCCTTGGATTCTGTATGACACTCCTGTTCCCTGCCAATAAAATATTTTTTGCTTATACTGTATACTAGGGTTAGAATTTTCTTACTTGCAACTAAAAGGATCCTGAAAAATACATATCAGAAAATGGAAGCAGTGAACTAAGCGCTAAATATAGGTACAAGAAGTGAACGATAGGAGTTAGAGGATGGAGCAGTTTTTGCTGTTGTGTTGCAGGAGATCTCATGAGCTGAGCTTTGAAGCCTTGCTCACAACCTACATGTATGTAACCATTTGGCAAACCCTGTGGAGGGGAAAGAAGAATACACAGGAACCATCTTTTAGGAAGTTTCCTAGCATAGCAGATGCTTTCGGTACTCCTGACACATTCCGTCAGACTACCTCTGATTTCAGCTAAAGCTGTGCTGGACAGCTCTTGTGTACTAAGCATCCCACCTCAAGGGTCTGTCTTGCTTCTCTTGGCTTTTCTGTCTCAGTGCTTTCTCCAAAGCCACGGGAGCTCTCTCAGCCCATGAGCAAGCATAGCCCAGAGATTTGGAGGATGGAGAGAAGTTACTCCCAACTGAGATTGGAGGATCTGCTTCCAAGATGGCTTACTCTCATGGCTGATAAGTTGGTGCCAGCTCTTGGCAAGAGGCCTCCGTTCCTCCCCATGCAGAATCTCCCCAGGGCTGGTTGAGTGTCCTCACAGCATGGTGGCTAGCTCTCTCCAGAGGGGCAATCCAGGGAGAAGGCACATTGCCTTTTGTGACCAAGCCTCCCAAATTACACACTGTCACTTCTGCAATATCATGTTGGTTATACCTGTTCAGTTTGGGATAGGACCACACAAGAACATGAATACTGTATCAGAGGTAAGGGTCACTGGGGCTATATTAGAGGCTGATTACCATAATGCCCCTGTGGACAACCCTCAGCCAATAGGGGATGTAAGCTAGAGGACAAATGCCCAGCCTCCTAATTCTGAAGTAAATTCTGCATAGCTCCTCAGAAGCTCCCCAGAGAGGCTGAGCCCCAGTCTGCCATATCTGTAATCATCTGAAGTGCACACCCTTTGTTGGCTTCTCCTCCTTCTTAGCTTTCTATTCCTCTCTCCCTCACTCCTGTTTCCTGTGATTCACCTCCCAAACAAACTCTTTCACTGAAGTACTTGTCTAATGCTTTTGGAGGAACCTAAACCAAAACACAAAGGTAGTATGTAAAATAATTTTGTTTGTTTTAATATTTATTTATTTGGTTGCACCAGGTCTCAGTTGTGGCACGTGGGCTCCTTAGTTGCAACAGGAGGGCTCCTTACTTGTGGCATGTGAACTCCCAGTTGCGGCATGCATGTGGGATCTAGTTCCCTGACCAGGGATTGAACCCAGGCCTCCTGCATTGGGAGCACCGAGCCTTACAAACTGGGCCAGCAGGAAAGTCCCTCGCTAGGTCTATTTTTTTTTTTTAATTTTTTTTTTATTTTTATTTTTTTTAAAGTTCTCTTTATTATCAATTAGAAGGTCTTTAGTATTCCCTGGCATGGTTTTTTTTAAAAATTAATTAATTAATTAATTTTTGCTGTGTTGGGTCTTCGTTTCTGTGGGAGGGTTTTCTCTAATTGTGGCAAGCAGGGGCCACTCTTCATCGCGATGCGCGGGCCTCTCACTATCGCGGCCTCTTTTGTTGCAGAGCACAGGCTCCAGACGCGCAAGCTCAGTAGTTGTGGTTCACGGGTCCAGTTGCTCCGCGGCATGTGGGATCTTCCCAGACCAGGGCTCGAACCCGTGTCCCCTGCATCGGCAGGCGGACTCTCAACCACTGCGCCACCAGGGAAGCCCTAGGTCTATTTTTATACACAGGAATATTAGGCTTGCTTATTCCCACAAGCCCTCAAAAAATGGAAGCAACAGTCATACTTGTCCCTCTCCACATGAATCTTTAGTAAAAGGCAAAAGATTCATTTGATTATGAATTATGAAAGTACGAGTATAGATTAAAATAGTTTTGAAATGGTGTGGAGCTGATCACGAAGGTATGTGATATACTGCGCTGTTGGAATATTGATGGTTAACCATGTAGAGGAAGCTCACAGAGGGATAGCATGGTCATGAAAGCTTTGTGGAAGCATCAGGAATTGAGAAATGGAGGGATTGGGGGAAGGGGCAAGAAGAAAGGCAAGAGGAAGGCAGCTTTAGCAATACCTGTACCTCTGTATATACCTATACCTCTGTACTGAGCGAGGCAGGGAACAGAGAAGAGGGATGTGGCTGGGAGAGGAGTGGTCAGTGCGTGGGACAGTCTACCAGGAAGGGGCTGGGGCAGACTGTCCGTTGGGAAGGCCATTGTGACAGTCCAGTGAGAGGTTAGAAGGGCTTGTACATCTGGAAATGAAGGATGGAAGTGAAGAGCAAGATCTTACAGAGCAGGACACGCCAGGGCTTCCTTCCCAGAACCAGACAGACAGGATTGAGGAGCCTGCATTGGGTTTCAGAAAGGACTGTGAGGTTAGCAGTTCTTTTATTCATTCATAAATAATTATTAAACACTTATTAAATATGTACTCTTTTAAGCATAGGGCCATAGCAGTGAACAAGATCATGAAACTGTGTCCTCAACAAGCATGTTTTCTGTAAGGAACTATCTAGGAACCTCCCTTAGGATCCTAAAGGCAAGTGCATGCTAGGAAATGGATTCTGGACTTCCTCAGAGCTGTGTCCTCAGCATCAGTCACAGCTAGTTCTCCTTGGTTTGCTCATTCCAAGTTTCCCCACAAAATGTCCTGTTCCCTTTGGCTGCTCTCACCTTCTGCTGTGGTGTACATCACACCTTCAGCATCACTCATTAACATCTGTTCATTTGCATGGATGTCTGATTGTCAGTGTGATTACAGCCATGGTGCATATTAGGGAAACAGGACTTGGTGGTTATTCATAAAATAATCAGAAGCCTAAGACAGTGCTAGTGCCATGCCTGTGACTCAATACAAGTTCAAGTTCATACTCATCAGTATCCAAGTGGTATGCAAGGCCATGCAAATCATCCTTTTATCTTAGCCTCCTCCTCTTCTATCCCCATGGAACCACTTGAGATTCTCTACACATGTCCTATCCTTCCAGGCCTGTGTGTCCTGGCTCATGCTTTTCCTGGAAAGCCCTACTTTCTCACATAGAGTTCTTACTCATTTTCTGAGCCTCAGCTCAAATCCCATCTCTTCTTGGAATGAGTTGCTCTCTGCTCTATGCTGCGAAGGCCTCTGTTTGCATCTTGCTTGCAGCCCCTTGATGCTCCCTTTCTTGTTTTATAGTTCTTTGGACAGGTTTCTTTCTCATAAAGAGACTGCAGGCTGCTCAAGGGCCCAGGTCTTATTTTGGTATTTCCAGGTGCTCTGCAATAGTGGAGATTCAGTGTCATCTTTGCTAAATCAACAGATGGAAGGCATGGCTGCTACTAAAGCTGATGCACCACCTTGACCACTGATGCTGAAACTGATCAGCTTATCAGATGGTGGGACTGAGACTGGCAAGGTCTTGCTGCCTGCTAGCACTCGAGGGAGGTGACGATGCCATATGGCTCAAGGGATGCAAATGTGGGTGCTCTGGCGTTGGCATCTTACATTATGAAGTCCCAGCACAGGTGCTCTGCTCCATTTTTCAGACGCGTGTTTGCCTTCCCTAAGTTCTCCACAAGAGACGTGAATCTAGGGAAAGTCCTGAATGCAAGCCCCATAGTGCTCAGGCGGCCTGTGTTTCTCTTACTCTTAGTCACTTCAGTCCTTACATTTGGAATCATTTTCACTTCCTTGAAGATGGAGCTAGAAAGATTCTTTGAAACTTCAGATTGGGAAGTCTGAATCTGACTTAATAGCTTAGGAAAATAATATTTGCAAAGAGTTTATATTAAAAAAGGCCAAGGCCTCTTAAGATAATGGATTTAGAGGCCTCCTTTACCTCTTCAAATGCACACGTTTTTATCCACCTAAAAAATGCTTATTAAAAAAAAAATGCTTATTAACTCTAAGCACTTCTTCTATTCTTTGATCTTCTTTTATTCTGAGAGTCACCCTAAAATCAAACAAGGGTTTAGAATTTCTGATCACTGCCTTAAAAAGTCGGGTCATATACACTGTGCCAGGCCTGGTACTAATCCCATCCCATGTCTGTGATTTCATCCTCTCCATGGGGTCTAGGTGTTGAGTCAGTAGAGGTAGAAAAGCAACCAGGCCTTTTCTCTCTTAAATTAAGATACTTATATCTAGTGTTTGCAAAGTGTTTTCACAGCTATTATCACATTTGCTTCCTAAGACTAAGGAGATTTGGAAGATTATCCCATTTTATAGGGAGAAAATAAGGGCTCAGAGAAATGGAGTGATCCATCCAATATCACACAGCTTAGAGTGGTAGAGCCCAGTTCTTTTGACCAGTATTCAATGCCCCTTCTGGCAGGACCCAAATCTGCCTGTGATTCCAATCCAGCACTCCTTTCAACACCTACTTCCTACTTCCTACTTCATGCTTCCTTATAAACACACATCTTGTATCCTTTACCTCAGTTGGCTGTCAGCCAGCCTCTGTAAGGTGGCAATGGCTGAAAATAGCTTATGGTATGACATTGCCCAGCAAGATTGCATTTTTCCCCAAGAATTAACAAAACAGAAGCCTACATGGGAGAGTTTGGGTTTGGTGACATGTCCATTGTGGGGTTGCTTTGGTAGCCAAGGGGTCTTCTTGGTGTCCCTTATGACAAACATATAGGCAAGCATGTATTTTCATAGGTCTGAACCCCAGTGTTGATGGCACAAGAGAAGAGAAAGAAGGAGGAGCTGAATGGATGTCTTGTGAACAGTTTCACGTTGTGGAACTTGGTAGGTCCTGGGGGATGAGACCTTAGAGCCCCCAAGTTAGTTGGCCTGCAGGCTAAGCTGAATGCAGAAACAGCATGGCTTTTCAGATAGACTTTTCCGTATTTTCTCACCCACTTGGATGAGGCCAAAGAAAAAAACAACCTGTTTCTTTATTAATGATGCTTTCTGCAGAGTTAGATTAAGCACTGATTAAAGGCAGATGCTTCCAAAGTATAAATGTAAGTACCATCTCAGTCACTCTCCGGTTACAGGGTTTCCTACACGATTCTTTAAAATCACTTTGGCTCTCTTCCCATTTCCCTTCCTCTATGCTCTCCACCCAGCTTTGGAGCTGCCCCTCCCAGAAAGGCTTCAATTGCCAGGAGCAGGAGCTTGGACTCTGCGAGAGACTTGCTCTGTGGAGAGCTTCAAGAGGTACCACAGGGGCTGCTGCCTGGAGCCACCTTACCAGGAGGCAGGTAAGTCCTCTGGGCTGGGGGCAGCCCTGTTCTTCTGTCCTTTCAGGGCTGGACCTGCCACTATGGAACTTGCTCTGTTTTTTTCATCAAGACAGAGTACAGGCCTTTTGTAACCTTTTCCTGCTCAAATCAGAGGCAGAGACCAGGTATAGGATACATGGCTCAGGTGATGGGGTCCATCAGGTGGTTCTCCTCCTTTCAAATGCTCTGAGAGGGCATGAGGGCATGGGGACAGGAGATGGCTGGCTGGCTGGCCTGGTAGGTGCTTGCAACCCTGGACTTTGTGTCAGAAATTGGACTTTTCTAGAAATGATGTGCTCAAGTCTTGTGTCCATCTGAGGCTATGGTGCAAATCCCCCAAATATTTTCTGAATTCCCTGTGGCCAATGAACTTAATCAGAAATTGATGTACATGAAGGGTTTTGTTTTTGTTTTGTTTTTGTTTTTTGCTGAAGAGCTAGCAGCTTAATCTTGGGATTGGCTTTGGACTGAGATCAAACTGTGTTAAAGTCTGTTCAAGTTCGCTTTCTTTCTGATTTTCTTATGGGATTTATGAAGGAGGAAGAATATATATTCTTGTAATCCACATTAACGTACATAGCTTATGAATCACCAAAGTTAGGAACTTGTTATGCAGACCACCACCCAAAATGGGTGAAGGGGCATCCTGTAGGATATATCCACCATTGGGTTGTCTGGCTTGGATGAGTGGGAGGGTGTCATGGTGGGACCAGTGGAATGCCTGTGGGAGTGACATGAATGGAGCGGTGGTGGTGAGGCTGATGTCCAGGGAAGAATGTCACTCACAGTGAGGGTGCCGTCGACCCAGTGCAGCCCAGCTGGAAGCTGTGTGGCTTTCTCCTCCTGACTCCCTTCTCTCAGGAAGGGGTGTCTTAGTTTGAGTATGAAGAACTAGGCAGGTAGGTGGAATTGCATGGTAGTGACTGTTTGGGACTGAGATTCTCCAGCACTTACGGGATCATAGGCAAGTGTCTCCATTTCTCTAAGCCCTAATGTTTTCTTCTGTAAAATGTGGATGATATAATAATATCTACGCTGTAGCTCTCTTGGGAAATTATGAGAGATAATCCATTTAAAGTGTTTGACAGTGCTTAGCCTATGGCTCAGAACTCTTATTAACCTCAGTATGGGCCTTTGGCATTTTAGGTTGTGTGGACCAGATCCATGCCAAAAGGTTCTGGTTGTGCAGCTGCAATCCTTTTGTGACTTCCCCTTACTGCTTAGGGTAAAGTTTAAGGGTCAGGTTGTCCAGTTTGGCTCCTTACCTGGAGAGAAAGTTAGAGAGAAACACTAGTCAAAGGAAGATGTAAGGTTAAAATCTCTGCCTCTTAGGAGAAGAATTCACCAGACGAATATTTCCTTTCAGAAATCCCCCAAGGATAATATTTATCTCATGAGGTTGCTCTGAGGATTAAATGAGATAATAATTTTGCCTGGAACAAGGTAGACATCCTTAAATGACGTCTATCATTGTGAAAATGTTTGTGATATGTTAATTGAAAAGTTCATAGGGTAAAATTGCATACCCATCATAATGACAGCTATGTAAATATATCCACAGAAAGACTGTGGAAAAGAAATACACCAAAATGTTAAAATTTGCATGTGTTAGGTGGCTTTGGTGCGTGATCATTTCCTTGTCTTGTTTTCTAAATTTTATTTAATGGATGATTCTATCAGCCCAAGCCCTGGCAGGAAACAGATGGCACATTCAAACTGGGCATTTTGAGGATGTTTTATTGAAGGGACACTTTACAAAAGTTCAGGCAGAGTTACAGTAACAGAAGCAAGTGACAGTGCCGTTCTCAGGTGTGCTGAGAGTGGGGAGCCATTACACCCTGCATCTGAAGGGGCAGGGGGAGGTGCTGTATAACTGGAGGAGAAGCTTTGTGGATGGGCCATCTGATAGGAGCTGTGGTGCGTGCAGCCATCAGGGAGAGAGTTGGGAAAGAAGTCTCCAACCTCGTTCTCCCCTATTTTCTGGGTCTCTTGCTGGTGCCTCCCATTGGCCAAACTCAACCAGAAGCCAGAGTTCAGGGGACCCCAGTGAGGGGTCCATGTGGATCAGCTTCATGGGCACTGAGCAGGGTGGAGAAGGATGGGGAGAGACCTGTAGGGCAAACCGAAAATGGCCAGCACAGTAAGGTTATGTAGCTTTTGTAATTATAGGTAAAGTCATAAATAAGAAACAAAAGCCTTTTGCTACCCTCAGTGCTTTCACACATGCATACTCTTCCCTCTTTCCTTTCAGCTCCATGACTTCATCTTTGTAACAATGCCCTCCTCTGGGCTCCCACAGCACCCGGTGCTTCCCCTAGTGTAGCCACACTCATTGCGTGGTTTCATCCTTTGTCCTTAACTTACCTGATTCCCCACACCATTGTAAGACCCTTGAGGCTGGGATGGTGTTTTATATCACTTTGCATTTCCAGCACCCAGCACATGAGTGAATGAATGATTGGAATTCAGATCTAAATACCTCTATAAAGCTATAGATTTGAAGTAAGGTTCAGAGCTACCTAATCTTAACAGAGTGAATTCCCAAAGAATTTAGGGCCTCTGCTTAAGGAAGTGAGGCTTTGGCTTTCGTTCCTAGATGAGTGTTTGTTTACTTTCTATTTAGTGGGAGTGGGCCCGTGAGCCTGCTGAACACAGGCTGGTCCTCAGAGGCCCTGACAGATGGCTCCCCACCTCCCTTGCCAGTCTAGCCCATCACCTGATGGAGGTCTGGCAGAGCCTTCTCACAGGCCTCCCTGTCTCCCATGATTGCCCTGTGTCAAGTCATAATTCACATGTTGCTGGCCTCCTGGTTTAGGACTGCAAATTGAGATTAAGCTTGCTTCCTTTCTGACTCAAGGAGATTTAGAGCCTGTCTTCATACCTGATATTGACTCTCTGTTTTGATTCTCTATTTTAACTCTCTATTTTGAATTAGAGGATGTTTTGAGCCCTTGAAGGATTTTTACAATCCTTTCGCAATACTATGGGAGTAACATACGTGCATATAATTCAAATAGGTCAGGAGGAAAAAATGTTGGGAAGGATATAACATGAAAAATAAAATGTCTCCACCATCACCTATATATCCAGTCGCACTGTTAACCATTTCAGTTTTTCAGTCTTCTGGTCATTGTCTCACTTAACTCTAAATAATTCTCTTATTCTTCTATTTCTTGATTTATCAAGTTTAAGTAAAAAATATTGAATTGCCCCTATGTGCGATGAGGGATTTAACTTATTGACAGTAAACCTTCTGCCTTTCTCATGATTCCTTCCAGTTTTTTTTCCTTATATTTCTAATTTGGTTTTGCACTTGATTACCTGTGTAATTTTAAGGGATAGACTTATACTTGTATTGCTTGATCCGTTGACCTTCCATAGAATGTCTTAATTCTCCACGTGTTTAAGATGAGGAAATTGGTGCCTCTGAGCTTCCCCTCACCTTTTCTCTCCAACTCCAGCTTGCAGCAGAATTTTATAACATTGATAACATTTGAAGTCTATTCTGTAATTATAATTAATTTTGCTTTATGTATCAGATTGCTAAAAATCAAAAACTAATATATAACCTTTATGATATAAAGATTTTGTAGCTACTAGTCTCTAAAACCAAGTACTATATTGGGGCCCATAAAGAAGGGGCTGGACTCTGATGTCACTGACCTTCTGCTGCATGAAAGAGAACATTCGAAGTGTCAGGGTCAAGTGGACTCTCTTTTTTTCCTGTTATTATATTCTGTCGGCTGCTCAGATCATTTAGCTGGCTTCATATGTAAAATGTGACTTTCTGAAGAACATTTTGTTTCCATGGAATTTCTAATTACCTTTCTTTTTTACCTGTTAATAAACCAGTTTTTTTTTTTTAATTTTAATTTTTTTGGCTGTGTCAGGTCTTAGTTGTAGCATGTGGGATCTTTCTTTGCAGCATGCGGGCTCTTCGTTGCAGCCACGTGGGCTTCTCTCTAGTTGTGGCACTCGGGCTCCAGAGCGCACGGGCTCAGTAGTTGCAGTGCACAGGCTTAGGTTCCCCGAGGCTTAGTTCCCCGACCAGGGATCAAACCCGTGTCCCCTGCATTGGAAGGCAGATTCTTAACCACTGGACCACCAGGGAAGTCCCCATCTATAACAAATTTTGACATGTGCAGTTTCAGGAGTTGTCAGTTTTATTTTGTGTTATTTATTTTTATTAAGTCTCTTTTCCTCAAGGACCCAGTCAAAATACCCCAGGGTCAGAACAGCAGGGCCAGAATGTCCAGTTTCTTCTTTAATAGTCTCATTATTATGGCAGCAGCCCTCCACTGGATTTCTTGCTGCAACTTAGCATAAGGTCCAGTTTTTGCCATCCAGGGTCTTTCCTGGCTCATCCATTTTATAGGATCAACTAACATTCATATGCTGTTTACTGCAAAAGACTTCATGCTGTCTTAAATATCTTTTATGAGCTCTAGGGCCAAATTCAGTAGAGTCTTATTATATGCTCACTTCATTTATACAAATTCAATTACATATGTTTATGAGAGAGCGGTGAGGGAAGAAATAGAAGGGAAGAGGAACGGAGGGGAGAGGAGAGGAGAGAGAGTAATTTAAATAGTACGGCCAATTCCATTATCCAGGAGGATCCATAAAGATCTTGACCCTGACATCCATAAAGATCTTGACACTGAATGAATGCAGGACAGAATGCATTGAATCTATGGTCCCATATTTGGTTTCTGTTGACATATGGCTCACACCTTGTGAGTACTGCATTACCCTTAGTGTGTTTAAAGACACATATGTTGCCCTTATCGTGGCCTTTAAACAGAATCCAGCTACTTTCTTCACTGAAGAAAGAGGTTCTATTGAATTTGTTGACCAGTGAGTTGGGATGCCTCTTCAATATGGTACCTCCCTAAGGGATTGGCAAGGGAAGTTTTGACTATGTTTTTTGTTTTTGTTTTTTTCTTATGTGCTTTTTTTCAGAGGCTAACATGTGTAAGCTGTGATTTCTCTGTATTCTAGTGCTTCCCGGTTCTCTCCACTTGCAGGTCCCATCAGTGGCTTCAACTCCAAGTGTTTTAATCTGAATCTATTCCCCCAAAACTTTTTCCTTCCCTAGTGCTCTCTATCTGAGCGAGTGGCACTGTTGACTCACTTGCCGAAGCCAGGAGCCTTGGCTCCTTCCTGTCCCTTAAATCCCTCTCTTCCCATGAGTCACTTGTCAAGGCTATTTTTTAAGTGACTCTCAAATCCATGCACTCCATTAGGTCATCCTCAGTGGTTATGACCTGTTGCAACAGTTTCCAGGCTCATTTCTCCTATTCTGGCCTTCCCAACTCCTTCATTCCCCTATCCCAAGCCTATTCATTCTCACCAGTAAGAGGGATATTTAAAAAATGATAGTGTTGCTCCTCTGGAATAATAATAATAGTAATAACCCACCCTTCAGTAACACTCCACTACCCTCAGGGTGAAGTCCATGATCTTTACTAAGGATTACAGGCCCCCACATGCTCTCCAATGCTGACTGACCATTCCACTCCTCACAATCTCCATTCTGGGCAAACAAAACCTGTTGATGGACACCACGTTCTTTTTCAACCAAGTGTCCTCGTACATGCTCGTTCCTCCCCCCTGCAACACTCTAATGTCCGTTTTTTTCTTCTCTGAGACTTACATCTCCTTCAGGTCTCAGCTGAGACATTAAAGCTTCGGTAAGCCATCCCTGATTCTGCAAAACTGCTCAGATGCTTATCCTATGAACAGACATAGCACCCTCTATTTATTTCCTATAGTAGCATTTGTCTTACTCTACTGTAATTTCATGTCTTTTATCTGTCTTCTCCACTACAGCAGGCAGTGTAACTGTAGGGTCTGGAGGAGAGACTGAGGTTTTTTCACCATTAGTGCCTAGCACTGTGCCTGGAACAGGCTCAGAGCACATGGTTGTCGAATGAATAAACCAATCCTGTGTTGGGTTCCCCATTGTAATTCCTTGGAGTGGTGTGGGAGTCAATCCTAGATTGGCATTCAGTAAATTAGAAAGGAAGAAGATGCCTGGCATGGGGAGTAAATGCATTCAACTTAAACACTACTGCTTTTTCTCAGAGTCTAGTTTTAAGCCTGAGTCTGTAGAGAAAGTCCTTGTAGAAAGGGCTGTCAGGGATAGGGGCTGGGAGAGCTATTTTCCCATGGTAGAGTGACCTATTAGCTTTGGCAAATGCTTTTTGCTTTCTTGGGGTCTCACTTCTGCCAGGTCTGGGTCTCAGAAGTTAGGGAGCTGGCAAAGGACCATAGATGTTAGTGTAAATGTTCATGCCTGTGTTTATGTCTCTTTTGTTTCCATCCTGTCACATTTCGAGAAATTTGCCGACCAAAGGTGAAGACTCATGCACTCATAGTTTTGATTTTACAACCCCCAACTATGGCCCACTTGATTCCCTATTCCTTCCTCTCCTGTTCACACTGCAGCCACTTGTCTACCATCTGCAGGTCCCATTTCAGCAGTTCAGCTGGTTCAGTCTTACTGTCTTCCTTGATGCTTGGGTCTCATTTTTAGAGGCTGAGCTTCTTCTGCTCATTGACCCTGAACTCAGCTTCCCACCTATTTCCAGGTCCTCCAGGAATAATGTCCTGCTTTGGTCTCGCCTATGCCCAAAATTCTTTTTATATCCACAATAGTGGTCACATCTTCTGACCTTCTCCACAGCTAATGAGTTCCCAGGCCCCCTCACCTCAGTCTCAACTCTTGTAGACCCCATGATATGGTCCTTGGAGAGTGGAATCTCAGGGCAGACAGTGTAATTTTCTACCTCCCAGAGCTCTCTGAGGATCTGCTGCTTGTCTCTGCCCTGAAGGGGGAAGATGGATGACAGGTGCTGCCCGGTGATCTTCCCAGATGCGAGGAATTTCCGCCCCTTCACTCCTGACTCTTTGGCTGCAATCAAGAAGCGGATCGCCATCCAGAAGGAGAAAAAAAAGTCCAAAGACCAGACAGCAGCAGAACCCCAGCCTCGACCTCAGCTTGACCTAAAGGTGTCCAGAAAGTTGCCCATGCTCTATGGTGACATTCCCCATGAGCTGATAGGGAAGCCCCTGGAAGACTTGGACCCATTCTACAGAAATCATAAGGTACCCTCTGTGGGGAGGCTGGGGTGTTCTAACCATGTTCTAACCACCAGCTGTAATTGGCATTGCATGGATCTCCAAATATTGATCTCAGGGTATAAAGAGGCCAGACCCCACTTCTCCTTTGCTGTCACTCGCTGTCATTGCTTTCACAGTCCTGAGAATGGCTTTCAGTACTAAGTTTCTCTCTGTAATAATGCATGTCTTGGAAAAGAAGATGAATGAGGACGAGGAGCAGCAGAAGGGTAAAAGGAGAACAGAGAAAACATAAGATGGTGTCAGGAAAGAGGACTGGACTAGCAGTCAGAAAAGTTGGGTGTAGGCCATTTCACGTAATTGGATTTATAACTTTGGGTAAATGACTTCACTCATTCTCACTTTTCTAATCAGTAGAATGGGAATAATGCCTGCTCTCCCTACATTACAACATAGGCATGCTATGGAGCCTTTAAAAACTGTAAAACTTTATAAACTGTAAGGCATTATACTGATATGAAGAATTAATATCACTGTCCATGAATGTCCATTTCAGCAACTAGAGTTTACCTTGAAAAACTCTTAGGCAATAGGCTTTTTAGGCTATTAAATGAGATTTATGAAGGTCAGAGCCCTAGACCAACACTTGGCACATAAGAGGAGCTCAATAAGTGAAGTTTAAGAATATTGTAATCAAGTAGGCACATACAGATTACATGTAAACTCCATGCCAATATGTGATAAGCTTGCTGTTTTATCTACCTAGATGTAGGGAAATTCTAGTAAAAGTTCCTCAAAGGGGTTCCTGGATGAGGAAACGTGAGCTCAGTCTCTTCTCATGGCTGTTTGAAAGCCTGGGGCAGTGAGGAAAGTCCTCTACAGACCATCCCCTTTCAGGAAAGACTCAGAAGACCTTGCCATCATCATCTCACTGTGTGATCCAGCAGAGAATGGAAAACCGACTTTGCCAGACTGAAGACAGGAAGGAAGGAAGCTGGGGAGTTTGGGGCAAGTCCTGGAAAATATGGGATGCTGAGAGCATCCTTTTCTGGCACCCATGAGAAACTGACTTCTCCAAAGAAAGATTGCCTGGTTTGTATGTCCTTGAATTGGACAGACTTGGGGTTACCAGGCCGAATGGGGATTGTGTGATGGAAGAAAGCTGGGTATGAGTGGGAAGGACAAAAAAGGGGAAAAGAGACGAAGGAACAAAAACACTCCAATATTTCTCCTTCTCCTAATGCCCCAGAATTCCAGGGGCTTCTAGGAGGCAGAGTAGTTGGAGGTGAGATAACTCCTGGAGGCCTCCTTCTGCCTCTAGGCTAGGTAGGAGATCCAGGAGGTAGGCAGCAGCTTGGTGTTTTGCGGACAGTCCTGGGAGGACAGGCTCTGATACAGCTGGGGTGGATATTCTAGGACCATCTCTTCTCAGCCTGGGTCCTCCCTTTAAATCAGGAGACATGATACTTGTTCAGAGCTCTGCACACCCATGACCTAACACGTCAGTGCTCTCAGCAGTCATGTGAGCTATGTGTGGTGTCATTTGCACTTCACCTTACAGATGAGGAGACAAAGCCTTGATGGGGAAGTGGCTTATACCAGGTCAAACAGCTAGTTAGTGGTGGAGCTGGAACTCAAACCCAAGGGCTCTTTCTGTAGTCGCAGGTCACTTCCTCTCTTTTCAAAGCTTCCATTTTTGAAGAGCTACAAGGAAAAGCGTGGAGATGTGTCAGCAAGCAGACAGGTTTAAATCATTAAAACCCTGGCAAGTGTAGTTAAATACACCATTAGTTGAAATATTTAAAGCAGTCAGAGGAGGCATTAATAAAATATCAAAATCAAAGGACATAAAATGGATAACTAATAAGAACCTGCTGTATAAAAAAATAAATTAAATTAAATTCAAAAAAAATCAAAGGGCATAGAAGTAGAGCCATATCATGCCACCTATTAATCTGGGTGACCCACCTTAGGAAGAGGTTTGCTCTCTGCCCTAAAATCGTCTTTCTTTCCAAAGGAAGGGCACAGAATCCCCAAAGTGAGTCTTAGACTCCTGGGCTCATAGCTTTTAAAGATTTCATTTTGTTATGGAGGAAACAGAAAATATCCTAGTCCACATTTTCCCTGCAGCCAGATGGCCAGCAGACAAGTAAGTTCCAGCAACTCAGTGAAGGAAGCTGATGTTTGGCAGTGGCTGAAGTTCTGGTATCTCAACCAAGGCGGCAGCTACCCCACTGTTTCTGGGCCTGGGTGACAAGACCTGTCTTTCCTGTCTGAGAATATGCTGGATTACATGTCAAGTAGTACTTTTCTGCAAATATGAAAGGAGCAGTGACACAGAAGACAGGAATGACCCTAGTTCTATGAAGGCTTTTGTAACAGCCATCAGGACATATAAGGGGGCAGCCAGATGACAGTTAAATGGAAAGGGAGAGGTCTGAGGGTTGATGTTAGAAGCTTGTGAGTCATTGGTTGTTGTCCAGGTGCGGGTTCAGGCCCAGAGGCCAGGAAGACATGCAAGGAGGAAACAGGTGCAGGTTTGGTGTTTTTCAGTGGGGCCCAACTGGACACTTTGGGTGAACAGTGCACCATTTGGTGTGTCTGTCCTGGATTTGGCATCCCAGGACGTACCCACTACAGGCCAGTAGAGCCTCCAGTGATTGTGACAGATAACCAAAAACAACCACACACATTTCCATTGCCTTCTGTAGGCCCTCCCCTGCCAGTCGAGAACCTCAGGCAGATTTGCCTATGTCCAGGGAGGTGGGGGGAATGGGAGAGCAAGTCTGGGAACTGTGATGATTTTTTATTGAAAATCCTCAAGGTTAGAAGTGAATGGCAGACTCTTTCATGTAGCACAGCTCAGGCATAACAATATAAACTCTCTAGGTACCTGACTATTCTAAGATTCATTATAAAGTTTTTATTTAATTTTATCTTTTATTGAAGTATAATGGATTTACAATGTTGTGCCAACAAAGTTTTCATTAGTAATCAAAATAATTTAAAATAATCTGCCGAGTGTGAATGTTCAATTCTATTTCTGTCTCTTCAAGTTTTCTTCTAGTTCTTATCTCCATAAATATATACCATGGAGTACAAATCAGAGGGTTTTGTTTGACCCAGTTATTACTCTTCACCTCTTTTTTCTTTACTTGCAGGGCCCATGCGCTTCATTTCTGGGGCTTCCAGAGTATTTCACTGGGTGAACAGTCCACAGCTCAACAGTTATTTTGGGAGTGAGGGATGACTTTCAATAGATCAGAGTCTTGGGACTCTGAGTGAGACCCAAGCCACATGGGGAGATCTCTTGGCTTCCAGAGTGACAGTGTAGGCTGGTCAGAAAGTACCTCTGGCTTCAGAAGACAGGTCTCCAGTCAGAAGCTACAGTCATCATAATAAGATAAGCCATGACTCAACCTGTGGTTCCACCGAATTTTCTCTGAATGAGCTCATGATAAATATTGTTTGGTCACTGCATGTAATTCCTGTTGTGTTTGGTTTTTTTTGCAGACATTTATGGTGTTGAACAAAAAGAGAACAATCTACCGCTTCAGTGCCAAACGTGCCTTGTTCATTTTGGGGCCTTTCAATTCAATCAGAAGTTTAGCCATTAGAATTTCAGTCCATTCATATCCTTTTGTTGCTTCTTTTACCAAGTCCAGGTCATGTGAAGTGTGCAGAAGCCCTAGGGGTTCACATGTTTGTTGAGTGGAAATAGCTTATTCTTTTAAGAAATACTGGGTGAGTGGCCCTGCTGTATGGCAGGGCTGTGTTGGGACTGGCACCTGTCTGGGATCCTGTGGCCTCAGAGGAGACAGGTCAAAAGGCAAGCAATTTCTTAGTGAGATGGGCAGTCTGGAAGTGGGAGTGTGGAGAGGCTCTGTTGTGCTTTGGAGGTATCAAGAATGGCCTCCTGAAGAAAGGAACATCTAAGTTGAGACCCAAATAAAGGGTAAACTGGCAAACTGTGCACTGTGTTTAGCTGATAAATGAGTCGTGCTAGAACTACAGTGTTTAAAGCTTTTTTAGAAACACTTTCTAGTGTTAAAAGTCCAGATTTTCAGGGGGTGAGGAGACACCAGGCAGTTTTAGATGGGGGGAAGGGGGGTGTGAAAAAGACGTGGGTTGGTAGACGGAAGTACTCAGGAAAACGGGAAGGAATATCTATTTAAGTTGGGTTCCCTAGAAGCAGAGCCTGAGATGGGATTCTTATTTAAGTGATTTAGTGGGGGAGTGCTCTCTGGAAAAGGAAAAACGGAAACAGCATGGAGCAAAAGGAGGAGCCGAGCAAGGACAGGGTCTCAGTTGAGCCCACATCAGACATCAGCTGGAGCCACGGGGATCTCCAGAGCATGAATCTATCACAGAGCTGCCCCGTCTGAAAGCCAGAGGCCCAGTTTCTGTAAATCTGTCGGTCAGACATGTGGAAAGGGAGTGTAGCCCTCCACGGTGAGGAGGCTGCCATTCAGGCTGAGGACAGTTCTTCAAGGGAGGGGACAGCTGTGGGTTGTTCTCAGCCAACGCTCACAGTTAGAGGACAGATGCTCCTGCAGAAAAGGGGCCCTGCAGGGACCCCCACAGCCTCAACTACAATAACTAATGACACATGCCATCCTGCAGTGTAGCTGCCTTAACGGCCCTAGTCACATTGTTCAGCATGTTCATCATCTGCACCGTCATCATCAACTGCGTGTTCATGGCCATGACTCGTGGGAAGGACAGCATTAACATAGATACTGAGAGTGCTGAGTAAGTGTTTGTCCTGCATGCATTTGTCCTATGTTTTTAAGCAAATAAACCTAAAAGAATTATGATTACCTCAGATTTTAGCTATGGAGAGAAGAAAAAGTCACCCATAATCCCAGATCCCCAGCACAAATGCTGGCAGAGTCAGTTTCATTTTTGTATATGTACACTTACAATTGTCTTTAAAGGCCTTTTAAACTTACATTTGTAATAAACAGCACACATACAGATTTTATGTCTAGTTTTACGTGGTCTTCTTTGTCCTTATGTAGGCTTAATAGGAGCCCATTTTGATGCCAATACAATATTTCATCAGGTGACTATACCATAATTTACTTAACTACTCTTGTATTTTACTACTATAAATAGCATTGCAACAAGCATCTTTTGGTATAAAGCTACTTTAAAAAATCATTATTTTCTTAGAATAGAGTCTTAGAAATGGGTTTACTAGCTAGACAACCATGGCCCTGACTGGACACCCTAACTATGGTTGAACTGACAGTGACACACCCCAGAGGGCCTGATTTGCCTGGTGGGTTGAGGTCTCCCTATCATGGAGATCTCAAGCCCCGCTTCCTGCTGGTGGGCATGGCTGTACTCCATAGCAGATGTCATTTTGGTCTACATGTCCCACCACTGGCAGGCTTCTGCTGGAAAAGAGAAAATGGCAGGGTGGGAGGTGGAAGGCTAAATGGCTAGGCAGAAATAGCAGTCAGAGGTGGCTGTCTCATTTGCTTGAGATCTAGATGAAGACTTGCAGAATCCCACACATCTGCAATTATAGCCTTTTTTCAAAATACCTATAATTTTATAAATTATACCTGAGTTTAAAAGATGGCATTTACGGGCAGACATTATTTAACCTTCTGTGTTTATTTGTCACCTAAAAGGTGAGCAGTTTAGAAAAAAGCGGAAGCAGAAGTAGCTCTTGCCCAAGGCAGCCTCATGACCATTTCTGCTCTTGGACTTAGCTGCTTTGGGATTCTTCGAGTTCCCAAGACCTTAGTTCTTTAGCTTTGAGGGCTAACAATGGTTGGACATTCTACCAGAAAAGGTCCACTTCTTTTACTCTGAACCAGCAGAGTGTTCAAAATCATTGTTTCTGTCCCAGATGTGGGACCAGCGTGTGTGTGTGTGTGTGTGTGCGCGCGTGTGTGTGCGCGCGCGCGCGTGCCAATCAAGCATATTTTTATTGGGATTATAACAAGAGAGCTAGAGTATTGTCTTTTGGAGGAGGTGGAAGGGGAAGAAGGGAAATAAATTAGAAGGCAGAACATGATGAAGGACTAAAGGAATAAAATGGAAATAGTTTTTTTAAAAATTGTGATAAAATACACATTACATCACATTTGCCATCTTAATCACTTTTAGGTGTACGGATCAGTGGTATTAAGTACATTCGCACAGATGTTCAACCGTTACCACTCTCCATCTCCACAACTCTTTTAATCTTGCAAAACTGAAACTCTGTACTCATAAAACAGTAACTCCCCATTCTGCCCTCCCCTCCAGTCCCCTGGAAACCACCATTATACTTTATGTCTCTGTGTATTTGATTACTCTAGGTGCTTCCTGTAAGTGGAATCATACCATATTTGTCTTTTTAAACTAGTTTATTTCCCTTAGTATATGACCTCAAGATTCATCCATGTTGTCACATGTGACAGGATTTCTTTCCTTTCCTAGGCTCAATAATATTCCATTGCATATATATATACCACATTTTATTAATCTATTCATCTGTCAATGGACATTTGGGTTGCTTCTACCTCTTGGCTATTGTGAATAGTGCTGCTGTGAACATGGGTGTGCAAATATCTCTTCAAGGCTCTGCTTTCAGTTCTTTTGTATATGTACCCAGAAGTGGGATTGCTGGATCATATGGTAATTAGATTTTTAATCTTTTGAAGAATCTCCATATTATTTTCCATGGTGGTTGCACCATTTTACAATCCCACCACTAGTGCACAAGGGTTTTAATCTCGCCACATCCTCACCAACACTTGTTATTTTCTGCTTTTTTAAAAAAAGTAGCCAGCCTAATGAGTACGAGGTGATATCTCATTGTGGTTTTGATTTGCATTTCCCTGATGATTAGTGATATTGAACATCTTTTCATATGCTTGTTGGCAATTTGTATGTAATCTTTGGAAAAATGTCTATTCAAGTCATTTGGCCATTTTTAAGTGGATTATTTAATTTTTTATTGCTGAGTTTGTAGGAGTTCTTCATATATTCCAAATATTAACCTCATCAGATATATGATTTGCAGATATTTTCTTCTAGGAGTCTTATAGTTTCAGGTCTTTTTTAAATAGTCACAACATTTTTATTTATTTATTTGTTTATTTATTTATCTGTTGGGTCTTCGTTGCTGTGCGTGGGCTTTCTCTAGCCACGGCAAACAGGGGCTACTCTTCGTTGCGATGCACAGGCTTCTCATTGCAGTGGCTTCTCTTGTTGTTGAGCAGGAGCTCTAGGCGCGTGGGCTTCAGTAGTTGTGGCATGTGGGGTCAGTAGTTGTGGCTCGCTGGCTGTAGAGCGCAGGCTCAATAGTTGTGGCGCACGGGCTTAGCTGCTCTGCGGCATGTGGGATCTTCCCAGACCAGGGCTCGAACTGGTGTCCCCTGCATTGGCAGGCTGATTCTTAACCACTGCACCACCAGGGAAGTCCCTAGTTTCAGGTCTTACATTTAACTCTAATCCATTTTGAATTAATTTTTGTACATGGTATAAGGTAACGGTCCAGCTTCATTCTTTTGCATGTGGATATTGTGCTTTCCCAACACCATTTGTTGAAAAGACTGTCCATGTTGGCTGAAGCTTCTCTCAAGAATATGGCTGTGAAGCTAGGTGTTTAAAAGCAGCTTTACAACTTTATCCATGGGCCTCTTTCTCAGAAATCCCAAATACCAGAACTTGCTTGAGGACCTTACCTTTCTGAACTCTGATTTGCTAAGACAAGAATGTTAAATGTCACATTAAAATGGAATCTGACCTCATGAAGGTCATATCAGACAAATGGGCTCTCTCTTTTTCCAATAGCTTATCATATTTCTTCTTGTTCTGAATGATTTGCTTTGTAGGTATGTCTTCACTGGGATTTATATATTTGAAGCATTAGTTAAAATATTGGCAAGAGGTTTTATTCTGGATGAGTTTTCTTTCCTTCGAGATCCGTGGAACTGGCTGGACTCCATTGTCATTGCAACAGCGTAAGAATGTTAAGATTTTTACCAAAGAGACTAGAGGTGGGAAAGAAGCCCCTTGGCTTCCAGCAGGGCCCTGTGTAGATACACATGACTGGCTGAGTGCAGCCAAGTAAAGCCTAGAACTGTGAGTGCAGTGTTGGTTGACACTGAACTGCACCATGTAGCCAACTGACCAGAGGCCTTCACACACACAAATCCATTTCTCGCCGCACCGTGAGGCTTGTGGGATCCTAGTTCCCCAACCAGATATTGAACCCAGGCTCATGGCCATGAAAGCACCAAGTGCTAACCACTGGACTGCCAGGGAATTCCTCACAAATCCATTTCTAGGCCAACACTCATGATCTTACTTTTTCAGCCATTTATTTACCAAACACTGACCTGTTATGGGGCCAGGCTCTGTGCCAGATATAGGGCTTGTGATAATGAAAAAAAATATATCATGCATGGTTCTCACCCTGTTGGAGCTCGCAGGTCAGAGGGGAAGTGAGGCATTTAATGACCATTATAACCTGCTACAGTGAGTGCTAGCATAGGAGCTGTGCATGATTCCAGCTGTTAGAGCATGGAGGAGGAATTAAGGGGTCTAGAACATCTTTGTCTACTGAACGGTCACAAAGAGTTTCTCTCATGTTTTCTCCTAGAAGTGTTATTGTTTTGGCTCTTACGTTTAATTAAGTTTGTGGTCCATTTTGAGTTAGTTATTGTATATGGCATGAGGTTAGAGTTGAAGTTCTTCCTGAAGGAGAGGGCATCAATTTGGCATCCGAATGATGAGATTCCAAATTCATGAGTCAGCAAAATAAAAAGCAAGAGGGGCAATGGCCCATTGCCAGCACAATAATAATAAACCCAACCTTATTTAATTTGTGCCAGCCATTGTCTTAAGCACTTTGCATATATTTTTCTGTTTAATATTCATGAAAGCCCTTTGAAGTAGTTACTATTAATTTCAGAGTTTTACATTTGAAGGTCAATGGTCAAGTGCTCCTGGTTATTGAGAGATGGTGTAGTATGTGGGCTCTGGAGCCAGACTGCCTAGGTTCCTTCTGGGCTTGGCCACCTGGTGAGACCTTATGGAAGTGTACTGGGGCCTGGAACTTGATAGCAAGTCAATAAATGTTTAAGTTGATTTCTGTTATCCATGGATGTAGCCACAACTGCAGTGACTATTTCAAGGAATCCTCATCTATGTCCAAGTGTAAAGGTTAGCTGAGAGCAGCCTCCTGTGCAATCTGTGGTCCATAGGGTCCATAGCAATAGAGCACTAGTGGTATTGCCAGGTCCTGACACGAAGGTGGGATTGGAAGGGGAGGTTGCAGATTTCATTCTGGTGGACACACACCTCAGGCTGTGCTTACTTGTGACCTTTGTGGAGATGTGCCGGGCAGACGCATGCCTGAACAAGCCTGGACTTTCCTTGTGCTTTGTCTTGTAGGTTTGTGTCATATTCACCATATATCAAGGACAGCAGCATCAGTCTGTCATCCCTGCGTACCTTCCGAGTGTTCAGAGCTTTGAAAGCAATTTCAGTAATTTCAGGTAAGTCACTCTAACTTTCAACACTGGCTCTTAGCGGAAGAGAATAGTTAAAATTTCTCAATATGTCATGTAAACCACAAACTAACAAACTCTGCTTTATTCATTTATTTGATCATTCAACAAATATGTATTGAGCACCTAATATCCACTGTGCTAGCTGCTTGGGATATATCAATGAGCAAACAGACAAAGGTCCCTGCCCTCATGGAGTTTACATTCTAGGTGGGGGGTTGGGAGACAGACTTAAGCAGTAACTATAATAAATAAGTAAATTATATAGCGTGCTGGAAAGTGACATATGCCATGGAAAAATAAAATGGAAAAGTAGGCGATGTGGTGGCTCTTGGAAGTCACGGGGGTTCATGGAAGCAGGTTGCAATTTTAGTGGGGTGGTTAGGATAGGTGTCATTGAGAAGGTGAGATGTGAGCAGATTTGAAGGTGGTGAGGGAGTTTCACAAGCAGATATATGGGAAGGAGTGTTCTGAGCATAGGAAGCAGCCAGTCTACAGACCGAGGACTATAAAACATGTGGGTGGGGCTGGAGCAGACAGAATGAGGGGCCAGGTGGTGGAGGAGGGACCACAGAGGTGAAGGGGAGGCACCTAAGTACCGGGAAGACTTGGGCTTTGCTCTGAGAGAAATGGGAGCCATGCAGGGGCTTTGAGCAGAGGAGTCATGACCTGACCCAGGCTTTAAAAGGATTACTCTGGCTGTTGTGTGGGGAACAGAATGTGCGGGAGCAAAGGTAGAAGCAGGAAGACCAGATAGGAGGCATGTTGGTCACCATGGAAATGTGCTGCTCAGATCTCCTGCTGCAGGGAGTGCAGTTGACTAATGGTCCCAGCTGCCCCCTCTCTGGATTCACCACTGCATTCATGTTCATGCCAAGATCACGCTTTCCCTGCATGTGGGGGCCGCTAGTGCAGGCCCACCCCTGAAAGGTATGGGACTCCTCTATGTGGGACTTTGGCTCAGCGGCTCCTCAGCAACCAGGGTGAGACTGTCTCACAGCAGCACTGCAGTCTGAGGCACTTCCTGTCTATCCTGCTTCCTTCCTGATCTCCTTTCCCAGGTGTCAGCCCTGTGTCACAGTCTGAGGCTCTCTTTGTCCCTCCACTCACTCCCTCCAGATTATTCCTCACAAGCATTTCCCCAGGAAATCTCTTGCAGTCTGGTCTCAAAGTGTCTGCTTCTCAGAGGGCCCAAACTGACACAGGGGGCCACTGCCATAATCCAAGCAAGAGGTGGTGGTGCTCTCAGATCAGGCAGTGGAAGAGGAGTTGGTGAATGCTGGTCAGATTCTGTGTAAATTTGAAGGTGGAAACAAGAGAACTTCCTGACAGGTTGATTGTATACATGATATGAGCAAAAGAAGAGTAAAGGATGAGTCAAGGTTTTTTGTCTGAGGGACTGGAAAGATGGAATCATCACTGAATGAGAAAAGGAAGGCTGTGAGAGAAGCAGGCCTTGGGGGTCAGATTAGGAATCAGCTTTGCATGTGTTCTGTTTGAGATGGCTGTGAGACATCCAAGTCAAAGTACCAAGTAGGCAATGAGATATGTGAGGCTGGAGTTCCAGGGCTGCAGATATCATTTTGGAGATTATGAGCCTGTAGATGATATTTAGAGCCATGGAATCTGATGAGATTACCAAGAAAATGAGCATAGATGGAAAGTAGAAGAGGACCAAGGACTGAGTCCCAGGCACTGTAGACCTTAAAGGGGAGGGGAGAGAGGAGAAACCAGCAAAGGAGATGAGCAAGAGCCACCAGTAAAGGAGGAAAGAGCAAAAGTGGTCTCTTGGAAGCCAGGCAAGGAAGGAGCTCAGTGGATCAGGATGAAGCCAAGGACGGGGTTGTAAATATGAATTCCAGTTTATCAGAAATGAGGTTATTATGGCACAGTCTTCTCCTTCCCCTTTCCTCTCTTTCCTTTACAAAAAAAAACTTTATTAAAAAATATTCTCCCTCTGGACTCCTTCCTTCTCCCCTTCTTCTTCCCTTCTTCTTCTAGTCTCTTCTATCAAAACTCCAGGCAATTTGGATGTTTTTCATACAGAGGCAGTGGTTATTTTTGGAAACTCCAGAAGAACAACTGCATAGTGATAAAGCAACTGGCAGTCAGAGGACACTTTACGTAGAACATGTCTCTCTTTCTCTTCCTCTTTTGCAAGGTGGACCTTGGTTTCCCAGGTAGATTAAGGGGCTTTCTGCCTGAGCTGAGTCCCTCATACTTCGCGTGGGTAAAATATACATTCAGGGAGACACTTAGCAGCTTTCATGTTCCCTTCCTCGTCTCTAAGCAGGTGAACATACTCTCCATTTTGACTCATGAAACGCATGAGATCCCTGGATGCTTTTTGGAAGGAAGAGTATGAGATACAATCTTTTATGGGACTATGTAAAAATAATTCAGGAATCACAGCTATCTTTCATCCAAATCATCTTGCTTTGGAGAAGACTCGAGCCTCTTGTTAACAGATGAAAAATCAGGCGTAGATGAGGTTACACTATTTTCGTGTTTGGTGCTCCTGACCATGCAGGGGAAACGTGATCTTGGTGTGAACATAAGTGCACTGGTGAATCCAGTGGATGTCCCAGCTTGGCCTGAAGTCTCCTCCTCATGTGGCATCACCCTTGGTGGAAGGTCATCTGCTGTGGGCTTGGCCTCCCATCAGATGCTACTTTGTGTTCTCAAGTCTGCCATTCATGGTTTATGCTGATCAACCAAAACTTTGTCACTTAGTGTCATCCCACACATTACCGATGCCATCTGCTGGTTTCTCTCTCCAGCTGTGTTGAGAGCAGAGCCTGTGACTCAGTGTTGTGCTGGGACTGACTTGTTCCAACTCCCCAGCAGACTGTGCACATCTTTTTCCAACTCTGCATCCAGGGACGTCATGTTGGTAGCTTGAAAACAGCTGGGGGAGAAGGGTGTATGGAGGGAGAAGAGGGATCTACGCTCTGGAATTCAGCAAACAAGGACATCTGTAAATGCTGCAAATGAAGACTTTCTCTGTCTCCCCTCCCCGCAAGAGCTGATTTTAAACATTTACCAACAGACTGCAAGACTATGTCCTTTTTATTTTGTAACTTTGGCAGCCTGACAGTGTACCATGGACATAGTATGTGCTTGGTAAATATATTTCTTGAATGAATTTTTAAAAACCCTTATAATAAGTAGTAATCTGAGTTTCTTTTCCTAAGACATCCTTATTATTTGGGTCCAGACAAAGCTCCTTCTTCCAGCTCCCTGATCCCCCAATTTAGCTATATCTCATGGCACCTCGTGTACCTTATAGTAGGTAGTAGCTACCAAATGTTAAATACAGCTCTGCTCCTTCTCTCAGGAGGCCTCACTTTGGCCTTAATGCTGCCTGTGACCCCCAGCCGTGGAGGTGCCTGCACAACTGTCATCAAGTTATGTCTTGTGTCTCTGTGGCATGTTTCTGCTCAAAGTCTTCTCACTTGCCCTTCAGAGCAGCCCTGTGGCATCTGTAGAGCAGGATAAAGAGGCCAAGTCCTAGACCAGTGGACCACTCTGATGACCCATAGCTTCTAAGGCACAGCGTTATGGCCTCAGAATCCTAGGTCAGGCCAGTTTCTGATACCAGCATGCAATCAGACAACTTTTGAGGCCTTGTTGCTCCCTCTCTGTTCCTTGCCTGTGTCTGGTGTGTGTGTGTGTGAGTGGGGGGCTTCTCCCCACATCTGTACTCTTCCTCAGGTCTGAAGGTCATTGTTGGGGCCTTGCTGCGCTCTGTGAAGAGGCTTATCGATGTGATGATCCTGACTCTCTTTTGCCTCAGCATCTTCGCCCTGGTAGGTCAGCAGCTCTTCATGGGAAATCTGAACCAGAAATGTGTGAGGAAAGACTGTGACTCTGACTATAAAGGTAAACACCCCACCTTTCACTCCTTGGTTTGTGCATGGTTAACTTTTATTTATCCCCACTCATATGTCTACTGATCTGCATTATAGAGTGTCTTAGGATCAAGGGATGACTTGTCCTTCTAGGGTTCTCAAGTGGGTAGATGCATTTCTTAGAGAACTGCCTCATTCTTTGGGTATCCATGAAGAAGTAAAATCCTGAAGCCACATCTATAGGAGTGGTGTCACCTTCCATCTCTGCCCACTTCCTTGTCATGTTTTGCAGAAGTCTTCAGAGTGCCTGGCTTTGGCCAAAGGGGACCAGCAACTTCCCACAATGCCTGCCCCCACCCAAGTATTTTCTTCAATGATATTGCTCCTTTTATGTTGCACCCTCTCCACTCTGAGGTCAACCCTATATCAATTTCATGTGTCCTGAATTTTATGTGGCCATACTTTCTCCATGACTGTCCTGGTTTATGAGCTTCTCATGGGCTGACCCTGTGTCCAGCTTCTCCTAGGGGTGGTCTCTGGTTCAGTTCTATGTACTGAGAGGTACTGCTTCCTCCTCTTATTTCTCCTTCCTTCTCCTTTTCCCTCTTTTTCTCTTGCATCTTCCTGAGGGCTTAGGCTCTAGTTCCTCTCTAGATCATTTCATTGAGATCACTTTGATCACTTTGATCATTTTGGAGGATTCTGAACCATCTGTTTCAAGCATAATCTGGCATATTTGCTATTCTTTTTCCTTTCAATGTTGTTTTTTCAAATCTGAATTTATAATTATTTCCTTCTCAGACTATTGCTTTGAAAAGAAAGAGTCCACTGAATTCAGAATATGTGGCACATGGATGGAGAGCGGGTAAGATGTTTATACTCTTCATTCTATCTTTTTGAAGTGATGTGGCAGACAGTCTTTATCTAATGACTTGTAGAAGCAGTGGTGGTAGTTCTCAAACACTACTATTTCATGTGTCTAAGAAAGTTTATTTTATTTGGTTTTTTAAACATATTTATTTATTTGGTTGTGCTGGGTCTTAGTTGCAGCAGGCGGGCTCCTTAGTTGCGGCTCTCCAGCTCGTTAGTCACAGCACGTGGGCTCCTTAGTTGTGGCATGCAAAATCTTAGTTGCGGCATGCATGTGGGATTGGTTCCCCGACCAGAGAATGAACCCGAGGCCCCTGCACTGGGAGCACAGAGTTTTATCCACTGCGCCACCAGAGAAGACCCTCTAAGCAGGTTTAGATGTGCATTACTAAATTAAAAATTATTTCCAAGTGTTTAAAGCAGTTCTCTCTCCTAAATTATATTGAATTTGTATCTGATGAGAAACCTACTGAAAACATAGGGGTATTTTGACATTATGGAGCGCATATTCAAGGCCATCAAAGGTAAGAAAGGATGTTGTGACTGAAAGCCCCATCTAGACCTATTTCCTGTTCAATGACATGGCCCTGATGGAAGACATCTCAGCACACGTCTTCTGTTTGTTGATCTGTGACCCCCACTGCCTCTAATTGCACACATTGTTGTATGTGTGTTCATACACATTCACTTCAACAGTTAGCCCTCTGACCCTTTGGGGATACTGTTCCTTCTTCCAGGATATTAGTACTCTCTGTGGTGAGAGATTCATTCAGTGAAGGTTTATTGAGTGTATTTCAAATTAAGATAATATGCTAGGCACTTTGATGAAATAGATGACATTTATCTCTCAATAACAAATAGGTATCAAGGGCCAACATTGTGCCAAGCTCTGTGTTAGGCCCTAGGAATCCAAGTACAAACAAAGGAGTGCTGCCCTCTTGAAATTGACATCTTTCAGGCAACAGAGATGTACAGTAAATTCTTGAAAGTGTGATGAATGTTATAAGAGAGACCTGTAGATACTGAGAGAGATAACAGAGATGTAACCCTGCCTGTAAAATTAAGGAAGTCTTCTCGTGGTGGTCACAGATTCTGATTAGGTCAAACTCACAGACTTATTAGGTTTTAATACAGGGTTTATTGAGCTCTCTAGAATGATCCTCGGCAGGACATACTGCACGTACATTGTTTTCATTCAATGAGGAGCCCAACAGCTGTCACAACAGTGCTTCTTTGATCCATCATCCATGCAGGGCAGGTATGGTTACTATAAGCAAAATCCAAGGTGGGGTGGGCCATCTAAACATACAGATGCAGAAGCCTTGGTTTCCAACTGTGTGCCAGTCACAACTCTCTCAGTCTAGGTGTAGTCTCAAAGCTCAGGAGTTTTACAGTAAGCGAACTCCTAGTACATGACCTTCGACACTGATCATAACGTGGTAGTTTCCAAGGAGATGGCAGATCTGAGGTCACCTTCCCAGACAGGCCTCTGTTCAGGGCCCAGGCTTGGTTTTCAGCCTTTACTCACTGCCTCCTCTGAGGACTGACTGAGTGGTGACTACAACATGGGTCTGAAGCATGAGTGGGAAGTTCTGGTGGATGAGAAGATAGAGCAAACGATTCCTGATGGTACAAATAGCAAGGATGAAAGCCTCAGGACATGAGGACATGCGGGGATAGTAAGAAGCCCAGAAGCTTGTTAGGCAGAGGGGCAGGAGACAGGAGCCAACCATGCAGGACCTGGTAGCCCATCACTGCTGAGGATTTTGACTTCAATCACAAAGGAAACAAGACCTGATCAGATTAGATACTTTTAAAACTCACTTTTGTCTGCTACATGGAGAATGGATGGATAGAGTAGATGAAGCAGCCACTTAGGAGGCTATGTTAATACAGATGAGAGTCACGAAGCTGTTCAGTGGAGATGAAGAGAAATGGATGGATGAATCCCAAAGACGTTTAGGAGACAGAAAGAACAAGACTTGTGGATTGAAGAGGGGTGTTGGCATCTGTGCAAATGCACGTGTAGGATAGTGGTGAGAAGTGCAAAGGGGAGAATAGAAAAAATCAATATAGAATTAAAAGATAAAGCAATGAAAGAGACAGAAAATATGAGAATAAATATCAATCCAGAAGTTTCAGCTTTTGACTAAGTAGGAATTCCAGAAATAGAGCACAGAAAAAGCAAAAGGGAGGAAATTAGCAAAGATAATACAGAGAATTTCTCTGGGATTAAAGATGCAAATACCTCAGTGGCCCATAAAGTAGCCAACACAATGAATGAAAAAGGACCATGTCAGGTGCATTATCATGGCGTTTCAGAACGTTTGGGGAAAAAGATCTGAAAACCAAAGAGAAAAAGGTTACCCACAAAGGAACAGTATCAGAATCCTCAACAACAGCATAGGGTCAATAGCTGAGCAGTGATTTTATGTTTCTGAAGAAAAACTATGTTCAACCCCAAATTCTATTTCTGGTCAAACTGTAACTCTACTGTGAAGGCAGAGTAAAGATATACCCATATGTGCAAAGATCACCCAGTCTTCCTAAAAAGCTACTTGAGGCTTGGTCCAGAAAAATGAGGGAGTAAAACTTAGAAAGAGCAATACAAAAGAGCCAAGAAAAAATGTATCTGACGCAGGAGACCCAATGACACAGGCCATGATATTTTCCATGAAGAATGATATAAGTAGTGGTGAGGTAGGGTGGGATGTTGGAAAACCCTTATCTACCACAGCAGAAAGCTAGTCAACAAAGACTAAAACTGATAAATCAAATACCAGGATAAGCATTTTAAAAAATTATAGGATAGTTGAATCTCAATATCATATTAGTTTCAGGTATACAATATGGTGATTCAATATTTTCATAAGTTATACTCTAAAGTTACTGTAAAATATTGGCTATATTCCTGTGCTGTGTAATATATCCTTGTAGCCTATTTATTTATTTATTTATTTATTATTTTTTGTGGTACGCGGGTCTCTCACTGTTGTGGCCTCTCCCGTTGCGGAGCACAGGCTCCGGATGCGCAGACTCATTGGCCATGGCTCACGGGCCCAGCCGCTCCACGGCACGTGGGATCCTCCCGGACCGGGCCACGAACCCGCGTCCACTGCATTGGCAGGCGGACTCTCAACCACTGCGCCACCAGGGAAGTCCCCTATTTATTTTATACATAGTAGTTTGTACCTCTTAATCCCCTACCTCTATTTTGCCCCTCCCCCCTTCCCTACTGGAAACCACTAGTTTATTCTCTATATATTTAATTCTGTTTCTGTTTTGTTATATTCATTTGTTTCATTTTTTAGATTCCATGCATAAGTGATAACATTCAGTATATGTCTTTCTCTGTTTGACTTATTTCACTAAGCATAACCCCCTCTAGGTCCATCCACATTGTTGCAAATGGCAAAATTTCATTCTTTTTTATGGCTGAGTTATAGTCCATTGTATGTATATACAGCACATCTTTTCTATTTTTTATATAGGAGTATAGTTTATTCACAATGTTGTGTTAGTTTCAGGTGTAAAGCAAAGTGATTTAGTTATACATATTCATACATCTAATCTTTTTCAGTTTCTTTTCCCATATAGGTTATTAAAGAGTATTGAGTATAGTTCCCTGTGCTCTACAGTAGGTCCTTTTTGAATATCTATTTTATGTACGGTAGTGTGTATATGTTAATCCCAACCTCCTAACTTATCCCTCCCCTGCCACCTTTTCCCCTTTGGTAGCCATGTTTGTTTTCTAAGTCTGTGAGTCTGTTTCTGTTTTGTAAATAAGTTCATTTGTATCATTTTTTTAGATTCCACATAAGTGATATCATACGATATTTGTCTTACTCTGTCTGACTTATTTCACTTAGTATGATAATCTCTAGGTCCATCCATGTTGCTGCAAATGACATTATTTCATTCTTTTTTATACCACATCTTTTTTATCCATTCATCTGTTGGTGGACACTTTGGTTGCGTCCATATCTTGGCTATTGTTAATAATGCTTCTATGAACATTAGGGTGCATGTATCTTTTTGAATAGTGTTTTCATTTTCTTCAGCTATATACCCAGCAGTGGAATTGCTGGATCATATGGTAATTCTTTTTTTTTTTTTTTTTTTTTTTTTGTGATACGTGGGCCTCTCACTGTTGTGGCCTCTCCTGTTGCGGAGCGCTCCAGATGCGCAGGCTCAGCGGCCATGTCTCACGGGCCCAGCCGCTCTGCGGCATGTGGGATCTTCCCAGACCGGGGCATGAACCTGTGTCCCCTGCATCGGCAAGCGGACTCTCAACCACTGCGCCCCCAGGGAAGCCCTATTTTTAATTTTTTGAGGAACCCCATATTGTTTTCCACAGTGGCTGCACTAATTTACATTCCCACCAACAGAGTACGAGTCTTCCTTTTTCTCCACATTCCTGCCAACATTTGTTATTTGTAGACTTTTTGATCGTAGCCATTCTGACAGGTTTGAGGTCGTATCTCATTGTGGTTTTGATTTGCATTTCTCTAACAGCGTTGTTCTGCATCTTTCCATGTGCCCGTTAGCCATCTGTATGTCTTCTTTGAAAAATGTCTATTCAGGTCTTCTGCCATTTTTTAATCAGGTTGTTTGTTTTTTTTTGATAGAGTTGTGTGAGCTGTTTATATATTTTGGATATTAACCCCTTATCGGTCATATCATTTGCAAATATTTTCACTCATCTAGTAGGTTGTCTTTTCATTTTGTCAGTGATTTTCTTTGCTGTGCAAAACTTTTTAAGATTAATTAGTTTGTTTATTTTTGCTTTTGCTTCCTATGCCTTAGAAGAAAGATCAAAAAAATATTGCTATGATTTATGTCAAAGAGTGTTCTGCCTATGTTTTCTTCTAGGAGTTTTATGGTTTCTGGTCTTACATTTAGGTCTTTAATCTGTTTTGAGTTTAATTTTGTATATGGTTTGAGAAAATGTTTTAATTTCATTCTTTTCCATGTAGCTGTCCAGTTTTCCCATCACATTTATTGAAGAGGCTGTCCTTTTCCCATTGTATATTCTTTCCTCCTTTATTGTAGATTAATTGACCATACGTACGTGAGTTTATTTCTGAGCTCTATATTCTATTCCATTGATCTGTGTCTATTTTTGTGCCAGTACCATGCTGTTTTGGTTACTGTAGCTTTGTAGTGTAGTCTGAAGTCAGGGAACATGATATTCCCAGCTTTGTTCTTTTTTCTCAAGATTGCTTTTGCTCTTCAGGGTCTTTTGTGCTTCCATATAAATTTTAGGATTATTTGTTCTAGTTCTATGAAAAATGTCATGGTTATTTTGATAGGGATTGCATTAAATCTGCAGATTGCTTTGTGGTAGGATGGACATTTTAACAACATTAATTCTTCCAATCCATGAACACAGTATATCTTTCCATTTCTTTATATCATTTTCAGTTTCCTTCATCAGTGTTTTATAGTTTTCAGAGTATAGGTCTTTTACCTCCTTGGTTAAGTTTATTCCTAGGTATTTTATTCTTTTTAATGTAATTTTAAATGGGATTGTCTTCTTGCTTTCTCTTTCTGATAGTTTATTATTAGTATATAAAAAGCAACAGATTTCTGAATATTAATCTTGTATCCTGAAATTTTACTGAATGCATTTATTAGCTCAAATAGTTTTTTTGATGGAGACTTTAGTTTTCTATCTATAGTATCATGTCATTTGCAAATAGTGATAGTTTTACTTCTTCCCTTCCAATTTGGATGACTTTTGTTTTTTTTTCTTGGCTGATTGCTGTGGCTAAGACTTCCAATGCTATGTTAAATAGAAGTGGTGAGAGTGGGCATCCACCTTATTCCTGAGATTAAGCAAGCGTGTGCATATGTTCTTCATGAGCAGAGTCTCAGTTTGTTACAGCCCTCCTGTAAGTCCCACTGGTTTTCAAACCAGCTAAGGGGACTTGTCTTCCTGGTGTTGGACCCCAGGGCTGGGGTGCCCAATATATGATTCAAACCCCTCACTCCCCAGGGAGGATCTCCAAGCCCATGATATCCCTCTCTTCTGTGCCCCTAACTAAGGAGTCCCAACCTGATTGCTTCTCCTTCCTTCCTTTCTGACTCAGTGTGGATCTTTCTTTACAGTCTTGTGTCCAGTTTACCACCAGTGTCCAGTTTGTTTTCATTGAGAATTGCTCCACATGTAGATGTATTTTTTAATATAAATTTATTTATTTATTTCTGGCTGCATTGGGTCTTTGTTGCTGTGCGCGGGCTTTCTCTAGTTGTGGTGCATGGGCTTCTCATTTCAGTGGCTTCTCTTGTTGTGGAGCATGGGCTCTAGGCGTGTGGGCTTCAGTAGTTGTGGCACTCAGGCTCAGTAGTTGTGGCTCACGGGCTCTAGAGCGCAGGCTCAGTAGTTGTGGCGCATGGGCTTAGCTGCTCCATGGCATGTGGGATCTTCCTGGACCAGGGTTCGAACCCGTGTCCCCTGCATTGGCAGGCCGATTCTTAACCACTGCGCTACCAGGGAAGTCCCATGTAGATGTATTTTTGGTGTATTCATTGGGGGAGGTGAGCTCAGCATCCTCCTACTCTGCCACCTTGATCTTCTCCCAGTAAAAGCACTATATTTAGAGATAACAGACCTAAAAGAGCTAAAAGTTGTTGAATTTGGGGTGTATAAATGACAGATGAAGAATGATGGAATGGTTTTCATTACAAGCCTTTTGGTGCCATGTGACTTTTTTTAAACCACATGCATGTGCTACTTTGATAAAAATACTATGTTTATTACAAATTAAGAAAGTACATACTCATAGTATATTCGATAGATGCACTCAATGATGTGTTTTTGGTGATGTGGACAAAGACCTATATGCAAGATATCTACTGTTTTTAAAGTAAAACCCAAATGTTTGCAAGAATAGAGGACTGATAACAATTGATATCTAAATATTTAGCATTAGCAAAGCACTTATATAAATCCCAGAACTGTAGGACATGAAAAGAAATGAGATATTTCCTTGTATGCTGGTGGAAAAGACCTCCAATCAATACCATTCCATGAAAAAAGCAAAGTGCAAGAGAGTGTTCAAAGAATGCTCCCATCCATATATTATAGAAAATGTATATTGATAATATGTGCTTTTATATTCATAGAGGACTTCTGGAAATTTACTAAAGTAACTGTTAAACTGTGCCTCTAGGAAGTGGGGCTGAGTGGGGAGAGAGGGAGACATCATATTCATTGTATGTCCTTTTTTTACTGTAAAGTGTTCACTATGTCACTGCACTTAATTTTTCAATGAAAAAATGCCGGTATGAACTTCCTAATCAATCCATTTGAGAAAAGTCTATGAGTGCCCATGTTTAGATATAGAATGGGAGGCTTGGAAGGTGGAGGATGGCCAACTCTATAAATATTCTCTTCACCTAGGACTTTTGAGTGTGAGCCCATGGTTCTTGGAAGAATCAGTGCCCTGGGCAGGGTGTCGAGGGGAGGTGGGCTGCAGGATATGTAATTCTTTCTCTGTTCCTTTGTTTCCAATATCTAGGGCTTGTTCTGAACAATTTGAATGCAAACATACCAATAAAAATCCTGACTATAATTACACGAATTTTGACAGCTTTGGCTGGTCTTTTCTTGCCGTGTTCCGGCTTATGACCCAAGATTCCTGGGAGAAGCTTTATCAACAGGTTATCTATTTATTCATTCTCTCTCTTTATTTCCCTCTCTCTCTCTCCCCCTCTCTTCCCTGCCCCTCTGCCTCCTTCCCTCCTCTCTCCCTTTCCATCACTTATCTATCTCTTCATCATTTATTTATAACCTACCATCTCTCCTTCACCTTTGTCATCTATTTCTTATCCTTAACAGTTGTACTGTTAAATTGTATTTTAGAAATTCTATTAGAAACATCAAAAAAAGACTATAAATGTGATATTTGGAAGAAGAGTACAAAAAAACTCCTCTTCCTAGAAATATCACCCCTCTCCAGATTCCCCACTGACTGAAGTTCCACCACTAGTGCTTCAGCTTTCATGCAGCATTGCTCTCTCTCTTGCCTTTTTAATTTAAAAAATGCAAATACCCTTGAGAAAGTCACAGTAAAGTCACTCTGACTTCTGTGTGAATGTACAGATGGCATTTCCTTGCTGAGAGATAGGGCATCAGGAGCTCTAGGTGATGGGGGAGGCAGTAGATGATGCTGCAGGTAGCTGAGCCAACCAGGGCTGGGGAGAGACCAATTGCTACAGTGTAATCTCCACTCGAGGTCAAGTCACCCCTCTGCGGAGGAAGGATTCAGATGCCAGCATGTGCTGTGTCCCTTGCAGACTTTGCGCACCTCAGGGCTCTACTCAGTCTTCTTCTTTGTGGTGGTCATCTTCCTGGGCTCTTTCTACTTGATTAACTTAACCCTGGCTGTTGTCACCATGGCTTACGAGGAACAGAACAAGAATGTAGCTGCTGAGACAGAAGCCAAGGAGAAGATGTTCCAGGAAGCCCAGCAGCGGTTAAAGGAGGAGAAGGAGGTAGGGTCACGTGGTGTGAGACAGTGGGGTCTGCTTGGGAGGACCCCAGAGGCCGTGGGGTCTGACACTCAAGGTTTCTGTATAAGGCCTAGTCTCAGTGCTTTCCTAACTGGTGCTTTTCTGAGAATTTTTAAGCCCTTTGCAGCTGGCTCTGCTACAGTCTCCCACTAAGATGTCCAGGCGCAGGGCTCTTGAGGAAGGGAACCCTTGGTTTTGATGAACGTTGACCTTCTGAAACCTGAACCTTCAAAGATAGATCCCAAATTGCTGGCTAGAGGATAAAATGTATGTGTATGTAAATTAAGGCTCTGCTCCAGGCTTTCTTGTGGGAAGCTGGAGATGTTTGTGTCCAGGGACTTTGCTTGCGAGAGTTTGGAAAATCAATCATGGTGGCTGTAGAGATGACAGTCATGATCCTTTCTTATAATCCTTGTTATATTTACAGACCATTCTTATTGTTTCCGTGACATCTTTACATTTTTTCAGCTCTAAGATTCTAAGATTCGATTCTAAGATTTCAGAGCAGGGCCATGTTTTATGCTTTTTCTCATCCTCCACAGAGATTTGTCAGGAGGAAGCCCATCTTAAGTGCTTGATGTCTGCAGCGTTAAGCGCAAACATTTACTGAATGCTTAGCACATACAGGGCACTGTGCTAAGGGTTAGTGACACGGAGGTATCTAAGAGTTAACCCTGCCTTCGAGGGCTGCAATCTCGTGGACAAACAGGACATGTTCCCCACATAAACAATGACAAAGCTAGCATCCCACATAAACAATGACAAAGCTAGCATATTACAGTTGGGCAATGAGCAATCAAAATGGTCCAGTGCTACCAGAAGAGAGGAGAGAATGCTTACTGAGGTCGAAGTCATTTACAGTGTTCTGTGGGGAGTGTGATCTGTTCATTAATTGCTTTTTTTCACTCTCTAAGGCTCTGGTTGCCATGGGTATTGACAGAAGTTCACTTAATTGCCTTGAAGCATCATCTTTTTCCCTGAAGAAGAGAAAGCTATTTGGTAATAAGAAAAGAAAATCCTTCTTTTTGAGAAAGTCTGGGAAAGACCAGGTTCCAGGATTAGATTCTGATGAAGATTCTTCAAAAAAGGCAAGTTTGGGCCAAGGGATTGATGATACTTTGGCACTCTTCAGGGGGACAGGTCAAGTTGTCAATATAATCGAAAGGACTCATTCATTCACTCAATCATTTATCCATTCATCCATTTGCACATACTTCCCTGCATCCATGTGTCTATTCAATTATCCATTTATTTACAGATGTCTATTTAAAATGTTGACAGTGTTTATTTGGCACTGGCGTAGGCACTGGGGATACGTGGGATATATAACACAGGCAAGTAATGATGACGGCACACTGACAAAGAGGCAGTTACTGTTCAGTGTGATGACCGACATGATGATCACTGAGGGAGAGCAGAGCAGGAGCATCGTCTTAGGGGCAATGTTTGTTCCCTGCAAGGCAAACCCTGAGACGTTAGAGTGCAAGTAGATTATTTGGGAAGTGATCTCAGGAAGCACTAAGAGGGGAGGGGAGAAGTGATACATGGAAGAGAAGGTGGCCAATTAGTGTGCATTATTAAGCCAGTTTAATCTCCCTGGAGTGAGGGCACTAGAGTATTTATACATCAGCTTTCGTCCATCATTGGTTCAAGACTTCTGTGGTCAGGAAACAATAATTTTTCTGTATTTCTGACGTGCTATGTGTTAGGGCAAAAGTGTTTGGGTTGCCAAAGGAAGCCTGAGAACATATGGATGGGGCCAACAATAGTGTCTGCTTCAGACAACCAACCCCAGACTTGGTGGGGGCTGGGAAAAGAGCAGTGGATCAGAAAAGAGTTCCCAGAGGAAGCAGTGTGTAAGCTGAAAGGATGAATTAACCGGGTAAAAGGAAGAATGAAGCACTACACATAGAGAGAACAGCACACGCATAGGCCTGGAAACAAAGGAGAGCAGAACATGACCCAGTAGAAAATGTGCAAGCGTGTGTGCGCATGCGTGTGTGTGTGTGAGATGAGGTGGGGGGGTGGCAAGAGGCTTTAGTGGTAAGATACGGACCATAATAAAAAGCCTTGAAGCCAAGCTAAGGAGTTCATTCTTTACACTGAGAGCAAGTGGTAAGCAGTATGGAAAGGTTTTAAGCAGAAGAGTGATATGACTAGATTTACATTGTGGAAATCCTGGATGCATTGAAGAGAGGGGATTGGAGGAGTGCGAGACTGGAGGCAACCAATTAAGAAGTTGTTGCAGTGATCCAAGTAAGAGGTGACAATGGCTTAAACTATGGTTAGGGCAGTGAAGATAAAGAGAGATGAACAGGTTACAGTGATCTGCAGAGGAAAAGATTTGGCAATTGACTAGATGTAGAGGGTGGGGTTTATGGCTTGGGTAGCCGACTTGTTGGTGGGTAATCTACTGAGATGGGCAAAGAGCATGTTCTGGGGGCGAGGAAGATAGCAAGCTAAGTTTTGCATGTGCCAATTTTGAGGTGCCTATGGGGCATTCAAGTCAGGCTATTGAGTAGGCAGCAGGATATGCAGAAAAGAAGCTATGGGAGGATGTACTGTAGAAAAAGAAAGCTTATTCTTATCATTTAAGGTGGGGGATGTTTGAACATGTTTTAATTCTGGAGAAGAGAAGTCAAAAGAGAGGAAGACGTTGGTGATACAGGCCAGGGAATAATGGCTAGAGCCTCTTTACTGAGGTAGGGGGAGGATGAAGCAGGCAGGAGGTGGGTGTGTGTGCTTGAGCCCGGGGTGGGGAAAGGGAGGTCAAGGGCCTTTGTAAAAGTAGATGCACGGACCTCACCCACTGCTCTGAGCAGTTCTCTGATGGAGTGACAGGGCAAGATCTCACGATTTAGAGGCTTCTTTGCTGTCAGATCACAGCATATTCAAGAGACTGCATATATTTTTTAATATTTTGCAAGTTTTTCCTCATTTCACAAAGCAATAGACAAAGACCCAGACACCTAACATAAAGTGTCTTTTCCCTTTAGCTAGAATAGGAAATAGCTATAGAAAGACTACAGGCTCCCTTTAGAATAGCTTTTCAGAAATGGATAGTTCCCTCTGGGGCCATGGTTGGTCAGAACTTTGGGGGAATAAGTAATTACGGATACCTGAGTTTTCTGGCTAGCTGAAGGTTTATGTCCTTTAATCTCTAGATACTTTAGAGTTGTAGATAAGGTGAGAATCAATAAGCTCTTAGACATAGCCTGAGTGCTTGAAGTTTAGTATATGGATTTTGTGATATTTATTTTGACTGTTCTTTTTAGTTACTGACTATTTCAAAATCTATTTAAGCAGCCACTCAAGGCACTTCACTATGTGGCCTCAATCCACCTTTCTAAATTTATACACCACTTCTGCCCCTCGCAAACATTGTTTCTAAATCGCACTTTTTATTGTTTTCATACCCTGAACCATTGCGCATTCGTTTTTGTAAAATATTTTTTGCTCTTTGTTGACAATGAATAAAACACAGCGAAAGAAATGTTTCTATAGGTACAACTCTAGACTCTAGAAATGGGCATACATAAGAAATATGAATGTTCAAACCATATTTCTCTTATCTATTAAATGTGAATTAAGAAAACTGCACCTTTGGCATGCCATGAAGTTGAAGTGAGTTGAGCATCTTCGCTGCATGTGGCATTGAAACAGTTTGTCAAGTTTTGAGGAGAGGTCGCCCCTTCCCTTAGACAGTCCACCATGCCTTCTCTTATAGCCACACCTACTTGAACAAACCAAACGACTGTCCCAGAATCTGTCAGTGGAGCACTGTGATGAGCACAGAGACCCCTTCCAAAGGCAGAGAGCACTGAGCGCTGTGAGCATCCTCACCATCACCATGCACGGTAAGTTCTGTTCCAAGACCAAGGGGGAGCCTAACTTCAAGGATGCCCTTCCCTTCTCCCTCTCTCCAGCCCCCCAGAAGCCCTTTGCAACCCACTGTACTTCCTGCAGAGTGACTCCCCATGCTACTTTGGAGCATGTGAGCAAAATGGCTTGGAAGAAGCAGGCCTTCCTTTTGGGCCCACCCTGAGCTGCCACTTGGGTAGTGGTGGGACCAAGCGCACCAACGGGACTTCTCATTCAGGCCAGGCAGTCACAGGAAGTTTCAGTGACAATGATAGCCAGCCAAAGAAGAGAAGACATAGAAGTTTCCAGGAGGTTACAGTTGTCATTGAAGTTAGAATAGGGATCTGACATGAATAATAGAAGAAGACTTGCGTATGCAGGCTGGAACCATCTGATGGACCTGATTAACAGGAGGCAACAGGGACCAAACTGAGGGGTTCGTGTTCAAGGGCAGGACTCAAGTCCCAGCAAGAATGGGATCAAATGGGTTCTTAGCACTTTTGAGCCTATTGCATCATCTCATGAGGCCTTGAAATTGTGTGGAAATCAGGGTGCAGCTGCCTTCTGGCCTGAATTCAACCAACTGATAGCATGCCTTTTGTTTCAGTGCTTATAGATGCCCCTGACTGAATATCTCCCCTTCCCCTGAGCCCTGGTAGCTTCCTGTGCTCTGGTACAGCCGTCACCATGGTCTTCCTTGAGTGAACATAACTTGGGCTTGTGTCTTTCTCTCTCATGGGTTCATAGCCAGTCAGTGTTGACTTCCCCATCTGTATCTCCCACAGTGTGGCCCTGCTCCCAGATTCTCAATATAAGTATAAAGACTTGAAGTACTTGACTATACCACATGGAAGTTGAGTGTGGGAAACCTTCCTAGCTATGCGTCAGTACCCTTCTTGACTGATCATGTTGTAGCACAGGAGATGCTAGGGAAGAGGGAGGAAGGAATGCACCCAGGCAAAGAACAGCCAGACTGGCTCAGACCTAACTCCTCAAGTGCTCTTTCAATTCTCCTTCTCCAGAACAAGAAAAATCACAGGAACCTTGCCTCCCATGTGGGGAAAACCTGGCATCCAAATACCTCGTGTGGGACTGTAGCCCCCGGTGGCTGTGCATTAAGAAGGCCCTGAGAACCATGATGACTGACCCCTTTACTGAGCTGGCCATCACCATCTGCATCATAATCAACACTCTCTTCTTGGCCATGGAGCATTACCAAATGGACCAGAGTTTTGAGAACATGTTATACACAGGGAATTTGGTAACTCTAGGCTTTTTAAAATATAAAACATATTTCAAACTTTGAATTATAACTCTTTCAAAGTCTAAACATTTTGTGAGTGGCCTAACCTAACGTAGGTCTTTGGTCCTCTTAGGTGGAGTAGAGGGAAAAGATGACAGTTAGGATTTTATTTTTACCCATTTTAGTAATTTTCCATGGGCCCCTGTTCACCCTCTAGTACGTTGAGGTGTTTCTTTAGTCATCTAATGGATGACTAAAGGGTCATTCAGTGGTAAGACAGAAGCAAGGAGACATCTTAAACGGTCAACTATTTTGGATAATCAAGAAAACATTAACCATATCCAGAGATCCATGGTGATGAGTACCATGGTCCCCAGTGATATTGATGACATCATTTGTCACAAAACAGTGTGACTGCCGTTACTAAGTGTTATTTTCCCTGGAAAGGTGAGTCAGAGCATGGAAGCTGTAGGAGGTTCTTTCCCAGGAGTAGGTGTGAGAGGCTTGTGGGGTGGGGTGGGTGTGGGGTTCCAGACTTGAGCTTGCTTCAGTGTGTTTGTTATTGGATGAAGCTACTCTCAGTTAAATTGGGAACATTAAGATAGGGGAGCAGATTTTTCAAGAACTGTTCACTTTAATTAATAGCTCCTGCAGAAGGCCCAAGGGAAAATTAGTTTCCCAAATATCAGAAATAATAAGTAAGTACCTAGTGAATGTTCTACTGTAATTTGCTAATGAGTTAATTAGCTAAAAATCTTACCAGAATGTCTAGCCTTTTCTTCTTACAGTTTTATGTTATTTTTCTAATTTAAAAAGCAATGTATGTTTTTTTTAATTTTAAAAATAAGTAACAATACAAAGAAGGGAAATACAAAGAAGAAACTCATTTCCTATGGTCTTAGTAGCAAAGATGATCATTTTTAGCATTGCAGAGTATTTCCAGGCAGTATGTATGTAGGTAGGTATTTTTAAATTTTCCTTTTTTTTTTTTACTTTGACAAGAACCCACAGTACGTATTGAATCAGGAGTTGGTCCACAGAGATGCTTCCATGCATCAGGTTTAGGATGGTGCAGAACTGTAGACAGGTGCCTGTTACCCTTGGTTCCACATCCCATGCAGGAAGAGTAGGGAACTGCAGTATAAGAGCAGGGTGGATCTCCTTACAGACAGTCTGCATTTAAGTTCTTTTTCCCATACCGCCTTTGGGAAGAAGTGCCCTGTGGGTGTGCATAGGTCAGATTAGATTCCATGTTGCACAATAAAGCTAACACGCACAATACCTTCTAACAGGCTGGCATCTTCTGGGCTCCAGGCCAGGGTGTTTAGCTCTCTCCTGTTGAGGTGTCCCAGAATGGCCTGAGGGTTTAGTTTCACTTGGAGGCAGAATGCTGTGCCCTCAGGGCCACAGTCCCTACCTCGACAGAGTTAGCAGGACCCATCTTTCAGCATCTTCTGGTAGATGGAGTTATTGGATAAATTCCAGAGAATACTCAAAGAACCCAGAGTCATCCCCCTGGACAGAGCTTCCCAATTGCAAAGGTGGTCTGTCCATCACTTCATCTGCTGGTCCAACTGTGGGAAATAGCCAAAGCCCGCCTCTCACATTTCCCACTGACCAGGTATCCTGGATGCTGAGGTGAAGTTGCATTTTACAGTTGGAAGCTGGCAAATTAAGTGACATTCTTCTTCACTCTCTCCAGAGGCAAAAGGAACACAGGGACATTGTTGGTGTCTGAGAACACAGGCAGCAGCTGGACCCTGGATCCTGAAAATTGAAGAGGAACATGCAGAGCTGATTATGTAGCCTGTGCATCTGTTCCATGTGCCCCATTCCCTAGACATGCAAAAAAAGGGGCAGCCACCTCTCCTCTTGTGCCCTCGTGTTGGTGGTGCAGGGAGGCCTTGGAGCCCTGAGCTTGAAAGAACACATTCAGACCTCTCCTGTCTGATGGATGGACCAGGATTAAGCTGGCCTGTGGAGTTCTGTGGACTAGACTTAGAAATGGACTCTCTAGGCGTCAGAATTGCTTGAATCAAGCGAGTACATTGAGCTCCCAAGAAGTCATAACTAGCAATTGAATTGGATTGCAAAACCAATGGTCCCAAAGCATCTAGGGACGCTGTTGGGCTCAGACACCTAAAGCCTGAAGGAGACAGGAGGAGGAAGAGTGGGTCAAAAGGGGATGGAGATCAGTCCAGCACAGTTAACTGGCATGCGCAACACTGCCTGCTTTTAGGCGCTGGTTATGGCACTGGGCAGGAATAGGCAGCAAGGTTTAAAGGGAGAAGATAGGTATAAGCTTTGATTTTTCTTTGCCACCCTTGATTTCTTTTTATTTGCCTATTCTGTGTTTATTTATGCCTATCCTTTTATTTTAACTTGTGTCATTTTATTTTAGGGATGTATTTTATAAATAGTAAGTCATTGAATTATTTATAAAAATAGATCACGTGTTACTTTTTAATAAGGAAATTTAATCATTTAGGGGTTGTTTTTGCTGTTTCCAGAACTAAAGAGGAGAGTCTTATAACACAGCGGTCCCCAACCTTTTTTTTTTTTTTTAAGATGTTGGAGATAGGAGTTTATTAATTAATTTATTTATTTTTGCTGTGTTGGGTCTTCGTTTCTGTGCGAGGGCTTTCTCTAGTTGTGGCAAGCGGGGGCCACTCTTCATCGCAGTGCACGGGCCTCTCACTATCGCGGCCTCTCTTGTTGCTGAGCACAGGCTCCAGACGTGCAGGCTCAGTAGTTGTGGCTCACGGGCCTCGTTGCTCCGCTGCATGTGGGATCCTCCCAGACCAGGGCTCGAACCCGTGTTCCCTGCATTAGCAGGCAGATTCTCAACCACTGTGCCACCAGGGAAGCCCCAGCAGTCCCCAACCATTTTGGCACCAGGGACCAGTTTCGTGGAAGACAGTTTTTCCACGGACTGTGGAGCGGAGAGATGGTTCAGGTGGTAGTGCGAGCGATGGGGAGCAGTAGATGAAGCTTCGCTCGCTCGCCTGCCGCTCACCTCCTGCCTGGTTCCTAACAGGCCACAGACCAGTACTGGTCTGTGGCCTGGAGGTTGGGGACCCCTGTTAAGACGGACATTTTAGGGGCTTCCCTGGGGGCTTCCCTGGTGGTGCAGTGGTTGAGAGTCCGCCTGCCGATGCAGGGGACACGGGTTCGTGCCCCGGTCCGGGAAGATCCCACATGCCGCAGAGTGGCTGGGCCCATGAGCCATGGCCACTGAGCCTGCGCGTCCGGAGCCTGTGCTCCGCAATGGGAGAGGCCACAACAGTGAGAGGCCCGCGAACCACAAAAAACAAAACAAAACAAAACAACAATAACAACAAAAAAAAGGACATTTTAAAAGACTTTAACCCTTTTCATATTACCCTATTATTTTCATACTATTGTTTTTCTCATTTCTATTTAATATGTGTGTGTGTGTGTGTGTGTGTGTGTGTGTGTGTATGTGTGATAGAGAAAGTGCTATTTGCTATGAAGGAATGCTTTGCTTTATCTTCTGCAAAGAATAGAAGATAGATTTAGTTTTGAATTTGGCTACTATGCTACATTTTGCAAATTTCTTAAGCCTGTATTATCTAATTGTTAAAGACAGAGAATTACTTTCCCCTCGGAAAAGACATAGTTTAGTGCTTTTTAAGCTCTTGCCCCTCCTTTTAATTCTTTGATATTTTGTTCTGGAATGATGCACCCTGCATTCTAGTGAGTCTTTAGGATTATATTCTGACTCGCTAATCTTCCTTTCAACCATAACCCATCTAGGGTTTATCCTCTATATCAGGTTGCTCAAAGACATTTTTCTGTGCCTGGTAGTATTTTTCAGTTCTCTGCTCTGGGCCCTTTTAATTTTTTTTTTTTTTTTTTTCTGATCAAGGTGTTGAGATTGAATGGTTAGGTGAACTCCTCCTGCATTCTGGTTTATGAACGATATTTATCTTTAGTTTTCAGAGCTGTTGTGTACCCCCCCCCCACTTCAGAGTTATTAGTATCTTAAAGAGAATTCAGAGGAGGAATTGCTTGACACTTCCTATTACTCTGCCATCTACCAAGAAGTCAATTTTGCTTTATTTTTTAACAGAATGGAAAATAATATTTATTCTCCATCCTGATGTCTCTTAGCTTGGTGACACTGGAGTGGAGGCCATGGAGGAGGGCAGAGAGAGGGGCAAAGGTAGAGTGAGGTTCATACTACAGTGGTAAACGTTTTTTTTGTGTGTGGATTGCAGGGCATATTGTATCAAGCATGAGAATACATTTTATTTCTTTGTAACCTCTGTAATTCCCTTGGACCATTCTTAAAAGTGTATCTCCAAGAAGAGGTAGCTTCCTTTTCTCATTTTTCTTTGTCTCACTGTAGGTTTTCACTGGCATTTTCATGGCTGAAATGTGCCTAAAAATCATTGCGCTGGATCCCTACCACTACTTTCATGGAGGCTGGAACATTTTTGACAGCATTATTGCTCTTCTGAGTTTTGCAGAGGTGATAATAAATAGTATGTGTCCAGGAAAACAAAGTTGTATGTCACTTCGTTCCTTAAGAGTGGTAAGGCACTTTCTTTCCTTCTTTTTTTTTTTAAGGGGCTGTCAGGATGATAATCCAATTTAACCAGCTCTTTATTTATTTATTTGGTTGCACCGGGTCTTAGTTGTGGCAGGCGGGCTCCTTAGTTGCAGCAGGCAGGCTCCTTAGCTGTGGCATTTGAACTCTTAGTTGTGGCATGTATGTGGGATCTAGTTCCCTGACCAGGGATCGAACCTGGGCCCCCTGCATTGGGAGCGCAGAGTCTTATCCACTGCTCCACCAGGGAAGTCCTATACTGAATAACTTATCTGACAGGATTGAAGAGTCTTGAGTGAGTTCAGTAGCTAGTTTGGATTAAACTTTACCATCTTACCTTAACCTGAGAACCAAAACTGCACTCCTCCTCCCACCCAGGCCTTTAATACCTTTGTGAGTCCCAAGGCGTCTTCTCTCAGGTAAACCCCTACTTTCCTCCCTCTCCCTCCACAAGATGATCCTTCAGGCAACCAGATGCAAAATTGTGTCTTCTGGTATCAGGACTCTGCTCCTTGCTTCATGTAGAACCCCTCCAATGATCTCTTCCCCCACAGAGCTCTGAGCCAGGCATCCTCACAGCTGGGCTCACCAAGTGGGTGTAGACTACAGAGCCCAGGACGGGGGTCGGGTGCTGCCTGCAGGTGTTATCTCACAGGGTCCCTCCTCATTGCTGCCAGTACCACATGCCTTTTCTGTAGTCTTTGCCCTCCATCCACGAACCATTGGAGGCATCCTGGCAACCTTTGCCGAGCACCTGATATGTACATGAGGGAAGGTTCAAAGGTGAGGAAAACACTGCCTACAAGGAGTTTGCAGTCTAGGGAAGATACAAGACAGGCCCAGAAATGACCATGAGGTAAAGTGGAGTGTGACAGACCCCACAAGAGGTATGGACAGAAATCACAGAGAAATCACATGTGGGAGGGTAATAGGGAAACCACAAAAGGTGACCTCTTGTCCCCTTTCAGAGATTTACTTTTTTTTTTGGCATGGATAGGATTTCTAAGCCTGTAGAATAAGACATTTGATTCAGTTACTTAAGCATACATTTTATACTTGGCATATGTTAGAAATCACACTGCTTAAAGTCAGGCATTATTAGGCTGCTCCCTAAAGTTTTATTGGTGCTTGGGTGAGCAAAATTACATTTGCTTTACTATTGTTTAGGCTTATTACAGCCATGCTATGAGGCAAGGAGCTCTGTGGCATTGCCTGTGGATAAGAACAGAACCACAGTTTCTCCCTGAGATGCCCTCAGCTCCCCTCTAAGTAGACAGTTGTGGTCCTTCTCTTGTGATATAAGTCTTACTGACCTGCAGTATCTCCCCACCCCCCAAATAGTTGATACTTAACAGGATTGTACTTTGGAGTGAAACCACTGGTTTACATTGAAAGTTAATATAAGAAATAATCTATGAAACTAGTTGCTGTGTTTTTTCTAAGGTTATTGTCTCCTATAAGGTCTGTAAGTTTCCATGGAGAAAATTTCTCGTGGAAAAAGAGAGTGTGTCTTGACTGGCTGATTGCCTTTTCTCTCCTAGGTACAAAACATCATGTTACTCTTGTCATCCTTATGAAGTTTAGATTCAAACTTGTGACCTCAAATGTATAATACAGGAGTTAGCAAACTTTATCTGTAAAAGGCCAGACGGTAAATATTTTCAGCCTTACAGGCCATATGGTCTCTGTCGAAACCACTCAGCTTTGCTATCGTAGTACAAAAGTAGCTGTAGACAGTAGAGAACGCATGTGTGTGGCTGTGTTCCAATAAAACTTTATTTATGGACATGGAAATTTAAACTTCATGCAATTTTCATGTGTAATGAAATATTTAAAAAAATTATTTCCAACCATTTAAAGATGTAAAAAACATTCTTACCTCTCAGGCCATATAAAAGCAGGCAATGGGATGGATTTGGCCCTGGGGCCAAAGTTTTTGACCCTTGGTACATTATGTACGGTTCCAATACATTCATTATATTTAATAAACATGTATGCTCAATTCCACCATCATGATCCCAAAGTCTCTATCATTTAAAATCTTAGACCAAAATATTCCATTTTTAAAACAAAAAGTAGATACAGGTGAATATTAGCTTGGGACATGGAGTTGGTGACCATGTTTAGGATGGATCTGAAAGTTATAAATGCTGTGGTTTGGGAACATGTCATTTAAATTATAGCTGAGCAGATGGAATTTGTTCTTAACTGGCTTTTCTTCCATTTTTGTTTATTGTCTGTTTTTACAGCTGAGGGTCTTCAAGTTAGCCAAATCCTGGCCAACTTTAAACACACTGCTTAAGATAATTGGCCATTCCGTTGGAGCCCTTGGAAACCTGACTGTGGTCTTGGCCATTGTGGTCTTTATTTTCTCAGTAGTTGGCATGCAGCTTTTTGGCTCTAAATTCAATTGCATAAAGAGTAATTCAAAGTCCCATGACCCTGCAGTCCCATGTTTACGACGCTGGCACATGGGGGATTTCTACCACTCCTTTCTGGTGGTATTCCGCATCCTCTGTGGGGAATGGATCGAAAACATGTGGGAATGTATGCAAGAAGCTAACCAAGCACTGTGCATTATTGTGTTTCTGTTGATCATGGTGATAGGAAAACTCGTGGTGAGTGTCTTAGTTTTGTTGTTGTTGTCATTGTATTAAATACATGGACTAAACAAATGCATTGACTTCTTTCGTAACACTTCACTAGTGAAAATTGTTACTCTAAGTATAGTATTATAAATGTAATGTTATATAATATTTTAAAATCTGCATTTGAATTTTGTTTGAAGACAGTACGGTAAGCATGAAAGAAAACCTTGTCACGTAGTGCTCATAAAGATGTCCCAATGTCTATCCTACTCCAGGTGGTTATTCAGATTGCCATTGATTGGCCGAGGTAGGGGTTTTTGACTTAATTTGTTCAATAGATGTAAAGAGATGTCCACTGAGGAAGGTTTCTTGTTGTTTAAAAGAAGAAGGAGGAGGAGAAGGAAGAGGAGGAGGAGGAGGAAGGAGGGATGAGGAAAAAAAAGTAGTCCTTTTTCTTCCTCTGGACCTTTTATGACCGTGACTCTTGGTAGAACTGCAAACATTATACAACCATGAGAAGAACTAAACTAAGACAAAGTAAGCACTGAGGAAGATAGAGGGAAGGTGGAACAAACCTATTGTCGGGTCATAATTGGTCCCCTGTTTAAAACGTTTCAAATATCTTGTCATGTGACATTTTCTTACTGTGTAAGCTGCCCTGAGTCTGTTACTTGCAGCTGGAAACATGGCTATTATGGAGAGGCTAATTAGGTGTACACCAGTGAGGGTATGAAGAGACAGGAGACAGACAGGGATACCTGAGCATAAGTTCTTCAGAACTGAGTTGGGGCTATCATGCAAATATAATTAGCAATCCACATAGAAATAAAATTAACTCTCCTAAATACCTAATAAGTGATGTTGATAGACAGTAAGAGATACGAAAGATCAGAAGGGCAGGGTATCACCCAAGGGAGTAGGAAGGGAGCACTAAGAAAGGCTTTGTGGGAGACACAGTACTTGAGAAGGGCACTTAAGATGCAAAGAGGACTTAGCAAATAGAGGAGAGCTTGAGCAAAGATTCGGACCTGGGAATTCTCCTGGTGAAGCTGAGGAAGAGTGACTAGACCCGTTAACACCCACAAGACACTTCTCCCAGAGAGCTGTATATGTTTGAGCTGGCGAGAGCCACAAACAAAAGAGATTAAAAAAAGCCTGCACAAGTATACCATCTCTCAAATTGTGCAGACAGGAGAGGACCTCCTAGCACAGCAGTCTTAGACATCAGACCCATATCCCTGTGGGCAATTCCAGAGAAAGTCCAACCTCATGATTCTGGCTGATCCCCAAGGAATATCCACTTTTGATTTTGCCACATGGTTTCGCCATTCAGCCTTACCCTGGCCAGGTTCTACAATATGTGCTGCTTACACGCAGACAGACTGGATATGTCTGTCTGCACCCTTTAACTTCAGTTTTTCTTTGGTCTTATCTTGATGTCCCTATTACTTCCTCAATCTTCTCTCCTTTTATTTATTTTACAGATGAACTTTCTTGGGAGGCAGAAGGACATAGAACTCTCACTTGATTTTGTTTTGGGTCTTGGGGAAAAGTTGTTGTGGAAACCTACTGTATTCTTTCCTTTGCTAAATTTTTCATTCTCCTTATGTCCCCCCTCCCTTTGCCCCTTCCCAGGTACTCAACCTCTTCATTGCCTTGCTGCTCAATTCCTTCAGCAATGAGGAGAGAGATGGACACTTGGAAGGAGAGGTCAGGAAAACCAAAGTCCAGTTAGCCTTGGACCGGTTCTGCCGGGCTTTTTGTTTTGTCATATGCACTCTTGAGCATTTTTGTACCAAGTGGTGCAGGAGACAACATTTACCAAAGGAAGAAGAGGTGACAGAAGGCCCTGAGGCAGAGAGCAAAGGTGTCATTCCCCTGGTCACAGAGATGAGAAAGGGCCCAGAGACCTGGGAGGAGTTTGGTGTACTGACTTCCGCACCAAAGACCTTGAGTGTCGGGCATGATCGGACTTGGTTGGCCCCACTAGCAGAGGAAGAAGATGATGCTGAATCCCCTGGTGAAGATAAGGCACAGCCTATCACACAACCTGAGGCTGGAAAACAGGTATGAAGGTTCACACGTAGACTTAGAGGTTGTACAAAGCTAGAGTTGCCATAGGGCACTGGTGGCCTGCCCTGTTCTGAGCACTATGCAGAGATGATAAGGGTATAAAATGTGGCAGCTGCACATCCGGGGCTGGTTCTGATCATGGTCCTGCACATGTGGCACAGGTGGGCGGTGTCAGAGGAGTTCAGAGGGGAACACGATCAGAGTGGGCTGGGGCAACAGGGGAATCAAGTGCCTTTGGTTGAGCCCTAAAAGAAGAAGTATAGAGTTTGAATTGGCTGAAAGGTGAGAAAGGGAGTGTGGAAGGTGAAATGAATAGCACAAAAAGAGATTTTGTTTCTTACGTATTGCCTACCACCCTGGGAAGGATCACTTAGCCATAGCCACTACCCCTGGTACTCAGAGGGGCAGTAGTAGTCTCTCATCTCTCAGCCTCCCTCTTCCTTCATGGAACCTCTGCCCTGCAAACTAGCTAGAGTAAGGGTGATCAGCACCCTGGTATTCTCAAGCTTTTGAACCTGGAATAGAGTCTCTGTCCTATGAGTAGAAACTGAATTGAAAAAGGAAATCCAACTTCTTGGCCACATTCACCAGAAATTTAGCCTCTTCAACTCAGAGTTGGAGGAGATGAGAAAAGTTGGTAACCTGCACCTTCTGGTGAGATACATATCTCTTGATTGGGAGCTGAGGGTAAAGGGAGCCCCATCTTCTTGGTCACATCTGCCTAGAGTGGAGCTTCTGTCACACTGAGCTGGGGGTGGGAAGGAAGAGAGCAGATCATGGCTCAAGTGACATAGACTCCTGCTGTTATTACTGAAATGTAGTTTTTTTAGTAAATATTTCTTCATTTGCTGTATGCCCTTAGGACAATTTCCAGAAACTTAAATGATTTTTTACGAATACTTTCCACCACTTATGTTAATTTTCCTGTGGAGCATGTCTGCAGAGCTTCTTACTTTACTATCCAGGAAGCGAAATTCTGTATATCTTTTTTAAATTAAATTCTAAACTTGTTAATTTTCATGATGCTTTCAGATTACTATACTAATTTCACTTTTTTCTCAAGTAAATTCACCTCCCTGTAGCTAATTTTTGAGGGCTACTGGTTTTATGTTTGTCTCCTCATACATTTTGGAGTGTGAATTTGAAAGCTCATCTTTGTGGGACGATCTGTCCCTCTCTTTGCAGTCTAAGTTCTGTGGTATCTTTAATCGACCCTCCTAGAGGATCCATTTCAGAACTAAGTCTTGTATTGCCAACTTGGGATTCTTGTCTAATAGTGATACTAGGCATTTTGCAGATCCAGTCACTGAACCAGTGGCTCCCATTGCCCAGGTCTTGTTTCTGAGGCTGTGCTTCCTCCTTCCTCTCTAGGTTTGCAGCTTTGTATAATTGTAATCCCAAGCCTTGACCACAGCTTCTTTTATTTGTTTATTTATTTTTAACATCTTTATTGGAGTATAATTACTTTACAATGGTGTGTTAGTTTCTGCTTTATAACAAAGTGAATCAGCTATACATATACATATATCCCCGTATCTCTTCCCTCTTGCGTCTCCCTCTCTCCCACCCTCCCTATCTCACCCCTCTAGGTGGTCACAAAACCACAGCTTCTTTTGACTTTCTCTCTTAAGTGCAAGAACTTCAACCCAGCCCATAGTTTCAAGCTTTGGACATAACTGTGGTTTCTTTCCTCACACGGGGCACTTTTATTCACCATTACCTGCTACATGCTTTAAATTGTTATTACTTTATATTTTTGTTCTGTGTCTGGTCCATAGATAATGTGTACCTGTTTATTGTGTGTATATGTTCAAAGGGGAAAAGTGTTCTTAAATCATGACCTTACAGTGTCAGATTCACAGGAACCCTCACATAGATTTTAGGATGAAACCTTTACTTAAGGTGTGACTTTGCATATATCCTTCTTGGATTTAGCTGCAGGTCATAAGACAAAATTTAGTTTTTATTTTTATGTTGTGATATATTTTCATATTTTCTTTATGTCTTTCAGTTACCTATTTTGCTAAACCAACCCTCTGTACCCAACAGAGTAAAATATTATTTTCCTAGTTATTCTTCTAATATTTTTATACATCTGTTTTTATATCAGAATATCAAATGATTATGGATTTTAATTTTTACTGTATTCTGACATTGTTATATTTTTTCAGGGATAACTAATTATGCCAGTACCATTTATTAAACAATTTATTATTTTGCCATTGAATTGAAAGGCTACAGTAAGTTTCACCTCTTAATTATTTGGTGAATTTTGTATCCAAACCATATTGTTTTGATTATATTACTTATGAGTAAGTTTTGTTATCTGTTTCCTATAGTAGTGTTCCAGAATTATTTTATGTTGACTTTTTCCAGGATCAGTTTTCAAAAGTAAAGCGAAAAATGTTAATAATGTAATAATTTTCATGACAAACAGAAAACCAAATAGAATTCAAACTTGTTTCATCTCAAGTGAGATGTCCAGGAGGAATATTAATTCTACTCGGGGTTTCTCAGTGTCAGGCCAGTGAACTCCATCAGAAGACCAAGGAGCCCACCAGTCCAGGAGCTCAGAGTGTGGAAATGGACATATTCTCTGAAGGTGATCTTTATCTGTCGGTACAGAATCCCCGAAAGGTAATTTTCCCAGGGTGTTCCCAGAAGAAACATGGCTCATCCATACACCTTCTCCAAGATAGCCACTGTGGAAAAATATCAAGATTAGTACAAGGCAAACTGCCAGAATTAGATCTTAAGCAAAGGTCTAGGCCAGGGTTTCTCAACCTCTCCACTGTGACATTTGGGACAGGATAATTCTGTGTTATGTGGACTATTCTGTGTATTATAGGGTGTTCAGCAGTACTTTGGCCTCTACCCACTAGATGCCCATAGCATCCCCCCATTGTAAAAATAAAAAATGTCTTTAGACATTGACAAAATGTCTCCTAAAGGGTAAAATCAATGACATTGCCAAAATGTCTACTGGAGGGTAAAATCAACGAGAAACACTGTTCTAGGCCTATAATTCTGGGAGTTGAGGTAGCTGACAGTTTCAGTCTCAGTAAAGTAGCATCCTTCTCATCACCTGGCTTCCATATTTGGGGTTAGTCAGCAGATCAGGTAAGAAGATTTAGAGGGAGGAAAAGGTTGAGGCACTGTGTCTTCATGTGCCTTATCTTTCATCAACCAAGGGAGAGCAGTTAGAGAATTCTTTCCTGAAGTCAGGGCTGGTCAGAACATTTAGGAAAGAACGCAACAAGAGGTATACTTTCTAGACACCCCTCATACCTTTGCCTAGCTAATTTCATGCATAAAAAGTCATAAAATAAGGTATTAGGTATTAACCATGGTGACAGAGGGTGTTGGAAAGTGATTCCCCCTTTCTTTGTTCTGATGTACAGAAGTCTGATGCTACGAGTGTGCTCTCAGAATGTAGCACCACTGGTCCACAGGATCCCTTTAGGCGGGTACTTGAAATGGTTCCCAAAAAGGAACCAGAGAGATGTTTGCCCAAAGGTAAGTGGCAGTATTCCTACATTCAGTTCATGGAATATTTGGGTGAGATTCTGTTATTTTTTGAAGATCTATGGTTTTGATAGATGCCTTCTTTCTGCTTCTACTGGAGACAAAAGTGAAGAGTCTTCCCTGGATTCTTGGGACCATTTCATGAAATTCTTTTTTTTTTTTTTTTTTTTTTGCGGTATGCGGGCCTCTCACTGTTGTGACCTCTCTCGTTGCGGAGCACAGGCTCCGGACGCACAGGCTCAGCGGCCATGGCTCACGGGCCTAGACACTCTGCGACATGTGGGATCTTCCCGGACCGGGGCACGAACCTGTGTCCCCTGCATCGGCAGGCGGACTCTCAACCACTGCGCCACCAGGGAAGCCCTCAGGAAATTCTTGATTTAGGTGGGGTCAACTTGTACAGCCCAAGTACCAGGGCAGAAAATCTAGAAAACTTTCCCAGAAAGCCCACTGGGCTGGTATTTTTGCCACTTGGTAGAGTTCCCAGTACATCAATTGTCAGGATGTACTAGAGGTCATAGACCAAGAGAACTTGACCATAAGTCTGGGGCTGACTACAGCCCTTGCCAGGCCCTCAACTCATCTCTCAAGATTTTTCTCTGGGAGCAAGGGTCCAAGATAGTGGCGTAGGAAGTCCCTGAGCTCACCTTCTTCCATGGACACACCAACTCTACACCTACTTATAGAGCAGTTCCTCCTGAAAAAGACCTGAGGGTTGATTGAACAGCTACTGCACATAGAAAGACCACATAGAAACAGGTAGGAAAGACGGAGACATGATATCCATGGGAATGCCACCCCAACTTAGTGACCTACAGTAGGAAGGAATATGGCTACGGGGCCAGAGCACAGACTCACCTACCTTGGGATGCAGCAAGAAAACAGCAGTTTAAAGGGCATCTAGACTATACTGGAAGGAAATCCATGTACTAACCCTAGAGCTTCTCCAAAATGAGCAGGGAAGTACTGGAGCCCTCTGTGGGGTCAGAGGCACCAGAGAGCACCTTTGTTTGTGTTACCCCTAGAACTCCCCCTAGCCCTCACTCACTCCAGCTCTAGCCACCCCACCAAGACAGCTTTGGCCTCAGCACTCCCCAGGGACTGACTCCAGCCCAAGCCCTCTCTAACCCCAGCTGTCCAGCCTGGGTGGACTTAGGAGGAGTGCTCCCCAGAGATTGCCCCTGGCAAGCTCCAGCCCCAGTTACCCTGCTAAAGCTGCCAGGTGCAAGCCATCTACACGCGATACTCACACACAAGTCCACTCCTTCGAGACCAAGATAGGTAGCTGTTTAACCTAGTTCATAGAAACAAAAACTGAAAGTCATAATGAGGAGATAGAGAAATGTATTCCAAATGAAACAGCAAAATAAAACCCCAGGAAAAACCCTAAAGAAACAGAGGTAAGTAATTTACCTAATAAAGAATTCAAAGAGATGATCATAAGAATTCTGACCAAACTAGGGAGGAAAATGAACTTCATTCCAGTAAGAACTTCAACGAAGACTTAGAAAATGTAGGAAAGAATTGAATAATACAATAATAATGCAATCCACACCAAGACACATTATAATTAAAATGTCAAAAATTTGAATCTATTGTGCCATTCCCTTTGCTCTGTAAAGTTTCTGCTGAAAAATCATCTGACAGTCTTATGGAGGTTCTCTTGTGTAAAGCTAGTTCTTTTTCTCTTGCTGCTTTTAAGAGTCTCTCTTTATCTTTAATTTTTTGACATTTTAATTATAATGTATCTTGGCATGGATCTCTTTGGGTTCATCTTGTTTGGGAACCTCTGTGCTCCCAATCTCCAAACTTGGATGTCTGTTTCCTTCCCCAGATTAGGGAAGTTTTCAGCCATTATTTCTTCAAATAAGTCTTTTGTCCTTTTTCTCCTTCTGAGGCCCCTATAATGCTAATGTTAGTATGCTTGATGTTGTCTCAGGGATCCCTTAAACTCTTCACATTTAAAAAAATTCTTCTTTTTGCTGTTCTGATTGGGTGATTTCCACTACCCTGTCTTCCAGATCACTGATTTCATTCTTCTGCATCCTCTAATCTGTTAATTCCCTCCAGTGCATTTTTCATTTTAGTTATTCTTCAGTTCTGATTGGTTCTTTTTTATATTTCCTATAGTTCTATATCTTTGTTGAATTTCTCACTGAGTCAGAACTGGCACATTATGACTCCTGTTCTGCTCTGTTGGCCAAATGTTGTCACATGGTTGAGCCCAGATTCAAGGGGTTGGAAAAAGACTCCACTCACATGGTGTGTACAAGGAGGGGTGAAGAGTTGGGCTATTAATGCACATGTATTATAGACACTAATGATAGTGATGCTAATTCCTTGCAGGCCTGGATTGCTGCTCTCCATGCTGTACTATGGACAAGAGGAAGTTCCCCTGGATCATTTGGTGGAACCTGCGGAAAACCTGCTACCAAATAGTGAAACACAGCTGGTTTGAGAGCTTTATTATCTTTGTGATTCTGCTGAGCAGTGGGGCACTGGTAAATTATCATGTCTTGTTGGGGACATTGGGGATCAAGGCAGCTGGGTGGCTTCATTCTGACTTGGCCCCTCACTGGGCTGTGAATGTGGGGAGACCAAGAAGAAGTGGGATCTCTGCTGTTGTATCCCCTTAGGGGACAGGGTTTTGCACAACAAGTTCTGGAGGAATGCTACAACTGGGAAATCCCCAAGCCGAAGATGCTTTACCTGTGGGAAGGATGACCCAAATTGGCACTTTTTCTTTTTTCTTTCTTTCTTTCTTTCTTTCCTTCCTTCCTTCCTTCCTTCCTTCCTCCCTCCCTCCCTCCCTCCCTCCCTCCCTTCCTTCCTTCCTTCCTTCCTTTTCTTTCTTTCCTTTCTTTATATATTGGCTGCACCACACAGCATGCGGGAACTTATTTCCCCTACCAGGGATTGAACCCGTGCCCCCTGCAATGGAAGTGTGTAGTCTTAACCATTGGACCATCAGGGAAGTCCCCAAATAGGCACTTTAAAGTGGCTGTTGGAGTCTTGCCCTTGACTCCAAGTCTGTCCATCATTCATGGAGGATTTCTAGACATTTTCACTGTATCCTACACGTTTCCTCCTCTAGACGGCAATGCTCCTATTCTCTTTTTTTCTGAAGACCATAGTGCTGCTTTCTAAAGGTAAAACATTAGGAGGAGAAGTCAACAGGGACCAGATTAGGATATAAGTTGCCTTGGTATTTTTCACCACTCATGATCCCTTGAGAGGAGAGACAAAGAGATACCACTTTATGTGTATGACAGATCCTTCTAAATTGAGGTATGGTGTGATTTCCAGTGAGGTTTGGAAATAACTAAATCCACCAGCCTCCCTAGCCATATAGTCATTAACTCCTTTCTCCTCTCTCTTCTCACCTTGTAGTCCATCTTTCCTCGTCTGCACATATATCCTCACCTTGGGCAACAGTGTGTTCTCTCTTATCACCTACATGTTTCTCTCTCTCCCTCCCATTATGTTCTGTGTCTCCTCTTAAAATGGCCATAATATAAAACTAAATTCTCTTATTATTTGTCATGTCAAGTGAATGGAGTACTGAGCTATCCCTTATGGATTTAGAGTCACAGAACATTTCACAAGTTACTAGGAGGGACAAGGACATGTCTTGTTCCTACACCCCTGCCTTCCTGGTTAGTGCTTTACACCTGTGTAATCTCTAGGTGAAAGGAGAAGAGCACACATGGGGGCCCACCAGAGCCTGTGATCAACAGACATCCCCATTTACCTGCTTACTGCAATATAAATTGTCCCTGAAACAAAAAAGAAAATTTCCCTAAGACCATCCCAGAGAACTCCCTTCATTAATTTTTATCGCTCACCCTGTAGGGTTCCCTGTAATCTTCTGGTGATTACATCTCACCAGCTGTCTACACTTCCAAAAGACAGCGTTCTTGCATTTATTCCACAAATGGTCATTGTTGTCTGCCACGCCCTGTGTTAGTCAGGAGAAAAGCAGTGGTGTTGTCACAAGGTCACAGACACACACCCCATGCACCGTGTGAGAAAACTTATAATCAGAAAAGTAGCAGAGGGCACACAATCCTCCTAGTCCTCATCTGCCTTCAGATGAGGCAAGCATAGGCTGGGCAGTGATACTGAGCACACAATGCAGGGGGTTCCAGGAGAGGGACCCAGGCCCTGTTTCACTACACGTATTTATAGAGAAATGGAGACAAGAAACATCTAGTCCCTCACCACCGTATGTGGCATATGAACCAGCAGCCTCATATCACCTGGCAGCTTATTAAAAATGCAGAGTCTTAGGCCCACCCCAGGCCAGCTGAATCAGAACCTAAGTGATTTGGGGCTCATTAGAGTTTGAGAAGCTCTGATTTGGGCAACTACTTAATAATGGGAGCTTCCTGGATTAGGAAATGGCCTAGTTATATTATGGGAGCTTCCAAAGCTCAGTTGCTGATATCAGCCTGCTCTTCCATTGGGCAAACTCAGACCTGCTGAGCCAGCTTGTTGCTAAGTTTTCAAAATGAGAGAGGAAATGAGCTTCCAACACCACTCAGATATGTCTCTCCTCAAGAGGCAAACAGACAATCCCTGACCTTCAGGAGCTTGGAGCCTAGTAGGGAAGACAGATGGAGTCCAGAAAATTATAGACCAGGGCCATAGTGATACAGTCAGAGAAGCAGTGGGTGACATAGGGCCATGTAGGATGGCACCTAACCTATTCCTGTGGAAGAAGGACAGTTTCCTATAGAAGATATAAGCTAAGCTGAGATCTTAAATGCTGACCAGGAGCCAGTGGGGCAGAGGAGGAGATGAAGGGCCTTCTTCAGTCAAAAGCCCACTTGGGGGTTGGAAGTGAGACTGTTTTATTCTTTATTCTTTTTCCCTAGGGTTGTGGGACTGTGGGATTACCTTAGTCCCTGACAGCAGGGCTGATTTCTTTCTTGCCTTCATTTGGCATTGCCTGCCAAATGACTTGGCAGGTTTAGTACCTCTTCTCCCTTTTCTTTCATCCTCAGTAACACTGTAAAGACCAAAAGGACAGCTTACACCCTAGTAATATAGGCCCTGAAGAGTCACACGCACACATACTTCAGGTGAAGGAAGTTTGGATGTAGCATGGAAAAGCGTCTCTCCAAAAGCTTGGATATCTAATTTTCATAAATCACACTTAATGAAATTTAATATTCAAAGTAATTTACATTGGGAGCTCTAGCCCACTGCTTCCCAAACTTTTGCAAATCATGGTTCACATACAAAATGATCACATCTGTAGGGAACACTGGGGTAACGGATAATGCTGTTTGTGGTGGAAGACGATGAGCCTCAGGGTTGGCAGGATCCAGAGTGTGGGCTAAGGTGTTTGGACTTGATGTTATAAGCAACAAAGAGCCACTGAAATAGAGCCATCCAGGTAACTAGGGGGATGAGAGAGATGGTGTATGCCACTGGGAGGTTCTGGAAAAGTTGGCAAGATATTGTTGGCAAGAGTTGAAAGGATTAGGAAGACCAGGAAATAATGTGGTGAAGATTTTTTTTTTTTTAAGATTTTTAAAAAAAATATTCCAGGAGCCAGTGATGAGAGCCTGGGGAACTATAGTGGCAACAGAAATCTAGAAATAGGATTTTCCTTCTTCTGGTTTTACTTACTCAAGGAATTTTTTCTATTGGAAAAGTTCAGCCTTAATACCTTTTGTACAAAACCTTGTCACCAAGAGAGGTACTAGTTTATTCAAATAAGGAAGAAAAATAAAAGTTACAGTCAGCAAAGAGTTCAACTTGGCCTATGGATGTGCTTTGTCATTTCAGGTATTTGAAGATATTTACCTTGGTACACAACCCAAAATCCAAAAAATACTTAATTGTACTGAGAGTATTTTCACATACATTTTTATCTTGGAGATGGGTCTGAAATGGGTGGCCTTTGGATTTAGGAAGTATTTCACCAGTGCCTGGTGCTGGCTCGATTTCATCATTGTGATTGTAAGTTTACCATCTCTGTGTCCCATGCAGGTGGGGGTTGAGGGGTGGGTGGGTAGGGGTGGAGGAGGGGATCACATGGGAGCTGCTTTTCCTGTGTGCCTTATATGAGTGCCTCTCCAAAATATTTTTCTTCACATTCATCCATCAGCAGTCCAGCCTTTCCTCGTTCCCACTCCTCATACGCTGCATCTCATACGCTCACCACCTCAACCCTTTCCATGATAGTACTCATTCACTTCTCTCCATAAGCACTGCTTATGTCTGATGTAAATCTAGGATAACTTTGCATATTCTCTACTTTTACTTCTCCTTCCAACTTTTCATTTCTTTTCAAAACTTCTCAAAGCAGCTCAGCAGCGAGCAGATTAGACTGGTCTCCGTCTTAATTGTCAAGCAACAAAGAGGATTATTCACATACATTTTTTCATTTAATCTGAACAACAATGTTCCAAGTTAAGCAGACCTATATATCACCTACCATATTACAGACAAGGAAACCTGAAGCTCAGAGGGTTAGCAATTTGTTTCAGGTGAAATTGGAATTCACACTTTGGTCTGTATGATGCTAAGGCCAGTAGTAGTAACAGTAGATCACATTTTTCCACTGTTTTCTCTGTACCAGAGAAAGCAGTACTTTGCCATATGCCTCATATGCATTCTGTCTTTTAGTTTTCACAGCCTTTCCGTGTGGTAGTTATTGTTATTTTTCCCAGATACAAAGGAGTAAACTAAGTCATAGAGAGGCTAAGAAACATGTTCAAGGTTGCCCAGCTAGAAGTGATGGAGGTGAGACTCAAACCTAGTAAGCCTCACTCCAAAGCCCTTGATTTTAACATCTATCTGTATCCTTGCTACCATGACCTAATTTGTTAGACTTTGTCCCTGCTATTTAAGGAAGTAGATATGACAAATGCATAGCATAAGCCGTGTGGTCAGCACACCACACTGGAGAGCCATAATTTTGTTGGTGGGCACAAATAAGCCGTGTGGTTCAGGAATTTCAGAAAAGCATCAGTGCCATTGGAGCTCCAACACAAGCAACCCCATGATCATCATGTCGATCCCTATGAGTTTCCAGAGTGCTAATCACTCTATACCCATTATCTTATTAGATTATAGTGAAAAATGCATAAGACAATGGAAAGATTATTGGTATTTCTGATCTAGGACCTGTGGTTTACTGGCCTAAACTTAGGAGACTGATTCTAAATCTTCTTTGTTTACTCTCTTTCTGTGTAACCTCAAGCAAAGTGCTTGAAGTTTTGACATAAATTTTCATATGGGTAAAAATGAGAGTGTAGATGCTAAATTGCCCAAATTTGACCAGATACAAAATTGAAAACATAAATCTAACAATAGCCATTTAAATATCAAAACAGTAGTTGAATACCACACTTTCAAAAAGGATATTAGGCCCAGGTGGTTTTGAAAACAAGTTTAGCAAACTTCCAAGGAGCAGTGGCTATAGACTAAATGTTTGTGTCCCACCCCTGCTCCAAATTTGTATGTTGAAACCTAATCTCCAGTGTTTTGGTGTTTGGGAGGTGACTAAGACATTTATTCCTGAACCCTCATGAATGGGATTAGTGATCTTATAAAAGAGACCCCACAGGGTTTTCTCACTCCTTCTGCCATGTGAAGACAGGGAGAAGATGGCTGTCTATGAACCAGGAAATAGGCCCTCAACCAGACACTGACTGCCAGCATCTTAATCTTGGACTTTCCAGCGTCCAGACTGTGAGAAATTTCTGTTGTTTATACATCCAGGCTATTGTATGGTATTCTGTTATAGCAGCCTGAACTGACTAAGGCGAGCAGTTAACTCCAACCTTGTTTAAATTGTTACAAAGAACAGAAAAAGAGGGGAGGCTCACAAACTTATTTAATGAGACAAACATAAAGTTGACAACGAAATGAATGGAACAGAAATGAGTAGAGCAAGAAAAGAAATAATCCTGTAAATATAAATCCCAGAGAAAGCACTCAGTAAGTGTGGTCCGGGGCTTCCCTGGTGGCGCAGTGGTTGAGAGTCTGCTTGCCGATGCAGGGGACACGGGTTCGTGCCCGGTCCGGGAAGATCCCACATGCCGCGGAGCGGCTGGGCCCGTGAGCCATGGCCGCTGAGCCTGCGCGTCCAGAGCCTGCGATCCGCAACGGGAGAGGCCACAACAGTGAGAGGCCGGCGTACTGCAAAAAAAAAACAACCAAAAAACAATAAGTGTGGTCCACTATTACTATTATCAGCCTTAGCATCATACAGACCCAATTCCACGTGAAACAAGTTGCTGATCCTCTGAGCTTCAGGCTTCCTTATCTGTAACGTGGTAGTGATGTACAACACTGCCTAATTCAGGGCATTGTCGTGCGGATTAAATGAGAGAGAGTGTATGTGAATACTCCTTTTATGTTGCTTGTTACTCAAGATTATATAAAATGATCTTTATAATTGTGGAGTAAGAAAATGCAAACACAACCACAAATACATACGTACATACATATAGACATAAGTTTACCTATTTCAAAATGTAAAACTTTTTTTTTTGTTCAACAATACCATAATTATAGTTAAAGACAGGCTAGACCCTGGAGACAGTATTTGCCATATACATAACAGATAGTTATTGTCTACAGTGTGTAAATACTCCCTACAGATCAACAAGAAAAAGACAACCCAGTGTAAGAATGGGAGGATGAAAATAGGCAATTCACAGAAGGAGCTCAAGTTGCTAATAAATGTATAAAGAAATACACACTAGTCATATCACCAGTTAGCACAGAAGTGCATATTAAAATGAGACACTTCTTTTTACTCATCAGATAGACAAAAGTTTTTAAGTTGGATAATATCTAATATGAGAAAAATTTAGGAAAATGGAATTTTTAGTCACTGCTAACTATCGTACAGTTTGTGGAAAGTTTTGCACTCTTAAGTAAAATTACAAATGAGCCCAATTTACAAACCCAGAAATACCACTTCTAGTTATACATTTAAGGAAAACTTTTGTGTATGTACCCAGGAAAAATGCACATGTCTGTCCAGTTTGCTATTGTTCATAGTAGCAAAGAAATGGAAATAATTTATATATTCACTAAGAGGGAATGAGTTAATAAAATATGAATATTTATATGCTGTAATATTTCATAACAGTTAAAAGGAGCAAACCATGAGAATATATATCAACATGATAGGAATCTCAAAAACATAGTGTGGAGTGATAAATGCAAATTAGGTAGAAATAAAATAAAACTAGTGAAGACTTCCCCCCTGGAAGAATGCCATAGAGTGGGAAAGAATGTGGATGTTTTTATGTTTGTGTGTCTCATCAATGTCTCCCAATTGGTGGAACAGAGACTGGGGGTGAAGTTCCAGGCGAAAGGGTGTACAATGCCCCTCTAGGAACATCTTCCCCACCCATGGTAACAGTCATTTAGTAAAGCCAGAACTGCTAAGCTTTGCCATCCTTTTCCCTCTGGCTAGGAACAAAGTAGGTGTATTTGTGGAAAAGCTGATTAAATAGGTCTCCCAACAGGCAATGCTGTCACAAACAAAAGAACAAAAACACCTACTTGAAAAAACCATTATAAATAAACACATTTTGAATTGGTGGTGATTTTTTAAAGTTGGTTACAAATTTTAAAATCTGGTTATTCTGTCATATTCACTCAATTTCTCTCAATTTGCAAATATTTTACTTTTACAATGAGATTGACAGGATAATTCACTTCCTGTCATGCTGAGCCACTCCCCTTCTAAGCTGAGCCTCTGAAGGGTCTGCATAATCAATAAGAATGGCTGAAGATCTGCAAATAGTGGCCTTCAGCTTAAGCTCAGCAGGTTTGTTGAGTTTTAAGTTAGTGTATTTACGGAGTTTTCCAATCCTCAGTCCTCTCCCATAGGGAAGAAGTACGTTAGGAGAGAAAATTGGATTTAATTCTCCAAATGGGAGCTATTTGAATGGAGGGAAATATTAGCAAACAAAGAATTATTTCTTCATAACTTGATTTTGGTATCATTTCAAACATATGGAAAAATTGCAAGAAGTAGTGTAAAGAATCCCTTATACTCTTCCCCCAGATTCACCAATTGTTAGCATTGCAGCCCATCTGCCTTATCATTTTTTCTATTTTTTTCCCCCTAAACTGCTTGAGATTAAGTTGCAGGCATCACACTCCATTAGCCCTCAACATTTCAGTGTGTATTTCCTAAGAACAAGGATATTATCTCACACAGTCACAATACAGTTATCAAGGTTAGGAATTTAACATGATCCAATACTAAAACCCACATCCATTTTCAAATTTTCTCAATTGTCACAAGGTTCTTTATGGCTAATTCACCCTACCCACACACCATCACCTTTCCCCCCACTGCAATCCAGGATCAAACTCAGGACCTCACATGACTTATCATTGTCATGTCTCTTTGGTTTCCTTTAATTCACAACAGTGTCTCAGCTTTTCTTTGTCTTTCATCAAGCAAATCGTGTAAATGCATTGTTCTCACCCATATGGGCTGTAGCTTTACCAGGCAAGGAGGAAAATAGCCTCTCACCTGCCGTCCCCTTCCAGCAGGGTCTGGCTGGTTTCTGTGTCTGGATAATCCACTGTGGGCACAATGAGTTTGCCTCTCAGAAAGACAGCTCTTAATCCCCACTGGGTTCTCTGGGCACCAAGTCAGGTGCACTACCTGTGGCTTCTTTTCCCACCAGGTCTCTGTGACCAGTCTCATCGACTTAAAGGTCTTGAAGTCCTTCCGGATTCTGCGAGCGCTGAGCCCTCTGAGAGCACTGTCCCAGTTTGAAGGAATGAAGGTATGTTCTTCAGATGGATGGGAGGAAAGTCAGCTAGCAGGGAAAGGCAGAGAAGCCAACTGCTCTTCTTGGGCTGGGCTTCCCTTCAATTGCCAAGCTTTTCCTGGACTCCTTCCCATCCAGCCCACTGCTTAGAATTTCAGAGATGGAGAAAAGTCTAAGATACAGTCTTCACCTAAAAGTGCTTCTGTGACAGCCAAGATGGGCTCTGGCTTCCCTTCAATCCTAGGGTAGGTGTCCCATAAGTCTCGTAACACCATCATCAGAGGACACTTCTCAAGTGATCCTGTGGCAACAGAAAGGACCCATTATGTATGGAGCTGAGAGCAGGGCTTGCCGTGGGGTGTGGGTTCGGGGCTGGAATGTAAAGACGGGGCTCCAAGGAATCCAGCCCCACACGTTAGGCCCATCCTGGGAAGATCAAGAGCTTTCTGAGTCTCACACGTCTATTATATTTTTCTTCTGTTTTGCTTCCTTAAGGTGGTAGTTAATGCTCTCATAGGTGCCATACCTGCCATCCTGAATGTTTTGCTTGTCTGCCTCATTTTCTGGCTCATATTTTGTATCCTGGGAGTAAATTTGTTTTCTGGAAAATTTGGAAGATGTGTTAATGTAACAGATGGAAACTCAGTTATAAATTACAACATTGTTGCAAACCGGAGTCAATGTGAAAGTGGAAATTTCTCCTGGTTCACCCTGAAAGTCAACTTTGACAATGTGGGAATGGCTTACCTGGCGCTGCTGCAAGTGGTAAGCGCTGTGGGTTTGTTTTTCACTCTGGGGAAAGAAACCTTAAAAGAATCATAAACCATTTCTCAGCTAATAAAAATACAGAGACTCTATTGAGATAAGAGAATCAAATCCCAGTTTCTCACATGGGAGCTAATGCCCTCTGGAATTGTTCCGCACCGAGCATCTCCAACCTTATTTTCTACTGAGCCTCAACCCCCAGGCGATATCCCATAAGGGTCTGGACCTCTCACTCTGTCCTAAATGGTGCCTTGCTCTCCTGAGCTCCAGCCAGAGAGGCGTAGAGCCTCAGATGCTAAGCCACTCCATTAGTAACAGTTCCCTGTGGGAAGTCAGTCTCAGGTTAAATCGTGGTTGCAAGGTTTTGGACAGATAGTGCAAACAGATGTGGAATCAGGAAAGAGCCTTAATCAGGCTCTTTGCAGCAGTTGGTTCATAGCTTCTTTAGCAATTTTTAAGGCAGAAATTTTCTCTTGTTTTTAAACTTTTTGTCTTGTGAAAATGAAGAAAAAAAAATCCAAGACATCTATCCTTGAATTTCCTTCTGCTGTTCTTTTATGCGGACATTCTGTCCTGGAAGGGTGGGACATTGTCTTATGTACATCTGCCCACTGGACTTGTGGCTTTTGTATGGCACTTGTCTGTTGATGGCAAGTCTATAATTACGTTCATGTTCCTCTGCTTTCATTGCAGGCAACATTTAAGGGCTGGATGGATATTATGTATGCAGCTGTTGATTCCAGAGGGGTGAGCTTGTGTTCTACCATGTTCTAGAGTGCTAGGATCAAATCAGGAGTATCATGACTACATGGACAGCCCAGAACTTCCTGCATCATAATTCCAGTGGCCAGGATTCTTTGCCTTGTTTTCATTAGGACAAACACTATGAAACAGGGATTAAAAGGATTCTTATTCATCCTCCTATGAGTATTACATCCTAGCATGCTACAAAGTCAAGTCCTCTTTCTCCATACTGACCACTCATGTAGGAGGTGGAGCCAGAAGCAACAGAATCACAGGATGCCTTGATTTTCCTCTCTCACCTCCTCTTCAAGTGAGTGGAAAGGCAGAAGCCAAATTTCAAAGGGTACCTGCTCTTGACTGTGGGAGAGAGAACCTTAAGATTGGACTAGGTCTGAGCAAGAGACCCTTCAATGGCTCCAGGTTCCCCAGAGAATAAGGGGATTTCTAGTAATTGCCAACTGTCAAATTATAGTTAAATAAAAAGTGATCATGGATTCCCAAGGTTAGAAGAGTACTCAGCAAAATAGTCCATTTCTATTTCCCAGTTGGGAAAATTGAGGAATAGAAAGGAAGAGTGTTGCCCAAAGTCATAGTGAGAGCAAATGGTTGAATCAAGAATGGAATCAGCATTGTTTATTTTTTCCTACCATCACACACATATGTGTTATTGTTTGAGAGTATACAGAGTTGATGCCTGGCACATAGTAGATGTTCAGTACAGCTGGTAGTAGCAGTAGAGGTGATATGAATAGTGATATAGTAGTAGTAGAGGCAATTTATAACAAAGGAAATATTTAAAAATATTAATATGCTTATTTTTTTGTCTATATGAATATATGAACTTCACCTCAGTTTACCTTAGACATCCATCTGCCTTGAGGTGGAGCTAGGGGATAGGGAAGAGATCTTATGTATGACAGAAGAAGTATATGTCTTATATATGTTCCTTGAGTGAATGATGGGTGGGTGGAGGTGTGTGGAGGTGTGCCTGACCTGATGTGGTCCTGGGATATCCTAACTGGCGTGTGCTAGTATAATGGCCTTTGTCTGTGTAGTCACAGAGCATCCTACTGTTCTCAAATATCGAAGCTGCAACTGGTGAAACCATGGGCCTTTCTCCTCCTTCAACTCCTCCTAGCCTCAAACACTGACTCTCTGCCATATCCTTCATATGGTCTCCTGGCTCAGCAGTCTACTCCCACCCCTTACTATGAAGCCCACAATGGCAGGCATATGGCTGTCAACCCCACGTCCAAGCCACGAGAACTAAAGAAGGTTCAAGAGACCGCTGTCTGCCCAATTATGCTACTCCAGTCTCTTAAGTCATCCTGCCTGCCCAACGTATCCCAGGCCTTCCCAGCAGTAGTTTTCCCTTTGAAAAATACCAAAGTTGAGGCAGAACACACATTCTTTGCTCTCCATGTTCCCCTCGATTTACTGGGCCCCAAGCCCCCTCTCCAAACCCAAAGAAGGGAAAATCAGGACACACATCTCACAGCTCCGATGTTCTCTCTCTCTCTGTTTCTCTTTCTGACAGTTCCCTGGGTACAAGTGAGGTGATCCTTTCTGTGTTCCTCTTTCTGTCTGAACCTCCCTTTGCAAGATGATTAGCCTGCTGCATAATCTTGTTTTCAATGTCAGATACTGAATATTAATGCTTCTTTCCATTACATTGTTTCTAGACTAAATGCCTATCCTTAATTCAAACAAGTAGATGCTTCCAGCCAACTGGGACTAAGGTCAGGTACTCTTCAAGGCAAAAGAGAAAAATAATTGTTTCAAATATTTACCTCTAATACACTAGTCTGTATGGTGGGTTTTGAAAAACAAGTATCATGAGTACATTCAACACAAAACAGAGCTATCAACATTCATCTCTATCTTTGAATGTGATCAGGGGAAAGAAAACAGAGATGCTCCTGCCACCTATCCCCAAAATGAATAAAACCAATGACCATGTGAAGATCTTGGACGCTTTTGGTCATGCCTTAAGCTAGGGGAGCTTGATTATAGTCCATTCTTGTCCATTCTAGAGCTTGATCATTCATCCACTCATTCAATGTGTGTGGAGAACCTACATGTCACAAGCTATGCCAGGCACTAGGAATTCAAGAGTGACAGGATGCAAGCACAGGCTAAATACAGTAGTGAGCCCTGTTTGAAGGATACAGCCTTTCAACAAGGGTTGGTAGTCAATCTCCTGAAGTGAACATGTCCCTTCTCTGGTGGATATCTCCAATCTGGCTCCCTCCAATTATGTGTCCATATGGACATCCTAGAGACCTTTTCAAAGGACACATATGATCATGCCACTCTCCTCCCTCACAACCCTTCAATGATTCTCCATTACTTAGAAGGAAAAGCCTAATCCTCCACCACACCCCCTCCCCACTGTATGGTACCACTCAAGCTGTGCCGGGGGAAGCTGAAAGAGGAGAGAGGGGCTCCCCGCAGGGCCACGGCTGACTGGAGGAGGCTGAGTGGTTAATGCAGCTGCTACCAGGCAGTTGAGATGGCTCATGTTTTTCTCCAGTAATTGTTTTCTTCTCTCATTTAAAAAATCCCTAACAGGAAGGACAACAGCCAAGGTTTGAGGAGAACTCATTAATGTATGTTTACTTCGTAGTTTTTATCATCTTTGGCTCATTCTTCACTCTGAATCTCTTTATTGGTGTTATTATTGACAACTTCAACCAACAGCAGAAAAAGATAAGTATGGGGGTTGTCCTGATTTGGTATTTTTACCTGTCTTCTCCAAAGAGCTTGAATGGAGCATAAATCTGTTCTAAATTGTTGTGCAAAGTAGCCTTTATCATCTGCATGAGAACAAAGAGGGAGCCTCCTGGAGAAGAGTCTTGAGGATATGGCTGGAAAGGAACTAAAACAGCTGGGTTTTATTAAATCATTGTTTTTATTCTCCACTCTACCCTCTTAAACAAAGGAACTCTAATAGAAAAATAATTACCAGGATTAGTATTTATGTCATATTCTTGTAGCCTTTCAAGCGTACCCTGTTATCCAGGATAAAAAGAGTACAAATGATTCCCGACTTAGGATGGTTCAATTTACACGACTTTAGCTTTATGATGATGCAAAAGTGATACTCACTGAGTAGAAACTTTACTTCAGATTTTGAATGGTGATCTTTTCCTGGGCTAGAGATATGCAGTACAATACTCTCTTGTGACACTGGGTAGCAGCAGCCACAGCTCCCAGTCAGCCACGCACTCACTGAGGGTGAACAATCGATATATACCTACAACATTCTGTATCCATACAACCATTCTGTTTTTCACTTTCAGTACAGTATTCAATAAATTACATGGCGTATTCAACACTTTATTATAAAATAGGGCTTGTGTTACGTGAGTTTGCCCAACTATAAGCTAAAGTAAGTGTTCTGAACATGTTTAAGGTAGGCAAGGCTAAGCTATGATGTTCAGTAGGTTAAGTGTATTAAATGCATTTCAACTTACAATATTTTCAGCTTACAATGGGTTTATCAGGATGTAACACCATTGTAAGTACAGGAAAATCTGTAAACGCTCCTTTTTCAGCAAACTTGTGTCTTGCCTCTCAACACCCAAATCTCAGCAGATTTACTGAACTTACTTGGAAAGAAGATGGTTGGGGAAGAGACAGGTTTTTTTAGGGAGTTTTTTTCCCCACGCATTGTAACAACAGATATTTATTTTTCTGATTCTACAATCTATAGGAGCATTGTAGTAAATGTGGAAAAAAAGGAAGAGAAAAAGAATATTTAAATCACCCATAAGATGACCGCCAAATAATAACCATTTTAGATTAAGCCTCATCATTTTGGTACCATCTTCTCCTGTTACTTTTTAACTAAATATTTCTTTTACACCGTTGAAATTATGTAATACTTTTAACTATCCTCTCCATTAGTTATGAGTTCATGTCATGAGATCATCTTTGTTATAAGAATTTTCAGGGCTGAATTTCATCCCATATTATGGATAGATCATAATTTGTTCTAAGCATTCCCCCCACTCCCCTTTTTAAGGACATTTAGGGTCATTTCCAAATTTCTTGCTCTTCTAAAATAATCATGAACATTCTTAAAATTCTCTCTGTGTATCTCTGATTATTTCCTCAGGATAAGCTCCTAGAATTTAAGGCATTAAAGATATATTGTCAAATTACCTTTCAGAAATGCTATTCTGGGTCCCATCCTTTTGCAAGATATGAAGATGCCTATTTACTCTGTTCTAATCATTCTGACTTTTGTAATTTTTAATTATCTTTTCCAGCTCGATGGGTAAAAGTGTTATCTCATAGTTTTACATTCATTCATTTGACCATTTATGAAGTTATATACTTTTTCACAGGTTGATGGCCATAAGTATTTCTTCCTTGAGTTATCTGTTTACTGTCTTTGTCTCTTCTTAAAATTGACATTATCATCTTTTTCTTATGTTTTTATGTAGTAACTCCAATTTGTGACTTGCTTCTTACATTTTTGTAATGACAGTTTTAACTTACAGACATTTAGCATATTTATGAAGTCAAACTCTCAATCTTGTCCTTTTTGGCTTCTTTTCTTGCATTTATATACTGAAGGCATTTCTCAGTCCTAAAATCAGGTAACTAAATATTCACCTTTGGTTTTCCTAATTGTTTTGTGGCTCACTTTTATTTTTCTGTTGAACTTTTTTAATTCATCCACAATGTATCCTGATACTGTTGAGCTTTCTTTGTGTCTGCTGGGAGAATCATTCACGGTCCCAGGCAACTCTATGGCTGCTGTTATTCAGGAGTGTACTATGTGGTGTCCCCTCTGTAATATGCACCTACAATTTGAATGTCAGGCCTTGTGATTTTAGATTTAAGTTTACATTTGAAATCACTGTTTTGATCAGTCCATAGCATTTTTGTTCTGTTTTGTTTTACTTTTTATTACAGAAAATTTCAAACATGCACAAGAGTATGGTAGAGTGAAACTAAAATATCCATCACCCGGCACAACATTTATTGATTTAAGAACATCCTTATGCCATCTATGCCCTTACCCAGTCCTTCCACTGGATTTTTTATAGAGCAAATCACAGATATCATATTATTTCATTCACTGATATTTCAGAACATATCTCTTTTTAAATATAACTACAATTCCATTATCAAATCTAAAAAGTTTAATATGAGCTCTTTAAACTCGTCAAAAACCCAGTCAGTGTTCAAATTTCCTCCAGTCTTTTATTTTCTCAAAATCTGTGTTCATTCTTTCATTGATTGACTGACTGATATTAAAGTTTGTTTCTTTTCAAATTAGGATTCAAATAAGGTCCTCCCATTGGATGAGTTCCTTGCTCTCTGGAATGACAATATGTTCTAGGCCTTGTTTGTACCCTTCCTGCCCAAGATCTGGAATCAGCCATTTCTCTATGTTGTGCTGGGAGGTGGTGTTCCAAGACAGTCTGGAATGCTTATTGTGATTATTCTGAGACTTTTTCAGTGGACAGAGCTACTTCAAATTTAGGACTACAAGGAAATATATATGTGGAAATATGAATACTCATCATTCAAATTCATGACTACAAGGTTTTCACTTAACCAGTACATCTATATCTCCTCTTTTTCACACTGAGAAAGCTGGTTCTCATGGGTATAAAAGATGATACCTTAAAATTTTCCATAACTACTCATTTTATTTATCTCACAACACACACATAGGACAGTCTCATAATAATAGTATTAATACTATCATGATGCATAAGATTATTGAAGACACTTGTGTCTGCCAGGCATCCTGAAAAAACCTGGGTAACTTCTAGGGCTGTTCTTTTTTTCAATTTTTTTTTTTTTTTTTACTGTGCAAAACACTCATAACATAAAATTTATCATCTTATCCATTTTTAGTGTACATTCAGTGGTATTAATTACATTCATAATGTTGTGCAACCATCATTACCATCCATCTTCATAACTCTTCATTTGTAAAACTGAAACTCTACATGCATTAAACAATAACTCCCCATGCTTGCCCCCAGCCCCTGGTGGCTACCATTCTACTTTCTGTCTCCGTGATTTTGACTATTCTCAGTATCTCATGTAAGTGGAATCGTATAGCGTTTGTCTTTTTGTGACTGGCTTACTTCATTTAGCATAATATCCTTAAGGTTCATGCATGTTGTAACATATTGCAGAATTTCCTTCCTATTTAAGGCTATGTATATACCATGTTTTGCTCTTTCATCCTTCTTTTGATGAACAATTGGGTTGCTTCCACATTTTAGCTATTGTGAATAAAGCTCTTATGAACATAGGTGTGCAAACATCTCTTTGGGACCCTGCTTTTGATTCTTTTAGGTCTATACCTAGAAGTGGAATTGCTGGATCATATGGTAATATGTACAGTATACAAAGGTTCTAATTTCTCTACATCCTCACCAGTACTTGTTTCTGTTTTTTCGATAGTAGCCATTCTAATGGATGTGAGGTGGTATCTCATTTTGGTTTTGATTTGCGTTTCCCTAATGATTAGTGACACTGAACATTTTTTTCATGTGCTGACTGGCCATTCATATATCTTCTTTAGAGAAATGTCTGTTCAAGCCCTTGTTTTTGAATCAGGTTGTTTGTTTTTCTGTTGTTATATTTTTGGTGTCCTCTATATATTCTGGATATTAATTTTTTATCAGATACATGATTTGCAAATATTTTCCCCATTGTGTGGGTTGCCTTTTTACTTCATTGATAGTGTCCTGGACGCACAAAATTTTTAAGTTATTATGAAGTCCAATTTATCTATTTTTCCTTTTGCCTTTGTGTCATATCCAAGAGATCACTGCCAAATCCAGTGTTGTGAAGCTTTTGTTCTATGTTTTCTTCTGAGAGTTTTATTGTTCTAGATCTTACGTTTATGTCTCTTGATCCATTTTGAGTTAATTTTTTTTTTTTTTGCGGTACGCGGGCCTCTCACTGTTGTGGCCTCTCCCGTTGCGGAGCACAGGCTCCGGATGCGCAGGCTCAGCGGCCATGGCTCACGGGCCCAGCCACTCCGCGGCACGTGGGATCTTCCCGGACCGGGGCACGAACCCGTGTCCCCTGCATCGGCAGGCGGACTCTCAACCACTGCGCCACCAGGGAAGCCCGAGTTAATTTTTTTATATGATGTTAGGCACTGATTCAGCTGCATTCTTTTGCATGTTGATATCCAGTTTTCCTAGCACCATTTGTTGAAAAGACTGTCCTAGGGCTGTATATTTTTGGTCCATACTGGTGGTGTAAATTCAAACCACACACCCTCATCAAGGCAGGCTTGGATGCACAAATTATCAGGGAAGACTGGGTTTTTACCCATAGTACAGACTGAGACAGTGTTCTGGTTGTCTTCCATTGCCAACAGACAGGTTTGGTTGGTTTTCTTCTTCACCCTTTAATGGCAGCACTTGGAGAGCTCCAGATTCACACAGGGTCCTTGGCCTAACCCCACTGCCTTCTCCCCATGACCCCCTTGTAGTTATTAAATCCCAAGATTCTTGTTTTTACAGAGATTAGCAAATGCCGTTAGGCCAGCCATGGCTTCAGGACTAATTTACTACTCTTTCTTTTTGATCTCTCTTGATTTTCAGACGATGGAGATGTACCTTACTTTTGTGCAAGTTCAGCTATTTCTTTTTTTTTTTTAACATCTTTAGTGGAGTATAATTGCTTTACCTTGTTGTTAGCTTCTGCTGTATAACAAAGTGAATCAGCTGTACGTATACATCTATACCCATATCCCCTCCCTCTTGCGTCTCCCTCGCACCCTCCCTATCCCACCCCTCTAGGTGGTCACAAAGCACCTGATCTCCCTGTGCTATGTGGCTGTTTCCCACTAGCTATCTGTTTTACATTTGGTAGTGTATATTTGTCAATGCCACTCTCTCACTTCGTCCCAGCTTACCCTTCCCCCTCCCCGTGTCCTCAAGTCCATTCTATTTGTCTGCGTCTTTATTCCTGTCCTGGCCCTCAGTTCTTCAGAACTGTTTTTTTTTTTTTTTAGATTCCATATATGTATGTGTTAGCATACGGTATTTGTTTTTCTCTTTCTGACTTACTTCACTCTGTATGACAGACTCTAGGTCCATCCACCTCACTACACATAACTGAATTTCGTTTCTTTTTATGTCAGCTATGTCTTTTAAAGGAATTCTGTTCCATTTTATCCCACATTTCTAGATGTTTTACGACTCCCCCAACCCCAATTTCCAGAAATGAAAATCTTACTTCATTTTTCTATTCTTTCTTCCTTCCCCAGAAGTAAAAACATTTAAAGCTCTCTAATTTTTTTTTCTTTTTCTGAGAATGGCTCTGGACAGATTTTTTTGAAATTTTACTAGTAGTGATATATGCATTCACATATTTAGGAGAATTTTATTTGTCACTTTGTAGGATTTTTTGTTTAAATTTTTGTTACTAATTTCTATTTTTGTTTCATTGTGGTTTGATTTATACAACTTGAAATATATTCGGTTTTTGTAAAGATTCTGTGGTGGTTTGCAAAGAATTTGTAATCTTTGTTTATATTATAAAAAGAGAAATGTAACTGATAAAAGTAACATTTTTCCCTTCTTCCTTAATTTAAACCCTATTTCCTTTCAGCCCTCCCCCAGAGTCTCTTTCTGCTTCCCATTGGAATTTTAGGAATTGTTGATAGAAATGTAATATAACTTTAAAACTATTTCTGAAAATTCAGAACTTGTTTCCAAAAACCCATTAATGATAATTAGCTCTCATCTTCTCCATATACTTAGGTGGCCAAGACATCTTTCTGACAGAAGAACAGAAGAAATACTATAATGCAATGAAAAAATTAGGATCCAAAAAACCTCAAAGGCCCATCCCAAGGCCTCTGGTGAGAGCAGTTGATTGATTCTAAACACATAGATGCATTAAGTGGTTATGAGGAACTCATATCTGTAGTGGCATTCTCCTTTAATTTTTAAATTTATAGACTTTACCTAAGAAGTCAGTATGAACCCAGGTACACTGATGTATGGCTCAAGTCCTTCGGAAGATTAGACATTCAAATTCAATAGTAAGAGCTTGGGCAACAACTTTAATTTACCTTTTAGTGAGCACACAATAGCTGCTTAGTATATACTCATTGCAATGATGTGAATTTAGCAGTTAGTTTTAATTTACTCTTGGCCAATTGAAAATGTATTTATAATATCTTTTACCAACTTTTTCTGGTATGAAGTTGAGGTCATGCATACTCACTTCCACTTCACAAGTATTTATGATAAACTTTCTATGTCAGGAACGAGCACACTTTTTCTGTAAAAGGTCAGACAGTAAATATTTTAAGCTTTGCAGGCCATGTGGTCTCTGCTGCTACTACTCAGCTTTGATGTTGTAGCACAAAAGCAGCCGTCGGTGATATAGAACAAATGTGCTTGGCTGTGTTCCAGTATAACTTGATTTATAAACACCAACATTTGAATTTCATATAATTTTCGTGTGTCAAAATTTTATTCTTCTGTGTTTTTCTCCCAAAAGTCATCCTGAGTAAAACCCATTCTGACCTCACGGGCTACACTAAAACAAGTGATGGGCCATATTTGGCCTGTGGGCCATATTTTGCTGAATCCTGCCTTACAAGATACTAACAGGACTGCTCTGTGCTTACAGTCTAATTGAGGAGCTGGAATTTGAGAGCATTAGATTATAAAGTAATACAACAGGCACAGTTGGTAACTCTGACAAGTGCGTTTGAAGGCTTTCAAGACAGGGAGGCTCCGTGGGGCCGAAAAGTCTGGGAAAGCAGTATGGAAGAGGGGCTTGATATCTGATACATGTAGAGGATTTGGAGATTTTCATTCAAACATGAGACCACAAATTATCAAAGGTATGTTTAATTTCCTGCTATTCCCAGCAATCGAACAGAGTAAAGTGTGTTCTCAGTAGTTATTTGTTGAATAAAAGAGCATGTTTTCGGGCATACACAAAATCCATCCCACTAGCATTAAACATTTGTGTTGCACTAAAAATGTCTACAAATGTCAGGGCCAAGTGTTTAGAATTTATACAATGAAGAATTTTTACAAAAGGGTTAATGATAAAATTATCAATATACTTGGGAAATTTTCATCTGATGACAGTATGTGGAACTTCATTTTACCTAAGTCAGATCTAGCTTTTAAGTACCAAACTCACTTTCTAGTACTAATTTCACTTTGAAGTTCTTATTTGAACTTGAGCCAACAAAAAAGACAGACAATTTTTATTTATATGTGCACGCTATGCAACAACCGACTCAGTACCAGTTGGTCCCAGATTTGGAATTAACTAAAAGACTCTTGAGACACATATTTACCAGTTTACTTCATGAAGGATATGAAGCCAGCAGTGCAGCACACAGCCGAACAGAAGTTGCAGTGGCATGGATGCAGCTTCTAGGCCTCTCCACTGCACTGGACATGCTAGGATGCGAGAGATGAGCTTGAAGTGGGCATGGACAGCTTTAACGAAGGGAAGCTGCCACCTCCATTCCTTAACCATCTTTTATAACTTGTTTGTTACATGGCTTATCGGGGAGTAGGTGCTATCCCAAAGCCCTTCCTGCATGGCTCACCAATCGAGATTTCACAATGAGTGATTCCGACAGCCATGTACAACTCACCAGTTAATGCCGAACATTTATGTTAACCTCTGTATTCCAGAGAGCAGTTCTGCATGAGATAAACCCAAAAGCATATCCCCTGGTGTCCCTGAGTTTGAGCTAAGACTTCAAATCAGCTGTTAGCCCTTAACTCACAACTTTACCTCCCCACAGATTTTTTTTTAATCTCTAAAGTCTACATATTATCTTTTGGCCTTTGGAACAAAGGAATAGCAATTGCATAGAGGGGAAAATACAGCTGTTTTAACCTGAGGAGTGATGGATATTCTTTCTAGCAGTAAGAGCAAGAAATCTGGAATCATTTCTGATTCTACCTGAGGTACCGCCACAAGGTAGCTTCATTACTGGGGTTAAAAATTATCCTGAGATATAGGAGTCCCTGTACATCTTAAAATTACGTAGAATGTGTTTTGATCATCTACCACGTTTGGTAGCTTATACTTTTAATCTCCATTTTCTAAATATTAGGGTTGAACTGTAAGGCCAATGCTTACCGTTCCTTACATTTATTCTCAGCCTTCGTTCTGCTTCCCTGGAGAGCACCCTTAAAAGTATCTTTTCTCCAGGTCCTTTCTGACTTCCCGGATGCATTCTCACATAGGAAATGCATTTGACATTCAAGTTTCTTCTCCAGACTCCTTGATAAAAGCTTTAGGGCTCCTGGAGCAAAGTTTGAAAGACACAAACTTACAGGTAGTATCTTACCACTGCCGTCCCGACCCTCTTTCTTCTCATTGCCCTTGCTCTCCCTGAGTGATATCATTCATTCTCTTGGTTTTAGTTCATATCAGTACTGGTGCTGTTGTACTCCACATCTGCATTACAGCTCTCTGCCTGAGCTCCAGACCAATACCTCTACCTGCCCATGTCCCTTGGATGCCCCACTGGCACCTCAAACTCCATGTGCTCAGGACACATTCATCATCTTCCCCCAGAACTCCTCATCCCCTGTTCTCTGGTTGTTTGAATGCTCCACCAAGCAGAAATTATAGCCTCAGCCTTAACTTTCCCATAACCTACTCCATTCAAACATTCTCTGACTCCTGCTGCTTCTACTTCCATATTAGTTCTTAAACCTAAATGCTCATGTCTTTCTCCACTGTTACCACCACAGACCAACATCATCTCTTGCCTGGATTACCTTAACAGATGCCAGGGGTTATAAAGATGAATTCTTAGGGGGTCTATGAGGTTTCTAAATAGAATACTATATGTATACTTTGATTAGATGATATGTAATATGAAATAATCTAATATATACATATAATGTAAAACAACCAGTGTATAGCCAAGTATGCCGTACAATATCAGTGTCTGAGTTTGTGTTTAAGAAAAGTTTCCACTTAAGTAAAGAAAAAAGTGGTGCGTTATAGATGTTAAATTAAAGAAAATAGTGGAATAATTGAGTCATTTCACTGCACATGGTAGATTAGACATGCAAACTTGAGTTAGAACCTGTACCAGAGCAATCAGCACATTTTTACTTTGGAGCAGGCCATCCATGTACAAACCAATATGCAAGTTTACCATCAGTAATAACGTGAAATAATCAGTTTTTCTGTTTCCATTTTTAGTAATCGTTGGATCAGAATCCTATTTATCTAACCTTATCTTTAAGTGAACAAGAATTAGAAAATTGGCATTCAAGAATTGCTTGAATACAGAGTTTTGGTTAAGTATAAGGTCTGATTATTCTGAACTGACAAATGGAGGCTTGGAGATGTTAATTCTCTTTTGTCCAACATAATTATGTGAGCAAGTATTCTCTGCATTAGAATTATTGAAGTCAAAATACAGAAGCAGGTGAAATACAGAGACCGAACTTCATTTTTTATGATTAAATCCAACATGAGCTATTTTATTTCAGCAAAAACAAATCATCCACCACATCAAAGTTATGTTGTTACTAAAAATTTAATTAATTTACTTATTTGGTTTCAAAATGGAATTAAAGCTATAAGCCTACAACTTAAAATCAGTTATCTAATTAAATTTAATGAAATTAAATGAAAAAATATCTATAGAAGAATTTCTTGCCCTTTAAAAAAGGTCTGTGCATTTTCCAAGAAACTGCTTTAATTGTAAGAGAGGACAAATGCTGCTGTATGTGCCTTTTAATGTATATGATTTCATTCCTACAACTCAAAATGATCTATGATTCCTTTTTTTTTTTTTTTTCCTCAGAACAAATGCCAGGGTCTTGTTTTTGACCTAGTTACACACCAGGTCTTTGACATCATCATCATCATCCTCATTTTCCTCAACATGGTTAGCATGATGGCTGAATCATATGGCCAGTCCAGAGCCATGGAACTCTTCCTTGAGCGTCTCAACCTGGCCTTTGTGGCCGTCTTTACAACTGAGTGTCTCATCAAAATCTTTGCTTTGAGGCAATACTACTTCACCAGTGGCTGGAATTTATTTGATTGTGTGATCGTGGTCATTTCTATTGTTAGTAAGTAAAATTGGCAGCCAGAGGGGCTTTAATCTAAGAGCCAGAAGTAAACTTATAAATCTTATCATTTGGAATTATGTCCAGAGCATCCACAAAGCAGAAAATTAAGCTTAATGTGATTTCTGAAAAAATACACAGATGAACTAATGCCATTCTCTTTGGGGAGTTGCTAGGAGATACAGAGTAATTTCCATTCCCTTCACTATCTACACAATTGAAATAGAGTTAAATAATTATGTGGATAATTTATTCAACGGAGGTAGACAAAATTAAGATGACTTAAAAGTTTTTGTGGGGCTACCTGCTTTATCCAGGGAGTTGAGTCAAAGTTCTACCTTTCTTGTGCAACTAAAGAGCATTTCTTGTTTTAAGGATTTGGCATTTAGTTTCCATGTTTTTCCCTAGTTCAAAATCCATGTTGATGTCAGATCACAATTACTGTGCACCCGTGACATTGCCAGGCCTTCCCGTACCTCCTCCTTATACAGGGCCTCCATGGCCCAGCCTAGATGGGGCTTGCAAGAGTGTGTCATAAGGACAAGTAATGCTTTATCTGTATTCTGTATCTCATGTTAACTTAAAGCACAGTGGGAACTACACTTGTCTCAACTGCTCGGATCCCATTCACCAACCAGTCTCACTCTATAATCAGCATATTTTTCTTAACCACAGGCAGAAATTAACTATAAGATTTATGGAAGAAGAATAGGGAAAAAAGAGGGTTATTGTCATACACCTTTTTATAAAACATACACACACACACACACACATCAACTTTGAAATTAAATTCTTCATGACTAAGCTATAAGATTTCACTCTGGGTTTTTGAAGTCTGCTTTTAACTAAACTGATAATTTGACTTTTTATAATTGTGTAAAACTGCCCAGGGGCTCTTCTCATAGTTCAAAGAGCAATGAAGACAATGAAAAGTGATTTCACAAGTGGAAGTTTTTGTGCTATCTCAGAAAGGATGCATTAAACAGATATGCTGGATCAAAATATTTTGGTTCCTATCACCACAGCAGCAATGCAGATGTTTCAGAGACCAAGAAAATGAATGGTACAGTTCATAGTCTGTTCTGGTTTCTAAGCCATAAAGTTTATGTAGATAAGGTTTAGTAATAGATCTTTCCACATGGTTACGGTTACATAGACTGTTAATCATTATTAGTCAATTCCAAGCATTATTAGTCATTTCCTGGTGAAATCGACAGCAGCAGCAAAGTTAGAAAATGATGACGGGGTGAGTCTGGGGCAGCCCTGTGAGCACTTAAAGGGCTCTTCCTCCAATATGCAGAGAGCAGCTCATTCATTTCACTCTTTACTGACCTTCTTGCAGGCAGTGCCAGGCACTGTAGAGTTCATGGAAATATCTCTGACTTCTGTCCTATGAACAACTGCTAAGCGATTGCAGCTACACTGCATAGCACTGTATAGCATCTTGTTCCAATGGATGAGAAGGTCCACACATTGAGCCAAGTCCTACTCACCAATGTGGGCAGTATTTTCTATGTTTTTGCCAGTTGATCTGCCATCCAATCCTTAGCCTCTACATTTTCTCACGCTCTCCCCTGAGCTTTTAGAGAAATACAAAATGAGTGTGAGTCGAAGTTATTCTCTCTATGGAGTTTACAATCCAATTGAGGTATTAAGACCTACCACCTTAAGGGATCAGAAAAAGAGAAATTGATTGAACCCCAAATCACATGGTACACAAAAGAACTGAGCTCAGAGGAAAGACAGATTACTCTGGGCTTGATTACTCAAAGAAATATTCATGGAGGAGGTGGGCCTTAAAGGAGGGACCTCCTCCAGTTGCTGCTGAATTGGTTTGTAGTCAATTCCACATCTCACCGGAGTTGCCTGCCCAATTAGCATATGAATTAAACTTCCTTGATACAATCAGGCAGTCAGTGAAGTATATCACCAACTAGTTCTCTTTAGTCATTAGGTGATGGCAGGTAGTGTTGGCCACCCATCACCCCTAATGACCTTAGAGGATCCCCAGAGCAAGAACCAGGCCATGTCTTATACAAGGCAAGCATGTTCCAGCCATTCTATAATATTTGGGCCAAAATGTGAGTTGTTTTAAATTCTTGTATCACTTGATTGCAGAGCAGGCAATGAGAAAACAGGGTGACATTTTAGGCCAAATATTTAGCAGTCTGCAGAAACCTTTGCTTGAGATGCTATTTCTGGTGTATCTACAACATCAGAGAAACTGTCTCCAATTTAGTCCCTTAAGCTTTTTGAATTAGGTCTTCCAGAAGAACTTGGAATGAGCATACTGACAGAGATGAAAGATCCATGGCAGCTTTAGCCCAAAAATGAACATCCCAACACCACCCTCTTTCTCCAGCCCTGTCCTCGCCTGTAGCAGGCTGTGTTCAAATTCCTCTATGATAAGAACCTGTTTGTTTAAGAAGTTTTGGGCTGGGATCGTACAACTTCCACTGTTAACTTAGGCTCAAGCTGACCTTCAGTAGCAGAAATTTCTCCTTGCATTCTAATCTAAATAACTCCATCCGTAGTTTTCCATTCTATATATACAATAAATATGGAAAACTTATATTTGTTACCCCATGAATAACTTTAAATGCCCAACATGGATAATGCACTTCAAGTGCATACGATAACTAATAAAATAACCTGTCATAAACAGCATTTTATTTCTTTTCCTTGGGGGTCTTCAGTATTTTAGATGTCCTATCCCATCTAAAGTCCCATCTAAAACTGTACGAACCTTGGAAATTATTCTCCAACTTAAGGCACAGATATATATTTTCCCTGACATAGGTAAAAAAATCTTAATTTTGTACATAAATTAAGAAGTAATGATAGAAAGTTGCTTCCGCTCAGATTCAAGGCAGCAGAGAGAAGCTATGTCAGTCAGTCTGCCTGCTGGAAATTGATTGACCCTTCTCCTTCTCTTAAGGTACAATTGTTTCTGCCTTGAAAACCCAGGCACACATTCCTTTCCCTCCAACATTCTTCAGAATTGTCCGCTTGGCTCGGATTGGCCGAATCCTGAGACTTGTTCAGGCAGCACGAGGAATCAGAACTCTCCTTTTCGCGCTAATGATGTCTCTTCCCTCTCTATTCAATATTGGCCTTCTACTCTTTCTGGTTATGTTTATTTATGCCATTTTTGGTATGAACTGTTTTTGCAAAGTGAAGGAAGAGTCTGGAATTGATGACATATTCAACTTCAAAACTTTCAAAGGCAGCATGCTCTGCCTCTTCCAGATAACCACGTCGGCAGGCTGGGATGCCCTCCTCAGCCCCATGTTGCAATCAAAAGACTCATGTAACCCCAAGTCAGAGAACTGTTACCTCTCTGCCATAGCCATAACCTACTTCGTCAGTTATATCATCATCTCCTTTCTCATCGTGGTCAACATGTATATTGCTGTGATTTTAGAAAACTTCAATATAGCCACTGAAGAAAGTGAGGACCCTTTGGGTGAAGACGACTTTGAAATATTCTACGAAGTCTGGGAAAAGTTTGACCCGGAAGCAACACAATTTATCAAATATTCTGCTCTTTCTGACTTTGCTGATGCCCTTCCTGAGCCTCTCCGTGTGGCAAAGCCAAATAAATACCAATTTTTAGTCATGGACTTGCCCATGGTGAGCGGAGATCGCCTTCATTGCCTGGATATCCTGTTCGCTTTCACTGCTAGGGTACTTGGTGAGTCCAGTGGCCTGGATAGCATGAAAGCAGTGATGGAGGAGAAGTTCATGGAAACCAACCCTTTCAAGAAGTTATATGAACCCATAGTCACCACCACCAAGAGGAAGGAAGAGGAAAGATGTGCTGCTGTAATTCAAAAGGCCTTTCGAAAGTACATGATGAAGACCAAGTGTACCTTGGAAGACAGGCCTCATTCACCCCTCCAGACACTCTGCAATGGAGACTTGTCCAGCTCTGGGGTGGCCGAGGGCAAGGTCCACTACGACTGAGCCCCTCACCTCCACCCCTACCTCACAGCCTCAGAGCCTTGCCTCCAGCCTCTGAGCTCCAAGGGGTCCACAGCTCAGTGTGCGAACAAGCAGTGGACTCACTGAATTAGCCATTCCATTTTTCTTTTTCTGGCTAAAAGAAATGGTGTTTCTGAGTTCACTTCAAATGGTTCTTATAGAGATACAAGATAAGGCTGCCCGACTATAACCACCGGTACTGTTTTAACCAGGAAAAAGACACTAGAATGGACTGTAGAGCAGGGGTCTCCAACCCCTGGGCTGCAGACCACACTACCGATCCGTGGCCTGTCAGAAACTGGGCCGCACAGCAAGAGGTGAGCAGAGGGTGAGCCAGCAAGATTTCATCTGCCGCTCCACATCACTCGCGTTCCGTCCGAACCACCCTTCCGCAACCCCGTCTGTGGAAATACTGTCTTCTGCAAAATTGGTCCCTGGTGCCAGAAAGGTTGGGGACCGCTGCTGTAGGGGACACTAATGTGAGGATTGAAGCACAGTTCAAATTATATCAAAAGAAACTAATAAGAAACAGAAAACATTAACATTTTAAATTGTGTTTTTCCAAATGTTCTTAAGTACAGTATCCAACACCTTTGTTTGATGTTTTCCCCAATAAAATATATGGCTTATCACACATAACTCTTCTGCATGCTAAGTGAAAATTCAAAACCTGCCAATAAATACTTATTGCAGATTTTTTTTTAACCAGCATTAAACTTTTGGGGTTTATTTCAAACCTAAAAGCATGGTCATGACTTGTCAGTTACCACCGTATCTTTCACCAGCTGCAATCTCTGTTATATATTTCCAGGGAAAAAATAAATAAATGAGACTTTCAGTTTGCATTTCATTCAGACACTACACTAAAAATCCTCTTGTTTGGTGGCTGTGTGAGTAGTGGTTTAAATGTGGTACTTTGCTTGGAATTAAAGGCGGGAGCCAGTGGTGTGCTGATAAGTGTATAACAGTTGCTCTTCAGGAAAAAAAAGCCATGATTTGTAGCATTTACTGATTTCTGTGGTGAATACTCCCATCATGACTGATTTCAAGCTACCAACATGTTTCTGAACGTAGAGTTGGGAAGAGACGTCCACAATCAGTTCTCGCGAGCTGCCCGGAGCTGGCTCAGCACACCACTGGCTGGAACCAGTAAGACAGTCTCACTTACCTCTGGTTAAAATATCTGCAATGCGCAACTTGGATGGAGAGAGCAACCCCTTAACAACACCTGGACCCCAGGGCAGGGGAGCCATAAGACATACTGGTTAGCCCGTGACCTCAGTCATTTGATGAGCCCTACATTCAGTTCTGGCTGAATGTCTGCATCAAACACAGCCCAGAGAACAACCAGGTCGATCAGAAGGGCCTGGCCCCAGGAGTAGCCCAGGACCTCCCTAAAAACTGGAGATGCCCAGAGGCCAAACAAGACATTAGCTGGACTGGGGACAAAGAACTACACTGTGATAATCTAGGCTTGGAGGAGAACCCTGCAGAAATAGTCCTGGAATCCTGTATCTCAGACAGACTGGAGGAGTTGATGTGTCTGTAAGCAGCCTGGAGTCTGAGGCCTGAGCCTCTGCCCTGCCCTTCACTGTCCAGTGGAGGTAAGGCCAATGCCAGATACTGTGGTGCACGGAGGGGGTGCTTATTTACAATGTGCACAAGATCTAACCATGACTCAATGTATTCGTGTCCAGGGCCTGAGTTTTGTAGGCAGCCTTGTGCTCTGGAGCGTTGGCAAAAAGTAGTAATATCATTATCTAATTATTATCAATATCTAATTTTTACTTAGCATTTGCTGTGTGTCAGGCACTGGCTAAGTGTTTGCCACGCATAATCTCATCTGTACCTCACAATAGCCCAGTGAGTGTGCTGTCACTCAGCAGGTGGAGCCTGAGCCTCTGTGCCATGCTGAGGCAGGGGAATGGCCAGAACAAGGGCACTTTTGAGACAGGACCACAGGGCTCCCATATAGGGCTGCAAGAGCCTTGTGGAAATCACCAGTTCTAAAGTCATGGCCAGTTCTGCTTGAGGCCCTGGGGATTACCTGTGTCTTCCCTAAAAGATGCCTCCGATTATGAACTCTGGGTGTTTTATGGATCCCTACCAAGTCTTCTGGAAAAGATGGCTGGCCCTGATTCTACTAGGGATATCCCCTGGCTGGAGGTAAGGGAGGGTCTGGAAGGACATGGTCTTGTCTATTCCAGATTACAATTTAGGGGCTTGAATATAATCTGTTCTGTGCAATAGCTTCTGCCCTTCTCACACACACCTGTCCACCCCCACATGGTCCCCTTTCGCCAGTGCTGGATTCCTGGAGCCAGCTTCTGGGGAGAGCACAGGATCCCTCCCTCTGGCTTCTGCAAGAGGCTGAGCCATGCTTCCTTCACTAGATGGCAGCAAATGCCCAACATGTTCTTTTCTGAAAGCTGCACAGCATCTCTCTGTATGAGCCTAGAGCTCAAAGAGCCAGAGGGCTAAAGGTGGAGAAGAGAGCCAAGGCAAGGAAGTGTTTAATTACCTTGGATGGGTGCTAGAGAACTCACACTCCCCAGAGACAGCTCTCACTGTGCAAGGAGCCAGGATACTCCCGAGAGGCAGAGATGTTGGTCTGAGCTCTGTCCTCCTGGGGCCGTGCTGAATGTCAACCGTAGACAGCCCTACAGGCACATGAAGCCAGTCCCCTGTGTTCTGAGCCTTCTTTTATCCAGGCAAATCAGCCCCTGCTCAATTCAGTCAATAGACAAGTTCCGGGGGGCCAATGCAATACCACCTTGTGCAAACTGCTTCTAACCAATGGCTCTTGACCTCAAGAGTATATATGCTAATTGGGAGGAGAATTAGACAGGTGTTTGTGTGATGACAATACAATGCAAAATAACAAGTGCATGAACCAGGACACAGCTCTGCTCTCAAAGTGTGAGTGGAGACAGGCTCACAGGAAGGCTTCACAAGAGAGAGGGGGGCATCTGAGATGAGCTGGGTAATGTGTGGGATTGTGACGGATGGAGGTGGTTCAGGAGGGTGTTTGAAGGGGAGGAGACAGTATAGGCAGCACCCTGGAGTGTAAGGAGTGTAAACAGTGGAAGGAAGCACGAGCTCCTCAATTGGCTGGGCTCAGAGTATAGACAGTGGAGCAGCAGCAGCTGAATCTAGAAATGGACAGTTTTGTGGAGAGCCTCGAATGCCAGAGCGAAGGGTGCTAACATATTTAGGTAATAAGGAGGCATTGACAGTGTTTGAGCAGGGGAGGAAATTAACTGGACAGAGTATTCAGGTGGAATGGAGGAGAAAGAGATCAGAATGCGGATCCTGGTGCGGAAGAGGCACTGAGTGAGGACGAAGGCAGGGGGCAATGCGGTGTGACTCAGATACCTGTGCCAAATGCCTGTCCATGGGGGAGGTGTCTAGGGAGGAACCTTAAGATTTTGGGCCAGGGTGACAATGTAAATGGCAGCACAAGTGACCAAATTAATGAGCCTAGGAGGGATAAGGTTTTTTTCATTTATTTTTGTTTTCATGAAGGAAGAATAAAATCTAAAAATCAACTCGGTTTTGAACATTTTGAAGGTTTAAGATGCCAGGTCCAAGTGACAATGTTCAGCCAGGCCTGGAACTTGAGGACATGGCCTGGACAAGAGTCCTCAGCACAAGGGTGACATTTGAAACCCCGGGAGCAGACTAAATCGTGGAGGGGTGAGCATACCAGAGGACTCACCATGGGGGCCATGCTCTCAGAGAATAAAGGTGAGGAGACGGTTCAGAGAAGGGTGTGGGGAGGTAGGTGAAGGTAACACCACGACACACATCGTGGGCACAGAGCAGGCTTCACAAGAAAGTCATAGCCAACAAGATGAGATACATGATCCCACCTTTTCATCCCTTCCACCAAGAAGCATTCAAGAAGCCAGGGCAGAGCGTGGTGGTGTTCCAGGAAGGGATCCCTACCCTTTCATGGAGCAAGCGTGAGAGCTTGCCTTGTAAATAATCCAGACTCCGGAGCCAGCTGTTCAGGAGAGCTCTCTTGGAATGTCAGCTACTAGCACCCAGTGTCCTTAGAGAGGCTGCAATCCTGTACAGCTCCTCCTGCTCAAGGAGAGGGAGCCACTGGTCCCAGATGGTTGTTGCCTGACAACCCAGATGGAACCTCCAGGGTCATTCAGTGGGCAATCCTGTCCCTCACTGCCTAGGAGTCATCAAAGAGGCAGTGAGAAGACAAGTGCAATAAAAAAACATTTATTGAGCATTTATTCTGGACTTAGTAGCCACTTTCCAGTATTACCTTGTTTAATCTTCACAACAGCTCTAGTAGGGATAAACTATTTTGAATCTTCATTATTCTGATGAGAAAACTGAGGCATGTAGAGTGAATAAGAAGCTTGTTCAAGGCGACGTAACCAATAAGTGGCCCTGACAGAATTCAAACCCAAGCAGTCTGGCTCCAGTGCTTAAGCTATATCACCACTGTAGCACACAGAAACGGTGTGATTGAAGTTGAAGGGAAGGTACAGAGTATTTCTCGTTATGACCGCGGATCTTTTACTATCCATTTCTTCTCCTCTGGAGACAATGCATGTCTTAAAAGTTCTTACATTGTGGAAACATCCTCTACGTGGGAGGTGCTATGCTTCCTCTCTAAATTTAACAGCCTCAATTCTATGTACTCTGTTCTCTAATACTTTGATGTAGTTTCAATCCTTTTATCATTTTCTCCCTTCTTCTCTAGGCAAGCTCTGGTTAATCTATATCCTCTAGCATCTGGCACCCAGGGGGCAAGAGAGGGACTATCCCCTCCCTTTGGACAATATATCCCTATTAACGTAGACTTCAAGTGTGCTAGTCAGACAGCGGTGGTATCAAGAGGTGACAGTGAGGGTGCTGATTTAGTCTTCCTTAATCTCCATCAGTCCCCCAACCCAAGCCACGCTGAACGAGCATACAGTCTAACTAAAAGCATTGTATCCTCTGTGCCATTACAGCTTCAAGTCTCCTTACCTCCATCCCATACTCTAAGCTCTTTCTACATTTTAATATCACTTTTGGAGCCAAAACACAATGATGGCTTATACTCTTTTTCTTTTCCCCCCAGCTCTATTGAGGTGTAATTGACAAATGAAAATTGTATATATTTAAGGTGTACAGCATGATGGTTTGAAATACGTATACACTGTGAAATGATTCCCACGGTCAAGTTAATTCTCACATCAATCACCTCACATAGTTACCCTTTTTTTCCTTTTGGTATACTGAGAAAACTTAAGATCTACTCTCTTAGCAAATTTCTAGTATGCAATACAATATCATTAACTACAGTCACTCTAGTGTGTGTTAGACTCCACAGAACTTATTCATCTTATAACTGAAAGGTTGTACCCCTTGACCAACATTTCCCTAATTTTCCCTCCCCACCCACTACCCCCAGCTCCTGGTAACCACTGTTATACTCTCTGGTTCTATGAGTTTGACTTTTTTAGATTCCACATATAAGTGAGATCATGCAGCATTTATCTTTCTGTGTCTGGCTTATTTCACTTAGCATAATGTCCTCCAGGTTCATTCAAGTTATTGCAAATGGCAGGATTTCCTTCTTTTTCATGGCTAAATGATATTCTATTGTATGTATATACAGGACATTTTCTTTATTCATCCATTTATGGACATTTAGGTTGTTTCCTTGCTTTGGCAATTGTGAATAATGCTGCAGTGAACACTGGAGTGAAGACATCTCCTCGAGACTGTGATTTCATTTCCTTTGGATATATATTGAGTAGAGGGTTTGCTGGATCACATGGTTGTCTGTTTTGAATTTTTTGAGGAACCTCCATATAGTTTTCCATATTAGCTGTACCATTTTACCTTCCCACCAACAGTGTACAAATGTTCTCTTTGCTCCATACCCTCAGCAACACTTGTTATGTCTTGTCTTTTTTACAATAGTCATTCAAATAGGTGTGAGGTGATATCTCATTTTGGTTTTGATTTGCATTTCCCTGATGATTAGTGATGTTGAGCACCTTTTCAGGTACCTGTTGGTCATACATATGTCTTCTTTGGAAAAATGTCTACTCAGGTCCTTTGTCCATTTTTTAATTGGGTTGTTTGTGTTTTTGATATTAAGTTGTATGAGTTCTTTACGTATTTTGGATATTATCACCTTATCTGATACATGGTTTGCAAATATTTTCTTCCATTCTGTAGGTTGCCTTTTCCTTTAGAAAGAAGAAAATGTAAACTAAACTATAGTGACAGAAAGTAAATCAATGGTAATCTGGGGATAGGGGAAGGGTTGGTAAAAAGGGCAGATAAACGGGCATGAAGAAACTTTGGGGGATGGTGGATTTGTTTACTATCTTGATCGTGGTGGTTTTCATTTGTAAAACCATCAAGTTTTACAAGTGAAAAATATATGTCTAGGGACTTCCCTGGTGGTCCAGTGGTTAAGACTCCACGCTTCCAATGCAGGGGGCACGGGTTCAATCCCTGGTTGGGGAACTAAGATCCTGCATGCCGTGTGGTATGGCCAAATACATATATATATATATATATATATATATATATATATGCCAAAATTTATCAAATTATACTCTTCAAATATGTGCAGTTTGTGGTATGTCAATTATACTTCAATAAGCCTGTTTAAAAAAAAAGCCCTTGAGTTTTTTGAATCTAAATGGAAGTCTCAATATGCCTCTGGAGCTCTTATTTTAGCACTAAATCTGAAGGGAGAGGCTGCTGGGGAGACACATCAAACAAAGGTGATATCTTGCCTGGATGTGTAGAGTGGCTTCCTCAATATTTGGAAAGAAACCTTGGGATAAGAATTGGGATAACTCCTTCATTACGGAAAGACAAAGCTCAAAAGATTTCAAGACATCATCTTGTATAGCTCCTCATTATACAGATAAGAAAACTGATGCCCAGAGATTGGTTGTGATTTATACCAGGTCCATGATTGATAGTAGGGCAGGTTTAAGGACAAAAAGATGAGTGGACATGGCCAGGGGTTGGGGGGCTGCTCCCTACGAGCAGGGACTAAGTCCTCTGTCCCTTCTCCCCACCCCCGCAGTAGTTACTCATTGCATAGTCGTGACTGCTTAAGGGCCGTCACGCATTTGAGTGGGTGGTCTTAGCTCCCGTTCCCCACCCCCGAGAATTAGTGAGAACCAGGTGGCCACTGAACACTCAGTATCCTGACCTGCAGTCTCTCCCAGGGCCTCACCCTTCTTCTGCCTCCCAGGGGAGGGCTCCATCCTGCAGCCTGGAAGATGGGCTTTTCTGCACCCCAGACGCTGCCCCAAGAGGCAGGAAATGCCAGGCACTTTCCTTCTCCCTACAGACCTTGTGAGCTCATTCTGGTAAAAGTTTAATGCCTAAAGTCAATTACACTTAAGAATGCTCTGCTGAGCCCCACAGCTCAGTGGCTCTTTTCTCAGAGCCACTGGGGCCTCTAGCTGCCTTCCTGCTCCCTTGATGAGATGCTGAGAAAACTTCCCTGCCCTTCCTCACAGTGCAGCGGGGGCCTGAGCTCTGCTTTGCCACCAACTTGCTGTGTGACCTTGAGCAATGCCCATGCCCTCTCTGGGCCTCACTTTGACACTAACAAAAAGGAAGCTGAGAGGGCATGCTCAACTTGCTCACCCTTGCAGCCCCTCATCTCTGGGTGAGAAGAGCAAGAACAAGAGGACACATCCAAGATTGGAGGCCTGAAGGGGAATGGTCAGGAGCAGAAATGCCCAAAATACCCTGAATGGGCTCTGAAGTGCAGCCTGCAGCCCCAGCCAAGTCTTGAGGTGACTGTGGCCCCTATGAACAGCTTGGTGACAACCTCATGAGAGTCAGAAGCACCCAGCTAAGGCACCCCCAGATTCTCATCCTGGAGAAACTATGTGAAATCATAAATGTATATTAAGTTGCAAACTGTTGGGGTAATTTGTAACACAGCAATGGGTAACTAAAGCAACTGCATCCACAGTCTGTAAATAGTCCTTCATTCAAGTTTCCTGAACCACCTGAGGAGGATTCTGCTTTCTGACTAGTACAAGGGCTCAAGGCAGCAGCTACTCCACAACTGGCATGGAAAATATTCAATATCTGATGGCTTTTCTCCCCAAGAACAAAAAAATAACATGGGACTTCTATTTGCTCTAGGACTTGGCTGCTGTGGCTGTACTGATGTGCTCCATATGAATATCTTCTGACCCATTCATCAGATCTGGGCTTCTGGGGCAGAGCTGCTGTCCTTAGTGAGGGCCTTAGACAGGGAGAGCCTATGGATTGAGGAGGGAATAGGGCCAGGGGAGCGGAGGAGGGCGGTGGGCGGGAAGGGAGAGAAAGGAAGTGAAAGGCAGACAGATAGGGAGCTCAGAGGCAGAATAGAAGATTCAGGTCTGAGTTAGTCCACAAGAACCCAGGAAGACATCTTCCCGGTCTCCACCGGCTCATCAAATGGGATCAAGATGAGAGCCAGAGAGAGTCCAATACAGGTAAGAGTCCCTGGACTGGCAATTCTGTGTGGTTAATTTAGCATTTCTAGGTGAGTTTTCTTCAAGGCGCTAAATCCTGACAGTGTTGGACTCTCAGCCTCACCGTGATGTCTGTCTCTGCAAGCCAGCATGGGCCCCTCAGAGAGCTCCGGCCTAGAGAAGACAGCGTCCCCTCCGTGGGCGGGGCACTTTCCTCCCTGCAGTGAGCCGGCAGCCTCATATTACTGCGCGGGGGTGGGGGTGGGCCCCCGGGTGCCGCCGCCCCCCCCCCCCCGGGTGCCGCCGCCCCCCCCCCCCCCCGGGGCCCCCGCTTTGTACAGCTGAGCAGCGTCGGGGCGCCCTCTGTGAGTCATTTCCTGTTATTCTCCTCAGAGAAGTCCTGCCATTCTTTAAAGCAAGATTTGACATTTTTACAGGACTAACTTCTGGGGCCTTTTTGTCAAGAAAAGAAGCAGGGATACTTTCTTTTATATTTACAAAGCCATTAATTGGCTTCTTTATAAAATTAGACTCCATTATAAGCTCAATCAGAGTGGGAGCACAGCTTTATTTAGTCCAAAACATCAAACAGTCTTAAAGGATTCTTTTAAATAACGAAGTGCTCAGGGGCAAGAAGACTAGTGAGGTAGGCTCCGCCGCCTTCTCCAGCTGAAAGCCGGCAGCATTGACTCCGTGATGCATCTGCTGTTCACCTGTGCATCTCAGGTGTGCCCACCTCTGCCCTGGAGAGGGAGAAGGGCAGGAAGGAGGGGTGGTCCAGAGCCATCACCGGAGCGCTGCCTGCAGCTGCGCTTCTGGCTCCAGGGACCCATCCAGCTCCAGAGAAGTGCCTGATGAGGAACCCCCAAGTCTGATGCCGGCTCCAGACCTAGCCCAGGCACCCACAGTACCAGCCGCGTGGCTCGCCACCCTGTGTTCTGCCAGTCACTGAGCTTTCAAAGGGAGTTTATCTCCCCTCAGCCCAACCCAAGAAACTCCAGGAATCAGTGGTCTCCCATCATCTACATCACAGGCTGGGAACCTGGGACCAGTTGCCTAAATGACTTTGATTTCTCATTTCAGAGCACACAGAGCGTCTAGTGCAGGGTTTCTCAAACTTTAGCGTACAGATGCCTCACCTGGGGAGGTTGCCAAAATGCAGACTCTTCTTCAGTCACTCTGGGTTTGGGGGGACTGCTGAGTTTCTGCATTTCTTCCAGGGTAATGCTGATGCTGTTGATCAAGACCATACTTTGTTGAGCGAGGATCTGGTGCAAACCCTTCCTGTAAACGGTTGGGAAGACCGAGGCCACAGGGGGAGAGTGACTTTCCCAAGATACTTCATCAGGCTGGAGGAAGGGTCTCAGGTGAGCACACCTGTCTCCTGTCACCTGGCCTCCCTTGTGATTCAATCCCACGGCTCTAGAGGGAAGTGCATCTGAAACTTTAATGTACCTGAATCACCTGCGGCCTGGTTAAAATAAAGATTCAGTAAGGCAGCAGGGGGACTGAGAATTTTCATTTCTAGCAAGCTCCCAGGTATGCCAGTGCTGCTGGTTCTTAGTGGTGAGGCCATGGACATCATACTTTATGAGGTGCTGTTACATGCATTAGCTCCTCTGAGGCTCACAGCAGCCATGGGACATGGTCAAGCCAAAGGTATTTATTCTCCCCCAACATAGGTGCTTTCCTACCTGAGGCCAGCCCAGAGACGGGCTGTGCTATTGAGGCTGCTGCTAGAAAGAGTTTAAGAGCAGGGCCAGGCTCACCTCAGGCTTCTGATGGTCAAGCCACTTACAGCTTAGTCTCTATGAAAGTGTTCCCCAGGGCTATCCTTAACTACTGGGACTGAAGTAGCCAAGGCAAAGTAAAGTTGTGGCAGAGGTGGTGAGGGGCTTACCCAATATCCACTCTCCTCTTTCGTTAGTAAAAGAAATCTGATTTTATTAGAGGTGTCAAAGTGCCTACCTTAAAAAAAATACGGTTTTAGGGCTTCTCTGGTGGCGCAGTGGTTGAGAGTCTGCCTGCCGATGCAGGGGACACGTGTTCGTGCCCCGGTCCGGGAGGATCCCACATGCCGCGAAGCGGCTGGGCCCGTGGGCCGTGGCCACTGAACCTGTGCATCCGGAGCCCGTGCTTCACAGCGGGAGAGGCCACAGTGGTGAGAGGCCCGCATACCACAAAAAAAAAAAAAAAAAAAAAAAAAAAAAAAAAAAAAAAATACGGTTTTAAGTGCCCACCTTAAAAAAATACAGTTTTAATTCTACCTTGAACCTAGGAGTAGACTTGCTCTAAGTTCTGGCCAATGAGTTATTGGGACATTGCTGAATGAGGCTTCTAGATAAGCTCCTTAAAAGAGGGGGCTAAATCAGTTGATATATGCCTTTTTATCCTTTACCACCTCCTCCTCCTACCTGCCTGGAATACAGATGTAATGGTGGGGCTTCAATAGTCATATTGTGACCATGAGGCGAACTAAAGAATAGAAGCCACATCCTCAGGATGGCAGAGGAGAAAGATAGAAAGAGTGTGAGACCTGAGGGGATCATGGCTCTGCTGCACTAGCTCTGAACCACCTACTTCTGCACATCACATTACGTTAGAGAAAAAGAGATGCAGATTCTTTAAGCCAATCTTTAGCAAGTCTCTGTTTCAAGTGACTGTGGGGAATTTCTAACTGATACAATGGTTCTGTCATCAACTTTGAAGGGTGACACAAAATTTCCTATGTATTCCATTCCCAGAATGAAATAATAGAATTTAAATTGAATTTAAAATGACCAGAAATAGATAAATTTGAACCAGAGAGGGTGCCGCTGGGTCTGTGAGTGCAGTCTTCTCCCAGCCCTGTGCCATCCTTATTGCAAGGACTCTGCTGCTGTCTCTGGGCCAAAAACATGGCAGACAATGGCAGCTGCATGGGTCTCACATCCATGCTACCCAATAGTAGCGGGGTGACCTTGGACGCAGTCCTCAGTCTCTCTGAGCTTTAATCATTTTAAAAATGAAGACAATAATGACCATACCTATTTCATGAGGCAATTATGATCCTTAAGTGAGATATGGCTCAATTAGTATTAACATTGCTATGTGTTAAGTATTTATTGATGTATATTGTTAGATTTCGAAGGGATTTGATGGGGATACAAAGATGACAAAAGAGTAGTCCGCTTCCCCCAAGGAATCTCCAATCTCATTCCTTTAGTCTTCATTCCTTGACTCTTGTTGCCTGTCTTTGATTGTTAGGAAATCATTTGGATGCTGCCAGAGAAACAGCTCTGCATCCTGGGACCCAGCCCCACAAGCATCTGGATGGACATTCTCCTGAGAGTCCATTTCCCAGGGTCCCTAGGGACCCTGCTAGGTGAGTTCTGAATGGGTTTCTCTAGTGTTCTGGACAGTGCAGAGGTCTTTAAGAAACTGGTCACCTCAGTGTCTTGCCTGGCCTTTCCATTTTGTCTTAGAAAAGTTTGTCCCTAAGTCAGTTTCCTTGGCATTAGAATGAGAAAGATAAAACCACTAGTGACTCAGGGCTGCTGTGAGAACTCAAGGAGGCTTGTAGGTGAGAGATTGGGTGTGCTGCCCATCACCCAGGGACAGTCAGTGTCCGTCCTCCTTCTGGTGCGTCTGCCTGTGGGTCCTGGCCCCATGCAGCCCTCCTCTGCATCTCTCTGGCTGAGGGTCCACCTGCCAGGCCCCCCTGCAGCTGCCCAGAAGGTTGGTCATGGAGAAATGCAGTAGCCCTCATGGTGCTGGGCCTAGAGGAACAGGAAGAAGGGGGAGTCACATGAATAATTGCAGCAAACTGACACTTACCCAAGTAAATGGGTCACTCCCTGGCAAGGCAGTCAGGGCAGTGCTGCCTCTGATGTCTGACTGTCTGAGGCCCATCTGTGCCCACCCCAGCACTGCTCCCTAGAGAAATACCTGCATAAGGGAACCTTTCCTTCCCTCTTTTCCAAGAGCTGCCTCGTTCTGCTCCAATGCCTGGTTGGGGCTGTCCCAGCACCAGCCAGGTCAGGAAGAGCCCCCCAGGTACGGGAAGGACGGAGAGCATGGTTTGGGGGCCAGGACCAGCTTCCTTCCCGTGCTCTCTCTCCACCCTGGTTGTTTAGCCATGGCCAGAAGGACACATACACACACTTGCTTTTCCCAACCAGGGAGGCTCCCAGGTGATGGCTGAAGGGTTTTGGGGGTGAGTTCAGGGGACGACCCAGAACTTGCTTAGAACATTTCATCAGAGGAACCCGGGAGCCACTCTTGGTCCTCCTGGCCATCCCAGCCCCTCGGATGTCACTCGGCAGCTCCCTTCTCACTCGCAGCTCCACTACCTTTGTCCTCATTTTGTTCTGGGAATTAAGTGCAATAACCATGTAAGCCTCTTGGCATGTAATAAGCAGTGTCGGCTGGATCACTGTTAGTGTTGGTGCTATTCTCCCTGCTTTCACCGTCTGTCATGGCCTCAGCCTTCCTCCTTGGGTCAGAACAGCTCACTGGAGAAGTCAGTGCTGACCATGTCCCTGCCCAGGGCATGAAAGCACTCCCCACTTTCCTAATGGCTCATGGATAAATCTCAGTCAAGCACTGTAGTTTTAATGCTGCTGAGGGAGCGGTCTCTGGATCTTCTCCCCCGACACTGCATCTGGTGGCCACCCATTCCCATTCTGAGCTTGACGGTGAGAGCTGGATGCTGTGGTCCACGCTTATCATTAGAGGGGGGAGGACGTGTGAAGCTGCCCACTGGCCGGGCACCAGAGCTCTGGGCTGGGCTTTTTACCCGACGTCCAGGGAGAACAGGCCTCCCAATGCTGACAGGGGTTACCTCGGTGTCTCAGAATGTGTGCACATATGTATGTGTGTGTACGTATGTTTCCCTAGGGCTTCCAGATCTACCACACATTTTCTGATGAAGTACATGGTAATTTTATGGTTAGTAGAACCAAGTAAATTATAAGATATAGTTGGAGCAGAGGAACCAGGCCCACATCAGATGAGAATGAAAAGAGCAGGGCCAGTGTGGGAGTCATGGGTGTGGGGGATCTGTTCCTGCCCTGGAACCTGCCTGCTGTGTGACCTTGGGCAAGTACCTTCCCCTCTCTGGGCCTCTGTTTCCTCACCTGTGAAACAAGGAAACTGATTAGGTGAGCTCTTGGTTCTCTCTAGCGTTGACATTCTATGATCCTCTCATTCTGGTGGAGACACTCTGGATCTCTTTTGGTCCCGTTACTTTTCAGACAGTTAGGAAATATGCTCCCTGGCTCTTTCTTGCCTTCCAGGGCTGGGTGACCCTGCATATTGTGCCTCAGGTTCCAGAGACCTAAATACTCCAAGGGAGCTGATAGGGATAGACCATTAAACTCTGCAGTACAAACTCTCAGCTTCCACCAAATCACCAGCTTTCACCTGTTCCTCCCAAGCCCCTACCCAAGGAGGAGGTACAGCAGCATCCCATCACAGGCCTGCTGGGCACAGATCACGGAAGACCTCCCCTCCCAGAGCAGAAGGCATGGAGTGGTGCAGGATCAATGGCCTGGGTCTAAGAATGAAGTGAACATTCCCTGGAACTAGGAAGGGGATTTTCTTGAATGATAGAGACCTCAGTACTTTGTGCACTCTCTTCAGTTTGGCTGGGGAGAAATTTTGAGCTAGGGGTAATGAGGGTGTTCAGGGGTCAGGGCAGAACCAGAGCAAAATACACTTGTGATGTTCAAGGGAAGTTGCGTTCCAGGCCCTAGGTGTCCCAGCCCTGGCAAAAGATGTCTTACCAAGCAGGGCACCAAGCAGTCAGTTGCCACCTTCAAGAGACCATGCAGGTTTAAACAATGAGCATGACCATGGTGACTGGTGCAGGTGCAAGGCCAGGGCACCTTCCCAGATGCTCCAGACCTTGTAAGGAAGGCCTGGAGAGATCACTCGCTCCTGGGAGGAGGTAGAGAGAGGAAGCACCCCAGGGATGACTGAGGTGAAGTTCTCATTCCTCAGAGGGATGGACATATGTCATTTAATGTCAGAAAAATAAAGTCATATAGCATTACTTGAGTTATAGCGTAGTAAAACCCCTGCTTGCTACATGCTGATCCTCAAATGGTCTGAAACAGGAGGCAGAACTGACATCAGTCATCTCCCTGCAGAAGATCCTTTGCCAGTCTTGGTCCATCTCACTGAACATCCTCCACCATCCTCGGCCAGGTATGCAGGCCCCAGTTCCCTTCCACAGGAGTGGCACCCACTGTGGACTGGTTTGTGTCCCCCGAAATTCATAGTTTGAAACCCTAACTCCCAATGTGGCTGTATTTGGAGATAGAAGATAATTAAGAAGATAACCAAAGTTACAGGAGGTCATAAGGATGAGGCCCTAACCTGAGAGTGCTGGACTTCTTATAAGAAGAAGAAGAAACACCAGAGATCACAAGTGCACAGAAGAAAGGCCGGGTGAGAACACTGTGGGAAGGTGGCTGTCGACAGCCAGCAGGCGAGCTCTCACCAGAAACGCAACCCTGCCAGGCTTGATCTGCAGCTTCCCAACCTCCAGAACTGTGAGAAAATAAACTTCTGTTGTTTAAGCCACCCAGCCTGTGGTATTTTGTCATGACAGCCCACGCTAATACAGTATCCAAAGTCTAATGCTTGACACGCTGCATCAGAATCATCCAGAGTGAAATGCACTTGTGAAAAATGCAGTTTCTTGGAATCAACTGCAAACCTAAAAAAAAAAGAAGAAGAAGAAGAAATCCCTAGAAATAGGGCTCTGGACTATACATTTTAGGATCACCCCTGGCAATTTTGACAGGGGCTGCTGGACAGGATACTCCTGTGAATGACATTTGGCTGCCCCTCTGCTGGTCCATTGCTGGGTCTCCATCCATCCTCGCTCTCTACCCTCCCCATCCAGAGGAGCCCAGATACAGCCCTGCCCCTTCCAGGAAAGCTCCAGCCTGTCCAGCCTGCCGTGACCCCGACTCCAGTGAAATCCTTCAATGAATTTTCTGCTCTGAGTGCCAGGAAGCATACCCTAGGGAGATCTGAGATGGTTTGTCATGTTCCAGTCATTTCTGACCAGTGAGAGGGGTTGTGGGCCAGGGTACACCTTTCCCCTTTGCATTAACAGCTGTTTCTGAACAGACACAGTTCCCACCCATCTGCCAGCTGCCCTTCTTCAGCTCAGCTCCAGTTCTGCTGTTTTATTGGCCACAGATGCAGACAGGTTGTTCTAGAATTACATGTGACAAGTGCATGAACCTTCACAGCCGAAACTGTGAGTTTGTTGAGGGAGAGGTCGTCTGAGTGCCTCCCCTGGAACGCCAGCGCCATGCACAACTCCTGATACAGAGAGACTCGGTCCCAGCTGGTTCACCACCCCAACCTTGCTGACCAGCACCTGTCTTCATCTTTCTCCCAGTGGTTGGGTCACAGGTCAGAAGGGCACCATCTGTGGCCTGGGAGAGTAGGTATCTCACTGCCCCTCACAGGAAACTGTCCCCGACCCAATTCTAATCTTATTCTGACTATTGAAGTAATTTCTTCTCACCGTAGAAAACCTGGAAAGCACAGGAAATTAACTGCATTGTTAAAAGTACATTTTCAGAAACCTCCTCTACCAATGCAACTTCATTTGTTCAATCATTCATTCAGCAAATACTTGAGCTAACAGTTCTTTCCCCAAATAAGCATTAGAGAGGGAGAAAATGAAGGTCACAGAGCAATTCTCTTTCTGCACGGAATCACTAACGTCATTTTTGATTTAAGATATGTAGTTTATTTCAATTAAATATATATTATACTGAAATGCTCCTTGGACTCGTATTTCATCTTGGGTTGAAATATCCATTAACATCCATTCTGTATTTCCTTTGTCCATTTAGATTAAGTTATATTCAGAGCTCCCGATTCTCCAGGGCCTGGCATAGCTCTTAGAGCACACCCTGCTTCTTCCAGCCCAGCTCTGAGTTTTTCCTCCAGCCGAGGACTAAGAGGTTTGAGATCCCAAATGTTTTCTCTTCTTATAAGAATTTCTTCGGCCAACTTCTACTGAATCCATATCAGGCAATGCATTCTCCTCTGAACAGTGTTTTGTAAAGTGAAATGCCATTGTCTCAGGCTGGTGCTTTCTGATTTCACTGCCATCGCTGATTTAGGCATCTTTTCTTCTACCTATTTTTTTTCTCTTACTTTGAAATTATGAAAGTAGTTATCAATTATGACTCTAAAACAATTGTCATTTTAATGAATGTGCATCTATTTCAGAGATAATGTGAGCAACAGTGCACTTCTCCTGCCAGCACCGCCCCCATCCAATCCTATTGTAGCAAGGAACTCAGGGTACAAAATAAAATCACACCTCCTTTAGTATTCAAATTCATGTAACTCCAAGCTCTGTTCTGTTCTCTTTGAGGGGGTCTTTCTTCCCCAGTGCCACTGGTTCATGCAAACTTCAAGAATCTCAATGGTGAGTTCACTGTACTTAGTTCATCCAGCCAACTTGGAACCCCAGGGGAAAAGTCATGGTATCAATCCATTTCCTCCCAGATGACTCCTAGACCCTATGCAAATTGTCCCTCTTTCATCCCAGGCACCTTCCTATATCAGGAGTTTTGGTGGGACGTGGTTCGATGAACCTCAGGCCTGCAGAACCCCAAACCTCCCAAACAAATATCCTGTTATACCTTCCCATAGAGCAATGGGCACTCCAGGTCCTGAAGGGCGTCCTTAGTGCCTATGCCTTATCCCCTTGGGTCTCAGCTAAGCTCCAGGATTTAATCTTGGCTTTAGCACTTTTTAGCTGTGTAAACTCTGGGACTACCTCTCTGATACCAGGCTTATTATCTGTAAAGTCTGCACAGAAAGCATATTGAAAATGGCAGCCACTCCCAGTCATAGCTCCTGGAGCAAGAGGGTCATTTCTCTCCTGCCTGAGTCAACAGCGGCCAGCCTTGGGAGAGGGGCCCTGCTTGGGAAGCCGATCTCAGAGTCTCAGAAAGCCGATTGCTGGGGAGGAGGGGCCCGTGGAAACCACCAAACCAGTGCTCCTCACAGCAGGGCCAGGACCTGCTGCTTGTTAGGAACGGAGAATATGACCCACCCCCGACCTCCCCACCAGAGTCAGAACCGCTGGGGTGGAGCCCAGGAATCTAGTTGAACATGCCCTCCAAGTGATTCTAATGTACACTGAGATTTGAGAAACACGCTCTAAACCATCCCATCTCATCTTTCCCCTACTGCCACCTCCCTGGCCATTTTACACCAAGGAACCCCGAGACTCAGCCGCAGGAGACCAGGTGTCCTGAGTAGTCCCCAGTGGGGTGCCACTCAGCACTGCCTCCTTCTAAACCTGCTCTTAGACCCCCTGTAATGGTCACCAAGCCAGCTCATCTAAACTGCCCTTTGCCCACAACTCAAACTCCCCCTCTCAAGATTCTGCTTCCGAAGCTCGTCTTGCCGTGGCTTCCGGAACAACCAGGCCCCACATCCCAGTAGCTCTGCATGACTTTCCTCTCCTTCCTGCTGAAGCCCACAAGACTACATCCTTCTCTAATCCTGGCCCCTTTACCTGAACCCTCTCTCAATCCCCTCAACACCACGGTTGAGAAGACAGACTAGTTAGATTCAAGTCCTGTCCCGCAATGGCTGTGTGACTCACGCGAGTGACTTAATGCATTTGGGGCTCTATTTACCGCTCTATGAAATGGAGGCGACAGCCTCTGTCTCCCAGGGCTGTTGTGAGAGTGAGATGATGTCCGGGCATAAGCCCTCGCCTGTACTGGCCGCTCAGTAAATGGGGGTGAGCATCTTGCTAAAGAATTAGCTGTCAGGAGGTAGAGAAGGAGGAACAGAGTCCACCTCACGGACGGTGCTTACAAGGGAAGAGAAGGGGATGCAAGCACTGGAGGAAGATTACCAAGTGAGTTACATTTCAGGTCCTCAGTGCTTGGCTCCTCACTCCTCCTCCACTTTGACTGAATGGAATTCTGCTTATAAATCCGACAAGTGCATTTCTCAGTGAGGGTATCTTTTCTTTTATGTGTCACTGCTCCACTCCCTAGACCCCAAGGACAGTCCCAGGCCCTAGCCATGGATGCTTGAGTAGGCAATAGGTGGCTGGGGAAGGCGTGCTGTAAGCCTCACCCTGGTACCTGGGGCTCCTGGCAGGTAGCGACACCTCGTGGACTGGCCTGCCCTTGCATGACTGTCACATCGTCATCCCTCAATCTTCCAGCGCAGTTGTGGGAGCTGCAGTGAAGAAGGAGGCCATTCCAACTGGAAGTGAGACATTCTGCACAGGGACCAGACTCTGCCACTTAGGTGCTGGGGACCTGGTCATTTACTTCACCTCTCTGACGTTTGCAACCTCCTCTTCAAAGTGGGTTAATAGGTGTGCCTATCTCATAGGATGAAACGAGGTGATATAAGTAGAGTGTGAAGGCCTGGAGTCTGCACACATGTCATAGGCACTCAGTAATGATAGTTATTTTTGCTGTTATTATCATCTCCCTGACTCGGGAGGCACCAAGCCTGAGAGGACTTTCCAGACCTCTTACTCCAGACCCATCAATTTTCCAACTGCGAGAGCTGCCCAGGACGAAGTTGTAGATGTGGGCGAGGTATGAACTGTGCACAAGTCCCCTGCACTGAGGACCCACCGCCCAGCTCTGGCAGTGCTGGAGGCAGAGGCAGCTCCCCGCTCTTGGGACAACCTCAGCGGCAGGCAGCTGCCTCCAGGTCCTGCTCTTCTGGGGATGGCCCACCTCTAGCGACCCACTAAGGGGGGGTGTAAAAACCTGGCCACCTGCCTGATGTAGGACGCCTCTGACGTGCATCTGAGTTCCAGAGCTGCCCATGGGTCGATCACAGCTGACCTTTCCTCCTGCCTAATCCTGCCACCGCCCCTTCCTCACAGGTGCTGACCCAGGGCTCTCCTCTGTAGGCTGACCTCCCTCCCTGAGAGTCTTCCTGACCTGTGGCAAGAGGTGGGCAAGGCATCTGTCAGCGGACAGCCATGTCTCCCGGCTCCTGGTTCCTGCCATCTCCACGCAAAGGTACAGAATTGACGCCTTTGGCCACACCTGGTGGGTAGGAGGCCCCTGACTCTGAAAGATTAGTCACAGCCTCTGTGACCTCACCAGAATTTCTGCAGCCACCTCACTGTCCTCCCCACTGCTAATCTCCTCCTCCTTAAATCGGTCCCTTCACAGCATCCTTGGTGACCTTTCTAAGTCCAGCCATGTTGCTTTCCTGTGTAAAATGACTCCTTTTTCCCTATAAGATACAGCCCGAGCTGGGCTCAGTGCCGGGCTCCTGCCCATACCCCAGCCATGCAGCCTCCTCTCAGCTCTTTCCCCAACACCTGGAACTTTGGTATTTCATACAGCATATTCTTTCCTCTTACATTATTGCAGGAGCCCCTCCCTCTGTTTGGAATGCCTCCTGCTCCCCTTCTGAAATGTTTCCCAGAATTGAGCATCCCTCCGGCTTCTTGTTCTTAGTCCCACATTGCTGGCCCTGATGCACTGTCATTGCTAGCTTGATGGACTGTCTTGCTCGCTCCCCTTAAGGGTGGGGACTGTGCCTCAAGTCATCTTGGTGTCCCCAGGCCCTGGCACAGAGGGAATGCCCTGTACATGACACAGCCCCACCGGGCCAAGTCCTTAAATCCACCTTCGGCTAAGGGGTGGGTTAAAGGACTAAGGCATCTGAAACTCAGTCTTTCTTCCAAAGTCTCTGAGCTCGAGAGGAGCTGCCTGAATTGCAGGGCAGTTCTGATCTGGGGATCTGACTGCAGGCAGCATGTGCCCACCGCCGTCCCCATGGGAACCGTGTCAGGCAAAGCTCCAGCTCAGAATGAACAGCGTGCCTCGGGCCTGAACCTGGCAGGAGCCGACGTGGGCACAGGACTGGCTCGGGTCACCCGCAGCCCTCACCTCAGGGGGCCAGAGAGGGGCTGCAGCTGTAGGGACCGGGTGGGCAGGTCGCCATGGAAACCAAGCTGCTCTTCATTCCCTGGTACTTGGAGTTCTGACAGGAAGGCCAGACTCCACAGAGCGCCCTCACCCCTGGGCTCCTCCTCACCCTCTCAGTCTGTATCCAGGGCACATCACAGGCTGGGGCTCGGAGGAGCACGGAGAGCAGAGGGACCAAGAAAGTGGCAATGACTCTCTCCCACTGCCATGATTCCTGGGGATGGTTACTGCCTGAAAGAGTTGGCTTGTCCAAGGAGCAGTAACAAAAGGAGGCAAGAATCACATCTGGCGAACCTGTGGTGTCAAGAGCCTTAGAGTGGGAGACCTTGTGTTCTCATCCTTGTCCTCATACTTCAGAGCTGGGGGTCAACCTCTCCATGCCCAGTCTCCCCACATGTAAAACAAGGGCCATTTGATCCACCAGATGTCCATCAAGTATCATTATTGAAAGTAAAGTATAAGCTACAAAGCCCTCGACCATGTAAGGAATTCGTGCAATAGCAGGCTAAAAACGTCATCTGTATTCAAAACAATTAGATAAATGAAAGCATGACAACTCGCTAATGGATTAAAAGGAACAATTCCTTTATTCCTTAGATTAGCCTGAGCTTAGTACCTCTCTATCCAGACAGGCATAGTGCCAGGGGCTGGAGACCCAGGATAAGTCCTGGACCCTGCCCTGGAGGGCCTCCCAGGCTCACAAAAAGGGTTTGTGTTGACCTACTTTGTGGCCAGTACTGTGAAGCATGCCAGAAGAGACAGCCACACTTTTCTCAAGGAGCACAAATAAAACTTCTTAGGACGATGAACAGAAGATATATGAAACACGGAAGGAAAGTAGTAACTTACTGGGGAAGAAGACCTCCTTGGGTGTCTACTGAGGAAAGGAAGGTTCCTGGGATGAAATGGAGATTGAATTAGATGGGGTGAAAAATAATTCTCTGGTTGTCTAGAGCAAAAGAAATCTTTGCAAAATATGTTACTTTCTGGAAAATAATTCTCCTTTAATACACTAAAAGTGAGCACCCAGGTCCAGCGTGTGTGTGTGTAGGTTTCCCTCACATCAACAAGCAAATCTGGTTTGACACCCAACAAGCTGGGTGTCTTGCAGTTCAACTCAATTCTGACACCATCTATGCAGAGATAGCATCAGATTCCACATGCTAAGGGCTCAGACCTGCAAGACTGCCCTCCCCTTTAGATGCCGATTGCAAGCCCAGGCTGTCACTTGCCCTTCTGACCAACTGGCTATAGAGCAGGGGTTCCCACCACCCTCTCCTTGGGTTGGATTAATTTGCTAGAATGGCTCACAGAACTCAGGGAAGCCATTTGCTCATGAGATCACAGGTTTATTATGAAAGAATATAACTCAGGAACAGCCAGATGGAAGAGATACCCAAGGCAGGGTATGGGGAAGGGGCACGGAGATTCCATGCCCTCTCCCAGACCCACTCTCCCAAATCTCCATGTGTTCACCAGCAAAGAAGCTCCCCAAACTCACCCCATCCTTTTGGATTTTTATGGAGGCTTCATTACAGAGGCACTATTGATTAAGTCATTGGCCACTGGGGACTGATTCAATCTCCAGCCTGCTTCCCTCCCCAGAGGTTAAGGGGTGAGATCAAAAGTTCCAATCCTCTCATACATAGATGGTTCTCCCTGCAACCAGCCGCATCCTTAGGTACACTCCAAAAGTCACCTTATTAACATAGCAAGAGACACCTTTATGGCTCTCATCACTTAGGAAATTTCAAGGGTTTCAGGAGCTCTGTGCCAGAAACAGGGAGATGAAGATCAAATATATATTTCTATTATAAATCACATCACATACATGCACCACAATGTTCAAAGCAGCACTGGTTACAATAGCCAAGACATGGAAACCACCTAAATGTCCATCGGCAGATGAATGGATAAAGACATGGTGTATATATACTATGGAATATTAGCCATAAAAAAGAAGGAAATAATTCTATTTGCAGTAACATGGATGCAACTATTAAGTGAAGTAAGTCAGACAGAGAAAAACAAATACCGTTTGATATCACTTATATGTGGAATCTAAAAAAATGACACAAATGAACTTATTTGCAAAACAGAAACAGACTCACAGGCATAGAAAACAAACTTATGGTTACCAAAGGGGAAAGATGGGGGGGGAGAAACTAGGAATTTGGGATTAACATATACACACTACCATATATGAAATAGGTAAACAACAAGGACCTACTGTGTAGCACAGGGGACTGTACTCAATATCTTGTAATAACCTAAAATGGAAAAGAATCTGAAAAAGAATATATATGTATAATGGAATCACTTTGCTGTGCACTTGAAACTAACACAACATTGTAAATTAACTATACTTCAATTTAAAAAATCTTAAAATCACATCACATAATGCATTCACTAATTTCTTAGCTTCTTATTTTCTGCGCCCCCCTCCCCCCAATTTAGAATGTAAGCTCCATGGGAACAGAACTTCATCTTTTCATTTCTATAAGCTTAGCACTCAACAAAGACACATCATAGGTTCTTTTGAAGCACTAGTAAAATAAGTAAATACAGGATGAGGGCAGATAGGTATTGAACAAATGACTTGAAGAAATGCTTTATATTCTCAGTGATGTGAATTGGTCACAGAGTAAAATCCTGTCATCAGGCCTTAAGTGAGTCCCAAAATGTTCAGTCATGTAGAATGTGTGTTGCATTATCACGTCTCACCAAGTGACCAGGATAAGCCAGCCGCCAAGGAGGGGAGCCAATCACTGATCGCTGTCTGTCTGAATTTGTATTTTCATGGGATACCTCCTCACAAGGCACATTATCGTGGTCATTTTCAGAATTATTTGTTCAATGTCTATCTCCCGATTAGACTGTGCGCCCTTGGCACTTAGTTGGTACTCAATAAATACGTGTTGAGTGAATGAAAAACTTCATATGAGGGTATAACATGAGTTTGGTTTGGAGAGTCAGGGAATCTATTCTCAAGGGAGTAATATTCAGTCTGAGGAAGAAGGGTCACTAGAAATGAGTAAGTGAAGGGAAGGGAAAGAAATGTATAAGAAAATAAGAAAGAACATCTGTAGAGTCTCCGAGTTGGAAGACAGTGTGGTGTGTTCAAGCATCTGTTAAGTGGCCCAGTATCACTGGGGCATGGAAATGGGGGTGATGTGAGGGATTGTCACCCTGAGGCTAAGAGGTCATGAGAGCTCACGAGCTACTTCTAGGATCTGGGACTTCCTTGTAACAGCGATGGGCAGACAAGGGGTTTTTGGCAGAGGTGTTTTCTGATCAGATTCTATTATAAAGAACATCCCAGGTGTTGTGTGGAGAGTGTGGAGTGGCAGTGGGAAAAACGAGGTTCAGAGAAATTGGATGACTTGTCCAAGGACACAAACGTACCAGCAGCAGAGCCCACCTTCCCTGATATCAACCCAGAGCTGTTTCCCCAGACGATGCCGCTTCTGAGAATTCTGAAGCCTGGACTATCAGCTGGGAGGAGGAAAGAAAGTGGGAAAAGGGTGCTTTCTAAAAGCAGAGAGCAGCCCTTTCCTTGCTGTGCAGATTCTGTCACGTGGTGATAATGGCACTCAGTCCTGAATGAAAGAACTCCCTGCTCCCAGCCAGCACTCCCAGCTACTCTCTCTTACTCACTAGACCAGGACTTGCAAAACAAAGATCCTGGGAGATGGAGCCCTAACCATGGTCCTCAAATATTGTCTTAAAGTACCGTGTTTGTTGTAGAAAAAAATTTTTAATATGAAGAGAGTTTAAAAAAAAAAAAAAAGGAAAAAAGAAAAATTACTCATAATTCTACAATATACATACAAACACATAAACTTTTGGTGTCTTACCTCCCAGACAACATTCTCTGCAGATAGCTAGAATAGTTTTATATTTTCATAAAATATAACAGCCTGTTGTTAATGCCTTTGTATGAACATGTTTTAAAATGTAAAAAAATTTTATTGAGGTATAGTTGATGTACAATATAGTGATTCACAATTTTTAAAGTTATACTCCATTTATGGTTATTATAAAATGTTGGCTATATTCCCTGTGTTGTACATTATATCCTTGTAACTTATTTTATACAAATAGTTTGTACTTCTAATCCCTTACCCCTATATTGCCCCTCTCTCCTTCCCTCTTCCCACTGGTAGCTACTCTATATCTTCGAGCCTGCTTCTTAAAAACTTTTTGTCACAGAGATTCAAGCATACACCAAACTGGAGAGAATAGTATAATAAATCCTTACCTACCCCAATTCCACAATTATCTACGCATGGTCAATCTTGTTTCATCTTCACCCTTCCCCTTTTGAGTTATTTTGCAGTAAATCCCAGACATTCATGGGTCGAATGACATCATGTCATTCGACCCATAAATACTTTGGAAGTTTCATCTTTTGAGGCAGTTCAGGCAGTTCAGATGCCATTGCCTGGGTGGACCACAGGCGAAGCATCTTTAAGAGGTTGCCAGGGGCAGAAGAAGTGCCATCCTCCTTCCCTACACCCACGGAGCTGTTGTGATGCCCAAACCCTCTAGCCTCCAGCCTTCCTATGAGCTATGCCTTAGAGCAGGGGTGTTGGCCCTTCTTGGCCTGTCCCTTTGAAAGTTTTGGTTCCTGCAGGGGGAGACCAGCATTTCATAAGAACTGAATCCTGACCTGAAAAAGCTGTTTTTTGTTTGATTTGGGAAATTTTGTGTAAATGAAGTTATAATGCAATAAAACATCCAGCCAGTTTCTTGCAGTATAAACTGGCCTTGAGGAATGACTCCCACGCCAGCCCAGGGTGAACCAGGCAGCCTCAGAGTAGTCAAGATGGGCTGGGACCCCTCGGCTTCACTCCCCTCTCCCTCTTGGTCCATGGCCATGTGGACAGGTTACTTTCTCCTGCTCTTTTCTTTTACCAAATCTGAGGTCTTAGGCCTTTTTGGTAATTTCATTTCAAACTGTTCTTTCATAAGACCTGATCTATTTCTAAGTATACATGAAGAATAGGAAAATTACTCAAATACATTTTTCAATTAAATATTTTCAAAATACAAAAAATAAAATTTTAAAGTTTTAGTTGGGGAAGGGGAACAAAAATATTTTAATAAATGTGAGTGTTTGTTCTGGAGGCAGAATGTAGAGACAAGGAAGACACCCTGTGAATCCGTGCAGCCCTGCTCTCTGGGGTCAACGGTGGGGAGTTGCCTGTCCGGCTATTCGAGGCAGCCTTGCTCCAGCCTGGGCGGCTGTTGTGGACGCCAGAGGCACTGTGATCTAAAGTGCAGCTTCTTTGCTTCCTCAGGTTTCAGCATTTCCCATGAGATCATTTAAAATCACATTTGTTACTTTACCATCTAATCACACATAAGCTTCCCCACCCCCTCCCCACGCCCTGCTTCCATCCAGGGAGAACACTTTCTGGAGCACCAGCAGCCAGGGTGGATCTCGTGACGGGAAAAGGGAACGACAGCCAAGAAAGCAGGATTCCTTGCACTTCCAGTTGAACGACAGTGAGGTTCCCAGCAGACAGGCTGAACCACCTCCCTGAGGACAAACAAGTGTAAGTCTTCGCAAAACTGGGGGTCCTGGACTTGCCTCCCCTCCCAGAGTCGCTCATAGCCTCCTGGCAGAGCAGACGTTGGTCAGTGTCGTACCATGCTTGATGTTAAGCTGAACGTATGTTCCAGGAGCTCATGGTTTCCAGTGGAGGCGATCTGGGGTAGAAGAGGTGACCTCTCATCTAGAAGACAATCAAGATTGAGCAGCAAAGGTATGACTGTGGGACTCGGGGGCCTGTCTATGGCTAATGGTGTAAAGATTTGTTTGGGGTGATATGGGAAGAATTATAGGCTTTGTCCATGATCCAAAAATGAAGCATGTTTTGTAGGCTGTTTGAATACATGACCTTCCCCAAACACCCATAGTTCTTAGAAAATAGTTACAATTAATCTGTTTGTGTAGAAGACTCTGCTGCTTCCCTTCCTCTGAAGAATCAGGGAAGAAATATGGCTAAATCCAAAAACTATCAAATATATATGCCACATTAATGTCAAGCTTATGCTCTTCAAAGAGTCACATTGATATAAAGAGATGTTTTACTAGCCAGTGTAATTTCAGAAATTTTACCAAAGCTGTGGTAACAGAGGACAAATATCCTAGTAATATTGATGAAACTTTAAATAAGAATGGACATAGAAAGCAGAGAATGTATGGTCTTTGGGTAGGAGGTGATACACTCCTTCAGAGATAAGCTTTGCCTCAAACTTTAGGCAACAAGTCCTCTTGTTAGAGAAATACGAGTAAGGTTAAAAGCAATGGTTTCTGCTCTTGGTCACAAATCAGAATAACCGGGAGAACTTTTTAGAAGCAGACTCCTGGGACCCACTCGAGGCCTACTGAATCTGAAGGTCTAGAAGTGACTGCTAAGAATCTATAATTTTTTCAATGCTCTCCAGAACATTCTGATGGGCAACAAGGTTGAGGAATGCTTGTTTTAAGATTGTGGTGAAAAAAGACAAACCCAGGTGACCAAGGGTGTTTTCCAAGCTTCTTCCAAGGGAGAATTCATACATGTTCAGAAAGCTGACAACAGGTCGAACCAAAGCCACCTCTACTTCGTTTTTAGCCCCGAATCTGCAATCCAGAAGAATGACCCATTCAGAAGTTTCTATGGTTCTGGCTTTCTTTGGCTTTTTTTCCTCCCATAGTTCAAGGGCACTTAGTGTACATTTGATTCTTGATCATGATTTGCTCTTCGAGATTACCTGATTGGATCAGTACCAGAAAAAGAGAGAAAAGTCTGCTATGATTTTAAAATGTAGTTTGAGTTGGCTTTCCTGGACTTGCAAAATGCAGCAGGCAGAAGCAATCCCACGTGTGTATTCTGAGTAACAGCTGCCGAAAGGTTGAGCTTTCCAGCCGCATGACATGGGAGGAAGGAGAAAATGATGGTGTGAAATGAATTGCTTTCAGTTTGATGGAAGAATTTGTTTTGAAATAGCAGAAAGTTGGTTTCAAATGTTAGGAGGATTTTAGAGTGGTCTTAAAAAGTAATTTACGGGTTCCCTGTCCGCTCACTTAGCAATCAAATAATGGTGATAATAATAATAATGATAATAATAATAGTAACGAACAAGCATTTAATGTGAAACATCAGCAATTTTTTTTGCCCCAGGCATAAAAGTGGATCTTTGCAAGGATGGTTTTAAAAAAATCATCATCAGAAGGAAATGGAAAAAGAGAAGGGTCTGTAATGGTAAATGGTGGATAAAGAGTCTTTCACAAGCAAATATTGCCAAAGAAATGCTGTTCTAGGAGGAGAAAAAACACAGATCACTGACACTGGGTGTACATTCCCTTGTGTCAGAGCCCAATCACGCAAAAAGACTCCTGAAACATCAGCTTTCTTATGAGCAGCAGCCCCATGGCTCCCATTAGCACCCGCTCCACCCCAGAACAGACCTGTCCTGGGTCCCACATACAAACCAATACCATGAGCTTGGAGTCCATGCCTCCTGGGCCCATGAAAGAAACAATATCCCTTCCTCCTCTGCAATTGCTGTGCCCTTTCTGGTACATTGCTCATTAGAGGGCTTGCCCTTTCTGCATAATCACTTCCTGCCCAGATCTTACCTGTCCTTCAAAGTCCTGGATAGACCTCTTTCTCCCCTAAGGCCCTCTTTCCCCTTCTCTGCTTCTGCCTCACTGTTTCATTTATGTTTCTTTGTATGGTGTATGTCCCCTATTACAGCTTCCACCAGAGTGTGAGTTTCTGAATGGCAGGATCTCAGCATCCTTTATTTGTATACCCCCATCACAACTTTGTACACACTAACAGCTCAGTAAGTGCTTCCTGAATAAAAATCATGGCTTGGGGTTCTGGATCATATGGGAAGAAGATTCAAGTACAGTAGCACCTTTTCTCACCTTCCTGCTTCAAGCAAATGTGTTCTCTCCCTTGCCTGCTGGTATTAATTCTGGGAGCTTAGAACTCTTTGTCCTTGGGGAAGATGTCACTGTGGTCCATCTTGCTCATTAGACCCCCATGGTCACTCTTCTTTCCTTGCTATTCATTATCGTGCTTTCCCCTGGTGCTCCAGAGAGGACTAGAGTCATGTTTCATGAACTGGATCAGAAGAGCAGGAAGAGGTCACAGTGACCACAGGCAGGTAGAGAGAACAGTGACTAAGAGCACAGGCCTACCGACGGAGCTGGACCTTGGGTAGTGTCCCAGCTTTGCTGTTTATTAGCACATCAGGAAACTCTCCCCCTTCCTTTTGTTTCCTCAACCGTGAAATGGCCATAATAATACCTATTTCACAAGATGATTGCGAATTTTAAACAGTGGTATGTATAAAGGACTTAGCCCAGCCTATTAGCTACTATTCCTAGTATTATTTAGTCCTATGCCCTCATTTTATAATGAAACTGAGACCTGGAATTTCAGTTTTAGTGACTTATTCTTAAAGCCCACCCATTATTTAAGGTTACATAGGTGGTTACTGGCACAAGAAGCAGGGACCCATGTTGTGAGGTATTCCCCCTGCCACGTGGCACTGACTGGCTTCGAGGTGACAAGAGGGGAGCCTTCTTGGAGATGCTTTGTTCACATTCTGTAGGGAAGGACCAAGGCACTCAAAGCCCAGCGTGTATGCAACAGCAGATGTGAGCTTGACCTTGCATTAGACACAGTCCTAGGGAAAAGGAGATGGAGTGAGTCGTGGCATTATTATTATTATTATTACTATTATTATTGTTTGAGGGGCTCACAGAGCTGACAGGCAGGACAAATTAGGGATGCTTCAGGCAGAGGAAGGCCTTGTATAGTGGGTGGGCTTTAGATAGATGGAGAAGGGGGGTTTACTGTGCACAGAGGAGGGAGGGGTACAGCGAGGAGACATAGGCAAAGAATCAGAGAAACCTAGAAAGTGCCAACTCTGTTGACAAAAGTCAGAGTAGTGGTTACACGGGGGAGTCTTCTGGGGTGCAGGAAATGTGCTATATCTTGGTCTTGGTACTAGTTACACAGGTGTTTGCGTATGTTAAAAAAAAAAAAGCATCAAACTGTAAAGTTAAAATGAGTGCCTCTTATTTACTTTGTGTATGTATATATTACCCCTCCATTTTAAAGAAATCACCAAAAATAATCCCCCCAAAGAATCGTGTTAATATTTTTATTCTTCACCTTCTGGACAGAACAGATAAGAATAATGACTTAAGTCACCAATAGGCTCTGACCTTGGCTATGTCAGCCTGAAGGCTTTAGTGCCTTATCTGTAGAAATGGGTTAATAATGGGGTCAGCTTGGAATGTCCTGGTTGGCCCACTGGTTCAGTGCTCATCCAGACACTGCACTATATCTCCTGCTCCCATCTATTCCAGTCCTGGCTCTGTGGAACATCAGTATGAGGGCAGGATAAAGGGAATCCTGGGGAAACTGACAGCATGATTGATGGATATCTGGGTTGTTGTCCCAGCTCTGCCTCTTTCTAGTTGGAGGACTTGGGCAAGATCCATTATCCACCTGGGTCTCAGAGTCTTTACCTGTCATCTAGAGACAGTTGTCCTTCAGGGAGATTATATGTTTTGATGTGAAATCAGATGGATTATGTAGCACTTCTGGGTCAACTACTTAATAATTATGTTCCCTTGGGGAATACTACTGTTAACAGCAAACTTAATATATGTTTCCTTAATATATGTTCTAGTCATTGCTCTCAGCACTATAGATAAGCATTGTTCTAAGCACTTATTTAATCCTCGTGATAATCTCTTAGTGCTGTTATTATGCCTGCTTTATAGATGAGAAACCTGAGGACAGAGGAGTTAAGTAAACTTCCCAAGGTCCCACAGTTAGCAATTTTGTAGAGTAGGGATTTAAACCCAGATAGTCTGGCTCCAGAATCCAAGAACTTAGCCATTACACGTTGCCTCTCTACATACCGGTTTCTTAACCAATGGAAAATATTTCACTATACTGAGGGAGAGGTAAAAACGTGTTAAAAAATTTTAGAGAAATTAAATATTAGATGAAATCACATAGTGCATTTTAAAGATCTGAAACACTAAGCATGCACCATATAGGTTTTAAAATGTGACAATTTCACTGAGACCCCATTTTTACCCAGTGACAGTCCTTCATGCTTTACACTGTGCCAGGCACTGGGGGCCACAGAGCTGTGGACAGAATAAATTTGTTTCTGCCCTCACAGGACTTACAATTGACTGAGGCAGACAGGTATTAAACAAACACACAAATAAATTTAATTATAAACTGTGATAAGTGTCAGAAAAGGAAAGGATTCTTTGGGACATCATCTTGAAGGTACCTAATTTAGAAAGGCAAGATCAAGGAAGGCCTCCCTGAGGAAGTGACATTTACTCAGTGGCCTAAAAGGAGACACATTATTTTTGTCAGAATTTGCCAATTGAAAGCAGGATTTGAGGACCAAGTCAGAATGTGATTTGTGGAAAAAAGATTCCTTCAATGCCAAGAGCCACGCAGCAGCACCAGACTTTCTGAGTACCTTTTGCTTCCCTGGAATAAACTGATGGGCTACATTATATTGGTTGGCATTTACATAATATTCACAGTGCTCTTGCCTTAGAAACTTTTCCAAAACCCATTTCTACCTGTCAGAATTTGCATATATTTTCTTTAGAAACCTAGCAAAGAAAAAGGGGGATTATTATTCATGAGAAGCATGTTTGACTCTAAAAGAATTAATGTTTAAGAAGAAGATTAACAGCCATAGAATTGCGTCATGGAAAGAGGCCTCTTATAGGTGCCACTGCTTTCAGGAGGTGTTCAACCAAGGCCAGACAGAGAGAGAAAATACTCCAGTGGGAGCCATCAGCCTGGGTGTGAATTTGCATATTCTTTAGGGTCTCTTAGCCCACAGTGCACTTGTGCCTCTCCCAGCTAGAGTATGTGACATTCATATTACGATACATACAGTCATAAAAACACTCTAAAAACAGTAAGCCTTCACCAGTTTCTCTCATCTAGGTTGGTCCTGCTCTTCTTCAAAACCTTCAGGCACTTGTCTTTATGGCTTAAAAACTCCATGGTCAGAACCACATAATTTAGCCCTTATTTTTTTCCAATTATTTCCTAATTGTTAGGATTCTTTTCTCCCTGAGAAGTCTGAAAGGCCCCCAGAGCAAGAAACATGGCTTTTTGTCAAGATGGAAGGGCCTCAGTGTATACCTAGACCAATTCCCTCATTGTACAGATGAGAAAACTGAAATCCAGAGAAAGATAATACGCAATGACTGAGCAAGGTTTATTATAGACCTGTGGCTGCGGTTCCAGTCTTCTAACTTTTGGCCCAGTGCTCTTTCCTCTGCACCACCTCATCTTCCACAACACCTCAAAGAGCTACATGCATATTAAACCTTTAGCAATTACTAAGAATGGAAGAATTTCTGAATATTTGACAAAATGAGAAAGAGCTAAGTCTTCCTGACTCACCCTGCAACCTCCAGCAGCTCAGCTGAACACTTCCAGGCTATGGCAGTTTGAAGAGAACCTCTGAACCTTAAAAGGCACAAGGCCATGTTCATATTTGACTGTAGCCAAGAGAACACAGATCTGTCGCCTGTTTCCCTAGAGAGTCAAGAAGCAAAATAAATGTGAAAGGCAATCCTCCTATTCCTCCAGGAGTTGCATCCAGAAGGAAACTGAACACATCAATCATGTCAGGGAGAAATACTTCTACCAGGTGCATGATCAAGCCCAATCCTGATGTTTCCTACTGCAAAGTCAACCTGTCCTTAACTAGACAAAACCTTAGCTTCCTCACAAGATCACCCTCAAAATGAGTCAAAGCCATCGCATTACTTCCAGATTCATAAGACACCAGCACTCATGAAATCTCTAGCTTACTTAAATATACCTGGTCATGTTTTAAAAACTATAAGAACTCACAGCGCTTCTCAGCCTCCCTCACCGAAGAATTCTGAAGGTCTGTTAATGATATACTCTGATAGGAACCTGTTGAAGAGGATAGGAATTCTGTTGGGGAGGGTAATAGAAGTAGGAGAAAGAAGAAAGATTCTATATGTTTTTATTAAAAACTCTTATCCACAGCATGAATTCCCTTCAAATTTTGAGTATACTGTAATTTGTATTATCTCATTAAATAAACACTTTTATTTTGGGGAGCTGAGCCATATTAAAAAGTATTCATACACTAAAGGTGGGGGATGGAGAAATAAAGTGGAAACATTATGAGTTTTAAATATTGTGTTTAATTGTAAATGATCTCAAATGTTTATTTAGTTTGTATGCTGAGAACTAGTGGTATGGAATTGAAATAGGCTAGATGGCTATTGGCTATTTTATCACACGTATAATGGGAAATTTTAAAGTTACATTGTGCCTTTGCACAGCATTTAGCTTACAAAATGCTTTCACATATATTACTCGATTCTCCCAATAACAGTGTCAGATTAGCAGGGCAGATGTTAGCATCTCCAGTTCACAAATCATAGAAATGAGGGTAAGACAATTCAAAAAAACCTAGTTAGTGTCAGAACCCAAGCTTCCTCCCTCCAATTCCAGTGCTATTTTAACGAAACCACACTACTTCTCTGTTCTGTTTTTGTTTGACCAATTATAACTTGAAGTCTCTAGAACTGACTCAATCCACCATCCTGAGTTTCTGGGTCCATAACACTCCAGATCAGGTGATGAGGAACTTGATTTCTTCCTTACTGACAAAAATATTTTCCTTCATTCTGATTCTGTTTTCAGTGGGTTGGGGTTGTGAGACAAAGACCCTGAAGAAAAGAATATTTTTCTCCTCTTCAGCTTCATTTGGATCTCTGTTCTATTGGGCAGAGATGTTTTGATTAAATGCTTGTTAGGCACTTTCTCCCAAACTTTCACATTTCTTTCTTCCTTGAATTACTCCTTTCTTCCACTTTATCCCTCACAGAAATTTGATTATTCTCAGCACTATAGCCTGACACACTCATTGAACCCTACAGCAGTTACTCACCGAGCCTGGTAGAAAGCCATTCCCACTCAATTCTCTCACCCATCCCCACAGTTCTTGTTCAGCACCATGGACAGCTCAAGGGCATACTAGGCATTGCCTTGCTCTTTCACCAAGGACTGATGGTGTATGTCGTTTTCACCACACTGTAAATACTTTTTGTTGTACTCCATCCCTGGACAACAGATCAGCTAGCTATTATCTCTGAATCATTCGGAGGTAAATTATGCTCAGCAAAGATTCCCATAGCCCCATTCCTTTAGCACCAGGGACAACTCAGGACTATTCAACTTCAAAGACAACTCAGTGATATTTTTCTGTTGTCCCAGATAGCTGAGGCTTAATCTCTGACTACTGGGCAGGAGTATGGATAATGTGGTCTCACCTTCATCACCAGAAACAGCTTATTGCACTTTCCCATTGGCATCGCTACTTCAAATTCTATCTCTTCTCTGGATAGCTTACTCACATGTCCAGTTTCCCTGTTGCTCCAATCAGATGCCTAACAATTAAAAATTTCAGGGCAATGGACAACTCAGATAGACACATATCAGTATCACCAACTATCTAAAATGCTGACACTTTAGGGACTGCTCTAAGTCTTCACTAATATGGCCACATCCCTCAAAACAGGGACAATTAATTCCATATTCCCATTAGCATAGAGACCCCAGCAATATCCCTAGCTAGTGCTAAAGCTAGCTAGGTTGCTCATTACACTAACTAAAGAGCCTAACCACACTCTCAGCACCATGCACAATACAGTTTCACTCAGATGTGCCAATCGCTTGGTTACTATTTCTCAGCACCAGCTTAGTCACATTCACAGCCCACCCATGAAATGTCCAACCACATTCTCAGTCCTAGTGACATCCTGATAATATGCTTGCTGTTCCACCAGGCATCCAAGTCATGGAAGCAGAACCTGAAGCAGCTTATAATCATGGTTCTACTTTTTGGGTAGCCCACATAACTAGTTTAATCATGTTTGTAGTTACACCCATACCCAGCCACTCTCTTTCAGCAAATCAAGCAATCTAGTCACATCCTTTCCACCCCATGGTACTTACTCATGCTCCCCCTGAATCCCCATGACTAAAACCATTCCCACCCCTAGAATAAGGCTTAGCAGTTCTTAAAACTTCTCTTCCTGCTCTTCTATGACACTGACAGATTTTGTTCTTCTTCTTTCTGGCTATAGCATCTCTGTAATGCTCAACACCTCTTCACCCCCATAGACCTCCAGGTTTCAGCCCTCACTGTTCTTCTTCCACCTTGAAGAACAAATTTTATCCAAATCAGGGTGGATTTTAAGAACACCAGCCTTAAGTTGTTAGTGAACAGAAACCACATTTTCCCCCCAGTAACTTGGAATATGGTCAATTTCTGCCCACCCTGGTCTCACAATCCAAGTACCAGTGCTTTCTCTTCCCTTTTTTTCTAAAACTCAAAACCACTATTCATTTAATAAATATCTGCCGAGTATTTACTAAATGCCAGACACTATGCTATGGCCTGGAGAATCAGTGCTGAACAGGATAAATGTGTTCCCTCACTGAGCTTACAATTTAGTGAGAGAAGTAGTAAAGCAAATAGCAATTACAAACCAGAGGTTTATAGAGAAAACACAGTGAGTTACAGCAGCACAAAATGGGAAGCCTAACAGAGACTTCATATGGGATCAGAAATGGAGGAGTTATCTGAAAACCAACAGTAAAAGAATGAGAGGGGATTAATCAGGCAAAGCAAGGTGGGGGAGTAATTTTAGGCAAAGGAAATAGAACATGGAAAGGTCTTAAAATGAAAAAGAATGGGTCAGACTCAAGGAGAAACTAATAAAAATGGTATGCCTGGTAAACAGTGCTGGAGAGGTAAGCACACAGTTTGGGTTATCCTGAGGGCTGTGGGGAGCTTTAGAAGGATTTTAAATAAGAACATAATATAACCAGATTTGCATTTTAGGAAGATCATTTGGTTTCAGTTGGAGAATAGATGAAAAAGGACTAAAGGGGAAGCAAATATACATAGGGGGTCATTGGATGACAGTGATTTAACGACCAGTATGATGGAGAAGCTAAAGAGACATGGAGAGAAGATACTAAAGAGATGGAATCAACAGCACTGGATGTCTTATTGGATGTGGGAATGAAATAGAAAGGACATCATGATGATAGCTAGGTTATGGACAAGCACAGAAATAGGCTATTGGGGGCCATTCACAGAGGGAGAGAGTCTTAGAGGAGAGACAGGTACTAGAAAGGGGTGGAGAGATGGTAATAAGTACAGTTCGGGACATATTGAGTTTGAGGTACCCAGTAGACATTCAAGTGGAGGTGCCAAATTTGGGTCTGATCCCCATGGGCATAATAAGAGCTGGAGATAAAGACTCAGGAGTCATCTGCATATACATGAGAACTGAAGCCATGAGTATGGATGAGATGCTCTCAGGAGGTGGTGTCAGACAGACCTGGGATTGAGAGTACCTGTCCTGCCACTTATTAGCTATGTGATCTTGGGGAAGTTAATTTTGCCACTCTAGTTTCTCATTTATATATTAGAGATAATACCTCATAGGGTACAGTGATGGTTAATATGTTAATGCGTGCAAATTGCTTAATCCAGAATATGGAATATAGTGAATCTCTGTAAATGTTATTATCAGTGCTATCGATGTTATTATTATTATTATCATTATGCAGAATTTTAAAAAGCATAATTTAGAGCCCCTAGAGTCATAGTCACATATGGGAGAAAGTGAGGAAAAGAAGATTGAGTGTGTCAGAGCAGTTGAGGAGAGACTGTGTTTCAAGAAGGAGGAAGTAGTCAAAATAACCAATAACCCCATCAAGATAAGAACTGAGTTCTCCCTGAATTTAGGCAGAAGAAGGTCTCTGCTGCCCTTGCAAGGAGGCGTTTTAGTGAGGTAGTGGACACAGATGTTAAGCTGCTAAAAGTGAAGAATGACCAGAGACAGTGAGTGGAAATGAGTCCTTTATGAAATTCAGCAGGGAATGGGAGGAGAGAAGAGGGAAGAACTGAATGGGCTATGTACTAAGTAAAAATTTTTAAAGTTGAAGGAGACTTGAGCATCTCTAAAGGCTGATAGGAGGGAACCAGCAGACAAGTCAGGAAAGAGAAATGAGGTAGTGAGGGGATAAGATCCAAAACAGAAGGAAAAGATTGGCCTTAGCCAGAATGAGGAGTGATGTTCTCCCTGTTGTGACAGGAGGAGGGAAGATAGAAGGGTGTAGATTGCAGGTAAGTTGGAGGTTTGGGGGCATGAAGTTGAAGGAACTGTGTTTTCTTCGTGAGGTAGGCAATGTGGTCATTGTCTTACTGGAAGGGGAAATGGGGAATAGCAGTCAGGAAAGACAAACAGTATTTGAAATATCAGACTAGAAGAAACTGCTGCCTAGCGAAACCATATGATTCCTAAGTGGCATTGTTGTTCCTCATCACCCCTCAACAGTACAGATTCAGAGAAACCTGAGTTAGACTCATTTAGACTGACCTAGGCTGGGTATTTAGGATAAGGACAAGGGAGTGGTCAAAATGGTGGACCACAGGATCTGATCTGGATATGGAAAGAAGTGTTCAGCCACGGACAAAGAGAAAGCAGCCTGGGGAGTCCAAATGGAGTTCAGAGACGGGGAGAAGCATTGAAAATGTCAATAAAAAAATGTTGTGATCAGAAAGTAGGAGGAGACCCAAGATAAAGTAGATCATGTACCAACGTCTTTGATGAATGCAGGAGAGTGCCTGCTACTCCGTGGTCATGGAAATGAGGAGAGAGGGCAGTATGGCTGGATCTGGTGGGGGGCAGGGGGTACAAAAATGATGAAGGAACAAAGACTAGAAGCTCATGGACAGCATAGATACCACCCTGAGGTACATGGAGTAAGATGAACTGACCAGCCTCCCTCGAGAATGCTGCAGGGCAGTGGGGTCCTGGGGGAGCTCAGTGTGAGTTAAGAAAGGAACTGAAGAGGTGGGGGGTCGGGGGGGAAGAGTTCTAGCAAGCAAGGTGGGAGGGAGAGAGCCAGTGGGCAGGCTGTTACCTCTCTGTGGTTATGTCCACTCTCATAAGAGTATAAATTCTTCCTGAAGAAGAATGAGAAGATGGAATTCCCCTCTGGGTCTCTGGAAACTACCAACTTCCATCGATTCACCCCAGAGTCTCTGGTGGAGATTGAAAAACGAATTGCTGCTAAGCAGGAGGCAAAGAAAACCAAAGAGAAGTCCAAGAAACAGAAGGACCAGGAAGAGAAGACTCGGCCCCAGCTTGACTTGAAAGCGTGTAACCAGCTGCCCAAGTTCTATGGCGAGCTCCCAGCAGAGCTGGTCGGGGAGCCACTGGAGGATCTGGACCCCTTCTACAGCACACACCGGGTAAGGGCTACTGGCCGGAATGGCCATTCTCAGCTCTGGGAGAGGAAACCTCTGTCCCACCCAGTCCAGGATTCCTCCTGCACCGTGGGTGATGTGGCTGTCAGCTGGACTCAGTTAGTGAAAAATATATCTAATTCACCTCCTCAATACTCTCTTTGAATCTCTATGGTGTTTACGGTGGAGGTTAATTAAATCCAAATCCTCAAAAGCAGTGACAACTGCTGTGGAGTTTTCAGAGGAAGTTGGCTATTCCCTTGGATAAGTTCTGGCCTCAGATCTCCAGAGATGTTGGCTTTCTATGCAAGTGGGGAGCAGAGATCTTGAGGCTGGGATTGAGAGTACCTGTCCTGCCACGTAGCATAGGGAAGGGGAACCGAAATCAGGATGATTTAAACCAGTGGTCCTCAAAGTATGATCTCAAAACCCCTGGGGTTCCCAAAACCCTTTTAGTGGGTTCAGGAGTTCAAAACTATTTCTTAGTAATACTCAGATGTCATTTGTCTTTTTTACTCACATTCTTTTGTGAACATACAATAGTTAACATAGAGGCTATTGATGGAGGATCACATCTGTCTAACAGCTACTGGAATGTATGCTTGTATACTCCTGTGTTTTAAAAGGTCCTATCTTTTTAAATTTCTAATATTATATATATATATATATATATATATATATATATACACACACACACACATATGTACAAACATATATATACATGCATATATACACACATATATATACATACACACACACATGGTATAAGCAAAAAGGTATAAACATTAACAAGAGATCATTAAGGTCCTCAGTAATTTTCAAGAGTACAAAAGGGTCCTAAAATCAAAGTTTGAGAACCACCAGTTTAAACAGTTTCATGACAATTACCCTGTTTGTATTTTATCTTGGATGTTCTATACAGCTGAAAAAGTGGTGTGTGCATGTTTGGGGGTTGGGAGGGGCAGGAATCAGCCATCTCAAATATGGTTTGTAGAGAAAATAAAAAAGGCACTGAAATGACTTTCTCCTCTCACCTGCCAAGAGCTGTTATCCCCCAAAATGCTCAGAGGAGGGAACCAGTAGAGGGTTTAAAAGGGGAGACCTAGGAGGTAGAGAACAGAAGGACCATCACAGACCAGGGATGATCCACTAATCAGAAGAGGAATTAAATGCAACCAGAACTTCACCCCCCTGCTGCCAGAATCCTCTCCCTGGGCATGATGCATCTCACCAACCCTGGGTCAGCTGCCTGTTGACTGGGCAATCTCAGAGGCCCATCTTGATGCAGTCTGCCGCAGGGCCTGGGGTCTTGCTAGAAGGGTGAGGATATGGCTTTTAGCCCCTGATCCTCCCTTACTCTCTGCCCCTCCATTTGCCTCTCATTGACCCATGGTTCCCAGAGCCCTACTTGCTCCTGAGCCTGAGATGATCTCACTTATGCTCAAACCCATGGCTGGAGGAGGATGCATGTTTCTCACTGGAGATCCACCCTCTGTTGTGGTTTTTTTTTTACATCTTTATTGGATTATAATTGCTTTACAATGTTGTGTTAGTTTCTGCTGTACACAAAGTGAATCAGCTTTATGTTGTGTTTTGTTTTAGACATTTATGGTGCTGAACAAAGGGAGGACCATTTCCCGGTTTAGTGCCACTCGGGCCCTGTGGTTATTCAGTCCTTTCAACCTGATCAGAAGAACAGCCATCAAAGTGTCTGTCCACTCATATCCTTTGCACAGTTGCTCCTTCCACGTTAGAATCAAGCGGTGCCCACTGTGTCATGTACCTTCTTTGGGGGTTAACAATAGAGCCTTCCTCCAACTGAATCCTAAAACAATGAGATCATCAAATTGAAAAAAAAGTTTGTGTTTTTAGTGTGTTCAACACCCAAAAGCAGTCTCAAGACAGAGGAGGTGTTCATGCAACCCACACCTGGTCTGGGATTCAACTAGACCAGTCTGGACACATGTGTGGATGCACAAGTTGAAAAGGGGAGATTGCTGATACACCCAGGTACATTCTCATCATATGTGGCCTGTTCTTCCCACAACATAATAACCAGTAAGAGGGTCCCTAGGCTTCTTTGGGCAGATATGATAGGTGTGGGTTGATATTCTGTTTCCTAGCCATGCTGGAGAGTGATTGCTTATTTGGCAAAAAGTCAACTCTTGAGAAGGCAAAGAGAACAGACTGCAACGGGCAGAGCGAAGATTGTCTAAATGGGACCCCACTGGTCATGGGGTACTGCCTACAGCACATTACCCCCAAACTACTGGCCGGTTAAAAATGTCAGTAGTCTGAGGTTCATGCCATTGAGGAACGTAGTAATGGTTAGAAATACGTTGGTCAAATGTCTGTATTAAATTAATTGCTTTATGTAGCTTCAGAAGCTGCCTCGAGCTTTTCTCTTCTTTTTTTTTTTTTTTCAAGACAAGCCAAACTAGGACAAACAAGAGACTTTGGCTTGGTTTCCAAGGATCTTCCCTAGCGACTGTCCAAATTGGAAGTTCCTAATAACAAATTCAGCCTTGGTTTCTCGGAGGTTGATTTGCAAGACCAGCCTTGCCTCAGCTGCCTGTCAGATGGTAGCCAGCCTCTTAGCAGGTGTCTAGTAAAAGGGCTCTTGCCTCGCACTCTGGGGTAGATTGTTGGATTGCTGGACAGCACTCAGTGACCTGGTAGCTCACTACATTACATTTTCCCTTTACATGTTTTACCTTTATGGCCAACCAGTGGGAATCATATTTTCTTAATTCAATCTCGGCTTTCCTAATGCTGTAGAAGAGTATTTAATAATAATAATAGGGGCTTCCTTGGTGGCGCAGTGGTTGAGAGTCCGCCTGACGATGCAGGGAACACGGGTTCGTGCCCCGGTCCAGGAAGATCCCACATGCCGCGGAGCGGCTGGCCCCATGGGCCATGGCCACTGAGCCTGCGCGTCCGGAGCCTGTGCTCCACAATGGGAGAGGCCACAACAGTGAGAGGCCCGCGTACTGGAAAAAAAAAAAAAAAAGTCTCCTATTTGCTAAATACCTCCTAAGCATCAACACTGTCATAGGTACAGAAACCCTTGAAGAAGGGATTAGCACCTCCATCCTACATGTTACTGTTACTCAGAGGCATGAAATTAATTGCCCAAGGTCACACAGCTAGTTAAAAGGTCCAGCCTGCGTCCTGCTTAGGGCAGTATCAGCAATAAGGAAGTAGGCAGTTAATGGAAACGAATTAGGGTAATTTTTTCTCTAACTATGTCATCTCTACATAGGTTTTTTTTTTTAATATACAATTACATAAAAATTACAAATAAAGAAAAACAGCAAATATACAAACTCCTTTTCATCCATCCCGGCTGAATTACATCTAGTTAAGTAAGAAACAACTAATTAGAAATAAAACCCCTTTAAAGAACCAAGTAACCAGTAAATATTCCTTTTATCTTGAGATTTGATGAATAAATAATTGCTGGGTGGAGTCACAGCTGGACAGAAAAGCTGTTAAGGGTCTCCTTCTCACAAAAGTCTGAATTTATATATTTAAATCTCATGAACTTTGTAGCTCCAGCCCCCCACATATTATTCAAGGTATGGAATTCTCAATCTCCTATTATTAATATTTCACCAAAATTATAATTCTAATCAAATTTGCTCTGAATGTTTTCACAAGTAATATTATCAGAATATATCATAATTCTTTAAAGGTTTGTGGAGTTGGAGATATGATTTTAATTTAATCCTTGGGTTAACATTTCCCCCCAACCTGAACACATTTCTTAATTTAATTGCAAGTCAACAGGAAAATGTGGTTTAATTAGTAGAATTTCCCTTTTCAAAATAGATGGGTTCCTAAATAACTGTAAAACAGGGCACATTAAAGGCATTTACAGAAAACTAAAATAGATTTAGATACTTCTGCTCAAATTGAAATTATGAAAGATGAGTGGTTCACTCTGTAGGTCAAGCTTACATCTTCAGGCGTTTTCTTTAGGAAGTAATTGTTAGGAATTCAGAAAAATGTCCAATGGGGGAAATCTATCTTTGGACTTCGCCACCAACATTTCTGCCCCATCTATTTACCCTCTTCCACTCACCTTACTTTTCAGTGTCTCTATCCCCTTCTTGTAATGCATTTGCCCCCAACCTCTCCTTTAAGATTCTCCCCTCTTGCTATTCAGAGTTCTCCTCAACAGCCTAATCCTGTTTGGGATCTTCTCCTTGAGCCGGCATTTTACTCCCCTGTGCCTGCCTCCATTCCTAACCAGATGTCCATTTCCTCAGTGTGCCTGATCTCAGCTAAATTGGAAAAACAATCTGACGAACCTGATTGCCATGAAAGCGTGTAGCCATCCCCTTATCTCTAACTTCCTAGGAGTATAGTAGTTCCCCCTTATCCATGGTAGATACGTTCCAAAACCCCCAGTGGATGCCTGAAACCACAGACAGTACTGAACCCTATATGTTTTTCCCTATACTTACCTACCTATGAAAAAATTTGATTTATAAATTAAGCAAGAGATTAAATTAGGTATGAGATTAACAACAACAATAATAAAATAGAACAATTATAACAAAATACTGTAATGAAAGTTAGGTGAATGTGGTCCCTCTCTCTCTTCTTTTTTTTTTGTGGTACACGGGCCTCTCACTGTTGTGGCCTCTCCCATTGAGGAGCACAGGCTCCGGATGCGCAGGCTCAGTGGCCATGGCTCACGAGCCTAGCGGCTCCGCGGCATGTGGAATCTTCCCGGACCGGGGCACGAACCCGTGTCCCCTGCATCGACAGGCAGACTCTCAACCACTGCGCCACCAGGGAAGCCCTGGTCTCTCTTTATTGTACTGTATTCACTCTTCTTCTTCTTGTGATGATGTGACATGGTAAAATGCCCACGTGATGAGATGAAGCGAGGCGAATGATGTAGCCATTGTGACAGGACATTAGGCTACTATTGACCTCCTGATGATAAGTCAGAGGGAGGAGCATGTGCTTTGGGTGACCCCAGATCATGGAGCCATGATGATGTCGATGGTTGGGTGTCAGAAGCAAACAATGTTAATGGTTGGGGATCCCTGGTGGGAGGGAGTGGGAAGGCTGAAATGTCATCACATTAACTCAGAATGGTGGATAATTTAAAGCTTATTTTCAGACCACCATTGACCACAGGTAACTGAAACTGCAGAAAATGAAACCATGGATAAGGGAGGCGCTATTGCATTCTCCTTGTCTTTTAGGAAAAAAGAGACATTTGCAGGATGAAATTTCAGGCCATATTGTATAGTGAAATACAGGTGTCAGGGCAGAAGGACATTTTGGAAAAGGGATTCTGTTTCTTTTCATCTTGCTCAGGGTTCTATTTTCAGACAATCTGAGTCCACATCTCAGCGCCATGGTTGACTAGCTATATGACCTTGGAAAAATATTTAAGCTTTGTCAGCCTGTTTGCTTAGCTCCAAAGTGTAGGTAATAATATCCACCTGTAGGTTAGTTGTATTAGAAATAATGTGGACGAAGTATTCAGCCGAGGGTAGGCACTCAGTGTCAGCTGTTATTATGTGACAAGAACATAAAGTTGATCCTAGCTAAAGAGTTATGGATTTAATCAATTCAGCGTCAAGGTGATCAGAAGTGACCTCAGGAAAACGTGGTGACTCTCAGCTTTTCCTTAACACAGGCCTCTCAGGTGGTTCAGTTTATTTATAACCATCACTATTTTGGTCAATTGTGTGGGCATGACCCAAACCGAACTTCCAGAGAGAATGGAGTGAGTAGATTTGCTGTCATTCTTGTGCCTTTCCTTTCTGTCCTCTCCTTCTGTTCCTTCACTGGGCGACTTTTTTCTCTTATTCATCCTGCTTGGTCTCATTTGGGTAATGTGGAATCCTATTGCCTATCTGACTTTGCAATGCTTAGATATCTTCTCTGTGGACTTTGTTTCATAAACACACATATGATATTCAGCTTCAAAGAGCTATAGATGAGTGGTTCTCAACCTTGGCTGCCCATTGGAATCCCCTGGGGAGATTTAAAAAATATTAATGCCTGGGGCCAGCCCCAGAGGGTCTGATTTCATTGGTCTGGGGTGGCCAGGGCAGATGAACCCCCTGCCTCCCCCCCCCACCTGTTAGGTGCGCACCTGAATGTAGTTGAGGGAAGTCCTACTCAGAAAGAGAAAGAGATGCAGAACCAAGAACAAATGGTTCTTGAACATATTCAGAAAATAACCCATGAATGAAGCTGTTGGCTGTATACCTCAAAGTGACCATAAAATTCCTGAGATTATTCTATCTCCCTGGGTTAATGATAGAATCTCTGTAGTTTCAGACTGTGAGGCCTTTCCAAAAACATTCTTCACCAAACCATCTGGGACGGTTGCCCCCTGCCCAGCTCAAGCAGGGCATATTTTTGGTATAATAACAGGAGCTTTGTAGAGCTTTCTCTTTTTCCAACTTTGTAATTTTTGTCTTTTGCTGACTGTAAATTAATACATGCCACAATAGAAAATATGTTCTATTTCTATTAATAAAGAAGAAAAATAAAGTGGTCATATTAATTGATGCTGAAAAGTCATTTGATAAAGTTTGATATCTGTTTATGATTAAAAACTCTTAGAAAAGTAGTAGAAGGGAACTGCTGTACTCTGATAAAGGGTAACCACTTTGAAGAAAGGAGTAAACATCATACTTAATTGTGAAACACAGCAAGCTTTCTCTTTGACATCAGAAGGAAAAAAAGCAAAGATCTCTGTTACATCAGTTGTATTCAGCTTTGTAAAGGAGATCCTAGCCAGTGTAGTAAAGCAAGGAAGAGAAAGAAAAGGTATAAGAATAAGAAAAGAAATACGTATAAAATAGATAACTAATAAGAACCTGCTGTATAAAAAAATAAAATTCAAAGAAAAAATAAGAAGTACCAAAGATGCCATGATTTATGGATAATATAATTATGTACATAAAATAGCCAATGTAATCTAGAGGTAAACTATTAGAATTAATAAGAGTATAGAAAAGCAGCTAGGTACAAATTAATATACATAAATCAATTGTATATATATACTAGCAACAAACAGAAAATAAAATAGTTTTTAAGAATACCATTTACACTGGCAGTTAAAAATATCAAGTTTCTAGAGATAAGACTATCAAAGTATGAGTAAAATCCCTAAAAAGAAAATTATAAAAATATTTAGTAATATTACAGAAACCCCCAAAATGGAGAGATATATTGTATTCTTAGATTCAAAGTCACAATATTGTAAGGCTCCCCAAAATGACTAATAAATTTAACGTGATTCCAATCAAAATCCCAACAGGCTTTTTTTTTTTTTGTGTGGTACACGGGCCTCTCACTGCTGTGGCCTCTCCCGTTGCAGAGCACAGTCTCCGGACGCGCAGGCTCAGCGGCCATGGCTCACGGGCCCAGTCGCTCCACGGCATGTGGGATCTTCCCGGACCGGAGCACGAACCCGTGTCCCCTGCATCGGCAGGTGGACTCTCAACCACTGCGCCACCAGCAAAGCTCCCAACAGGCTTTTTTTAATATAACTTGACAAACTGACTCTAAGATTTATATGAAAATGCAAAGAGCCAATTATAGCCAAGACACTTTTGAGACAGAAAAACAAGGTAGGAGAAAATAGTGTGCTCTACTGGATATCAAGATTTACTATAAGCTCTAATGATTGAAACAGTATGCCATTGGTGTAAGATTAGTCAGACCAGTGGAACAGAATAGTTGGCCCATAAACAGGCCAATGCACATACAAACCTTGAATTGCTGACAAAAGTGGCACTGCAAAACAGCAGGGAAAGGGCAGTCTTCAGTAAATGATGCTGAAGAATTAGGAATCCCAACAGAAAAATTACATTGAACATCCAATTTTACACCAAACACAAAAATCAGTTCTAGGTGGATTAAGATCTAAATTTCTTTGTGAAAGACAAAGACATCAAGCTTTTTGAAGGTTAAAAAAAAAACAAACTGGGCTTCCCTGGTGGTGCAGTGGTTGAGAGTACGCCTGCCGATGCAGGGGACACAGGTTCGTGCCCCGGTCTGGGAAGATCCCACATATCGCAGAGCGGCTGGACCCGTTCATTTTACAACTAATTTTTGTTTCATGTGCATTTTCATTATGTTTGTTACATATCATAATGAAAAGCTTCAAAACAAAATAAATTTAAAATAAATGGCCATTGCATTAAATGCAGAATACTGGAAAATATGTCAGAAGACAGTAACTATGTAGATAAATTGCTGTTAGAATTGTAGTTTATTATCTCTCTCTCTCTCTCTCTCTCTATATATATATATATATATACACACACACACACACACACACATATATATACTAAGATGATATAGCATGTAAAATTTCTATCCTTTTAAATTTCTAATGCAAAGCATTTTCTATCAAAAGTAAGAGTTATTTGGGGATTCTGGTTAAATATGGAAAATAGCATGAATATGTTTTACCCCAACCCTCTCAAAATGCCAATGAAATGACAGCATGGGAATAAGAACAGTATAAATATACAAGAACAAAGAGAAGTAGAAAGGAAAGCACAGAGGACAAAAGATGTCAGAATAATCTCAGAAGACCGAAAGTGGGTGGAGGACGGTAAATGACTCAGCAGACGAGGGCTTGTTAAATGACAGTGCCTGCAGAGGGGGATAAAAATGGGGATCAAGTCATTTTACCCCCTAAAACTCCAGAGGCCCTGAAAATGTTGACATGGTACAAATAGCAAAAACTGGGACTAGAAAGAGGGAAGAACATGGGAGCAGAGGATGTTCACTTATTGTCACTTCTATAGTAGCAAGAAATTAAAGAGCACTCTTTAAAGTTGATACATCAAGGAATGAAAAATAATTACATTTAACAGTACAAAGGTAAGCAGGAAAAAGATATTATTAATACATTCAGATGATGGATAAAACAGAGGGAAAAGGAAAGAGAATTAATGGCAATCAGAGATATTATTTAAAGAGATAGCATAGTAAAGGCAATGTATTACATAGTTTTGATTATGAATGTATATTTTAAGGCAACTACCAGAACTAAAATAAAAACTCTTCTAAATTCAGAATCATACAGAAAAAAATAAAGCAAATAAAAAATATCAGACAATGAAATATTTTAAAAACTATTAAAAACATAACACAAGGACTTCCCTGGTGGCACAGTGGTTAAGAATATGCCTGCCAATGCAGGAGACACAGGTTCGAACCCTCATCTGGGAAGATCCCACATGACACGGAGCAACTATAAGCTTGTGCACCACAACTACTGAGCCTGCGCTCTAGAACCCGTGAGCCACAATTACTGAAGCCCACTCGCCTAGAGCCCGTGCTCCGCAACAAGAGAAGCCACCACAATGAGAAGCCCTCGCACCGCAACGAAGAGTAGCTCCCACTCGCCACAACTAGAGAAAGCCTGCGCGCAGCAATGAAGACCCAATGAAGTCAAAAATAAATAAATAAAAAACATAAAGTAATATAAACAAAGATCAAATAAATCTATCATGTCAATAAATATAAATGGATTTTACTCATCTGTTTAAAAAAAAAGTCATGTTATATAACAAAGCAGTATTGAACTCTACGTTGACTAAAAAATATACCACTCAAAGTGATACAGAAAGGTCAAAATTAAAGAATGGGCAAAGATATAGGCAAAGGCAAACAGAGCAGGAGGCATGATCTTAACATCAGAGAAGGTAGAATTTAGGCCAAGAATTATTAAACAGGACAAAAATGACACTTTGTAATGCTAAATAATCCATAAACAGTAATGTATATATTTGCAACAAATAATGTGGCAACAATGTTTATAAACCAAAAATTATATACAAGACAAGAATAAAATAGACAAAAGTAGACAAGAATATTGTAGCGATAGGGAAGTGTAATTAATTTCTTTCAGCCCTATGACAGATCAAATGTATAAAACAGTATGTAAAGATACAGATAACTGGAGTAACATAGTAAGAGAGATCTAATTAATATCTTTCAAACTATATTCTCTGAAAAATAACTATACAAATTGACCGGTATTAAACAACAAAACCTTAACAAGATCCAAAAAGTAAAATAATAAAGAAAATATTCTCTGATCACACTACAATAAAATGAGAAAATAATAACAAAATTAGAAAAAAAAAGAGACCTTTCCACTTGATAATTTTTAAAACCTCTTTTAGAGGACTCTTAGATGGGAAAAAAAAAAACCAAACTAAAATTATAAAATTTCTAGGGAAGAAAAAAATTTTTAAAAACACTATGTATGTATGTATCCATTTCATATATATTTTACTGCTATCTAACATTCCATAATATATTCTCCTGTATTTCCTTCTAAAAGTCATATTTCTTTCTACATGTAGATAATTCATCCTCCCAGACTTTTGAGTGTATGTGTATGATATGTGATAGGCTTCTCATATTTTTCCATAAAGATTATTCCAACACCAATTTTAGTAGATTATCATTTCTCTAGTGATTCCTTCTACTACCTCTGTCATGCACCAGATTCTCATGCATACTCAAGTCTGTTTTCCTAGTAAGCTATTTGTCACTCCTGAGTCAACACCATACAATCTAAAAGCTTTATGATAAGATTTGACCTGGTTGATCATAGCACCCCTCCTTATTTGTCTTCTTTAAAATTATCTTGGTTCTTCCTGTTTCTTTACTTTTCCATATCAATTTAAGGGTCAGATTTTCAAGTTCTTGTCTTACAACTCTGTTGAAACTTTGATTGTAAATGCACTGAATTTATTTATTACCACAGGAAGAACTGCCACAATGACATATATAATTGTATCTCCTAATATATATATGCCTTCTTTTATATTCCTCCATAACATTTGACATCTTCTATAAAGTTCTTACATATCCTATCTCTAGGTACATTATATATCATTTTGCTTGCCCTTTTGAATATTTATTTTTATTGATAAAATAAATTAATGTTATTAAATTTCTGTACATTGGTTTTGCATTCAGCAACCTTGCAGAACTCTTTTAACAATTCCTATTTGAACAAGTATATCATCTGCAAATAATGATGAACTTGTTTCTTCCTTTATGTTTCTTATACCACTTGTTTATTTTTCCTGTTTTATTGAACTGGCCAGGACTTTCATCACAATGCTGAATTGAAGCTATAATAGTGAGCGTATTTCTTTTGTTCTTGATTCTAAATAATATGCATGTAGTATTTCACTATTATCATGATAACTATGGGATTCTCATAATTACTGCTTATCAAGTTATGGGAATTTCTTTTCACTTCTGGTTTAAGAGTTTCATTTTGAATGAGTGTTGGTTTCTATCAATATTTCTATATTTATTAAGATTATCAAATAGTCTTTTATCTGTTAATATAGTAGTTTACATTAATAAATTTGCTAATCTCTTTTAATGGTTCTAGCTTAATCAATGCTAGATTCAGTTTGCCAGCACTTCATTTGACCTATCTTGGTGAATGAGGCTGACTTATAATCTTCTCTCATAAGCTGTCCCTTTGGGTTGCTTTTCCATCTCTCTGCCTCACTGTCTTCTTTCTCTCTTGTCCCTGAGAACTCCAAATTCTCACTCTGTTCTGCAGAGTAATTCAGCTCTCTATCCCCTGCAGCGTTTCTCAATAAGTAATAGAAGGATCTCTACTGGTCACTAGAAGGCTCTCAGTAGCCTCTAAAAAATGTGACAGATTCAGAAGAAAAAGCAATGCAATCATTTTATGCACAGATAAGTTAAAAGTCTGAAATGTAAGATTATTTGTAATTTACATAGAATTTCTGACTTTTCGTGTTCTTTAGAGCAGCGTATGAACTTCAAGGACTGACAATTCATACTGGTTAACATGGAATTAATCATGGGCACTTTATCTTAACTAATGTATTTTATTGTCCTATGACATTACATTTACATTTGTTAAACTTGCATTTCTCATCTTTACCACTACATAATATTACAATTCAGAAAATGAACCATCATTTCAAAAGTGGTTTGCAGAAATATAACAATAGTGATGAAAATAGAAAAATAAATCCTATAAGTAATGAATGGACTCTGTCACAGACATAAAGCTTGAATCTGTATGTCATGAGACAAGTGGACAATGGATGTGGATAATCTCACAAAAGCTGATAAAAAATAAATAAAAAAACAGGGAGCATGACAATGAATAATGATAATTAAATTTTATTGGATCAATGAGCCTTTTGTTCTAGTACCTAAGTTATTATCTCAACATTTTATCAAGTAATAATAGAAAGCTACCAAAACTTCCATATTATTTTCTAATAAAGTTTATCAACCTCACTTTTAAACCAACTGACTGTCTCTAGTACAAATATAAAATAAGGATTTCCAGTACAAAATTGTCAAAATTTGATGTTAAAAGTTGAAAGACATGAAAACTATAGAGTCATCATTTGCCCTCATAGCAAAAACAAGCAAAATTATACCCTTGCCAGTACGATATGAAACCAGCTTCAAAATCAATGGCAAATATTGTAGTTGGAAAAAAAGCGAGAAATAATCTATAGAATTCCTTCATCAGAAATATTGGATTTCTTATAATGTGACTGACATTTAAAAATCAATGACTCTTATGTATGTAAACAAGCAGACATTGTACTTTATAGTTGAATAAAATTGTGAATAAATCAGTTGTCAGTACAGTTTCACCATATATGTGAGAGAGAAGTGATCAATGGCTTTTTGTCCTATTTATCATGAAGCTGATTTTAAAAGATGAGATTTCTGGTTTAATTAAAGATTAGTTTGTAAACTATGAAACAGAGTTAAAAAGGGATGTTAGCTTCTACACCAATGTTCATAGCAGTATTATTCACTGTAGTCAAAAGGTTGTTTCCAAATGTCCCATCAACAGATAAATGGATAAATGTCCATCAACAGATAAATGGATAAACAAAATGTGGTAGGTGCATACAACAGAATATTCAGCTTGAAAAATGAATGAGATTCTGATATATGCCACAACATGTATGAACCTTTAAAATATTATGCTAAGTAAAGTTAGTCAGACACAAAAAGGACTAATATTGTATGATTCCACTTATGTGAGGTACCTAGAATAGGCAAATTTATGGAGACAGAAAGTAGAACAGAGGTTGCCAGGGAGCAGGGGAGGGAGGAATGGGGAGTAGTTGTTTAATGAGTACAGAGTTTCTGTTTGGGATGATGAAAAAGTTCTGGAGATGGTTAGTGGTTATGGTTGCACAATTTTGTGAATGCACTTATTGCCACTGAATTGTATACTTAAAAGTGGGTAAATTTTATATGTATTTTACTACAATTAAAAAGAAAAGATAGGGCTTCCCTGGTGGCGCAGTGGTTGAGAGTCTGCCTGCCGATGCAGGGGACACGGGTTCGTGCCCCGGTCCGGGAAGATACCACATGCCGCGGAGCGGCTAGGCCCGTGAGCCATGGCCGCTGAGCCTGCGTGTCCAGAGCCTGTGCTCCGCAGCGGGAGAGGCCACAACAGTGAGAGGCCCGCGTACCGCAAAAAAAGAAAAGAAAAGATAGCTGAATTGATATTGAAGAAGCTCCAGCTAGATGGTCAGCAAGGAAGGGCATCGCTATACCAATGGAAGATGTTGCTTCCAATGTGGTATGTACATTATTTGTGAAAATAGCGAGGGTCCATAGCATACTTCCAGACCCTGATTCGCTGTTGAGGGACATCATGGAAGTTGTGATCACAAACTGATTGTGACCACTTAGTATATGTTTCTTCAGCCTACAGGGCTGAAACAAGTGAGTACAGGATGCTTTTCTACACTGAATTGCTCTGGCTGGCAAGCAAGAAAAGGTTTGCAGTGTTTTCCAGCAAGATATTAAATCTTTTAAAATGACTATTTCTGTGAATACACATGGCATGTCTCAGGAGTACATTTAGGATTTTGAATAGTCTGGATCTTTGACTTCAGGGTCTAAATATCAGAATTTTTAAATGATTAGACATCATGACTTCTTAAAACTTAACATTGGTGCAAATGGCTCAGTGGCTGAGAGTTTGACTTTTCCCCAGTACCAATGCTTGTCTTCATTCATCAGGAAAAACACTTAAGATATGTCTTTGCATATTAAAAATCACATCCAAATGCTACAACTGAACATGCAGAAATACCTTGTGAGCCAAATGTCACCAGAGAGAGGATGTGACTCCATCAGCTGCTGTCTCCCAAGCCGAGAACTTTAACCTTCTAGCTTTCAGTGGCACTAAGCTGGGACACTTGTCCTCTGGTGAAACACTGAAAATAGCCTTTGGAGAGAACTCTCTCCATAATTTCTGGATCTGCATTTGACCTGAAAGGCCAAAATATCTGTCAAAGCTTCCCAACAACCTATAATTCTGAGTTAAGATTTTCTAATTTAGAAAACATAAAGAGTGGGGGGAAACCCAACAAGCTATGGCAGCTGACAGCTCAGGTTGCTACCCAGGCAGATATAGATTTCTTTGTGAATGATTTCAAACACTATTTCTCCTCTCACAGATAGGAAAGAAACATTACTGCTATGCACTTTTAAATTTAATTTTTACTTTTATTTAAGATATACAGATCCATGGTTTAAAAGGTCACATAGCTCCATAAAGATTATAACAAAAACAGCAATTTCATGTTTCTCATCTCCTCACCCCAATCCCATATTTCCAGAAGCAACCACTCTCACCATTTGTTTACTGCTTTCTTCTGATACCTCTCTAGCTCTAAAGATATACCCAGGCTACTATTTTTTTTTTTTTTTTTTTTTTTTTTTCCGGTACGCGGGCCTCTCACTGTTGTGGCCTCTCCCGCTGCGGAGCACAGGCTCCAGACGCGCAGGCTCAGCGGCCATGGCTCATGGGCCCAGCCGCTCCGCGGCATGTGGGATCTTCCTGGACCGGGGCACGAACCCGCGTCCCCTGCATCGGCAGGCGGACTTTCAACCACTGCGCCACCAGGGAAGCCCTCAGACTACTATTTAAAAAAATTTTTCCACATTAGATATTATCTATCAGCTTTCTGTTATGGAAAGAAAAGGGGATTAGGTCCACATACAAACACTCATTTTCTGTCACACTCCTCTTCCCAATATAGTTATATCATAATTTTTGGTTAGATAATCAGACAATATGTACATTGTCTGACTACATATATGATTATATAATAGTATTGCTAAGCAAATACTGTTCACAGCTGTATCATGCAGTATACTTTGGTTACATTTCCTTTTTGCACAATGTTTTTGCTTTCTCTAGAGTTAATAAGGATTTAATTTCTTCATTTGCTCAGTTTCTGTATATTTATCACTAATTTCTGTATTTTATCACTAAACTCTTCTCCAGAGGTTTAATTATTGCTTAAATTTACTTGAACGTATCAGATTATCCATCAGTTTCCATTTTTCTTGGGGAAATCCTTCTTAGAGTCCCTCAACTCCTGCCTCAATCTGGTCTAGATGTTCCCTAGGCCTGATGTACAGCTCTTTTCCAGAGATTTTTCCTTCTCCATCCTCTTTTGGATTCCATTTGTCACTCCCCTGCATCCCATATCTTCCTCGTTATTGTTTACTTCCTTGTTTTGGTGGAGCATATCCTCTGGTAACTTTCTTAGATGGGTAGGTGGGAAATAAATTTTCTGAGACTTGGCATATCTTTATACTAGCCTCATCTAAACAGTTTAGCTGGGGAAGCAGCTATAAATTAGAAATTACTTTCCTCACAATTTTGAAGACATTGTTCCACTGTCTTATAACCTCCAATTTTGCTATTAAGAAATCTGATGGTATTTTGATTCTCAATCTTTTGTATGTGACCTGTGATTTTCACTCCTTCAGAAAAAGTTAGGCTCTTCTCTTTGTGCACAGTGTTCTCAAATTTTGTGATGTTGTGCCTTGATATGAACCTTTTTCATTCATTTTCCTGAACACTCATGGGTATTTTAGCTGAATATTTTGATCCTTCAGTTTAGGGAAATTTTCTTATATTATTTCTTTGGTAATTTTCTCCTGTCTATTTCCTTCTCTGTTTCTTTCTAGATCTCCTATTTTTTTTTTGCCACTGCACAGCATGTGATATCTTAGTCCCCTGACCAGGGATTGAACCTGCGCCCCATGCATTGAGAGTGGAGTCTTAACCACTGGGCCACCAGGGAAATCCCTAGGTCTCCTATTAATCAGACATTGTACCTATTAGTCTAATTCTCGAATTTTCATATTTTTAATCACCTCTTATTTATTTCTTTTTGTTCCACTTTCTGTGAGATTTCCTCAACTTTATTTCTAGCCCTTCTATTAATGTTTTACTTTTGCTATCATATTTTTGTTTTCAAAAGTTCTCTTTTGTTCTTTGAATATTCTTGTTATAGCCTTCTATATGTATCCAGTATCTTCTCATCTCTTAACTCTCTAAAAATATTAATGATAAGGGTTTTTTCCTGACTCTTCTTCTATCTGCATTGTCTTTTTTTCTTTTTCTTTCTTTCCTGTTTAGTTCTTTTAGTCTTTGGTGTTAGAAGTAGGCTTCAGATTCCTGATGATCATTGGCTGGCTGTCCATATTAAAAGTGCAGCAACTTCTTGAGCTGTTAACCTGACTGACAGGCTTCTAGGAACTTACTGAGGGGAAGAAGTGGGTGGGTGGGAAGGTTGTCTGCCTTTTAGTACATACGTAAATTTTTCCTTTATACCCCTGTTTCAGGATGCAACTCTCTCCCTCTTGTTCAATCCAGTCTATTTCCAGATCAGAGGAGGCAGTTCCTCCCTGAATGGTTGGTGAGGAGGGGGATTTAGAAAGCCCAACTGCTTCTTGTAAAGATTTTCAAACTGCCCTTTCAGACCCTCTTGCCACTGTCTCCCCAGGCCCCACTTTCAGAGGTATTTAGCATCCCTAAGTCCTAAGGAGCTCTGCCATGTGGGTTGGCTTGCTTCTGGGAACTCCCTACTTCCAGCTAAGGTTTCAGCTTTCTAGGGTCTGCTCTGTCAGTTACCACTCATCCGTCTTCACTCTAATTTCCAGAGTGCTGTTATGTTCTCCATTATCATTGCCCTAGTGAATTTATGCTTTTTAAAAAATTCTTTTTACTATCATTTAAGAAGGATTTCCAAAAGGTTGGAGGTAAATACATGTCTTCAATCTGCCATATTTAATCAAAAGTCTTTTCATTTTTCATACCAGGGCTTACATTTAGAATTTTATAACTTTTAAAATGTAATGTATCCAAAATTAGGTGTGATTTATGCATGCATCTGAATCCCTTTGGTCGGTGGTTCTAAAAGTGTAGTTCCTCAGGCCATCAGCATTAGGCTCTGCTGGGAACTTGTGAGAAATGCAAATTCTTGGGCCCTACCCCAGACTTACCGAGTCAGAAAGTCTGGACGTGCAGCCCAGAAATCAGATGCTTGAACAAGCTCTCCAGGGGGTCAGATGCGTGCTAGAGTCTGAGAACCACTGCTGTTGGTGATGGAGGGATTTTGAACACTTGAGAAACACTACCCTACTCTCAACCTAAGCTTCAGATCCAGCTCTTCAAATCCAAACCCACAAAGTGCCCAGCAGAGTGGCTGTTTTGAGATGACTTCCTCTAACAGGAACCATCCTCCTGAGAAAATGTGTGTGAACTCAGATGCTTTTTTCTTCCATGACACCTAGTTGTTTACTGCCTTAGACAGTAAACAGACCGGGATCCCTGAGGCCAGAAATGCTGGCAGACCAGGCACGGTATGAGAAGAAAAGAGTCAGAAGTAGAGAAGTTTGGAGAGGAGGGATGTAGTTGGGCCTCCTCCCTCTTCCATATTTTCAGCCATCAACAAGTTGAGAGAGGAGTTGCCAGCTTCCCTCAGGGCAGAAATCCTCGGGGAGCCTCATGGAACAGGAGGAACTTTGTTCTGAACCTCATGGTGCCAGAGGTTCTCAGCTGCCATCGCCCTCTGCCTACCTTCAGAGCAGCAGAGGCTGCCGATCATCCCACCCCACCCATATGTGTGACTCCTCTGAGTTCCTCCGTCTGCGTCTCATCTCCCTACCTTCCCTTCTTCCCCTTCCCCACCTTGGCGATGATCTTTGCACGTTCTCCTTTGGAACAATCACAGCCACTGTCCCTCTGAGCTCTCTCCAAGGCACAGTTAATACTCCCTTTCCACCTTCCCTCCCAGATATGTCTTCACTGTCATTTATACCTTTGAAGCCTTGATAAAGATACTGGCAAGAGGATTTTGTCTAAATGAGTTCACTTACCTGCGAGATCCTTGGAACTGGCTGGATTTTAGTGTCATCACCCTGGCGTGAGTATTTCTCCACACTGACTTGTATGTGCATCTGTGTAGGGCTTGTAGGTGTGTCCAGGCTGCCACTCTGGGGATGTTTCCTTATCTCTGTCCAGCTTCCTCTTTCGGGACTGTGTGGCCTAGGGTTTCTTTGCCAAAGACTGTTGCTTTGGGAGTCATTTTCTAGGGTTAGTCCCATACACTCAGGGAGAAGTTGGAGACCTCAGATCTGAGCTGATAACTGGCCTGTCAAAGTGGATCAGACAAGGCTCAGCCTTGTACCTACCAGATATGAAGGTCTTTACCTGAGAACCAGTGCCTGAGAAGACGGGTTGGCCACACCCACATGCTTGAATATCCATCCACACATGTAGCACACGGAGCCTTCTAGATCACAATACATCTTCTCAAAGGGGCCATTCTGGAAAATATTGCCTTAATTAAATCAGTGTTCATGTCAGTCTATAAGTGGAAGTGCTAGTAGGTTCTCAGTGTCTGTTCTGGGTCCTTCCTAGGCTGGTGTTACCCAAAATTGTCCTTATTTATGCTGCCTGAATTCCCAAGTACCTCTTCTTGCAGAGATGCTGACTGACTTCTGGTCCTACAGGTATGTTGGTGAAGCCATAGATCTCCGAGGGATCTCAGGCCTGCGGACGTTCAGAGTCCTTAGAGCTTTAAAAACAGTGTCTGTGATCCCAGGTGAGCCGCTTTAACCAGTACATTTACTCATAGAGCTTATGTTTGTTTCCACAGCCTAATGTCCCACTTTGATTTTCACAAGAGCCCTATAAATTTCTGGGACATGGACTACTGTCCCCATTTAAGAGACAAAGAAACTGAGGCCCAGAGAGTAGAAAACACAATCCCAAATCCTCATCACTAGAGGCATTTGTGACCTGGAAACCTCATGTCCTGATTCTCAGCCAACACTCTGTCCACAGTACCCCATGGTGTCCGTAAAGAACAAAAAGGTCAAGTCTTCGTTTTATGTTCTCATTGTGGGGTTCAGGCAAGCCTCCAGTCAGATTCTCATTTATACTTTAAACCAAAATGTAAACTTGGAAACAGTGAAGAAGGAAAAAGGCAGTCCTAGGCTCTGGTGAGTATCTTCCCCGTTTCCATGGATCTGAAAATTTGGGCCTCAGCCCTGTCTTTGGACCCACAGAAGAGAAAATAATTAGACAATTCTTGATTACAGGCAATTCAGAAACAAAAATAGTATACCAGGGCTCATCTTACCAGGCCTCCAATAAGTAGCCCAGTGATATTCCTCATCTTCCACTGGGTTGATGGAGGGGATAGTGAGGCCAGAGACCAGGAAACAGCCCTGAGATGGGACTCAATGCTTCTCCCTTGTGGCCTGGTGGGTTATCTACCCTCCCTCACCCCTGAGAACCCATGCCCTCATCTGGGAAATAGAAATACTCACGCTAGAGTAGAAGTCCCTTTCCACGGTTCTGTGACTGGTTCTGCAGGGAACGACTGAAAAGTCTTTGCCAACTTGCACTGGACAAGCTTCTTCATGAAGAAAATCAGAGCAATAAGTAGTCAGTTCTGCTGCTTGGTACCTCTCTCACCTACTCCCAGCCAGGAAGACCCTGAGCCTTGTCTACAAGACCTGGCCTGTCCTGACCCTCCTCCTCTCCCTGCCTCATCTCTCTCCTGTACCCACCTCACACCACATTCCAGAATCTGCCTGTGGTTCCACAGACATTCAAAGCTTTTGCTCATTGCCCAGCCCTGGGCCATGCTGCTCCTCTGTCAGGAAATCCCTCCTTCTCTCTTCACTTAACTCATATGCATCCTCAGGGCTCTGCCACGCTCTGACCTCCTCAAGGAGACTCCCCGGTCCTTCCCATCTTCCCCACCCTCCACCCCATCTTACCCCGACTCCCAGGCTTCTGTGAGGGGCTGTTCCTCTGTGTGCCCACCTGCTCAATAATGCTATGGAGTTTCCCCTCACTCATCAGACAGCCCCACCACAGGCCAGTGCCTTAACCATTGCTCGGCTCCCAGAGGGGACCACAAGGGGCAAGGGGTGTGCTCAATGGGTTATTTGTTGACCAGAATGAGAATGCAAGGCTAGATCACAGTCTGCTTCCCTGGTTATAGCTCTTTCTGCTACCTGGGGAGCTGCTTTCCCGAAGAAGGTGTTTTCCTTTGCCAGAGCAACAAATCATCTTTCCTTAAACAAGCAGGGGCCCCATCTTTGCTGCCAGCTGTGCTCCTTCTCAGATTCTCTGTTTCTTCCTCAGTGACTCTCAGTGTCCCTCATGGCTTCACACTGTTATGTACATATGTGTCTTTGCATCTCTGTCTCATTCTATCTCCCTTGCATGTCTCTCTCTCCCCCTTTCTCCCTCCTTTCTTCCTCCTCCTCCTCCTCCTCTCTTTCTCTTTCTCTTTCACTCACTCACACACACACACACTCACACACTCACACACACTGAGGTACGTGTGTCCCCAGCCTTGAGCTGCCTCCCAGGACTGAGATAAGGACAGAAAAACAGATACCAAATGACTGGAATGAAGTTAGTAGCCTCACGCCTAGTGTAGTGCCTGGAACATGGCAGGTACTCATCAATTACTTTTTAAATTGAATTGCTACTCTCCAGAATTTATTAGCTTTAAAATGAAATGCATTGCCTGGATATCAGTTGCTTCATCTTTACAATGGGACAATAATCTCTGTCTGCCTCTCAGACTTATTACAAGGTTCAGATGAGAAACTGGGGTTGGAACTGCCCTAGAGTTTGTAAAATACCTCACACCTGTGTGTAGTGAGAGGGTAGGGTGGCTAAGATGCAAGCGTGCCAGGCACACGTGTGTGTTCTGCGTGTGGCACCTCATCCACGTGACAGTATCGGTGTCATCTTCCCACAGGGCTGAAGGTCATCGTGGGAGCCCTGATCCACTCGGTGAGGAAGCTGGCTGACGTGACCATCCTCACCATCTTCTGCCTGAGTGTCTTTGCCCTGGTGGGCCTGCAGCTCTTCAAGGGCAACCTCAAGAACAAATGTGTCAAGAATTGCACAGTTGTCAACGAGACGGCCAATTACTCTTCTCATGAAAAACGGGAGTGGAATTTCTGTCATAGGGACCCAGGTCTGGTTGGCAGGGGGTGTGAAGCCCCTGCATACCTGTATAGACATATATTTTGATTCCTCTTTTCTGCTGAAATGCTTCTCATGAGTTGTGTTTTACTTTTGGGCCCCCCCATTCTCTGTTGCCAAATTTCCTTTTACAAAGAAATGAGCTATAAATCCAGAGGCAGGTCATTCTGCCTCTGCTGAAGGAAGCTCAAAGCTGAAGGCACTGCTCAGCTTTTCTCTTCCCAGATGAGACATTTCCCCTTCCAGGCGTCTCAGCATATCCAGTGAGGGCACATGGCCAAGGGCTCTCTCCTCACTCTGGCAGAAGACTCAGCAGGTGTTGATTTCACCACTCAAGGCTTGAGTTGAGGGTTGAGAACCATGTGAGGCTTTCAATTCTTCCTTTATTTTGCAGATTTCTACACCAACAAACCAGGCACTTCTGATCCCTTACTGTGTGGCAATGGATCTGATTCAGGGTGAGTACCCAAGCCATGACATAGCACCAATGCCCAGCAGCCCTTTCTCCTTCTTGTCATCAGCTTTTTCTGGGTGAAGCCTGGGTTGCAAGTCCTGAGGAAGATGTAGAAATTAATAAGTCATGGCCTCTGCCATCCCAGGCTCATGAGGAGGGGGTGTATGAGTTAGCTCTTGCTGTGTAACAAACAACCCCAAGATTTTGTGGCCTAAAACACCAGCCATTTACTTAGCTCAGGATTCTGCAGATCTGCACATTGAGCTGAGATCAGTCTACTGTTCTTCTGATATTGACTGGGCTCATTCATGCATCTGCAGACAGTAGATGGATTAGCAGGGGTCTGGCTGATCTAGGATGGCCTCAGCTGGGGTGTTTTGTCTCTGCTCCATGTGGTCTCTCACCCCCCCCATCAGACTAGCCCAGGCTTATTCTTCTGGTGGAGGCAGGATTCCAAGAGAAAGAGTGGAAGTGTTCCAGGTCTCTTGAGGCCTAGGCTTAGAACTGGCATAATGTCACTTCTGTTGCATCCTATTGACTAAAGCAAGGCACAGGCCAGTCCAAATCCAAGGAATGGGGGAATAGACTCCACCTGTTGCTGGGAGAACCTGCGACATCATATTAAAAGGGGTGTGGAGACAGGGATGGGAATAATTGTGGTCATTTTTACAAACAATCTGCCCCAGGAAGGAACAAATATTTATTAAATATGTTTTATGTCAAATGCTCTACATTTAATTACAACTCTATCACATGGGTTTCATTATCCTCACATAGCAGAGGAAGAAACACATGCATCAGACTTTGCAGTTTCAAATTCTTGCAGAGGCCAGACACATAACAACAAATGTGAGGAGTAGGCTGGGTGGGAACCATGATCATGAGAGTTCATGCTCCATCTAAAGGGGTAGCCACTTCTCAGTTCAGCTTTTGGTTGTCATGTGGAAATGTGGGTCCACTGTTTCCAGAACGTCCAAGTTTTTAAAAGAGAGACAGGAAATTTCAATTTTTATGTAAACTCTCTTAACTATAAACATTGGCTACCAATTTCAGAAAATGTCTACATATTGTGGGCCAAACAAAATATTTTAGCAATGCAAATTCAACTAGCAATCTGCCAGTTTGTGAGCTCTGATGCATATACATAAAGATGCTATGCTGTGAAGTACAAGTGCTGTCCTAGAGGCTCCCTGGGCTGGGGAAACACAGCGAGGTGATGGTGTGAGGCAGGGAGGATGTCAGGGAAGGTTTCCTAGAGGTGGTGACTGAGGTGAGATTGAAGGGTAAACAGGATGTCTCCAGGCTTGATGAACAAGAGATGGTTTGGATGGAGCCTTTACATTTTTTATTTTTTTTAATTTATTTATTTATTTTTGGCTGTGTTGGGTCTTCGTTTCTGTGTGCAGGCTTTCTCTAGCTGCGGTGAGTGGGGGCTACTCTTCATTGTGGTGCGTGGGCTTCTCATTGTCGTGGCTTCTCTTGTTATGGAGCACAGGCTCTAGACGCGCAGGCTCAGTAATTGTGGCTTACGGGCTTAGTTGCTCCACGGCATGTGGGATCTTCCCAGACCAGGGCTCAAACCCGTGTCCCCTGCATTGGCAGGCAGAGTCTTAACCACTGTGCCACCAGGGAAGCCCGGATGGAGCCTTTAGATAGCAGAACAGAATGTGAGACAAAGCAAAGGGGTAGAGGGCCCCTCATGTCTGCCTGCTGCTTTGACCACGGGAACAGGTGTGAGCAGAAAGAGATCAGGCAACAGATCAGAAAGACTCATCCCTCCCATCTCCATGGCGAGGGGGTCTGGAACCCCGAGCCCACACAACCTCCTCCCTGAGTGGCTAACAGCCCTATATTGCACAAGTGGAGGTGGGTGGGAACTTTATGGAGTTCTGCCTTCATCAGCTCCCCAGGAAAACAATCTCAGCTAGAGCTGAGGGGTGGGACTAACAGGAGAATTTGAGCAACACAGACCCCTTGGCCTCTTTCTTCACGAATGCACTTGGCATTTGGTTCTTGAGTTCAGGAAGAGGGTTGTTCTGATGTCAGTTTTTATTTGCATTTGACTTAAATTGAAACCAAGGACCCGTCAATGTCCTCCTCCTGTCTGGATTATGGCATTTCTCATGAGGATGGTTCCACAGTAGCCCATGCACTGACTGTGGTAAAGCTGTGGGGTCCATCCATGGGGGCCCCTCTCCAACGCTGAGAGAGACCAGCTATCCTGCTGCATAGGTCCTGGCCAGGCGGGGAAGGAGTGGATAGGGCTGGGATGTTAAGTAGAGGCCAGCTTAGATGATGGGCAGAGTGAGCCCTGACAAGCATGCTGTGAACACCGAACCTGGGTTCTGTGCTGAGCTGCAGAGAAGCCAGAGCCCTGAGCAAAAGCTCACACTGACCAGTGACACTGCAGGGAGAAAGTCCAGGGTCTCAAAGTGGAGAACAAGTACCAGGAAATACTTGATGATTTTCAGCATTCTTTCACATACATTATTCTAGTCCATCTTTTTGGTAGCTTCAGATTAAAAACACCAAGAAATTTATTTCTGCATTTGACATACAATATTTGCTATGCTGAAGGCATCTTGCAAGAGCCTTTACACCGTGGTCTCATTTAATTCTCTGAGCAGTTAGCTGTTGATGTGTAGCAGCTATAGAGTGTTCTATGGCAGACATAGAAATAGGCTGCCCTTAGTGTTAACTAGCAAACCTACAGGTAATGGGTTAACTAGCTCCTTGGGAGAGCAGAACCAAGAGACTGTCTTTATATGTGGGTCTACAGAGTCTGGAAACTCGCAAATCTTCAACCAAGGTTGGAGACAGAATTGGGATTTAGTTATAATCAAGTTGTCAGGCCCTAATCAATTGTGTGGGTTCCTGGATGTGTGTTTGTATGGATGTCTGGAATAAGAAGACCCCCCAGGGTTGGTGTTGGTGGAGGAATCCTGAAGTAGAATCCAGAACTACAGAAAAGGCGTTACTGTCTCCTCAACCAGGCCATCTCACTGGGGTGCAGGGGAGCACTCACATGCCTAATGCTTAGAGATGCTTCGTGGTACCAACTCACCCTCTTACTGTGAGAGAGAGGGCAGTGCAGCCCTCGCCATCCCAGTGCTCACCAGGCAGTCATCTTCAATTTGGCCTTCCTTCATAAACTACTTGACAGTTATGTTTCTCCTTTTAAATAAATCCATTGGCATCTGTGTCCTTTTAGACAGCTGACTTCTCTCTGAACCCCAGCTTCCACATCTGTTTTTTTTTTTTTACATCTTTATTGGAGTATAATTGCTTTACAATGGTGTGTTAGTTTCTGCTTTATAACAAAGTGAAACACTTATACATATACGTATGTTCCCATATCTCTTCCCTCTTGCATCTCCCTCCCTCCCACCCTCCCTATTCCACCCCTCTAGGTGGTCACAAACCACCTAGCTGATCTCCCTGTGCTATGCGGCTGCTTCCCACTAGCTATCTATTTTACGTTTGGTAGTGTATATATGTCCATGCCACTCTCTCACTTTGTCCCAGCTTACCCTTCCCCCTCCCCATATCCTCAAGTCCATTCTCTAGTAGGTCTGTGTCTTTATTCCCATCTTACCCCTAGGCTCTTCATGACATTTTTTCCCCCTTAGATTCCATATTTATGTGTTAGCATAAGTAGAGCTGCAATGGACATTTTGGTACATGACTCTTTTTGAATTATGGTTTTCTCAGGGTATATGCCCAGTAGTGGGATTGCTGGCTCATATGGTGGTTCTATTTGTAGTTTTTTAAGGAACCTCCATACTGTTCTCCACAGTGGCGGTATCAATTTACATTCCCACCAACACTGCAAGAGAGGGTTCCCTTTTCTCCACACCCTCTCCAGCATTTATTGTTTCTAGATTTTTTGATGATGTCCATTCTGACTGGTGTGAGATGATATCTCATTGTAGTTTTGATTTGCATTTCTCTAATGATTAATGAAGTTGAGTATTCTTTCATGTGTTTGTTGGCAGTCTGTATATCTTCTTTGGAGAAATGTCTATTTAGGTCTTCTGCCCATTTTTGGATTGGGTTGTTTGTTTTTTTGTTATTGAGCTGCATGAGCTGCTTATAAATTTTGGAGATTAATCCTTTGTCAGTTGCTTCATTTGCAAATATGTTCTCCAATTCTGAGGGTTGTCTTTTGGTCTTGTTTATGGTTTCCTTTGCTGTGCAAAAGCTTTGAAGTTTCATTAGGTCCCATTTGTTTATTTTTGTTTTTATTTCCATTTCTCTGGGAGGTGGGTCAGAAAGAATCTTGCTGTGATTTATGTCATAGAGTGTTCTGCCTATGTTTTCCTCTAAGCGTTTGATAATTTCTGGCCTTACATTTAGGTCTTTAATCCATTTTGAGCTTATTTTTGTGTATGGTGTTAGGGACTGTTCTAATCTCATACTTTTACATGTACCTGTCCAGTTTTCCCAGCACCACTTATTGAAGAGGCTGTCCTTTCTCCACTGTACATTCCTGCCTCCTTTATCAAAGATAAGGTGACATATGTGCGTGGGTTTATCTCTGGGCTTTCTATCCTGCTCCATTGATCTATATTTCTGTTTTTGTGCCAGTACCACACATCCGTTTTTAAAAAAAGGATTATTGAGATGATGAAATTATAACATTTGTAAAGCACTTAGGAGTGAGAGAGGCACACAGTACGTGCTCAGTTATTGGACAGTGGTGGGTTTTTTTTTTTTTTTTTTGCGGTACGCGGATCTCTCACTGTTGTGGCCTCTCCTGTTGCGGAGCACAGGCTCCAGACGCGCAGGCTCATTGGCCATGGCTCACGGGCCCAGCCACTCCGGGACACATGGGACCTTCCCGGACCGGGGCACGAACCCGCGTCCCCTGCATCAGCAAGCGGACTCTCAACCACTGCGCCACCAGGGAAGCCCGGAAAGTGGTGTTTTGATTGTTGCATGTAATTGGTCACTGAACTTGGCTAACTGTGAGTCCTCCTTTGAAAGACAACTCTGCAGGTGATGCCAACTGGCTCAGGTTTTACTGACTCTGCCTCCGCTGGTGTCAATTTGCAAAGAGCTCACCATCTTATGGGGTCATGTCTGGGCAGCCAGCTAGCCTTCTCCAGGCCATTTCCCTTTGCATGAAACTCTGACATGAAGGTATTATGTTACCAGGGTGGGGTGGGGCGGGGAGGGGGGGGTACCTCTTCTAGGGCCCAAGATGAGATCTTGTCTAACACTCAGAAATGAATCATAGGGACTTCCCTGGTGGCACAGTGGTTAAGAATCCACCTGCCAATGCAGGGGACACGAGTTCGACCCCTGGTCTGGGAAGATCCCAGATGCTACGGGGCAACTAATTCCGTGTGCCACAACTACTGAGCCTGCACTCTAGAGCCCGCAAGCCACAACTGCTGAGCCCACGTACCACAACTACTGAAGCCCGCACACCTAGAGCCCATGCTCCACAACAAGAGAAACCACCGCAATGAGAAGCCTGCGCACCTCAACTAAGAGTAGCCCCTGTTCGCCACTAGAGAAAAACCCGTGTGCAGCGACGAAGACCCAACGCAGCCAAAAAAGAAAAAAAAAAAGAATCGTCTGAGGAAACGTGCATATTGACAAAATAAAACACTTTTTTGTAAATGAGTGTTTGAGCAGACAGCAGCAGGGTAGGGAACCTCGGAGAACTGCTCTGCCTCATGGCTTGCGGTCTCAGGATTTATGGAGGTTGGGTTAACTTTCTGGGTTGTTTCTGGCCAATCATTTTGCTTGTGCCCATATTTGGTCTGACTCAGGACCCTTCCTGGCTGCACACACATCTCTCAGTCAAGACAGTTTCTATCACGAGGGAGTCTGGGAGGTTTGCAGGACTATTATGGGTTGGCACCTCCTCCGTCCTTTTTTCCCCTCCCAAATTCTTCTGGTTGGTTTTGGTGGCAGCTTGTTGGTTCCATGTTCCTTATTGAGACCTCTTGTTGTGAGACAACTCACGTAAGCGGTTCTAACCTGGCCAGGACGGGTGGTTTCAGTCAGTAATTCCCTAACATTATCGTCCCCATTTAATGGGCAAGAGAAACTGAGACCTAAAGAGACTGAATGTCCAAGGTCACTCAGCTAATAAGAGGTAGGCTAGGCCTTGAACTCCAGTCTTTGACTTCAAACCCTCAGGTCTTCCCACAACTCTGGACTGTCTTGCCCCCAGTAAGTGGGAGGCTGTGCAATTGACAACCTTCTCTGTTCTTGCTGCAGCCACTGCCCTGAAGGTTATTTCTGCCTTAAAACATCTGACAACCCAGATTTTAACTATACCAGCTTTGACTCCTTTGCTTGGGCTTTCCTCTCACTGTTCCGCCTCATGACACAGGATTCCTGGGAACGCCTCTACCAGCAGGTATTGATCTGCATGTCCCCATACAGACTCGGTTGGAGGCTGGGGCATTGGCTGCATGGCTACATTCTTCCTGGAGGACCCTGACCATGTCAGGGGCCCAAGTTCTCTAGGTACAAGTCTCTCTTCTTTCTTTTGAATCTGCAGACCCTGAGGGCTTCTGGGAAAATCTATATGTTTTTTTTCGTGCTTGTTATCTTCCTGGGGTCTTTCTACCTGGTCAATTTGATTTTGGCTGTGGTCACCATGGCATATGAGGAGCAGAACCAGGCAACCACTGATGAAATTGAAGCCAAGGAGAAGAAGTTCCAGGAGGCCCTTCAGATGCTCCGGACGGAGCAGGAGGTCAGTGAGGGGTGGATCTTTGTGAAATCTGTTGCAGGTTGTACATTTTTGGGCAGATATCTGGACTAGCCTCTTAGAGTAAGACTGTCATTTTAAGGAACCATAGGAAGATTCATCTTATCTCAGGGACCATCTTAGGTTAGATTTTCTCATAAAAAATGAATGAAGAGCCTGTGCAAGTGATTCACTGAGGGCTGCTCTTAGGAGGAGACTGAAGGAAACAGGATGGGACAGGGGAAGAATTAAACAAGGAAGTGGCCTCAGCTAGATTCTACCTTTGGCCTGATCCCATGGGGAGCTCCAGGGCATGACTTGTTCCACAGGGTTACCCCTACCTGGAGGCAAGAACGCTGGCCCTTTGTACCTCCATACTTGCTCCAGTCAAATGTATAGTCAAAGAAAGTTTTCTGCAAATCCTGCAGCTGTAACCCATTAGTAACTAACATTCAAGCAGCTTGAGATGAGGGTACTGACCTGGTAAAAGAGATCTGGACAGGGCATCAACAGAGTTTACTACAGGGTGTGAATGAGGGAGGTGACTCTTCCTGCCATGTCTTAATCCAACCACCACCCAGGTCCTAATCCTGATCTCCTCTGGTTTAGATGCCATCACCTCTGTGACACCCCATGTCTGGGGGACACACATTTATGCTAAGCTCATCCAGATACTGCTGTTCTCTCCTTTCAGGTGCTGGCAGCCCTGGGGGTTGACACAGCCTCTCTCCACTCCCACAATGGATCCCCTTTGGCCTCCAAAAATGCCAGTGTGAGAAGGCACAGAATGAAGCCAAGGGTGTCAGAGGGCTCCACAGATGACAACAAGTCACCCCAGACTGAGTCTTACAACGAGCACAGAATGGTAAGGGGCTCAGATTTGTGCCTTAAAGGTGACCCACCTTTCCAGCTGCCATGGACAATATGCTGAAGTGGGAAGAGGTTTGTAGCAGAGAGATATCTGGAGGCACAGAGACTAGGAGGACGTTTTGATAATACAGACCCTGCCTGCCACGCCCCCCAACCAATGGTAGCCTAAACTAGGACAGGGGCATTATGGATGGGGAAAAGGGTGGATTATGAAGACTTTTATGGGGACTCGAGGGAATAAACAAGATTGGGACTCTGGAATGTTGGAAAAGAAGGGAGAAGTCCAAAATGCCTCCCAGGTTTCCAGATTGGGCAGTTAGGTAGGTGGTGATTCTAAGGCAGTAACACTGGAGAAGAACCCTGGATTGTTTGTGACCTTGAACATGCTGACCTTGAGGTGTCTGTGGACCTGTGGACATCAAGGGTCAGCTTCCTTCTGATACTCTGATCTGCAATTCTGGAGCAGGAGTGGGATCCTTGTTCGTGATGCTGAAATCATTTACAAGCTTCTTTCTGACCTCATGCCTCAGCCCCTGCAGCTCAAATTCTCCCCTACTTTTGGCACAGGAGATCCCAGCACCTGTCTCTGTGATAACAATCGAGCCTGGGAATAACTTCAGTACCTCACTTCAGACCCTGTAGCAATTCTCGCCACCATCATGACCCGCTACCTCCTACTCCAAGATTCCCTGTACTCACCAAGTTTCCTCCCACCAGCTCCTTCTCCCTTGAAAGTCCTATGTACCCCAAATATACCCTTTCCACAGGCCTGAGAGATAATAACCCCTTTGTGGTAGAGTAGATCCCACAGTAACAGTATGGGAAAGGGGATCAACATGGCTATTTTTCAAGGCTGCTGACGCTCACTTCCCTCCCGATCTCTTTTCCTTGTGCTCCTCTGAAGGATGTTCTACTTTTTGGAATAGGATCTCTACAACCCCCAGACTTCTGTGTGCATGGACATACACAGGCACACTCCCATGCACACTGACCTCAGTGACACCGACACTTCAGCATTTATCAGAGTCTGTGCCCTTCCCTTCCTTGCTCTGCCTCTTTTGAGCAGCACCTGATATGGACAGGGCACAGTTCAGAAGCTGTTTCAAAGGGGATTTGACTAGGGCTCTGACAACCATGGAACAGGATGAATCACAGCTTCCGTGGACATGTCAGTGACACTCTGAATTGGGCTTTAATTTCTCCTATTCAGTCAGCCTCGCACAGATTAGCACTTGGATGTCCAATGGTTGTCTGGTGTGTGTCTGTGTGCTTGTGTCTCCAGCTAGGTTTACCTTCAAAAGGAAAAAGAGGAACCATGTTTTGTTAATTCAACAACACTAGGTGCTTGTTATAAAGAGTTGACTAAAACACAGTCCATTTCCCAAGGACTTCCATTTGGGTGGAGGAGGAAGATATAAAAATAGCTGTGTGTTGAGTGCTTTATTAGGGACACATAGATGGTGTTTGGGGAATAGAAGAGGAAACGTCTACTCTTATGAGGGTGAGGGTGTATCAGGAAAGGCTTCATGGAGGAGGGGATAATTTAAGTGAATAGTAAATAGTGAGTAGGGGTGTCCTCTAGTAATTGAGAACTGGGAGCGTTTGGGGAGGAATATTTTCCAGGCAGAAAGGAGGTCATGTTTATGCAAAGACAGGGAGGCATTGTTTGGGTACTTCCTTAATACTAACTGATTAACTGGAGTCCATTCAATAAGGCATCCTCTTCCTTCTTTCCCAGGTGTGTTATTGTAGTAAATAGACCATAGGAGGTTTTAATAAAAAGCCATTTTCTGACCAGCAGTAATGAGAGAGAGGTTGGGGGTAGCACTTAGCAGAGAGACACAGCAGGGGTTTCAGGGAACACACAGGAAACCAGTTGGTTTGCTTGGAGGATGCATTTTAAAGGCACGTCTGATACTTAGATTCAGAGTTCATTGTCCACCATTTGTCAAATAGGTTAATTGTGAAATATTAGCTGGTGGCCAAGGAGGCACTGCTTGTCAAATACGGGACCAAAATTTTCTTCTTAGTTTCTTGGTTTGCTTAGTGCCCAAGTGCATATAACTCAGTTGTCCCATCTTTAATAAGGATATGCCAATTCTGTTCCTTTGCTTCAAAACTAGGAAGGATTCGTGGATTTTTATGAGTTCAATGTCCTTGGACATATATTCTAGGGAAAAAGCACTGTGTTTTTTAAATTAATTAATTAATTTTTGGCTGTGTTGGGTCTTCGTTGCTGCGCATGGGCTTTCTCTAGTTGCGGTGAGTGGGGGCTACTCTTCGTTGCAGTACGTGGGCTTCTTTTGTTGCGGAGCACGGGCTCTAGGCACGCGGGCTTCAGTAGTTGTGGCTCGCAGGCTCCAGAGTGCAGGCTCAGTAGTTGTGGCACACGGGCTTAGCTGTCCCGTGGCATCTGGGATCTTTCTGGACAAGGGATGGAACCCGTGTCCCCTGCATTGGCAGGCGGATTCTTAACCACTGTGCCACCAGGGAAGTCCCTAGTGCTGTGGGGGACTTTAATACTGAATTACAGTGATGGTTGTTGAACAGGACTGGGCTCCAAATGATCAAGAAAGCAAATTTCACTTCTGTGGGAGAGGGGGATAGGTCAGGAGAGCTTTAATTGACAAAGTGTCCCAACTTTAGTAATTTAGTAAATAAAAGGAATTAAGGAAGGGGGAAAAATTCAGCATTATGATCAGAGTTTGATAGGAAGTCAGTATTTAAATTTTAGAAGCACTTTCTATGAGGTGAGGACAGAATTGATAACTTGTCTGGTCAAGATCGTGGTCGTGGGAACTAGCCAACCCAGAACACTAACTCTCAAGGGGCTCTGGGCCTCTGAATTAGCTCCTTTCCTCTGGCAACTGTATGCCACACAGTTCCCTCGGAGGAAGATTTTGATGGGAAATGTTTATTGATTTGGAGGAATGGCACTATTCTTCCAGGAAATTAGGCTGCAACTCTCCCTTCAATCTCCCCATTGTTGACTGTTCAACGTTTGCCTCGCGGGATCCTAGAAGCTCATTATATTACAAAGCTCTTATCTCCTCCTTTGCAAAACAAACTCTCACACCCATATAGGCTGGATCTAATGAATTGTCGAGCCTAATTTTCAGAAAATAAGAGCACTCGTTTGTTCAACAACCCTTTACTAAGCTTGTTCCTGTACTGGTGTACATAACTGTCTACTGAAGTCACAACTTTGCACTGAAGCAGGGAACTTAAGATACCTTTGTCCAGCACCATGACCAAAGGCTGGCAAACAACTGACCCATCTGGGTGACAATGTTGTCCTCTGACACATCCTTGGCCATGATGACCTATTTGCTGATCTTGAACACCTTGCAATCTCTTTTTGATCTTGGCCCTTTCCCAGGCTGTGTCAAGAATATTCTTTTCCTCTCTTTTCTCCCCATGTATACCTAGAATACCCCGTAGGTCTGTGTCTTTAATTTTCTATGGGAAGGTCACGAGGCTGAGGGCAGGGAGGTGGGAGTGGGGGTGGGGGTGGGGGGGAAGTGTTGGGTTCCAGATTTGCCTGCAGGATGCTCTTCCAGCCTGCCTTCTTTCTTGCTCTTTTGGGGCAATGCCCAGTCTTTCCTAGGCCTCACCTCGGGGAGACACCAGGCTAGCCATGGCAGTGTGTTCCATTTCCAGGCCCCTGGCCGAGACATCTCATTCCCTGATGGGGTCACAGATGATGGAGTCTTTCCTGGAGACTGTCAAAGCCATCGGGGCTCTCTGCTGCTGGGTAGGGATGCAAGCCAGCAAGGCCCCCTCCCTAGGAGTCCACTGCCTCAAACTCCCAGCCCTGGCTTAGGGCGTGGAGAAGATGGACCCCCAGCATTGCCCACTGGTGAGCTTGCCGCTGGAGCCATCGAAGTCTCGGTGAGTTTGTGAATGCTCCAGACTCTTTGGGGCTGCTCTCCGGCTAGAGGCCTCAGGCCAAGAAGCCCTGAGTGTCACCCGTGGAAGGATCCTTTAGACATCACTCTGCCCAGCACCTCCCATCTATCCCCATCTTACAGACAAGGCAGGTGAGACCCAGAGGGAGAGATTGGGTTTAACTGAGATCAAACAGGTATTCTGGTTTACTCTGCAGGACGGTGATACAGACTATTTTCCAATTGATATCATTTTTTCCCCCAGAGTTTCTCTGTCCCTACTCACTATCACGGCTTTAGAAATAGGCCTGTTTGCTTCCTGGACGAGTGTGAAAAAAAATTAAAGCTTCTTCTCTTCTTGCCTGTGACTCTGTGAAAACTACCTTGGGCTTGACAATTAAGACTCAGAGAAATCCTGGGAGGGGCCCCGGACAGATCTTAGCAGAAGCAAAGTATCCCTGACTTTAGTTGGAGAAGCAATAACTTGCCAAAATGCACAAATTAGGCAACAGTGACTAACTGGCCAGCACTCTTAATAGAATAATCACAGAGTGTAATGGCAAATCAGGGACTCCTCATTGGATTGGAGCTGTGATTTAATTTAAGCTCTCCCTCCATCTTCAGTAATGACGCTTCTAGTGTTTTTTCTTTTCTTTTCTTTCTTTTTTTTTTTTTTCCGGTATGCGGGCCTCTCACTGTTGTGGCCTCTCCCGCTGTGGGGCACAGGCTCTGGGCGCGCAGGCTCAGCGACCATGGCTCACGGGCCCAGCTGCTCCGCGGCATGTGGGATCTTCCCGGACCGGGGCATGAACCCGTGTCCCCTGCATTGGCAGGCGGACTCTCAACCACTGTGCCACCAGGGAAGCCCCATTTTGTTTTTTTGTTGTTGTTGTTTTTGGCCCTCTGGCCAGCCCAGGACACACAGTGGTTTACAAACTGACTTGTGAGCTGACCATTATATGGCTCTAGTGACTTGGATAAGTCTTACAGTGTTACCTTAGTTCCATCTCTGACTGGATGCATGGGATTCAGGGTCCCAGCAAGAAACAGATGAACCACTGCAGTGGGCAAGTGGAGAGGGTTTATGGAAGTATTTACAGAGATGGGCGCTGGGCTCAGGAACTAAGAAGGGGCAGTGAGGCGCTGAGGAACTAGCCACAGTGGGAAGCTGTAATAAGCCTAGGCTTAAGGGGTGAGGGGAAGGACCAGAGCCCAGCAAGACCTGCCCCTTTATGTGAGAGGCAGCCTGATGGAAGGTGGCCCAGCCACAGCCCAGCAGGGAAGAAGCCAGCTGGCAGATAGCCAGCTCCTCTCTCCTCCCAGCCTCGGATCTCCTGTCTGTGCCTCCCACTGGCCAAACCTGACCAGAACCAGAGGGTGAGGGTGATGCAGTTTGCTCAGGTCACCCTCCATGGGTACAGAGCAGGGCAGAGATGGTAGAGAGTAGGTCTCCAAAACCTACCAAGAGAATCACCAACCCAAAGTCCTCAAGTCAAAGCCAGGCTTCAGGGTCCTCTTGGAGGTACTTTAACTCTCTAGAAAATGCCTCATTCAGGAAACCGTGTTATTACTCTGTGGATTACCACTTTCCTGGATATTCCAGCCTTGATTCATTTTAGTGAAATTATCTGGCTAGTGCAAGATTAACTCTTTAATCCCTTCCATGTCACATGGACCTGAACATCAGTCACAGCTGTGCCATTTACCAAGTGAGTCACCTTTAGCAAGTCCCTTAAATTCTTCAAGCCTCCATGTCTCCCCTTATAAAGACCTTATAAAAAGGTTTCTAAATGGCTGAAGGGTTAAATGGAATCACAAAGTGCCTTCATTTATGTACACATCTGACCAATAACAGCAGTAGATGCTAGAACCTTTTGTTGAGTCCTCATGGTTGAGAAATTTCTAAACTTTCTTTATATGTACTATATACCTATGAGCTTCACCTACAGCAAATGCTCAATAAATACTTGTTGAATTTGGACTCTGAATGGTTAGTGCAGTGCTGAGTCAGCTACAATGGGCCTGGGACTCCCCACATCCAGGGTAAGTGTGTGACTAGAGTTAGGGCCCTGGCACAGAATCCAGACAGAGCTTCCAATAAAGGCCCAGAGAGAGAAGAGTCAAAAGGATTGTGTCAGAAACTAAGAATTGAACAATCAAGACACAACAAATATTCCCTCAGAAAGAGAGAGACCATGTGGAATAGGAAATGGGTCGTATGTTGGGAAGAGAAATGGGCCTCTTAGGAGGGAGGTCAAGGAAGCCTATCATGGAGTAGGAACTCTCTGTAAATGTCATATGCGCAGCCCGGCAGAAGTCCAATAATGACTGCCTGGCCTGATGCCCCTGCAACTCCCACTACCCTTTGGTAGAAACCTCAGAGACCCTTGAGGCAGCCCCCTCCCAACCCTGGTGCCCAGGAACCTGTCTTAGGGAAGGACTCTGCAAAGCCTCAGGTGAGGCCAGGTCATCTGTTAGCTACGAACTCAGGCTCTGGTTGCACCCCAGCTCCGTGTCACACTGTTCCTCACATCTGAGCTCTTACCCCAAGTTCATGGAGTAGCCCCTTTACTCCAAGCATGACTGCAGAGGACCGTAGCTTCACTGGGCAGCTCACAACCACCCAAGAGAGGCCAATAAGAGGCTGAGTGATCTGTTTTTGCCACTGAAGACTTTAGGGGAATGTCTTGACTCTGTTTGTGTCCCAGCAGGCATCTGATGCAGGACAGAAGACTTACTTGACAGCAGAATACTTGAATGAACATTTCCGAACCCAAAGGGCAATGAGTGTTGTCAGTATCATGACCTCTGTCCTCGAGGGTAAGTATTGCTCATTGGAACTTCCACTCACTGTGCCATGAGGAGTCCCCATATGAGCAGAAGATGGGATGCCCCAAACCTGTGTCGAAGAGCACCCATCTCTGTGTCCTGGGATACTCCTCATTTTTATGCCCTTGTCCCCATTACCCTTTATCAATGTGGTTTTTAAAATGTGGATAAATTTTCAAAAACAATAGAATCCACTGAATGAAATGCTCTAGTTCATTTCTTGTTCAAATTAACATCTGCTTCATATGTATTCACAAAACTGGATTTTAAAAAGTGATCCAGCAGGCACAGAGAATTTCAAGCTACCACTCAGGTATGCAAGAAATTTAACAGTCTTTAATTTTCAAACATGGAAAAATTGTTCCCATGTGTTTCATGGCAGTGACTTTTATGGTTATAACTTAATTTCTGTCTCAAGCTCATGCTGAACATTAGAAGGCAGTTTAAGTAAATTAATCCTTCAGTTTAACTAAATCCTTGTCAATTCAGGGTTCCATCAATCAGGTGGGAATCCACTCAGCCTCCCCAGGGATGGATCTAAATTCTAACTGCTTACACCAAGCCACAGGGTGGAGGAAGAGAATGGCCACCTGGCACTCAAGTACCAAAGAGCACGGCTATATCCTTCTCACCCTGAGTATAAGACCTGTCTTCTTATCCAGCCTTTCTTTTGCCTCAGGGCATGGAAAACATGGCCTTAGTCATATCTAGTTATTCATCTCCTCTGGACAAATTTAAAATGTCCTGAGCTGGAGGATGGAGAAAGGAGTTTGGATGTTGGTGTGTCCCTGAGAAGGGGCCCTGTGTACTCTCCTCCCAGCCCTGGGCTGAATTCTAACTGCAGGGGAGGGCATGGTGGACAACAGACAACAACAACAAAATGTTTGAGTGATTTGAAAACAGAGCCAACCTGTACCTTACTTTCTAGGTGAAGCTGGAGGCGGCAAGTCTTAGACAGAGACCCTCATGCCTAGTATGACACAGAAACCGTAGGGTAGCATGGGCCAGTAACATGCCTGGGTAGAAAAGAACTGAGGCAGCCTCAAAGGGTGCTCTGTGGCCCCAGCATGACAGGAGAGTATCTGGATGATCACCTTGTTCCCATTGAAGGCTGCAGAAGGAGATGAGTGAGAGGCAAAGACGGAACAGCCATCTCCATGGCTCTCCCACCAGCGACAACCAAATGGGAACATTGATGACTCAAGTGAAATACACTTGGCAATGACTTAGGACCAGCTCAACCCTCCACCAACCTTCAGCTCCCCAGAACTCAGACACAACTTCAAATAACGAAGTAGTAGCAGACGTTGAGTTAACCAAAACGAAGTCCCCTGGTTGGAGACTTGAAGTATAAATTGAATTCAGTTACGGGAGAGAAAACCCCGTAAGCTACATTTCTTGCATAACTGAGTTTGTGTTTTGAGAAATGTGTACATAACAAGTGTTGTTGTTATTTTTGCTCATGGATAACTATTTAATAATTACTCATCAGCAGAGAGTGAGGATTAGAGAGGTGGAGGAGGAGGGAGAGGTTGGAGGAGAGGGAAGGTAGAGAGAAATGCTGGTCTGGAAGATTGAAGGAATGAAATGGAGAAACACAGGGCAGTGACAAGCTGGGACCAGTCAGCGTGGTTGTGGATTTTTCCCAACCAGGTTCAGTTGGTTGGGCGCAGGTACAGAGTCATCTCCATTTTGGGTTTATTCAGAGTTGGGGTTTTGCCAGGCAAGTACAATGGAGGGGGGAGAGGGCAAGGGAACTGAGGTGTCTGCAAGGGAGTATAAAGGGGGTGGACATGAAATGTAAGCTGGGTAAGTTGAGAAGCAAAGACATGCATGACCTTTGCGATGGATGGTTAAAAAGTGTACGGTCCATGGTTTGGAGGACTGAATGGGGACAGAGGCTGGGTTGTACTTGCTAGACTACAGGGGCTCAAAAAGGAGGAAAAGGGTGAGTGCTGAAGTGGAGATGGGAGGTGTTATAAGGTGTTATAATGGGTCTCCAAAACCTACCAAGAGAATCACCAATAAGTAATGACAAGGTCTAGAAGCTGGCCATGGGGTGGGGGTCTGAGTCCATGCCCGGCTGAGAGCTGTCATTGACCACACCTGTGATGCAGAATTCGAGGAGTCTAAACAGAGGTGCCCACCCTGCTTGACCAGCCTGGCTCGGAAGTATCTGATCTGGGATTGCTGCCCCACGTGGGTGAAGCTTAAGACCCTTCTCTTCGTGATTGTGACGGACCCCTTTGCAGAGCTCACAATCACCCTGTGCATCGTGGTGAACACCATCTTCATGGCCATGGAGCACTACGGCATGAGTCCCGCTTTCGAAGCCATGCTTCAGATTGGCAACATTGTGAGTGCCCTGGCAGCCACTGCCTGTGCTGTCAGATCTGTGGGGCTCTGGGTGGGGTAGCAGCATGCCCTCATTCACTGGAGTGTTGATCTTGCTGGCTGAGAGCAGTGCGGGAGATGTGTAGACACTTAGTGCAGGAAGTCAAGTCTGGAGGACCAGGCTGAGCTGCTGGGAATTGCTTTGGGATGAATGAGCACAGGGAAGTGGACAGAGAGAGCCCTGACCTAGGGGCAGCTAGCCTCCCCTTTGCAGAACTTAGGACAGCCACCTGAATTCTCAGCATTGCAGCTGCCACTACCTCGAAATGATGATAAATGCCACTTTCCCATCTAAAGACAACCTATGGACTTGCAAATTTCCTTCCAATTTTATTGCTTTTGTGACTGCAAAACACAGTGTCTGTGGTTTTTCAACGCTGTCATTTAAGTGCAGAAGAGTGGGGGAGGGAGGGGAAGATAATGAGAGAGAGGGAACCTGGGATCATGCTTGCTGTTATCACAAAAGTGTCAGGGAGTCAGAACTTTTTTTAAAATCTGGTTCAGACAGGACTTTCCTTTAAATTTTCCTCCATAACTTTGTAGTATAATTTTCTTTGAACAGCACAAAGTCCTTACTGGATTTCCCTACATGCTGAGTAAAGTGTCAGACTCAGAGGAGAACTGTCCTCAGCCTGTGCCCCACAGGAACAGTAATGATAGCCAACTTTATTTGATCACCTACTCAAGACCAGACATGGCCTCAGATGCTTCTCATGGGTTATCTCATGTTATTGTCACAAAACCCCAATATGGTAGGTACTATTATTATGCCCCTTCACAGATGGAAAAACGGAGGCACAGGAGGTTAACTAATTTGCCCAGGGTGCTAGAGGTGAGTAAGTGACAGCATCAAGATTTGAACCCAGGCCAACTGGCTCTGAAGCTCACACCTCTCAACTCCTGGGTGCTAAACCCCATCACAGGACGTGCTAGTGTGTGTGTGTGTATGTGTGTGCGCACATGCACACAAGAAAAGCAGAAGCTGTGAAGGTCAGGGTCCTGCCTCCATGTCCACACCACTGTCCACTCCACTGCAGGTGGCTTTCTAGTTCCACCAGGACCATACAGCTCTTCTAACTCCTTGTAGGCTGCAGACTTAGGTGGAAGGAGGGGTCCCAGAGGAAATGTGACTGCTCTTCTCTAGAAATCTCCCCCTTTCCCAGAATCCAGGGATGTGAAAATGATGCCAGTAGGTTCTGGGATACTGTGGAGCCAGCATGCCTTACGTTTCAGCAGCACCTAGGCTAAGAAGACACATGCTATGTAAAGTTGATACGAAAAGGGGAAATGGAAAGAGAAGGGAGAGCTTATTGCCAAGAAGTCATCATAGACCCCAAAGGGTCAGACGGAAGAGACCTCTGAGCCCGCACCTTGTTTTACAGTTGGAGAAGCTGAGGCAAGAAAGACCAAAGGCCTTTACCACTGTGACAGAGCCCAGTGCCATTTTTTAAAAAGAAAGAAAGGCAGGCACTGTGTGGTGCTTATGATGAGTCAGGTGCTTTATAAGTGTTTTCTCAGCGTCACAACACGCTATGAGGTTATCACCACCCTCGCAGCACAAAAGAGAGCCTTAAGACTCAGAGAGGTTCAGTATCCTGCCCAAGGTAGCACAGGTGGGGAAGGTGGAGCCAGAGGTGACCCAGGTCTCTCTAGAGCACAGGACCTGATCGCCCCACCCCCACACCACGCTGACTTGCCTACAAAGGGCACTCAGTAGATGCTCTTTGCATCTCACAGTTGCCATCTTGTGGCATCAGTCAAGTCCCTTAAACTCTCAGCCACTTCCTTCTCTGTAAAAGGGATGTAACTACCTCTGTTTCCCAGGCTGGCGAGAAGCTCTGATGAGGGCAAATGAGAGAAAAACACCTAACTCTGATCTTTGGTTTCTTCCTGTCACCCTTCCCTGCTGGTTGTTGTGTGACCCAAGCCTGGCCCTGACCTCTCTAAATGTCAGAATTCTATCCTGTTTAAGACCATTAAAGATACTCAGAGCTGAAAGAATCTTAGAGACAATGTATTATTATTGTTCTTACTAATAGCTATTATTGATTAATGAAGTACTGTCTGCCAGGACCTTTGCTAAGAATTGCGTATGCATTATCTCACTTAAAGCCCATTATACAGATGAGGAAATTGAGGTAGAGAGGGTGCACTCCTTGTCCAAGCTTATACAAGCTAGGAATGGCTGAGTTGACATTTTTCTCTGGGTCTGTGTTGCCCCACGATCCCTGCTTTTAAACTACTGAACCAGATTGACTTCTCATTTACATAATTATATAATAATTATTATCCTAATGATTATCCACTTACTCCATGTCCAACACCATTCAAACGGAAACACTGAAGCATGGAAACACTAATGTGTATTCCCTGAGCACTGATCCAGAGATTTCTCTCTGCTGCCACACTGAGTGTTCCCATCCCCAATCCGTCAGGAGCCTGCAGATAACATAGAAACAGAATAAAAACGAGGTAAAGGGATTTGCCACTTTATAAACACGACATTTCCCCCCTGCTCTATTTGTCATTGTCACCCGACCCCACAGACCCTGCTGAGATGGATCCCTGTTTCTGTCCGCAGGTCTTTACCGTGTTTTTTACTGCTGAAATGGTCTTCAAAATCATAGCGTTCGATCCCTACTATTACTTCCAGAAGAAGTGGAACATCTTTGATTGCATCATCGTCACAGTGAGCCTGATAGAGCTGGGTGCGGTCAGGAAGGGGAGCCTGACAGTGCTGCGGACCTTCCGCCTGGTAATGTACTCTTCTGGCAACTTGGGGAACCTCCACGTGGACATCCAAGGAGGCTCCCCGCTGGAAACGGACTCTGTCCTTTGGGGACCCCACCAGCCAGCTCCCTCTTCCTCTTCATTCCCTGTGGGAGGAGGCAGGGCATGGCTCCTGGGAGCCAGAGACGTGGTGCTTTGCACTTACTCAAAGTGGGGGTGTGCCCTTTCCTCTCTGGGCCTGGCTCCCCTCATCTGCGCTAAGAGGAGACTTCCTAGCACCCTCTTGTTCTCTTACCAAATAACAGTAAATGATAATCATAGCAACTACTCTTTCTTGAGTTCTGACAATACATGAAGCACAGAGCTAAACCCTTGACATAACACATCTCATTTTATGCTTACATCACCCTGAGAGAGTTGCTTTTACTATCACCACAGATAGAGGAGGGAAACTGAGACAGAGTGGTTAAATGATGGCCCAAAGTCTCCCTGCTGCTGAGTGAGCCTCAGACCTGCATTTCAAAGCCAGGCTGCCTGACTCCAGAGACCCAGCTCTGATCATCCTCTGATTCCCTTGGTCCCCAAATCACAGCCCCAATATCTCACCCACCTCAAAAACTGCCTCCTACTAGCCTCCCGTCCTGGCTCTTCTCCCAACTCAGCTCCAGGACGCCTTCTGCAGGATGTGTTCCCTTATTCTTAACAAAAGAGATGTCCCCCTGATGTCTGTGTCTGTAAGGCAAGTCACCCACCTTGTTTTATTTCTTCAAGAATATCGTGGCCCCTGCACTTCATTTTAGAATCAATTTGACAAGTTACATACCCACCTACACACAAAATTGTTGGGTTTGGGGTTTTTTTTTCTATTAGGACTGCAGTAATTTATAGATCAGTTTGGGAAGAAATATAACCTTTATGTTATGTAGTCTTCTGATCCACAAAAATGGCACACAATCTATTTATTTCAGTCTTTCAATAGTTTTATAATTTCTCCATAAGGGACTTCCTGCATATCTTTTGCTAGATTTATTCCTAGATATTCCCTAGTTCATTACACTATTTCAAATGAAACCTCTTTTTAAATGTTCTTTTCTGGGGTTTGGGTTGTTTTTTTTTGTTTGTTTTGTTTTTTTTGCTAGCACTTTGCTATTTAATATTTTTGGATCCAGATAGCTCTGTTATTAATTCTCATGACTTATCTATGCAATCTTTTAAATTTGTTAACAGAATCATATCATATGCAAATGATGAGTTTTGTTTCTTCTTTTCTAATCCTTATACCATTTGGTTCTTTTTATTACATTTCTGTGCTGGTTAGGACATCCAGTACACTGTAGAAAAGATGTGTTAATAGCCACATTTTTGCTGTTTTCCTGATCTCAGAGAAAATGCTTTCAGTATTTCAGCAAGTCTGATATTTGTGGCAGGTTTTTTAAGAAGATTTTTTTTAAAACTCCTTTATCAGTTTAGGAAGTTCTCTTTTTTGTTTGTTTGTTTTTGTTTTTGTTTTTTTGCGGTACGCGGGCCTCTCACTGTTGTGGCCTCTCCCGTTGCGGAGCACAGGCTCCGGACGCGCAGGCTCAGCGGCCATGGCTCACGGGCCCAGCCGCTCCGCGGCATGTGGGATCCTCCCGGACCGGGGCACGAACCCGTGTCCCCTGCATCGGCAGGCGGACTCTCAACCACTGCGCCACCAGGGAAACCCGGAAGTTCTCTTTTGTTAAGAATATTAATCATGAACGGATGTTTAATTTTATCAGACAATTGTTCTGCATGATTAAGATAATCACATGATTTTCTCTAATCTGTTAAAGCAGTGAATTATACTAATTGATTTTCTAATGTTAAATAAACTTTGCATTCCTGGGATAAACCCAACTTGATCGTGATACACTTTTTATACATTGGAAGATTCAGTTTGCTAATAATTAGAAAAATATTTTGCCTCCATATTGATCAGTAATATTTGGCCTGTAATTTTCCTTACTTGCATTGTTCTTGCTAGGTTTTAGTATCTAGGCATCAAGGTTATGCTAATCTCCGTAAAAAGAAGTGAGGAATATTCCTCTTCTTCTACACCCAATCTTTGGGTAAGACTGGAATTACTGTTTCTTGTAAGTTTGGTAGAATTCACTAATTAAGCCATCTGCAAGTCAAGATTTTTCTTTACTGATTTAATTTTCTTAATGGCTGTGAAACTACTCAGATTTTCAATTTCTCGAATTGGTTTTGGTAAGTTATTATTTTTCTAAAAAAATTTGCTTCTTATCTAAATTTTTAATTTTATTGACACTAAGTTGTATATGCTATGCTGTTACATTTTAATGCTCCATATCACATGTACTTATGTTATCCTTTTCTTTCTTTAAAAATAGTCATTTGTGCTTTCTTTTATCTATTTTTATTAGTCTTGCCAAAGATCGTCAATTTAATGTCTTTTCAAAGAACCATCTATTAGCTTGTCGATCCTCTCTACTTCATTGGTGTTTTCTATTTCAATTAATCCTGCATCTTATCTTAATTGCAGCTTACATTCCACATATTTTATTGTTTACTAACTTCTTAGGTTGGAATTTTCAGCCTATTTCCTTTTCCAATATATTCATTGAAGACTTCAATTTCCTTCTAAGAACTGCTTTAATATGTAGATTTTTCCTTATTTTATTTATTTATTTTTTAAACTTATTTATTTATTTATTTATTTTTGGCTGAATTGGGTCTTTGTTGCTATGCGCAGGTTTCCTCTAGTTGCGGCGAGTGGGGGCTACTCTTCGTCGTGGTGTGTGGGCTTCTTATTGCGGTGGCTTCTCTTGTTGCGGAGCACAGGCTCTAGGCGTGCGGGCTTCAGTAGTTGTGGCTCGTGGGCTCTAGAGCGCAGGCTCAGTAGCTGCAGCGCACAGGCCTAGTTGCTCCACAGCACGTGGGATCCTTCCAGACCAGGGCTCGAGCCCATGTCCCCTGCATTGGCAGGCGGATTCTTAACCACTGTGCCACCAGGAAAGCCCCAGAATTTTCCTTATTGTTTGGTTCTAAATATTTCCTAATTTCAAATTTGATTTATTCTTTGACTCAAAGGCTAATTAGAAGCATGGTTCTTAATTTTGAAATGTATGTGGTATTTCTAGTTATCTTTATGCCATTGAGTTCTAGCTTAATTGTATTATACTCAGAAAACATACACTGTATGATTTTAATGCTTTGAAATTTATTGATAATCTCATTTTGGCTCAGTATAGTGAAAATGTTCCTTATGCACTTGAAAAGAATGCGTCTTCTGCAGTTGTATGGTGCAATACTCTGCATATATATCCATTGGGTAGAGAAAGTTCATTGTGTAGTCCAGATATTCTATATCCCTGCTTATTTTAGCAATTACTGAGATGGTAGTGTATAAAAATATCTTTCACTATGATTACGGCGTGATGTTTCTCCTTACGGTTCTATCTGGAGGCTATGTTATTAAATGCATACATATTTTAAGTTATTATATCTTCCCAGTGGAGCGAAACTTTTATCAGTGAGAATTGACCTTGTTCATCCCTAGAAATGCTTTTTGCCTTAAAAGTCTCTTTTGCCTGTAGTAATTAAACAACTCTGTTTTCTTTTAGTTTGGAATTTGCCTGATATATCTCTATCTATCCTTTTACTTCCAGCCTTTGCATATCTTTAAGGTTGTTATATGTCTACTGTAAATAGTATGCAGTCAGATTTTGGATTCTTATTCAATCCACTCTTTGTCTTCTAACCAAAGCATTTAGTCTACTTATTTTATTGTGAATACTGATAATATTTGGGTGTGTGTCTATCATTATATTCTCGGTTTTCTATTTGTTTCCTCTGTTGTAGCATTTTTGTTCTCTCTCTTCTTGATTTATTTTGGACTGTTTGTTTTTCCTTGTTCCATTTTCCTCCTTTATTGGTTTGGAAACTAAATACTCTGTTTCTATTCTTTGAGTGGTTACCTTAGAAATGACAGCATGTATTGTTAACTTAAAGTCAAAAGTTAGCTAAAATCTTTACTTTTCAGGACAACTTTTTATTCCAGTTACCCCTTCCCAACTTACTATCGTGTTAATTATTTTAATTTTATCTTGTTTTTAAAAGCTATATGACTTAATTCATGATAAATAATTCCAGATTTGTACAAACACTTCTGAAAATTCAGTAGCTTAGCCCAATAAAGGTTTATTCCTCACTCATGTCATAGTCTGATGGAAGCCAGTCAGCTCTAGGTGGGACTCCTTCTAGAAGTGACTGTGCCATATCTGAAGGCCTGTACAACCTTCAAAGCTTGCCTCCTGCTTGTGGAAAGATGGCAAAGTTTACACAGTCAAAGGCTTTTTTAGTCAGGGCTCATGGTTTCTTTTGCAATACAATTCCTTCAAAACTTAGATGGTTTCAGACCTCTGTGTGTGTTATACATCCAGAGTGCTTTCTATGACAAAGTTCTCAGTTCTGCTTTGTTTCTTTGCTCTCTTGTCCTCCTGCCTCTCTCTGCCTCAAATGGTGGCTACGCCATTAATAGCATCTTTACTAAGATGTGCTTCATTTCATTGAAAAATTTAACTGGTCTTGAACTCATAAAGACTTAATCTCATTGCTCACTCTTTGAGATCTAAAGCAATGTACTTCCCTAAACCTTCAAGACTCTAAACTTCTGGATTATTTTATTTTATTTAAATATAGTGATTTGCAATGTTGTGTTAATTTCTGCTGTACAGAAAAGTGACTCAGTTATACATTAAACTTCTGGATTCTATTTCCTTTTATTTCTTATCAATCAACCAAATATTCCCTGAACTCATCTCTTTCTTGTAATGTCTTGACAAACGTAACCAACTACAACTGACACATGATACTAAGGTTCTGTTTTACGGACCCTTTGCCTAGTGCTACTGGTTCATGATCTGCCCCAGAATTATTGCAGACCATCGTTTTGCCCCTGCAACACAGATCAACACTTTCCAAGGATTCTTCTATCAGTTTCCTTATTGTACACCACGTGATCACTAAGCCAGTGCCACATATCCAATGTGTTGAAATGGCTCTCTGCAATGTACCAATTTCTACATTACTCAAGAGAAGTACAACTAGTTGTAATGACAATCTCTAAATCTGTGAGTTAACGTAATAGAGGTTTATGTTTACAGCATATTCAGTGCTGGTTGGGAAACTCTCCTGGTTTGTCTGCTCCAAGTAGTGACTCAGTGACTCAGGATGGTGTGATGTCACCACCATCTTCAATGGGTGGCCTCTGTGGTGGCCATAGGAGGGGAAGAGAAAGTGCATGATGTTTTATGGCTCTGCCTGAAAGTAGTGTACATTACTTCTGTCTCCATCTCCATTCCATCAGCCAGAACCCAATAATATGACCTCAACTATTTGCAAGTAAAGTGGGAAAACAGTCTTCCTTTGTGTCTGAGAGGAGTAAAAGTGAATGGTGACCATATAGCCAGTCTCTGCCCTACCCCGTGAAACTTTACTGTTGTGTCCATTCAATGTTTGTTTTGATTCACTCTCATACTTAGCGCTTCCTTGCTGTTTATCCATTCTTGCACATAATACGTTCCTTCTGGGATCACTTTCTTTCCGCCTGAAGTGCATCATTTAGAATTTCTTTCAGTGAGTGCCTTCTGGCAGTAACCTCTCTCAGTTTTATCTAAAATTTGCCGTTCAATTTGCCCTTATCTTTTTTTTTCTTTTTAATTTGGTTGTGCCGGGTCTTAGTTGCGGCAGGAGGGCTCCTTAGTTGTAGCTCGCTGTCTCCTTGGTTGTGGCATGAGAACTCGTGGTTGTGGCATGAGAACTCTTATTTGTGGCATGCATGTGGGATTTGGTTCCCTGACCAGGGATCGAACCCGGGCCCCTGCATTGGGAGCACAGAGTCTTAAACACTGCGCCACCAGGGAAGTCCCATGCCCCTGTCTTGAGAGATATTTCTTATGGGATCTCGCCTTAATGGTGGGAGAAATTCCTGTTATACTGTCTACCTTAGGCAGCCCTGGGATGTGTTTCCTGATTGCTGTGCCTCATGAGACCATTAAAACTTATGCTCAGATTCATCAGTTTTGCAAATGTCTTCAGAGAAAAGCTGACTTCAGCAATCTGTTTATATCTCTGAATTCCCGTAGTTATTTAATTTTTGGCTAAAGAATTACTTACTTTATTGACAGATCATTAATGCACTTAAGATTTTATTATCTAGCATTTTTAGTAACTTTTTGATGGAAAGGGGAACCCAAGGGGGACCCAATATAGTCTACCATATTAGTTCATCTTCTGATATTCTTCACAAGTTCGAGGCCCATTTCATCACCAAGTGGTGACCTCCTCAGTAGAGGGCAGATGTTAGACTTACCTTGCATTCTATTCCAAAAGTAAAGCATCCTCATTAAAGTAAGTTCCAGATTAGATCTAAGGTGAACACAGACCGCCTCCATCACAAAGAAAAATATGTATGGAGCTTCCTGCATAAGAGGATTAAACCTTGGAACTTATTGCTGTGTTGGGTGATAAAACTGCTGCTACTGTGTCCAGCACAGCATCCCAGCTCCTTGGCCAGTGCCTGGCTCTTAGTAAGGGCTCCATAAATACCCCATGACAGCTGAGCTCACATATTTCTTTCTAACAAATTAGAGAACCACACAAATGTATTTTTTAAATGTTTAGGCATCTTTATGCATGGTGCTTTTGTTCTCCTGTGGGACTTAGCACATTTGGGTTTACAGTGAAGACTTTCTGGGTCTTTGCCTTATCTCTGCAACTAAACCATTAGTTCCATGAGGACAGGAGTCCACAGACTTCTCTCCATATACCTCACAGGCTAGTACAGTGCTATGTATGTGCATGGCTGGTGTCCAACAAAGTAGGTAGATTGGTTGGTCAATTAAATAAACATATGAATCCCAGGTTCATGAAATCACAGATACTTGCCATTTCAGAGATGGTGGGGGTAAAAGATGTTGTCCAAGGCCTCAGGATGAGAAATGCCCCAAGATGATGGGTAGCCAATACCTCTCAAATGCAGTGGGTTGTGCCCTACCTGCAGGAAGCTAGGCTCTCTTCAGGTCAAAGGTGGGCTCTTCTCACACATTTATGAGCTCCATCATACCCCACTCCACCCCATAGAATAGATCTACATCCAGGAGGCTTGTGGCTATAGAACAGAGTACACGTCACACGACCAACACCCCAACATGAGACCCCTGACTTTGCCACAGTCAGTGGAGCACATTAGTAGTACATAGGGACCATATAGAGTTGGTCATATTTTTGAGTAACTGGTGACATACGAAGAAAGGTCTTTGAAAGCAGCTTCCCGGGATCAACCCACATTGATGGAATGAGCTACCTTGTGCTTTTTTTTGTTTCTGGCCAAGACTTGAGATGAAAGGTGATGGAAGCAGCCACCAGGACCTGACACGGTCTCTGTTTCTCTGCAGCTGCGGGTCTTCAAGCTGGCCAAGTCATGGCCGACCTTAAACACGCTCATCAAGATCATCGGCAACTCGGTGGGGGCTCTGGGGAACCTCACCATCATCCTGGCCATCATTGTCTTCGTCTTTGCTCTGGTTGGCAAGCAGCTCCTCGGGGACAACTACCGTGACAACCGGCGCAAAATCTCAGCACCTAACGAAGAATGGCCACGCTGGCACATGCACGACTTCTTCCACTCCTTCCTCATCGTCTTCCGGATCCTCTGTGGAGAGTGGATTGAGAACATGTGGGCCTGCATGGAAGTCGGCCAGAAGTCCATCTGCCTCATCCTTTTCTTGACGGTTATGGTGCTGGGCAACCTGGTGGTGAGTGCATGGGCAATGCAGGAGACTTCCATATTATCCTAGAAAGTTTGACATTGCACATGTCTTGCCCACATTGTACCTCCCTGACTGAAAAGTCTTCACACTTTTCCAAGTTGTACGGGACACATAAGAAATATCTGTTGGGAAGCAGCTGGAATAAGCCCATATGACAGAGCAGGAAAGACCTGATGTAGAATCCCAGCTCCACCTCTAGTAAAGTTGGGTGACCCAGCACAAGAGACAATCTCCCAAGCTTTAATTTCCTTAAAATCAAGAAAATAGTGCTTACTTATGGGCTTACTGGGAGAATTAAATTACAGGAACAACATACACAAATTGCCTAGTGCAGTTTCTGGGCCAAGGCAGGAAGTCAATAAATGGTAGCTGTTAGCTGTTGAAGGAAAATTTCCCTTCCCCATTCTAGGGTTCTCAGAAGGTATTCCTGTCGGGGGTGGGGGGAGTAGAGTTACATAGGTTCTACCTAGGAGCAGGAGGGGAGGCACAATGGGACAAGAGGAAGGAGAGGAGCTGGATCCTGGACAACATCCAATGCCATGACAATAACAAAATCCACTCTCAGGTTTGCGGGGAGCCCCTCTGGAGGCCTTTCTCCCAATTGGCCCCAGCACCCCTTCTCTGGCCCAGTCTGGCTCCTTGTCCTCAGTTGGCTCCACTCCCTCAAGTTCTGGGTGCCTTTGCTCTCCCAGCCTTGACCAGGGTGAGGGGAGGGTGTTATTTTTAGGAACCCCTTTTTTTTTTTAATTGAAGTATAGTTGATTTACCATATTGTGTTAGTTTCAGATGTACAGAATAGCGATTTGGTTTTTTTCCATTATAGATGATTACAAGATGTTGAGTATAATTCCATGTGCTATACTGTAAATCTTTGTTGCTTATCTATTTTATGTATAGTAGTTTGTATCTGTTAATCTCATACTCCTCATTTATCCCTCTCCCCTACCTTTCCCCTTTGGTAACCATAAGTTTGTTTTCTATGTCTGTGAGTCTGTTTCTGTTTTGTATATAAATTCATTTGTATTATTTTTTAGATTCCACACATAAGTGATATCATATAGTAATTTTCTTTCTCTGTCTGACTTATTTCACTAAGCATTATATTCTCTAGGTCCATCCATGTTGTTGCAAATGGCAGTATTTCATTCTTTTTTATGGCTGAGTAATATTCCATTGTATATATGTACCACATCTTCTGAAGCTGGTCGTCTATTGATGGGCACTTGAGCTGCTTCCATGTCTTGCAGGAGCCCCTTTCTTATTGCCTTGGAAGTCAACCAACTTGAATTCTTTTCCCATAAGAGTTTTACAGATAAGAGAAAGCTAAACCAAGAGAGAGGATGAAAAAACAAATCCAGACTCTTCAAGGTCTTTCCCAACAGGGTCCCTGAGCCAGAGGTGCCTTCTGCCTGCTCTCCCGAGTAGGGGGCTGGGCAAAACTCCTTTCTTCCAGGCTGAGTTCCCCATCCCTGCAGTGTCACAGAGGCCCCTGACCCTGAGGCAGGAAGTTTGCCTTTCCGAGCACTTTTATATCCTCGTGCCATTTCCTCTTCACAACCACTCTGACAGGTAGGGGGTCCTGAAGGACACGAAGTTGGAAGCAGAGAGGAGATGTGCCCAGGATTCCAGAGTGAGCAATAGAAACCACGGTATGGCTGACGAGGGTGGTCCTGGGCAGGCCCATGCCTGCTCCTCTCTGTTGTCCCTGAATGTCCCTTTGCTCAGCAGGGGTGACCCTCCTCTATGGTGGGGAATGTACTTCCAAGCCTTGTCCACGTGAAGCAAGTTGCTTGGGGCATCCCCGAGGCTCCTCTCAGTTGCTGTCAGAATGTCTGTTCCCCCAAGAAGGAAAGCATCTTGGGTGGGCAGGGAGAGGCCCCAGTGTGCCTGTCCTGCCACCCAGCTGCTGACCTGGTGGGCCACGGAGGGGGTCAGCTCATCGATTGAGTGATCTTCCTTTCCTTCTCTCCAGGTGCTTAACCTGTTCATTGCCCTGCTGCTGAACTCCTTCAGCACCGACAACCTCACAGCCCCAGAGGACGACGGGGAGGTGAACAACCTGCAGGTGGCCCTAGCGAGGATCCAGGTGTTAGGCCGGCGCATCAAGAAGGCCCTTTGCAGCTTCCTCAACTGGCCCTTCTTGCTCCCCCGGCCCAAGGCAGAGCCCCAGCTGGTGGTGAAACTCCCACTCTCCACCTCCAAAGCTGAGAACCACATTACTGCTGACACGGCTGCGGGGAGCCCTGGAGGGCTCCTGGCTCCCGGAGGCCCCAGGGATGACCACAGTGACTTCATCACCAATCCTAACATATGGGTCTCTGTGCCCATTGCCGAGGGCGAGTCTGACCTCGATGACTTGGAGGATGATGGTGAGGAGGATGCTCAGAGCACCCAGCAGGAAGTGATCCCCCAAGGGCAGGTGAGAGTTCTCCCACGGGACAGCCACAGGAAGCAGGGTGGGGACTTAGGGCTGGAGTGACAAGGGGCAGTAGGGAAATTTTGATGAAGAGGTTTTCCAACCTCAGGGCTGGCGCAGCCTTGAAGAGCCCCAGGCAAGCCCGGCATGAGACCCCTTCACATAGGAAGCACAGGCCATGCCAAGCTTTCTGGAGGAGGTGACATTTAATCAGAGCCTGGAAGAAAGGGTCAGAATTCACCAGGCAAGCAGGGAGCAGGGGCATTGCTTGAGCCCCAGGCCACTTGGAGTTGCTTGAAATTGTCTTTCATATAGCTGCCCCATTTGCTCCACCCAACCCAGTCTCTGTGCAGGAGGTGCTAATAAGATTGCTCTAAGAACAGGATGTTGTCCAAGAGCAAGTCTCGTCTCATCTTCGCCAGCAGACTAAAAAGTCCTGATCATTATGTGACTCATTCATCCAGCTTTTCCCGACAGGGGATGTCACAGGGAAATGACACTTGTTCCTTTGGCACCAAAGAATTTGAAGCATATTTTTGGGTAATATATATATTTTTTTAAATGCTTTGCATAGTTCCTTTCTACCTTAAGCTGATAAATCAACCCTCATTAACCTCTTCTCAACGACTCAGGGCATGCACGTCTCCACAATGTTGGAAGGCAGGGGTCCCTGTGGGACCCGGGGACAGAGCACTGCTGGCCAGGCCACTAAGTGGCCTCAGACAGCTGTGCTTTGAGTCTGTAGCTCTTCCCTAGCCTCCGTCCCTCGCAGCTGTCACTGCTCTTGTGTTCCAGCAGCTGCTGTTATCAGCTGCCATATTTTACATGCCTTTGCCTGGGTGACAGCCGAGGGCAGGGCGTCACCATCCCCAGAGTAAAGGACATAAACTCTGTGATGCTGTCTCCACTCAGAGTCATTTTCAATTACTTTGGGGGTTCTTGGGGTCTCCAGAGGGCAAAGTTCACTACCACTCTGACCCCTGGACAAGTGATAATGATCATGGCTAACATCTATGGAGCCAAGCACTGCTTGCGAAGTGCTTCACAAGTATGAACATATTTAGTCATCAAAATAACCAAATGAAGTAGATCTTGCCTTCTCAAGTTTTCAGATGGGAAAAATGAAAATAAGAGAGGTTAAATAACTTGCCTAGTGTCACACAACTTGTAAGTAATGACACGAGATATTACACACAGATCTATCTGGCTGTATGTATGTATGTTCGTTGCATATGTTAGGTCCTTGGCTCTGGCAGATGACTCTTCAAAGTTAGAATTGCTTAGCTGAGGGTGGGCACAGGTACCCAAGTTGGGGCTTTCTCTCACTAGCAGGAGCAGCGGCAACAAGTCGGGAGATATGAGGACCACCTGCCACCCAGGAGCTCAGGTTCTGGAATGTCCTCTGAGGACCTGGCTCCACACCTAGGTGAGAAGTTGAAAGACGAGGCTCCTGCTCAGGGCCCTACAGAGGTAGGTATGTGAGCTTCCTGGAGAGGTTAAACAGCCTGCCGGACAATGACCAGTGGGATGGAGGGGACTGGAGGATAGGGCTGGGCGTGGGGTATTCCAGACTACGCTCAACTGTGGAGGCTCATGTCTCATCTTGGGAATTTTTAAAGTCCTTCCAAACCTGTGGGCTAATCAGCATGATTTCACCGGGAAGAATGAGGTTCCATAGACTGGGGGACCGAGGACCTGTTCCTCAACCTCTCTGAGCCTCCGTGTCTCCATCTGGGAAGCTAAGTGGTAATGGCTACTTGGTAGGATTCTTTTGAAGCTTCAGTGAGATGCTGCTTGTCAAATGTTTAGCTCCTGCCTGAAATGGAGTAAGTGCCCAGAAAATGGCAGCCAAGAAAAAAGGAAACAAAAGACAGTGCACAGAGAAAGTTAAGTATCTTTCAGAGCCAGCAGATAAAAGTCAGAGTTGCTGTGGGTGAGGAAGTCTTCCCTGTGACCATCTCCCACCTCCCACCCCCACTTTCTGTTGTCCACACTGTCTTCTCGGGCCAAAAGCAGACTGGTGCCGGGGAGAGGCTATCTGTACTGAGTGCTGTACTGACAGACTTACATAGACTGAGCAGGAAGAAGATCTTATAAGAGGTAAAAATAAACTTGGTGGTTTCATTACAAATCTTTAAAGAAAACAAGCTACATTGAAAGAGGTATCTCTAAAGATTTAGCATCTGTAATAGCACTGTATTAAATGCAAGAAGTTAACTTGACACCTAGCCACTGAGTGCCGATGGTGACAGGCACCGGGTAAGCAAAGATAAGGAAGACATAATTCATCCCAAAGTTATCAAGCCCATCAGCTTGAGGGGTGCCAGCCACTGGCTGTGTGCCTCTGGGCAAGGCTGACCCAGCGGGGTGAGAGAAGAGGGTGGGATGAGAAGGGATTTGAGGGCTCTGGGTGAACACCAGCCTCTTGGTTCCAGTTGGGTGAGGGTTGCCATCTTCTACACATGGAGAACATGTTTCTGCTGAGCATTCTAAGGACTCCCCTGGCTAGTTTTCTCTACTCGGTGTTTTCAGTACACTACCGCTGGGGATTGTTTTTGTTTTTGTTTTGATTTTGTCCATGACCCTAGCCAGGCAGGGAGGGTGGGGAGGGTGACAGATGGGGACCCACCCCACCATTTGGGTCCATTAGTCAAGCGGTCAGGTTTACTAATATGAGAGCAGCTTCAGCTCCTAATTGAATTCATCTGGAGACATTATAGGGCTGAAGCTGCCAGGAGGGCAACAGGGCCCCTGCAGCATTGCTCCATGGTTAAATATTCAAGCCCAGTGAAGGCTGAGAGTCTTTATGGGTGTAATTACTGTGTCTCGGGCCATCGCCAGCCCTCCATCAGGGGCCTGGAGGTTTAAAGCCTCACACAGCTGAACCTCTGGGGCTCTTCAGAGAGCATGACTGTTCTGGGGCTCAGCTGGCAAGGCACCGAGACAGAAGGGACGCCGTGGTGGGTCCAGCCCTGAGGGGCTCTCTCTGCATCTCGGAGCGCTGAGCCAGTCGGACCTGTGGTGACAGTGTGCAGATTCACTGGGCCCCTCAGAGAGCTGGGTTCACTGCCGGGGCTTCTGCCCTGCAGGGAGTGGACGACACAAACTCCTCAGAAGGCAGCACTGTGGACTGCCTGGATCTTGGGGAGATCCTGAGGAAGATCCCTGAGCTGGCGGATGACCTCGATGAGCCAGATGACTGCGTCACAGAAGGTAGAGTGGCAGCCACAGACCTCCTCCACTTGACATTCATTAGGGCCAGAATCCAGCGCAACAAGTACTCATCTGGTCACCTCTGTGTCCAGGGTTCTGGCCTGGGGTCTAGGGGAGACAGGCAAGCAGTGCCCCTTGCTCCTCACTCCCAAGCTTGAGAGCCCAGCATTAAACACAGATGCCAGACTCGCAGCAGCTGACTGGTGGGATCTGCATCTCATGCCACATCAGACATGGCAAACAGATGCTCTGCCTTCCTCATCACCCTCGAAAACACCTCACTGAGTTATAAACCAGCCCTCTTGAGGTTGAAAGGGAAAAGGTAGCCACCACCATAAACTCTTGACTTGGGACATAAAAGGACCCAGAGGAGGGCCATGATGCACCTGTGTCCCTGCATCTCCTCTGTGACCCTTAAAGGCAGAACCTGCATCTTACTCTTCTTTTTCCTCAATGTTTAGAACAGTGAAGCCTGTTATATTCTCAATAGATATCTGTGCAATAAGTGAATAAACATATAGTTCATGCTATGAAAGTAAGTGTGGCCTAAATAATTAAACAAAGAAACCACTTAATTGAGTTTCCACTTTCACATGACCCTGAGCTGGGCTGCCCCCAGGCCCCATTCCAGCCATGTGGAGACCCCCCAGTTCAGCACAGGCTCAAGGCGTAGCCCCTCAGACACCCCCAGGCTCAGGCCCCGTGTCTTGTCAAAGCTCCAGAAAGGGTGGGATAAGGATAAGGGCTATGCTATCATCTGTAGGGAGGAAGATGCTTGGGAGGAGGTGAGAGTGTGCAAGACCAGTGGTGGAGAGGGACACCTGAAGGGCACGATGGAGAGACCGCCTGAAAGTGACCCCACTTCTCTCATATTCCAGGAAAAAATTCTTTTCCAAAATAGCGGCAAGTGGGTTTCCCTGCAGAGTGGTTTCCCTTCAGGGCTGGAGTCAAAACAATGCCTCCTTTACTAGTGGGACATCGCTCACCATCAGTCCCCTCTCCCCACAGGCTGCATTCGCCACTGTCCCTGCTGCAAAGTGAACAGCTCCAAGTTTCCATGGGCCATGGGCTGGCAGGTGCGCAAGACCTGCTACGTCATTGTGGAGCACAGCTGGTTCGAGAGCTTTATCATCTTCATGATCCTGCTCAGCAGTGGAGCGCTGGTAAGCGGAGGTAGGGGTTCCATGCCACAAAGCCCTCCAGGTGGGGTCTCCACCACCAAAGGCCCTGGAGCTGCAGCAGTGGGTTCCCCTGATTCCTGGGCTGAAAGTCCCCAACGTGTGGCTGGAAGGCGAGCTGCAGCCCAGCACGAGGACTCCTCTTAGCAGAGGGCATGGTAGGTGCTTGAGGGGCCCGTGTCATGGCCTGTTACACCTGGCTGCTTGGATTTCAAGCAGTGAGTGTATACATCCCACTTTATTGTTGGGAAAACTGACACTCAAAGGGTTTATGGGACTTGTCCAAGATTACCCAGCTTGTCAGTAGGAAAACCTAACTTTGCCTTCATTTGATCCCAAAGCCCCTGATTTTCCACCTTCTGACCTCCCAACACACTGCCCTTTTCTGAGGGCCCAGTACGAAAAGGACCATCCTTCCCTGCCCTATCAAGCCGCTTGCAAGTACTGCTGTCACTCACTCAAAGTGCATGGCAAATCATTACAACGGCACTTCTCAAAATTTAATCACCCGGGGAACTTGTTAAAATGCACATTCTGATTCAGTAGATCTGGGGTGGGGCCTGAGAATTTGCATTTCCAACAAGCTCCCACGTGATGCTGACCCTGGTCCACAGGCCACACTTTGAATAACAAGACCTTACAGTCCTCTAGATTCTGAGTTAAGAGACACTTCCTAAGCCCCTTGCTGGGTGTCGAGCTTTGTAGGACAAGGAAGGATGTTCTCTCTGCACCATGGCGTAGGCTCACTACACAGTCTCAACTAATTTTCCCAATGAACCAAGGTAGACGTAGACACAGGAAGGGACTCATCCTTGGCTGTCCACATTTTATGGATGAGGACGTCACAGCCTAAAGACACGGAGGTACCTGCCCAGGCTCCCAGCTCATTAGTTAAAGGGAGGACTAGCATCCCACTCTCTTGATTCACGGTTTCCAGTGTTTCCACTTGCCTTTTGCTCCCTGTGTGCCATTTACTCCCTGAAAACAATCTGCTGACCATCTGGGCACCCACTTAAATGCCATATTTCCCAGGAAGGGAGCCCAAACTGCTCAGGGTGTTGTCTCAGCCTTAGGGAGGAGCAAAGGTAGGTGAGAAAGTTTGATCTGAGAGGTGGAAGGAAAGCTAGGCCAGCAAGGGCACAAAGCTGAGGGAGAGGAGTCTCACAGAGCAGGCTGGGCTGCCATCTTGGAGGGGGGGTGGCAGCGTCTGATGGTGCCCACTGCCCTGGCACAGGGTGGTGACGGCCCCCCTAGAATAGCAGTCTCAGCACAGTCCTGAGTGCAGAGGCCACACTGCGGGGCAAAGGGAGGCTGGGCAGTGCATTCTCCACACCTGCCCTTCCTCTATCCTGCAAATGATAACCTCAATCATTTGATGAGGACTAAGTGCTTTCTTCATCACCTCCTTCCCTTGGCCCTCTACTCCCCTTCTCCACACACCCCTGCTGCTCCCCTGCCCTCCCCTCCCGGCAGGGAGCTCACATCCTTAACCAGCTGCTGGCCCCACCCCAGTGTTCTCCCTCCCCTCTCCAGCTCCTTCCCCAAGGGACTGAACTGGCTGGCACCAAATTTAGTCTTCCTTATGCTTTTACTTTGAGTACGTTTAAAAAAGAAATAACATGAGTTTTTATCTGACAAAGTAAAGGGAAAAAAAAATACTTGGAAATTATGGGGAAATGCAAAGAAAAAATATCACCCATTTTCCTATCACTCAAAGAGAATCTCACTTTTTGAAAACATTTTGGTGCATTTCCTTCCCATCTTTCTTATGCATGTAACACATAAATATTACAAAACGGAAACCACATTTTTGCATTCTGTAATTTCTCAGTAAATTTTCTCAGTAATATGGTCCTCCTACCTCATTAAATGGCTGCAATGTAACTAACCCCCAAGCTCACTCCTAATAAGCATTGAATATCCTATGCGCACTCCTTTGGAAACGTTGGCTTGTTTCCCGTCTTAGGTCTAGCTTTAGAAGTAGAACCAGAAGCAGGAATTCTTGTGCAGTTTGTGGAGGGTGTGCTTTGAGCTGGAGCATGTGAAGGAAGTAGGACAGAACAGGGAATGGAGCTGGGAAAAGACATGGGTTCCCATGAAGCCCAGCCTCAGCCTGATCCCACAGGAACTCTGAAGCATAAAGGGCCTCACGAGACAGTCCCACCTTGAGGCAAGGGGATGGTCAGACACTGGCTGCGGCTGCCCCCAGAGGGGTGATATAGTCTCCTAAGGCGGAGGCACTTCCCTTCAGCCCAGGGATGTGTCCTCAGGCAACAGGGGCATTCACCAGCCTTTAGCAACCAACGTTCACAGCAGCTGGGGATGGTCATACTGGCTCCTTAAGCAGGATCTAGGTGGGACACCAACAACATCTAGTGTCCTTAGGATACATTCTTGAAGGCAGAATTGCTGGATTTCTAAAAGCTTTGAGTCATATTACCAAGTTGGGGTCCCAAAAACTGAACCAGTTTTCACTCCGGCCAGCTGTATATGAGAGTAGCTGATTCCCCACAGCCAAACTGACTGCGGGGTTCCCCCCCACCATCCACTCCCACCCATGCCCTTTCCTCTTCATCAATCTGATAAAAGAAAAATGGCATCTTCTCTTCATTTGAATTTCCTTGATTACCAATGAAATGCAGCATTCTTTTTCAGAGTTCACTGGTGAGTCTTACTTTCACTTTCACGAACATCCTTTGTTGCTTTTATTTTTAAACTAAGTCACTGTTAGCAGTCCCTTTGGTTCACTTCCAAAATCCAATTAGAGAAGGTTTCCTTTCTCACTTGTGTTCAGTTCCCCTGCAAAGTATAAGCAGGGCTGTGTGTCCTTGTTGGCTCCGAGGAAGTCCTCATTTGTATCTCACAGGGCCTCCTCCACTACCCCACCCTACCTCCCAGAGCAGAGAAAAAAAAATGATGCAGGCAAACTGGTTACCAAAGCTCTCTCAGGGGCTGACTGGGTCCTTCCCTGTCCCTGGGCCCCAGTGCTGTGGGTCTAGGCCGCCTACCATTTTGCTCCTTTCCTTCCAGGCCTTTGAAGATTTTTACCTTGACCAGAAGCCCACGGTGAAGGCCTTGCTGGAGTACACCGACAGGGTGTTCACGTTTATCTTTGTGTTTGAGATGCTGCTCAAATGGGTGGCCTATGGCTTTAAAAGTTACTTCACCAATGCCTGGTGCTGGCTGGACTTCCTCATCGTGAACGTGAGTGTCTCAGTGGGCACTTGTGGGCTTTGGGGTCCTTTTCCCTGGCTGATGGCTGCAACTAACGCAAAGGAAGCTTGGAGGCCTGGCCTTCAAGGGTGACTCCAAAGAGAAGTCTTAGCAAGGGGTCTGAGAATAACCCTGCATACCTGTGATCCAGGTAAGATCCAGGCAGTACATGATTCCAACACAACAGCGACACTCAGGTGAGTCTTCAGTTCCTAGGTCTCCATCCAGAAAGACCACTTACTACCTCTGTATTTTACATCCAAAGCAAGATGGCACATGACCTTGCATCCACTGTCAGGGCTTCTAGACCTAGGGATGCTGAGGACTTCCTGGCACAGAGAACCTGCCCTCCCACTGACTCAATGATCCCCAGCCCTGGCTGCACTTTAGAATCACTTGGGAAGCTCTTAAGAACAGAGTGAACAAACACTACTCTTCCCAGAGATTGGGGTCTTACTGGTCCTGGGTGGAGTCCATGCATCAGTATTTTGTAAAAGCCCCTGGGCATGTCCAATGTGTAGACAGGATTGAGAACCACTGAGCTTAAACCACTGGTGTCTCCCCAGTGGCACTAAAAGGGGCAAAGAGTCCCTTTGGAGAGGTGATGGGCTGGAGCTCATGTGTTCAGATGAACCTGTGGCCACTAGCCCTGCATTAGGGGATTTACCAAGTACCTCCCACACATTAAACTTGAGATTCCTCAAAGGTGTGAGGAGACCAACCTCAGGAAAATCTCCTAAGAGCTCTCCTAGCCCCCAAAGCCCGGAGAGAGCTCCTCTTCCTCTTAACCATACAGTCCTCTATCTATCCAGGCCCTTGCAGTCTTGGCATTTCAGGATGGCTGCCTGAGCTATTTGTTCACTGCTGCACGTCTGAGGGTCCCTGCAGGTGGGGGAGGCACGTGCTATGTTTGCCTCTGCTTCCCACACTCCCACAGCCACTGGTGCCAAGGTCTGCACATCAGAGGTGTTAGGAAATGTGTCTGTATTTGGTGCTTGCCTCCTGAAGCTGGATGGGGTCCAGTTCAGAACATTCTGTCCAGCCTCCTGTGTTGGCAGGTCCTCCACAGCAGGTCTGTGCACCTAATTCTCTTCTTTCCTGATACCAGTGCGCTAGCAGCATCAGGCCACTGTACCACAGGAATTAGCTGTGAGGCCTGCAATCTGAGTCACAGGTGATAATTTTGTGCATATCATATAATTATTCATAAATGAAAGGAAAATTTTATTCCAGCTACCCACTCTTGTTAGGGGCAGTCACTCCTAAGTAGGTCTCACTAGTTTCAGTCCTGATCCCCTGATGTGGTCACCCACTCATCCATCCATCCATCTGCCTACTAATTCTTCCTTCTGACCATCCATCCCTCCTTCCATCTATCCAACCATTCACCCTTCCTTTTTCCTTCCTTCCAAACATCCATTCATGTTTACTTCTTCTGTTTATCCTGTCAGTCCTCTCCTTCCATCCAACTATTCTCACTCTTCTTTCCCTCCTCCCTTCTGCCCATCTATTCATCCTAACCTTCCTTCCATCCCTCTATCAATTTGTCCTTAACCCTTCTATCTTTCTATCTTTTGACTTGTCTTTCTATTGAACTATCCAGTCATCTAACCTTCTATTCACTCATTCAAGCACCTTCCATCCAATTTTCCTTCTGTTCACACATTTTCCATCTTTCTATTCTTCCTTTACTTCATCAATCTATCCTTCCTTTCTTCCACCCATCTGTCCACTCACCTTTTTCTTCCATCCATCCATCCACTCACCCATTCTTCCATCCAGTCAACCTTCCATCATTCTCTAATCTCTTCCATTCCTCTACCCATCTCTCTATCTTTTCATTCGTCCATCATTTATCCAGCCATCCATCCTTCCCCAATTCATCCATCCCATTCATTCACTATCCATGATTTTATATTTTATCTTTCTTCTTTGCTTTCTTTCTTCCATTCTTCCTTTCAACTCTCATATCCATCTTTGTATCATTTAGTCCATTCTTCTATCCAACCATCATTCAACTTTCCATCAAGATTTCTTCCTTCTTTCTTTCCTTCCTTCCATCCATCCATCCCAACATGCCTCTCTCTATTTTTTCAATTTATCAAATGCTTATTTATATCAATAACTACTGCATATAGGATTGTTTTATGAAGTGCTCTGGGGGGGATAGAAGCCAAGAAATAAAAATTCCCTATCTCCAGGAGTTTATACTTTACTCTTCCAGCAGGTGGGACAACAGAGAGAAACAAACATATGATGAGGGAGGATGTGGTGAGCACTGCTGGAAATAGTTAGTGTCTTAGGGACACAGAGACATGAACCTGCTTCCACTCTGGGGGTGGGGTTGCTGGGCAGGCTTCATATAGGAGGTGGCATTAGATATAAGGCTTAAAATGAGCAGGAGCAACAACGTGCAAAAAGGACTGGGGGTGGTCAATCTTAATTAAAGAAGGACCCTGGGCAAAGGCACAGACACAGGTACATTTAGGGAACAACTTGATTTGGGTAGGATACGTGGGTGAAATATGACTGGAAAAGCAGGCTGTGGCCATATAATATAGGCTAAGGAGTCTGGAGCTTATCCTGAGATGATAAAGCATCAGTGAAGGTTGGGAGTAAGAGAGAAACATGATCATAATCAAATTTGCAGAGGAGAATGGATGGGATGGATGCAATACGGGAGCCTAGAGACCAGTTGGGAGGCTTGTGGCTTGAGCAGTGGGAATGGAGCTGGGCTTGGATGGGTGGGCTTTGCTGGAGAGGCCCCAGCTCCTAATTGCCCCAACTGCAGATTTTGCACATGAGGCAGCCTTCCCAGGGGCTGAGCAAAAGACTGAACAGGGTCCAGCATGGAACTGGCCCCAAACCTCCTGCTCTCACTTAGCCAGGCAGCTGGGTGCCACCTGCTGGTGTCTGGAGCCTTGCCTGGTTGGAGGAAGGGGGTTGTTTCCATTCCAGTTTTCTGTCCTGGTGGAATAAGCCACCATTCAGAGAACAGGCATTGTTTGGGGCTCTAGCACCCAAGTGTAAACCCTTCCCTTTCTGACATCCCCTCCTAGCTGTCAAGATAAGCTGAGCCTGAATTCAGCCCACCAGTCGTGGTGCAGTTGGGGGTCCCCCAGGATTGGGTCACAGTCTCTGGCAAGCTCAGGCCAATGCATAGGGTATCTCCCTCGCACCTTCAAAGTTCCTGGAAGGTGTGACCATTTTTCCATGTAAGTTTGTGCCTTTGCAGTCCTTGGTCCAACACTTTAAAAAATGTAAAACTGACCAACCAACAGGGACTCACAACTCAGTCATTATATCTCAGCTATCTGTCAAAGCTGAATCTCCTGGCCCCATGCCAGTCACTCTTCCTGGAAAACTGCAGAGCTGTGAGGGCCTCGGAGTTCTCTTAGTCTGATTCCTCATTTTACAAAGGTTGAAAGTACAACCTGCACTAACAAGGCACTGACCCAAGGTCACAAAAATATCAGGGTTGAGAGGGAACTAGACCCCACCCAGCCCAGGACTCTTTCTTCCCCACTTTTCTCAGCACGTACAATCGAGCCTCACTTTATATTCCTCAAGATAGACTTTCTGCATAACCCCCATGAAGGGCCAGCATCTCTCCAAGTCTCTGAAAGTCAATCAAATTTTAAAGGCTGTTGGGAACTGGCTGGTGCCTCTAGAGAGGAAAGGGAAGGCTGATTTACTACACTGGGAGCTTGATCACCTACATACAAGGGGGTGGCGATGTGGGAGACTGAGATTTTCTTGGCCAAAAGTTCAGATAAATGATGAATGAAATTTTTAATGAAAGAGAAGAGATTGGACTCTCACTATACCTCTCGTTGGAGTTCAGAATAAGGTGGGAGCCAGGATGATGGCTCTGACAGAGTAGGGAGTGGGAGGGATTTCCTGTCTCCATCCACCAGGGTCAACTTTCTGGAACCCTAGGGTGATGCTTTTGCTCTCTGCCTGCACTCAGATCTCACTGACAAGCCTTATAGCGAAGGTGCTGCAGTATTCTGATATGGCATCCATCAAAGCCCTTCGGACCCTCCGTGCCCTGCGGCCACTGCGGGCCCTGTCTCGATTTGAAGGCATGCGGGTAAGACTTATCTCCTAATTACTCTGGTCTGCAGCACTTGGTACCCATTCCCCCTTTACGGCCTCCATACTACTGACCCTGAGCTCCAGGCCCTACCCCCACAGGTCAGCTCAGGGGTCCCCAGTTTCTGCTGTTACGTTGGTGGTGCTGCAGTATCCTAACTCTCCTAGTTCTCCTTCAAGTCCCTCTGTAAGCCCGCTTCCCTTCTCACCTCAAACATCACATCTACCAGGACTCAGACCTCACTCTCTCCTGCTCTTAGTGAGGCAATCCTGCTTCACAGCGTCACAAGCATCTCTTACCTCAATCTCCCCACCCTGCCTTTTGTCCTTATCGCCAAAATCTCCGGAACACCCCAAGCTCTTCATCTTTCCATGACAAATGAGCCTTGCCTCTGACACTCCATTTAAATGCAGTGACACCAGCGGCTCAGCAGCTCAGTCACCACCCACTGGAATGCATCTTCTCTCCAACCCAGCACAGTCATTGGGTCCTATGGATTCTCTCCTTTCATCCATCCCTCTCCTCATCCAAGGCTTTCAGCCACCACTTCGCCCTCACTGTCTTCCTCAGGATGGAATGCTCACAAGTCTGGCCCTTGTCTTATAGGGGATGAGGGACTGCTCATTTTCTCCCCTCCCCTTCCACATAATTATGAAAGTCTTCTGGTACAGAAAGCAAGGTTTGCTTTCTTCCTCCACCACTGCCTCAAAGAAGACATCGTACCTTCAAAACAAAAGTGGACTTTTAAAATTAACTTGTATCTTTACAAACGCTAGAAGCTTATGATTGAAGTACTTTGATGTTTATTTTATTTTATCTCCAGGTTGCTAATTTACAAATAAACAAGTTTGTGAATATGGATTTGGGTTTTCACTGATTCTTGACCAAAGGACACTATAAACTGTATTTTATAAACATATAGTTTATAAAATAAAGCAAAGTTCTAGAAGTCTGTATGTGCAAGTACAAAACACACACTGGCACCCCTAAATGAGTATGTATGTGCTTGTAAGTGTGTCCATCTCCTCAATCCTAAGGAGAGACACTGAAACCTGCCCTGAATGAACTTTAGAGAGAATGTATAAACCCATCCTCACTGCCCAGTGTCTCTGTCTTCTGAGTCTGAATTATGGCTCTAATTAACCCACTTCTCTTGCTTCCACTGGCTCATGAAGCAGCCCGAGTGAGGGTAGAAAGAACTGGGATTGGGCAAGAAGGGTGTGGCATCGGTGGGGTTCCAGATCTTTCTGCCTTTCCCCCCAGGTGGTGGTAGATGCCCTGGTGGGCGCCATCCCCTCCATCATGAACGTCCTCCTCGTCTGCCTCATCTTCTGGCTCATCTTCAGCATCATGGGTGTGAACCTCTTCGCAGGGAAGTTTCAGAAATGCATCAACAAGACCAGTGAAGGCTTTCTTCTTGTGCCTTGGACTACTGTGAATAACATGTCTGACTGTGAACGTCAAAACCACACTGGAAGCTTCTTTTGGGTCAATGTGAAGGTCAACTTTGATAATGTTGCAATGGGCTACCTCGCACTTCTGCAGGTGGTGAGTCCTGAGATCAACCGTGTCTCTTCCTTTGGCTGCTCGATAAAGTGGAGGGCCTGGGGTCTCCCAGAAGATGCTATGTGGAGACTTTGCAAGGGGTAGCACTCAGTGGGAAGTGAGATTATTCCCTGTTCCTACAGACTGCACCATGAGGCTAGAGGGCCCTACCAATGAGTGTGATCTCCCAGTAGTGCAATTAGACCAATTTGGGCTAATAGAATAGAATAAAGGGATAGGCCTGCCATGGGGCTATATCAGGTGATGACTTAGAATTCACTACTTGTACAAAATAGACCTGGTATAGCCACACAGACTGAACAGTCTTCTATTGCAGATCGTCTCCTAGAGGGTAATAAATTATGTTCCAGTCTATTGTAATGATAGATAATGCTTGTGATGATGACAGTCAATAACATTCATGCTTCCACTCATTCATTCATCCTTTGCCTTCATCCACTTGTTCATTCAGTGTTAATGCAATTGCTTATACATTTGTCATGCAGTTACCCACAGCTTCCTGCACTCCACCCTTTGTTCATGCATTCGTTCAACAACAAGTCCCTGAGTAGCTATGGTGTGCTAGGCACTGAAATCAGAGTCATGTCAGAACTGGCTCCAGGGGGGCCAATGCTCTATGAGAAAAACAGACAAATAAGTGAATCAAAACAGAGGCCGATGTAGATGGATGGGCAGACACTGAGTGGCCTCTGTTCCTTGTTTCCAGGCAACCTTTAAAGGCTGGATGGACATCATGTACGCAGCTGTCGATTCCCGGGAAGTGAGTCTCAGCCCGTGGTGACTACCGCCTCCCGCTCTGTGCCTCCCGCCCACATTAGTCTATTTGAAATGGGGTGAAGGTGGCCTTGGTACTGGAAAAGGCGATCACCCAGCAGTCTGGCACTATCCCCCCCGGAGCAGTGTCCAGCTGGCCTTCTGTTGGATATTTAAGCTGACCTAGTCTCCTAGGCTTCTCAAGTTCTTCCTCTGTTCACCGTTGAGGAAATTATCAGATAACCTCTAAAGGACCGTGCATGAGGGCGCTCCCTGGGCAGAGGCAGGGGCAAGGGCAGTGGCTAGCTAGAACAGTGGAATTTCAGGTACTGTCACGGCAGCCAGGTGGAGGAGATGGGTGCTGTTGGGGAAGGACCCTTCCCTGCTGGGGCACAAGACACTGCTGATGCCCTGCCCCATATCCCCTCAACCCACCTCTAAGTTCACTCTCATCCTTTGTTTCTTATTCTGTCTGAGATTTGATTTTCTTCAGTGCCTCAGAGCTGGCTCAGCAGCTCTTCCCCCAAGGGCAGAGGACTTCGAGTCTACAGGGGCAACCCTCACAAATAAGCTCTGGGAGTCTGTAGATAAAAGCTCTCACTTCCCTGTCCCTTGGAGGTACAAATCTGAAGTGTGTTCTACAGTCCTTAGAGCATGGAGTGCCTGTTGCCCATGGTAGTGGTGCTGCCTTTATCCTGTTCCTGCCTCCCCCTCTCTCACTTCTGCTTCCTGGGATCACCTCGCAAATAAGCCACCTGCAGCCAGGTCCTTGTCTCAGGGTTCTTTGGGGTAAACACAAGCTAAGATGCCCCCTCGTCCCCATGCCCCCACTTGTCTGCTCACAGGTGAACATGCAGCCCAAGTGGGAGGACAACGTGTACATGTACTTGTACTTCATCATCTTCATCATTTTTGGCAGCTTCTTCACACTCAATCTCTTCGTTGGGGTCATCATTGACAACTTCAACCAACAGAAAAAAAAGATAAGTGGGGCTTAGGCGTTTCTGTGGTAGTGATGAGTCTTAGACTTACCGTCGATCCCCGGGCCTCGTGACTGAAGCAACACTAGTCACAGCCCCCATGCCTGACCAGGAGCCCAATCTTGGCTTTTAGCACCAACACCGACCTTTGCCCCCTGATTGCAGGCTTCACCCCTGTCTGGGGTCTGGGCCCAGAAAGGACTGAAGGCTGCCATCTGGGGGCAATAACAGTGGTGTGTGTTATCCTATCTCTCTGCACTTAGGGGGCCAGGACATCTTTATGACAGAGGAGCAGAAGAAGTACTACAATGCCATGAAGAAATTGGGCTCCAAGAAGCCCCAGAAGCCCATCCCACGGCCCCTGGTGAGCCCCAGAGCTCGCCTCTCTAGCAGAAAGTGTCTGGAAATCCAACCTGACAGCCCATGCCTGTGCTGGTAGGCGTCTGGCCAATGCTCTCTGTGGAGGAGGAGATCTGGGTTGATTTTGAGGATGAGGTAATGAGAGTTCCCAGGCCCAAGGAAGAAAAGTCTGCAAGAAGCAACTCTGATCTTCTGGAGTGAACATACTCCTGCAGGTTTCCAGATAGACCTGTTTAGGGAAGTACTTGAGTTGCCCAACAGGCTTAAGTTTCCAGCACCAGATCAGGAACAGATTAGGCTAAATGATAGTAAGGATGGTTAGAGCCCTGAGATGAAACATTTGTGGTTATGCATTTTGATGTAGGTTGCAACGGATTGCCAGCCTCACCCCACATTCTACCCCATGCCTACAGGAAGACAGAGAGGAAATAGCCAAACCCAACCACCCTGGGATCCTGGGCCCAGTCATGGTCATGGTCAGGTGACACAATAGGAACCAAAAATTATCCTACTCTAGTGTTTAAAGACTGACCAAAACTTAGAGGCATACTCCCCTGTGATTCCTTTATTCAAAAAGATCCATGGCACAGTCCCATTAGCCCTTCCCCACACAAGGGCAAAACCTAAGGACCTTCAGCAAAGGTACAGGCCTTTCCCTAAATGAATCAGGGAGACATACATTCTGTTGGCCAAGACATTATAATTTCTAAATCAAGGCATGGGGTTTGCATAAGATACTAAAAACTTCATGAGCACAAAGTCTTAAAAACATTTACAGGAGGAGAAGAAAATGCTATGACCTTTCACATGCTTTACTTGGAAACAGTGGTCACAAATGTATTACTATTCTCCATTCTGATAAGAAGTGTTACAACGGGGAGTGATAAGATGTTCAGACCTCTGTAGGGGCAGAGGTGTCCTTCCAAATACCTCATAAGATCAAGATAACTGGGGTTGAGTTAGCCTGAGGGAGAGTCCCTAAGGCTCAGGGAGTATCCCTCCAATGTCCAGTGGGCAGGAACAGGCTCAAAATTAGAAGATGTAGGTGAAAGGCTGAGCCCAGCCAATCAGAGTCAAGCAGGGGTTACGGGAGAAGGATCCTAAGACCTAATGAGAAGCGAGCAGTTATGTCCCTGCTGACCTTTTCTGGTGGCTGGACTGATGTTGAATCCACATTTGAACAGACACCAAGGTGTTCTGTGCTGGGGTCAACCCTTGGCAAAATCATGACAGTTTTGGGTACCCTTCCCTACATACTTACTCCATCTCTCTATAACATCTCAGCTTCTCCCCTCTCATCAGCCAATCCCACAGGCCACCTCCAGCTTCCTCCTCTCAAGGAAGACAATTTCCTTGGGACAGGGTGAGCTGCATTTCCAAAAGGGACCCTGGAAAGGACACTATCTTAATATAAAGGTAGGAACCTAATGCTGAAATTCCAGGCACTGCAGTAGGAGTGGAAGTCAGTGGTTGGGCAGGAAGACCTACAACAAAATCATCACGTCTCCTAATCAAGCCATCCCCAAGGTCCTCCAAGGTTGGCCCTGGAGGAGGTCTTCCATACGGATAAGCAAAGTGAGACCTCATAGCCCAGCTGTGTTCCTGACATTAGCCATCCCTTTGAGTGGGAGGGGGTGTATATTACTAACTAACTAACTATCCACACTATAATAGCTTTAGTGGAGGAACATGGCTCTCTCCTTAATATTCTGGTCCAGGCACAGCAAACATTATTTCCTTTGTTCCCTTTAGCATAGCTGAGGCAAGGCTGGAACATTTAAACAAGACTTTGAGGTTTAGGGATACCAAAAGGGAAACTAGCAGATCAGGGCCCAGGCGGCAATTGCATCTGGCTGCTCTCCAGGGCCCACGAGCCTTGGCCCATCCTAGCTCCTGGCCAGCATCCATATGGCAGGCAACGTCTTGGCACCCACCCCACAGTGGGACCAGCCTGATCATCTGCCCTCCACAAAGTCCAAGCAATAAGAGAAATGCCCACTCCCACCTAAGACTCACCTTCCCAGCTCCAGTTTCCTCCTCACTAGATTATTGGCACTGGAAAGGCCATCTTCTTCCCTGAGGGGTCCCAACAGGTTGAGCTGGTCAGGTAAGCTGAGCATTGGCACAGGACTCTGCTCCACAGGTGCATGGGTGCCAGTTCATGGCAGGGCCAGCCTCGGATGACATAGGGACCTCCAACACAGGCATGTACATACTACTCCTTGCCACACGTGAATCCCAAGTTCTAAATCTTATGCTTCATCCATAGCAGAGCCTAAGGCTTCCACAAGACTGGGAAATTTTATTCTATAATGTTCCCTACTATAGAAATCACTAAAATCAGGTTTCACATACTCCACTTTATAGGAAAATAATAGGCTCCAGAATATCGCATCATCAGTCACCCACTTCATCATCTCTGAGAGCCCCGAGGGTTGCAAAGAAGTGATCCCTGCCCACAAGCTAAGCCAAGAGCAGCTAGAGAGCCGCTCCACTCCCCAGCAGCTGAATATCCAGGGCAAACTTGATGCCCAGAACTTAGTAATGTTGCCTGCTCTGTTTAGTTAGAAGTCATGAATGGGCCTCTTTTTTTTTTTTTTTTTTTTTTTGCCATTTTCAGTGATGAAATGAAAGCTATTAGTGGCTCAGCATCCCAGAAAAGACATAAGCCAGCAGCTATACCTGGAGCCAGACCCACCCTGATTCTTTGCTCAAACCCTGCAGGGTAGCAACCCATCCCCACCATGAAGCAGAAAGCAGGAACCAGCCCTGTCACAGCCCTTCTCCCCTTTGTGGCTCCTGGGAGCTCCCTGGTGAGACTCATGACAGGTTCCTTTCTCCCTCACAGCCGCTCACGCAGAGCCCTGTACACAGTACACATTCAGGAAGTGCCTTTTGTACAGAATTAAATGTAATCAACCTAGTGGAGTGGCTTTATAATTCTGTTTGAAGTGTGTGTAATTCAGAGCTGTCCGTTCTGTCATCCATTCATTCATCTGCCTATTGATCATCTGTTGCATTCCAGATACTATGCAGACCCTGGGGATAGGGCAGTGAGAGATGTTCCTGCCCTCACAGAGATGACAGTTCAGTGAGACAGGAAAACAATTAGTAAAAATCACACACATATTAATTCACAGGCTGGAGAAATTGCCAAGGGAGAAAGAATGGCGTGAAGAGCAAAGGGTACATAGGACTAAGCCTTGAGGAACTCTAATATCTAAAGGTTGAGTAAAGAAGACTCTAAAAAGAGCAGACAGAAAGGCAAGAAGAGAACCAGGGAAGTAAGCCCTCTGGGAACCAAGAAAAGAGAGTTTCAAGGCAGAGGGGGCGGTAAGCGATGCCAAACCAGTATGTTGGACGTTACGAGTGATCTTAACAAGCACCATTTCAATGGCAGGATGGGAACAAAAGCTATGTTGGAGGCTGAGGCGTGAATGGGAAACAGTGATTGCACACAACTCCTTCAAGAAATTTAACTGTGAAGTGAAGAGAGAAGTAGGCTGGTAGCTGGAGAGAGATGTGAGATTCAGGAAGATTTTTCTCTAAGTTAGGAAAAACTAGGTCATTAGAGATTTAGGTAAGGAACCGAGAGCTAATAGCCAAGAGTGGCCAAGTGTGGCCAAGAGTCTCACTCATCAGTAATGAAGCAGAGGGACCAGGAGGTCAGTAAGTGGTAGCGATGAAGAGGGGGCAAAGGAAGGCTAACTTGAAGACACAGGCATCAGAGGAGGAAGGGTTTTACAAGACACAGGAGGAGCAAAGGTCTGGGAGTGACAATGGGGAACAAGAGGGACCTCAGCTCTGCCCCCAGCCCTAGGGTCCATGGCATGAGGAGAGTGAGCAGCCACTGAGTAGGAGGAGAAGTTTGCAGATCAAGGCAGGTGAGTTCCACAGAGCTCAGAAGTGTCTGAGAAGGTGAGGGTGGAGGATGAGATTGGAATCAAGAGCTCACAGACCAGTAAGATGTTAACAGCACAGGAAAGTCTAGAGGGCCACACCAGGAAAAATTTTTTAAACACCATAAAAATAGCCCCCTAAAAATGATCTCTTGGTTGTCCAGACCACTCTGCCTCTCTCCAAGAATGCAAACAACCAAGACCTGCTTAGACATCTGCACAAAATGAATCAGCTATATGTATGCATATATCCCCATATCCCCTCCATCTTGAGCCTCCCTCCCATCCTCCCTATACCACCCCTCTAGGTCATCACAAAGCACTGAGCTTATCTTCCTGTGATATGCAGCAGCTTCAAGGCTATGGGGATTTAGGTGGCCCAGAGAAAGGACTGGAGGGGCACTGCAAGTGGAGGGAAGAGCGTGGACAAGGACAAAGTGCCTAGTGACTTCGTGGGGCCAGGAGAGGCAATGAGGTAGAAACAACTAAGAGTGAGATTTTGGAGGGTTAGGATTCTGCTTCTGTTGGGATGTGGAGTGTGAGGGAGACAAAAGAGACAGACTTTAAAAACCCATCTGTGAAGAACACAGCCTCTCCAGATGCCTGGTTTATGTTGCTAAAAGGCCTGATGTACCATCTCTTGTTTTCTCAGAACAAGTACCAGGGCTTTGTCTTTGACATCGTGACAAGGCAGACTTTCGACATCATCATCATGGTCCTCATCTGCCTCAACATGATCACCATGATGGTGGAGACTGATGAGCAGAGTGAAGAAAAGACAAAAATCCTAAACAAAATCAACCAGTTCTTTGTGGCCGTCTTCATTGGCGAGTGTGTCATGAAGATGTTCGCCTTGAGGCATTACTACTTCACCAATGGCTGGAATGTATTTGACTTAATTGTCGTGGTCCTTTCCATTGGAAGTAAGTGGGCATCGCATGTGGTGGGGACACCCAGCCTCTACTTGGTCTTGTTTTGGCTGCTCTTTCAAAACCAAGGGGACAGCTAACAAACTTTTAAAAACCTACGTTGTATGTTAGAGGAGCCCAGTATTTGCTGCTTTGCAAGAGCAGCAGATTTAAAATGCCCCGGGCCTCTCAGTGAAATGCAGAGGTTCCACTAGCCTTCTCCATGCTGCCGTGAAGGGTATTCAGGCACCTACTGTGTGTGCAGCCATCGCCAGAAATTTGGGAGCCGATAGGGAACAATCACGCACAAGAAAACCTAAGATGATGAAGTTTCCAATGGGTCTTATCTTTATGGCCTTCAAAGCAGAGAGTGGGTGCTGTGGTGTGAGGTGAGTCATAAAATACTTTCTGGAAAAGGAGGTGGTTGCCAGAAGAGTGAGGAAAGACCAGGAGGAGATTGTTCAAAGGAGATTCTTAAGTCAAGGGTCTGGAATTAAATCTCTGTATAACTGTCCACTTAGGGAATATGAGTGACAGTAAAGTCAAGGGACCAATGCCAAGAGATCAATGCTATTATGACCTAGTCTGGGTGTTGTTGAATGACAGGCTCAGTATTTGGGGGCCAACGGTGTTCAGAGAAAATGAATGGAGTCAGAGGTTAAAATGGGGATTGGAGCCACCATAATTGAGTGTTTGCTGAGTTCTGAGCACTGGGCTGGGATCCACGGATCTCCACAGCAGCCCTGGGAAGGAGTGTTACTATACTTATTTTATACATTTAATATGGAGCCTCAGAGATTAAGAAAGTTATGCAAGGTCATATAGTTTGTAAAGGGTGGAGCTGAATTTAGACCATGCTAATATTCTTTTTAATAAACTAACAGCCTCCTACCAAAGACCAAGATACCGTCCCTGGCCTTCGTGTGGTTTAGCCAAAGTTGGATCCTATAAAGGCCAAATCCCAGCACACCAGGTTTACTTTGCTTTGTAAATATATCCTGACCTATTATATCATGACCTCCTTACTTTTCATGTCAGGGCATAGCTGTAGATTTTATTTTCCATTGATTTGCTATCAAGAGCTAATAGCATCTGAATACAACAAAAGCAGCACTTAATCTCTCTATCCTGGTGCTGAAACACAGCCTTGGGTTGTGTTTGTTTGGGGAGTTTAAATTTATTTTTGTTTTGTTTTATTTTCCTATTGCTGCTGGGTTTTCCAGGGGCGGGGTGGGGGAGGTTTGTTTTGTTTGTTTGTTTGCCTTCCAAAGTGAGAGACTCTAAAGGCCATTTTTAATTTTATATTAGAGAAGGGAGCTTGCTTATGTGACTTCCCATATCAGTACTATAGAAATAAAATATACTCAGAGTACTCCATTCTATTATGGGGACACCTTAACTACCAGTTCCTATGACCTACACAGAAACACCCGTCACTGGACAGAAATCACTCATAACGACAGCTCGAAAACAAGTGCAAGAACCCACTAGCCATTCTTCCACTCTCCCTCCCTCTCCCCTTCTTCCTTTCCACCTGTAAGACATGTATTGATTGTCTAATTGTTACAAGTATGAAGACTCATTCTCCCTTGTAAAGGTAGGCTAGTTGGCTGGCAGAATCTTAGTAGATTATAAAAACACATATGTATCTCACACTATGGGAAAATGCCCCAGTTAAACTGGACTTTAAGAGAGGGGCTTTCATAAAGATTTCATAATACAAAATTATAATTATCCCAATTCTCCTCCATTTCCTTCCTCCTTCCAACACAATACTGTGACCACCCATATTCATAGGACAAAAGGCGAGTAGGAGAATGGAATCAAGGGCACCCTGGCAAGGAGAGAGAGCTTCTATCGTACCCCTCACCATTTCTCCCGAGAGGTTTTGAATCCTGTTTGACCTAAAGGCCTTGCCTAATCTTTGGTGGTCTTAACAGGCCTCCACAGGTCCCCAAGACCAAGTTTCACAAATCTTCAAGTTAGATATCACATAGGGAGATATACACACTCTTGTTCATAGTTCGGGTTAGGGGGCTATAAATGACCTTAAACTAGCCCATCTCTAGGCCCTAACACAGAGTTCAAACACAGCTGGAAATGAAAGAAACAAATAAAATCTATTATGCAGACAGCTGGCCATTCAAAACCATTCTGTTTTAGCTGTCAGCAAGGTGCCCAAGTCCTCAGGCCCCTTATAATTAATACTAGGCTCTGTACAATTATCCACAGGCCCATGTGCCAGGAACTGAGTCAGTCTTCGCAGTAGGAGATAGGGAGATGAATCACAGTGGGTCCCAGCCTTCACAGAGCACAGGACCAGGGTGGAAGTAAAGGCATGACCCAAAGGCTGAATTCTCAGGAAAGAGCCGGGTCTATGTTACAGACGGAAACAGACAATGGACTGTGAGCATGTGGAACAGGGTGCAATCACTTTCAGCTGAACTAGGCTGCAGAAATTGGGTTTTGACCACGTAGGTTGACTAAGAATGTATCTGGATGGAGGGAAAGATAAGAACATGGTGGGAAAGGTGAGACTTACTCGAGGGAGACAGGATTTATGCAATGGACACTTACTGAGCCCCTACTTTATGCCATCCACTGTGCCAGGCTCAGAGGGTCCAGAGTCCCTGAATATGGGTGCTCACTTGGAGGTCCATACCAGGCAGAGAAGAGGGGGTGTGATCCAGTCAACTTTGTCAGGGCTCATGGTTGGAAGTACTAATTAGATCATTTCCCCTCACTTTTAAAGGCCTGGTGTTTTCTGCAATTCTTACATCACTTGGAAATCTATTCTCCCCAACGCTTTTCCGAGTCATCCGCCTGGCCCGGATCGGCCGCATCCTCAGGCTGATCCGCGGGGCCAAGGGCATCCGCACGCTGCTCTTCGCGCTCATGATGTCCCTGCCCGCCCTCTTCAATATTGGGCTGCTGCTCTTCCTGGTCATGTTCATCTACTCCATCTTCGGCATGGCCAACTTCGCCTACGTCAAGTGGGAGGCTGGCATTGATGACATGTTCAACTTCCAGACCTTCGCCAACAGCATGCTCTGCCTCTTCCAGATCACCACGTCGGCAGGCTGGGACGGGCTCCTCAGCCCCATCCTCAACACGGGGCCTCCCTACTGCGACCCCAACCTGCCCAACAGCAACGGCACTAGAGGGGACTGTGGGAACCCCATCGTGGGCATCCTCTTCTTCACCACCTACATCATCATCTCCTTCCTCATCGTGGTCAACATGTACATTGCGGTGATTCTGGAAAACTTCAATGTGGCCACGAAGGAGAGTACGGAGCCCCTGAGCGAGGATGACTTTGACATGTTCTACGAGACTTGGGAAAAGTTCGACCCGGAGGCCACCCAGTTCATTACCTTCTCTGCCCTCTCAGACTTTGCAGACACGCTCTCTGGCCCCCTGCGGATCCCAAAACCCAATGGGAATATATTAATCCAGATGGACTTGCCCTTGGTCCCTGGAGATAAGATCCACTGTTTGGACATCCTGTTTACCTTCACCAAGAATGTTCTGGGAGAATCTGGGGAGTTGGATTCTCTGAAGGCAAATATGGAGGAGAAATTTATGGCAACTAATCTTTCAAAAGCATCCTATGAACCAATAGCAACCACCCTCCGGTGGAAGCAAGAAGACATTTCAGCCACTGTCATCCAAAAGGCCTATCGCAGCTACGTGCTGCACCGCTCCATGACGATCGCCAATCCCCCGCCTGTGCCCAGGGCTGAGGAGGAGGCTGTGCCACTCCCAGATGAAGGCTTTGTTGCATTCGCGGCAGATGAAAACTGTGTGCTCCCAGACAAATCTGAAACTGCCTCTGCCACATCTTTCCCACCATCCTACGACAGTGTCACTAGAGGCCTTAGCGATCAAGTCAACTTAAGCACATCTAGCTCGATACAAAATGAAGGGGAGGCTGCCACTAAGGAAGCCACTGGGCCCTAGTGAGGACCCTCCAGCATGGGCACGTCCAGCTCTGATGTATCCTTCTGCTCTGTGACAACTTACCACCACCGCCTCACCAACGCATGCCACTGGTCACAATGTCAGAATGGGGCAGGGAATACAGTTGGTACCCACCTTTGGAGAAACCCTCACACACTAACAAGAGTCAGAAGCCAAGGGCATTTCCGCTGTGACTTCCCTTTTAATTTTCAATATCAGATGATGGGTTCCCTTACTTTCCAGAAAATGTCCCTGGAACATTTTATTTTGATGGTGACCAGAGCTTATATTTACCAAGACAAACACCTCAGGACCAGAATTTCCAAAGATACATGGCAAGGATGTTGCTAAAGGTCCAAGGTCATCCTCTGTGAAACACCACATAGAGACTGGCAGTGTTATTTAGGATTTTGCATGACTGCATGCTGAGAGCTGCCGGACAGCTGCTCCAGCCCAGGGTAATACCTGTGGTCTATGTCATGAAAGGCCTCTGAGATACCCATTAAAATTAATATTTTTAAAGGTATGTCAAAACCAATGTTATATCCTAAAGCATCATTTTAAAAAATTATGTGACACTGACATGTCATAAATCACGTCTCCTTCACTTTCAGGGTTCCTGATATTTTGCAGTTTGGGTTCAGGCTGGGTAGGCAGGAAGGAGCATTGTCCTGGGAGCCTGTTCTCATCCTAACTAACTCTCCCACTGCTTGCCTGGCTGACCTGGGCCAAACTCATTCCCCTCTGAACCACTTCCCCATGGTGGCGGAGGGCAGAATGGACAGTCTTTGCAGCCTTTGCATTTCATGTTGTAGAACTCAGTGATGCCCTGTCCCAATTCAGACAACGAAAATACTCTCCCCTGAAGCGGCAATGGCCAGACCTTTCTGCTGTATGGCCAAAAGACAGCTTTTGAATATATTCTAGAGGCTGTTTCACCTCTCATAGACTTAAGGATGGAGGTTTTCACATTCCCCTCGGACCAGGACTCCATAATTAGTATAATCAAAAATAAAGGAACATTTTGAGAAAGATGATCTGGGAGACAAAAGGTAAGGCCAATACTTTCTTTAACTCATCCTACAAATGTTTTTAAGTACCTATTATATGACAGGCACTGCTCTAAGCACAAGACACAATGAGAGTTAAGCCCCAAAAGATTCACTGGATTTATGCATTGAATGGTGGAAGGGTTGCCAAGGGATGATATTCAGGCCAAAGTCACATGGCAGGTCTTGAGATGAAAGAGATTAAGAAGTTCGTGTGATAGCATAAGACATAAAGGGTCTTAATGAGAGCCATGATCGTCTATTAACTCTTGGGACATTCCTTGCCATGATGACAAGGCTCAGGTCAATTCATTGATAAGTATTTTATCGCTTCATAAGATTTCCCGTTTATTCTATTACAAAGACTAAAGACTGGTCCCCCTGACAGGCTTCATGGACACAGATTTTTCTGGGGCCGCACAGAAAAATCTATCCTTTCTCTATCGCAGTTGGCCCAGCAGAGGCCAAAGAGGCTTTCGAAATGCTTATTGGGGTTTGCAAGCACCCACAGAAGCAGGTTAATAAGATGATGATGGAATAGCTGAGGGCACAGGCTGACCCAGTACAGATCAGCTGTTCTCTGGATGCTTGGTTTGTATCTAAAAGATGAGTTCAACCAAATGGCACTGGACCAGAGAGCACACATATTCACTGTGCAGCTACTTCAACGGCTAAATCTCATGCAGCCGATGAAAATGCCCTCGGAGAGGATGCTTGCCCAAGTGTTTATAAGACAGCTGGGTGGACAGAGAGCTTAGGGAGTGGCTTACTTTTACAATGTTTTGTGGAAGACTTAAATGTACCCAACCATCAGACTAGTTTTATTAAGTAGATGATATTATTCTCAAATATATTCTTGTTACATATTTTGTCCCAGCTTGTGAGTTGAATTGTGTCCCCCGCAAAAGATAAGGACCCCTACCTAAAACTGTATGGTACCTAGGAATCTGACCTTATTTGTACTTAAAATCAGTTCCAGGTGTATCTATATTTGAAAGGCAAATCTATAAACGTTTTAGAAGATAATATAGGAAACTATGTGACCATAAAATTTTAAAAAGGCTGATAAACTTGACTACATTAAAATTTAGAACATAAATTCATGAAAATAGATCATTAAAAAGAATGAAAAGGCAAGCTGTCAAGTGGATAAAATAAATAAAACACATCCAACAAAAGTCTAATATTCAGAGATTTTTATTAACATCTATAAATCAATACAAAATAGACAACACAGTAGGAAAAATGGCAAGAGATTTGAAAAGGCACATCACAAAGGAGGAAACCTGAATAATCAATAAGCATATGAAAGAGCACACAATCCTAATTAGTAATCAGGGAAATTCAAATTAAAACCATAGTGAAATATCACTACACACCTATCAGATTTATAAAAGTTTTAGAATCTAACAAATATCAACTGCTGGCAAAGATGTAGAGCAACAGGAAGTTTAATGCACTGCTGGAGCATGTAAATTGGTACAACCATTTTGCAAAACAGTTTAACTTAAACTTTTTACATATACTCGTGACTTGGGTTTTCCACTGGTAGGTATGAAACCTAGAGAAATCCATGCACACATGCTCTAGGAGACATGAACAAGATTTCTTATTATCATTGTTCATAATAGACCCAAATTAGAAACAACCTAATGTCCATCAGCAGTAGAATAAATTAATAAATTGTGGTACATTTTTAAAATGTAATTTTATGTGGTAATGAGAGTGAGATATAGCCTTGTACAAGTTTATGGATGAATCTTAAAAACGTAATATTGAGTGAAAGAAGCCAGTCACCAAACTATATATACTATATGATTTTATGAGGTTCAAAATCAGGCAAAATTAAATATACTGTTTAGGGATGCATAAAGAAAAGCAGGGATTTGTCCATTAAAGGCAGTGTAGAGGTTAGTAATAGGTGGAAGGAGGCATTGTGACTAGATCTCTGGCAATGTTCTAATTTCCCCCCTAGGTGGTTCTCTTTATAAGTGCTGTCTTTATAACCATGTGTTAAGCTAAGCATATATATCTAATTGCAGTTTTCTGTGTGTGTGTTATAGCTCACAAGTTAAATTTTTTGAATAGCTTAGGTTAGATTCTCCTCCCTCTTCACAGAAGTAGTCACTATCTGCTGCTTTGAATTGTGGTGTTTCTGTCTTGGACTTGGATTATCTGAGCTGAGTTGTAAAAGGATTAGGAGTTCTATCGTAGATAACAGAAAAGAAAATTCTAGAGAAAGGGAACTTTCGACTATCAACCTTATTCAATAACGATCATCTCTCACAAGTATTATTTCAGTAGCCTTACAGCTTGCCCCCATTTCTACTCTTGTCCCCAGCAGTCTATTCTCAAACAGCAGCCAGAGCTCAAAATCCACCCGTGGCTTCTATGTACTCCAAGTAGACGTTATTACCATGGTTTTACATAATTTAGCCCTTACTCCTCTCTGACCTCATCTTCACCCCAACTCTCTGTGCTTCAGCCACACTGTCTTCCTTGCTGTTCCTTACACACACCAGGCATGCTCTTGCCTCAGGGCAAAGGCCCTTGGAACTTGCTTTTCCTTCAGCCATTATATCCACATAGGTCACTCCCACATTTTCTTCAGTTCTTCCCTTACCAACCTATCTAATTACCAGCCCCATCCAGCACTTACTGCGCTCTGATATGTTATATATGTACTTTCTCATTGCCTGTCTTCCCCACTAGAATGTAAGCCCTGTGAGAGCATGGACTCTACTTGCTCACGGATGTACCCCCAGCACCAAAAACAATGTCAAAGTAAATTCACGATATTTGGCTAATTTTTTCTTCTTAATCTGTCCAAAGTTAGCTCCTCATGGCCCAGTACCCAAAGGCCAGCCATACCATGGACAATAGCATAGGATAAACATGTTAACTTCAATAAAAATCTCTATTTAGAAAAAGAGGAATTCCTGGCAGTCTAGTGGTTAGGACTCTGAGCTCTCACTACCAAGGGCCTGGGTTCAATCCCTGGTCAGGGAATTAAAATCCCGCAAGCTGCGTGGCACAGCCAAAAGAACAAAAACATTTAGAAAAAGAGAAACCACATCCAGAAGTGCCAGTCCACAGTATACCTGGGAGTATGTACTGCTGGCCTTGACAGTGGAAGGATTTCTTGGTCCTGCTTCTGGGAGCATTCCTCATCCACTGTCTGACTCCCTCATGAGACAGGAGCACTGGGAAGCAATTTCTTCTTACAACAGCTTATTGTACTTTCTGTTGGTTACCAGTGAGCCCTGGAAACTGTTTTCAGGTTTGAGCAATCTTGGGCTGTTATTTCCCTGGACTGAAGTTTCTGTGGCAATACAACTCCCTTGAAACACTAGTATGATTACTATCTCTTGCATTTTACCAACTCATTAGATCTTGTCAGGTTATGGTCCTTCAATCTAGAATCGGGACTGGATATTACTGCCTTTTAGCAATAGATGATTTGCCCTCCTTCACCCCTCAGCTGAATTGCCTGCATCCTGGCCTCAGGCAGCCACCATACAGAAATATTGTTTAAAAAAAAAAAAGAATTGGCTTGGGTGTAGAGGCACAGCTTACCCGCCCCTACCCCAGTCTGTATTCCACTGGACAGCTCTTTAAATTGGAGTAATATCTCGTTTGCCCTGTAAGAGTACAGGGACAGGATCCCTTGAGGGAGTGTGGGAGGAGGGGAGAGTGTCAGGTTTCTCCCAGCTCCCATGCTTACCTCTATCGCTGTATTTCCAACCATCAGTATGCTGGTAAATTGTTTAACATTTAGCTCTTCACAAGAAAAAAGAAATCCCTTATTTGTAGCATATTCTGATTTATCTGATGTAAATACTCGCACCATGGCCCACGTCAAGCTACCGATGTGACATCCCTGAAGGCAGATTTGGGAAGAGATGTCGACCTGGGTCAGTATAAGCTGGCTCCAGCACACCAGTTTCCAACCTCCCTGCTTTTCCTCCACCATTATTAGCTTGGGACAGAAACCTGTTTCTTCTACTGTCCAAGGCATGATTATAAGATCTTGGGTTGCTGGCCATAGTTAGAAAAGGCCTCTCTTTCCGCTTTCATATGAGCCAGTTTTGACAACTCTTTTTTTGTGTGCCTTTACTAAGCCTGCAAGAAGTAGCCCACACCTTTCCAAATTCTGTAGATTTTTCTATCAAGGTCCTTCAACTCCTCCTGTGAGAGGTAGGTGGTCTGAATCTCCAGATATAACAAGCTACAGCTAAAAAGCATAATAGAAGTTTCCAGTGTCCCACCCCATTTCATCTCGGCCAATGTCGCACTTTAAGGTCTATTAATATTAATTAACCAGTTTCCATGTATCAATTTCTGTGTTGGTAAGAGTTATTTGGTTACAAGCAACAACCCATTCTAGCATAAAAGAAATGTACTGGGACTTCCCTGGTGGCAAAGTGGTTAAGAATCTGCCTGCCAGTGCAGGGACATGGGTTTGAGCCCTGGTCCGGGAAGATCCCACATGCCGCGGAGCAACTAAGCCTGTGTGCCACGACTACTGAGCCTGTGCTCTAGAGCCCGTGAGCCACAAATACTGAGCCTGCGTGCCACAACTACTGAAGCCCGTGCGCCTAGAGCCCGTGCTCCGCAGCAAGAGAAGCCCCCTCTCACTGCAACTAGAGAAAGCCCTCGTGCAGCAACAAAGACCCAACGCAGCCAAAAATGAATAATAAATAAATTTATTTTAAAAAAAACAAGAAATGTACTGGAAGGCTATGGGGAAGTTCAGAAAGAAACTAAACACTGAACACTCAGCAAGTACAGCAGCAAAGGCTGGTCAGGTTTCTGGGTATTAGGCATGAATAGACAATCTCTTCATGGAGCCAGGACCAATCAGTTCCTACTTCCCCCCCACCCCCACCCCACACCCCTGCCGCCAGTGTCCAGATAGGATTCAGATTCCAAGGAGAGAACATCTGATTGGCCCAGCTCCAGCAAGAAAAGGGAGGGGCATTTTGATTGACAGCTCCAGCAAGACTGCAGTCAATTATCTCTTCCCACCCCTTATGCCCACCTTCCCCCCAAAAACGTTAAGGCACTGTTACCAAATGGAAGAAGGAGGCTAGGCAGACAAAAATGCCTGATGAGTGTTACAAACTTCGAGTTAAATTCATGTTTTGTAAAGATCACTCTGGCAACAGTGACAAATTACAGAGAAGTTGAAGTTGGAAGCAGAGAGATTAAGGAGGGGGTATGCCAAATGGATTTTTGAGTTTCTCATGCGCATTGACTAAAAGTCACCAAGTCTGCTCAGGTAGAAGCCCCACAGCATGGACAGGGGTGCCAGCTTCCATCTTCACCTCTGGTGACAGGTCCAAGCCCTTTTCCTCCAAATAAATGCTCCCTAGGACCCAAATATCAGTCATGTACTCTGGCTCTGGAAAATCACTCATATACTGCCTGAAGTGGAATATGTTTGAGGTGTGTTCTCCTGAGAAGCCCCAGAGGAATCATCATCCAAGTGAGTTCAGGCAGAGAAAGCCCAGATTTGCCTGTGGGCATCAAATCTATACCAAGAAAATTTGTGTCTACTGTTGACCCTTTAAAACACCAGTTCTGACCGTAGAACCAACAACCACAACAAAACTTGGTCAACATGGTTCATTGTACAAAGATAACAAATTCTAAAGGAGTATGCGTGAAGAGGACTCTTTTTTCTTTCCTGAGCAGAACTGAGTTAATTGATTATTAGAAATGTGGCTGCTCTTGCTTACAGATTTAATCATATTACAAAGTAATATAAAGATATGTGTGTGTGTGTGCCTGTCGAATATTGATGCTTCTTGTAGTTAGAACAGCGAGCCCAGAACCACTTGGAAGCTGACGATGTCTGCAAATGACCCATACAGAAATACTCAACTCATCGGCTAAGCAATTTGGTGCTCTGAACCAAGCTCTGGATGAGGGCAGAAAGTCCCACTTTGATTCCAGACCTTCTCTTGCTCACATGTCACAACCTCTCTGAAAACCTTCTTTATCTATACAATGGGAATAAAGATTCCTGCCATGCTGAACTCACCAAGGAGGTTTAATGGAGATAAAAAATGCCTTCTCTGCCCACTGAAAGAAGCAGAAAGATAAAGGGGGAGAAATAAGAGAGCCCATCCTGCCACATTGTGTCCCAGGGTGGTCCTCACATAGGGCAATGCTGCACCCCTCCCCCACTGAGTATGTATAGGGGTGTTGGGTGGGAAACACTGTGCTTCACATGCAAAGGAACATCTAACCACACGCAGGGTCCTCCCTGGACAAAACCAGCATGTTGGTGGTCAGGATAGAAAGTAGCTCCTCCAAAATCCACTATGGGAAGCCATGTTTGGATCCTACTGTTTTGACTCTGTAGCAGGTACTATTGGTGCCCCACACCACATTCCTTGCCTCATTTGATTTTGAATAGAACTATGCAACTTTTTGTCTCAGGGCTTTCTCCAAAGCCACTGGGCTTTTCCCCACACAGGCATCGCAGCCCAGAAGTGCAGGGTGAAGGGGAGATGTTGACAACCTTGAGGACAGTCCTTAACCAATGCAAGACAAGAGTTGGAAGATAAATTAATATCCTACCCTCCCATACCAGGGAGGAACAATTCTGAGTCAAGTTTCTCAGAGAATCCATAGAAAGTCTGAGCCCTCGTTGTAGGGCCAGTCTTTCACAATCCTGAGAGCAAGTGCCCCCTTAACTTTTAACTCTCTAGGCTCACCCTACCCCTGCCCTGCCCAGTTGCTCACAGCACTAACCATTTTGGGGGGAAGTTTCTCCCTTCCTTAGCTAATTCTGTCTCTGCTTCTTCACTTTTGCCTCCTGGAATCACCTCTGAAATAAACCTGCCCCCAAATCCTTGTCTCAGCTCCTGATTTGAGGGAAGACAAATTAAGACAAACTCCAAGATAGTCCCCTGCTCAGTATTAGGAAACTGTTTTCTCATGCCATCCACACATCCATCATCCCATCTGCAGGCTTGCTGTATATGGCTCCTGGACAAAGGTCTGCAGGAAAGGAATCACTTCCCCTAGGTTACACGGGGTGCGCAAAGGGTCCCACCCAGAAGTGATACTGTCATCTCTCCTCCTAGCTCCCTACCCATCACCCACCTGCTTCTGACTGATGAGACAGTTAAGGCTCCTCTCCCCACCTTCTCAAGCACTACTGAAGATTTGATTTTGGTGATAACTGCCTTGGGAGCAAGTAGATCCTTGCCTCCCCGTCAAAACTGTTCTACAATGAATAAAAGTTTAATTACAAGCTTGAGTTTCAGTTTGTCACCACGTCTTGTAAACTGACAAGATTCTTGACAAGTCCACAACCTCTTATGGCCCCCTTTTCCATCAGTTTATTGTATTGGGCTACTTTGACGTTCTACAACTTGCAACAAGACTCTCCAAACTGGGCCTTTACCCAGAAGTTGTCATGGTGCCTTTTTCTGGCACACAGCATTATATTGGGTTGGCCAAAAAGTTTGTTCGGTTAGTGAATACATTATTCAATCAAATTCTTGGTGAAAATGCAAAATGTGTCTTTTAGTTTTACTTAAAACCGAACGAACTTTTTGGCCAACCCAATACTACATGACTATTGGTTAACAAGGAGCTTGGCTTGTGCCACTCAGAGCAGCAGAGGACTATGGGAGAAACTCCCCGGCTCCCTCCTTGGTGTCCACCCCATAAAAGAAATCAATGAGCAGCCAAAGCTCTCTCCTGACCACTGAAAAATAAGGGGTCAAACTGGTGGCTTCATTCCAGTGGCATCATTATGTGTGGACTGTGATGCCACCTAAGTCACCCACTGTCCCTTCTTTGGACAGAGCCTGCACCATGTTTTACATTGTTCTAAATCTCTCTGGATAGGGATCTCTTCGAGGACAATACCGAGCACTTCTAGATGTCCTTATCCTGCCAGTTGAAACATTTCCTGCAGCAACCAGTTCTCAAAATCCCTCCTTGGATCTCTCCCAAGAGAATCTATAGACTAAGACAAACTTCTCCCACAACACCCTGCCATGGTGTGGAGAGGACTGCTGTGTCCATCCTGGTCCTCCAAGAGCTGATGTCAGGTCAGAACTAGATGTGCAAGAGATTTACCGGGAGAAACATTTATAAAGAATAAAAGGAAAGGAGCAAGAGTCGGCAGAGAGAGCCTCAGACTGCGATGCAGGTCTGCCACTGTGAAAGGAGAGAGGGAAGGAAGGAAGATGAGACAGGAAGAACCTCAGACTACAGTGCACCTCTGAGAAAGTCGCAGCCAAGTTGGTGGGCAGTCCCAGAAAAAAGACTGCCCAGTGAAGTGTTCTTTGTTAGGCAAGAATGGCCCAGCTCTTGTTCCCCCACCATCTTTAGTCATGGATGGGAGCAGCACAGGGAGAACATAGCTTCTGCATAAATGTTACAGTAGATCCTGAAGGTGCCACAGTTGGAGGTCACCAGAGCAGATACTCAGAATATATTGTCTGAGAATCCTGAGGCCTCTTGGACCAGAAAAGATGTTTTCTGTTTAGATCTAGCAACACCTCCTCCCTGAGTGCCCACAGTCATCATGGATTGCCCTGAAGCAGAGGCACCATTCAAGAAGCCCCCACACAATAATTCTGATATTTTTCCAGATCAGTACAGAAAAGTAGGCTTACCTCCTCCCCTCTTGCAGGGACGGTGCCTTCTCTTCTAGTACTGTTCACCAGGGTGGGGACTCGAGTGAGGCAAGCAAGGTGCCCTGGGCACAAAATTTAGGGAAAGTGCTCATTCTCAAGTGCTGATCTTGCACTTGCATAAACCTGAGAATTAAATTTTGCACGTTGACACCTTTTTGCCTCATCCTGGTTCACCCCATGACTGCTGCTTCTAACCTACCTACTGATCTCTGAAGTCTCATCAGCAGTAACAGCCTGAGGATATTCTCCACCATTCATCAATGTGACGGCTACTGGCTCACTGTCCCCAACCCTATTCCTGTCCTCAGTTCCAGAATGGTTTGTCCAATACACAGTTTTCTCAGATCCAATGATCATATCCTCCACCCTACATTTGCTACCTACTCGGTGGTCATATCCTGAACCTTGTCATCACTATCAGCAACACCAGTCATATAATTTTGCCAACTATCCCCTCTCCAGTACGCTTACCTTATTAGCTCCACCGAAATAATTCTTCAAATGCTGTAGGTCTTCCATCCTTTGCCTTTCCATCACTCCCATTCTCTCCTTACCCACTCTGATGTCATGGTCTACCTTGATAATCACATGCTTCCGAACACTTTCAAATCTTTTGTCACTTTCTCCTGCATCCTACTTGTCCAGTGAAACCTTAACTACTCCAGTTAAACCCAAATTTCTACCCTCTCTGATCCTGCTCCAGAGAGTTGCTAGTCTCACTTCAGTTTCACAACCACAAACCTTAGATGGACTCTAAATACTGTCCAATGATCCTATTGTATTTCCCTAGAAAGTTCATTTTCTTACCCACCAAAATGATATTTTGTGCCTCCTTCTCTCTTCTCAAACCTCCAACCCTCCTAACCCCTGACTTCTCCCCCTCCTTCATTCTCAGTCTATGCTCCCAATTCTTACTTCTCTATTCAATGATGCAACTTCATTTTTGTCATTCACCATTCCTTAAATTATTTTATTTTTTTATTGAAGTATAGTTGATGCACAATATTATATATAACATATAATATATAATTATATGTTAATTATATATAACAGGTGTACACTATAGTGATTCAAAAAATTTAAAGGTTATACTCCATTTATAGTTATTATAAAATTTTGGCTATATCCCCTGTGTTGTATAATATATCCTTATACTTTATTTTATACATAGTAGTTTGTACCTCTTAATCCCCCACCTCATATTGCCCCTCCCCCCTTCCCTCTCCCCACTGGTAACCACTAGTTTGTTCTCTATATCTGTGAGTCTGCTTCCTTTTTGTTATATTCACTAGTTTGTTGTAATTCTTAGACTCAACATATAAGTGATATTATACAGTATTTGTCTTTCTCTGTCTTACTTATTTCACATAGCATAATATCCTCCAAGACCATCCATGTTGCTGCAAATGACAAAATTTCATTCCTTTTTTATGGCTGAGTAGTATTCCATTGTGTAAGATCTTACAGAAAAACCTGAACAAACTTTTTGGCCAACCATATGCATATATGTATATACCACAGCTCCTTTATCCATTTATCTGTTGATGGACACTTAGGTTGCTTCCATATTTTCCATTTGTAAATACTGTTGCTATGAACATTGAGTACATGTATGTTTTTGAACTTGTGTTTTTGTTTATTTCAGATATATACCTAGGAGTAGAATTGCTGGGTCATATGGCAGTTCTGTTTTTAGTTTTCTGAGAAACCTCCGTATTGTTTTCCACAGTGGCTGCACCAGTTTACATTCCCACCAACAACGGATGAGGGTACCCTTTTCTCCACATCCTCGCCAATGTTTTTTATTTGTGTTCTTTTTGATGACAGCTGTTCCTTGATGATTAGCAATGTTGAACATCTTTTCATGTGCCTGTTAGCCATCTGCATTTCTTCCTTGGGACAGAAGTTGTAACACTTCTGAATGAAATCTTGGATTGTCCCAGAACTTTTCTGACTACTCATGTAATAAGAAATCCGTTGGTCACTTTAAGTTCCAAAACACAGTTGATGTGATATTTAGCATGTCAGTCCTGTGTAATAGCCACAGTTTACAACTTCATTCAGATTTTTGCTCCTCCCCCTCCCTCAGCTGAGGCAGGCTGCAGCAGGCTGCCAGCTGCCGGGAAGGGGAGTTGATTGCTTTCTCACTCACTTGCCTGCTCCTGCTTCCTGGATGCTGTCTCTGACTCCAACAGGGTTTGGGGGCTGGAGAGAGAAGGGAACTGGAAAATTCTCCTGCTTTCTGAGCCTGGCCAACATTTAACTATGACTCCCTGGGAGCTTTTATGAATTCAGCTAAAAGCTCTGGTTCCTGGAGATCTCTCACCTGCAGTTCCTTTGTCTGGAATAATATGCTCTTCTCCAGCTCATCTGCCTACTCACTTCCTTCCACAGCCCTGAGAAACCCTGAGGTGGTCCACCTCCAGGTTCTGTCTGCTGAGAGGCCCTGATAGATTCATAAACTCGCTCTCTTTCTCTCTCTCTCATAACCCACATCTGATGTATGCGAACAGTTGCGGGTCTGACAAATACTCTGACAAATTCTGGGAGGGCCTCTCTGTCACAATAGAGTCACCTCTCCTTCAGCATCCCTACCAACAGCTAGAGCAGCCCATTTTTAGCTGTTTAATGTCCCAGGCAGGAGTCAAACACCAGCCAGTGCATCTCCCAGTTGCAGGGGTCCCAGATTTGGCCTCTTGAAATCCTCCTCACAGGGTTCAGATAAAAGGCAGGCACCCGACCCACAATACATCTCCAGTGGAGGTGGGGATGGGTCTCTGTACACTGTCTCAGCCCACTCTAACCCCTCCCATCAAAGAACAATCCTCAAAAATCCTTCCACCTTCAGGCAGATTGCCTATCTCCATTTCATTTAGTTGTTCTTCTGGGGTTTTCTCTTGTTCCTTCACCTGGAATATATTTCTCTGCCATCTCATGTTGTCTAACTTTCTATATTTGTGGTCTCTGTTCTACAAGCTGCAGGATTGTAGCTCCTCTTGCTTCTGGTGTCTGCGTCCTGGTAGGTGGGGTTGGTCCAGAGGCTGGTGCAGCCTTCCTGGTGGGAGCGGTGGGTGCCTGTCCACTGGAGGGTGGAGCTGGGTCTTGTCCCTCTGCTGGGCAGGGCTGTGTCAAGGTGTGTGTTTGTTTAGAGGCAGCTGTGGGGTCAGGATGACTTTTGGCAGCCTGTTTGCTGATGAGTGGGCCTGTGTTCCCGCCTTGTTGGTTGTTTGTCCTGAGGGGTCCCAGCACTGGATCCTGCAGGCTGTTGGGTGGGACCAAGTCTTGCCTCCAAAATGGCAGCCTCTGGGAGAGCCCACAGTGAAGAATATTCACTGGCTTCCACCACCAGTGTTCTTGCCCCCACAGAGAGCCACAGCCACCCCCCAAGAGATCCTCCAAGACCCACAGGTAGGTCTGGCCTAGGCTCCTACGGAGTCACTGCTTTGCCCTGGGTCCCAGTGCACATGATACCTCATGTGCACCCTCCAAGAGTGGAGTCTCTTTTTCCCCCAGTCATGTGCAGCTCCACTCAAGCCCCGCTGGCCTTCAAAGCCAAATGCCCCAGGGGCTCCTCCTCCTGATGCCAGACCCCCAAGCTGGGGAGCCTGAAGTGGGGCTCAGAACTCTCACTCCTGTGGGAGAACCTCTGCGACAGAATTATTTACCAGTGTGTGGGAAATGGTGGGTATGGGATTTGATTATATATCGAAAGCACCTCTCCTATCATCTCCTTATGGCTTCTCCTTTGTCTTTTGGTGTAGAATATCTTTTTTGGTAGGTTTGAGTCTTTTTTGTCGATGGTTGTTCAGCAGTTAGTTGTGATTTTGGTATTTTCATGAGAGAAGGTAAGCTCAAATCCTTCTACTCTGCCATCTTGTCTTCTGCCATCTCTGAAGTGTTGGCATAGGTCTGTTCAACAATACATTCAAGTTTTAGGGTAGTTGCAGGACTTCCAGAAAAAAAAAACATCTAAAGCACGTCTCACAGCGTATAAAGGTGATCCATGGTTTTAAGATTCCTCTAGTTCCAAAGAACCCCAGAAGATTCTCAGGCAGGACTCAGGTGGCCCTTCCTCACCTGGACCTCGAAAAATTCTTCCACCTTCCTCCAGACAGCCTGACTCATTTATCCCTCAATGCAGGTGGAGTTTAAGAGTCATATAACTACTTCTTCAAAAATTTGTATCTTGGTCTAGCACCTCACTTTAGCATGTCAGATTTATTATATTTTGGTGTCTCAATCAACACTTACAATTTAACATCCTGTTACACTTCATTGAAGGAATAAAATGATCAGACATCTTCCCACAAGCAAATAGATGAATCCACCTGCCTCTATAAGCATCTTCTCTGTGTTCCTCCTCCTAAAATGGAAAAAGAGTTTCTGCTCAAATCGAAAGTCAGTCTGTGCCCTGGATCACATAACATCCTCATCCACCGTATAGTTATCCCTCTTCCTTCATCATCAATGTCATCATTCCCACCATCCTTCAAATAGGTTCTGTGTCCCTCATCTTAAAACACACATACTCCCTTCCCCCTTCTCCCCACATCTCACTCCCGTCCCATCTCACTGCTCTCCTTCACAGCAAAACTTGACTGAACAGTGATTTAGACTCACTCTCTCCACTCACTTAACTCTTATTTGTTGGTTTGTTTGGTTGGGGTAGAATTTCTTTCTTTCTGATTCTTATTCTAACTTTAAAATATAGAGAAAAGTAGATAGCCTCAACCACCAGAGGGCAGACAGCAGAAGCAAGAACTACAATTCTGCAGCCTGTGGAAGGAAAACCACACTCACAGAAAGATAGACAAAATGAAAAGGCAGAGGACTTTGTACAAATGAAGGAACAAGATAAAACCCCAGAAAAACAACTATATGAAGTGGAGATAGGCAAACTTCAAGAAAAATAATTCAGAATAATGATAGTGAGGATGATCCAGGACCTCAGAAAAACAATGGAGGCAAAGATCGAGAAGATGCAAGAAATGTTTAACAAAGACCTAGAAGAATTAAAGAACAGACACCTGGAAGAATTAAAGAACAAACAAACAGAGATGAACAATACAATAACTGAAATGAAAACTACACTACAAGGAATCAATAGCAGAATAACTGAGGCAGAAGAACAGATAAGTGACCTGGAAGACACAATGGTGGAATTCGCTGCTGTAGAACAGAACAAAGAAAAAAGAATGAAAAGAAATGAAGACAGCCTAAGAGACCTCTGGGACAACATTAAATGCAACAACCTTCACATTATAGGGGTCCCAGAAGGAGAAGAGGGAGAGAAAAGACCCAAGAAAATATTTGCAGAGATTATAGTTGAAAACTTCCCTAACATGGGAAAGGAAATAGCTACCCAAGTCCAGGAAGCACAGAGAGTCCCGTACAGGATAAACCCAAAGAGAAAAATGCCAAGACAAATAGTAAGCAAAGTGACCAAAATTAAAGACAGAAAAATTATTGAAAGCAGCAAGGGAAAAATGACAAATAACATACAAGGGAACTCCCATAAGGTTAACAGCTGATTTCTCAGCAGAAACTCTACATGCCAGAAGGGAGTGGCACGATATATTTAAAGTGATGAAAGGGAAGTACCTACAACCAAGATTACTCTACCCGGCGAGGATCTCATTCAGATTTGATGGAGAAATCAAAAGCTTTACAGACAAGTAAAAGCTAAGAGAATTCAGCACTGCCAAACCAGCTCTACAACAAATGCTAAAGGAACTTCTCTAAGTGGGAAACACAAGAGAAGAAAAGGACCTACAAAAACAAACCCATAGCTTACCCTTCCCCCTCCCCATATCCTCAAGTCCATGCTCTAGTAGGTCTGTGTCTTTATTCCCGCCTTACCCCTAGGTTCTTCATGACCTTTTTTTTTTTTTTCTTAGATTCCATATATATGTGTTAGCATACGGTATTTGTTTTTCTCTTTCTGACTTACTTCACTCTGTGTGACAGACTCTAGGTCCATCCGCCTCACTACAAATAACTCAATTTCATTTCTTTTTATGGCTGAGGGAAGAGATATGGGAAAATATGTATATGTATAACTGATTCACTTTGTTATAAAGCAGAAACTAACACACCATTGTAAAGCAATTATACTCCAATAAAGATGTTAAAAAAAACAAACCCATAACAATTAAGAAAATGGTAATAGGAACATACATATTGATAATTGCCTTAAATGTGAATGGATCAAATGCTCCAACCAAAAGACACAGGCTTGCTGAATGGATACAAAAACAAGACCCATATATATGCTGTCTACAAGAGACCCACTTCAGACCTAGCGACACATACAGACTGAAAGTGAGGGGATGGAAAAAGATATTCCATGAAAGTGGCAATCAAAAGAAAGCTGGAGTAGCAATACTCATATCAGATAAAATAAACTTTAAAATAAAGAATGTTACAAGAGACAAGGAAGGACACTATATAATGATCAAGGGGTCAATCCAAGAAGAAGATATAACAATTATAAATATATATGCACCCAACATAGGAGCACCTCAATACATAAGGAAACTGCTAACAGCTATAAAAGAGGAAATTGACAGTGACACAATAATAGTGGGGAATTTAACACCTCACTTACACCAATGGACAGATCATCCAGACTGAAAATTAATAAGGAAGCACAAGCTTTAAATGACACAATAGACCATATAGATTTAATTGATATTTATAGGACATGCCATCCAAGAACAGCAAATTACACTTTCTTTTCAAGTGCACACAGAACATTCTCCAGGATAGATCACATCTCGGGTCACAAGTCAAGCCTCAGTAAATTTAAGAAAATTGAAATCATATCAAGCATCTTTTCCGACCACAACTCTATGAGATTAGAAATCAATTACAGGGAAAAAATGTAAAAAACACAAACACATGGAGGCTAAACAGTATGTTACTAAATAACCAATAGATCACTGAAGAAATCAAAGAGGAAATCAAAAAATACCTAGAGACAAATTACAATGAAAACATGATGATCCAAAACCTAAGGGATGCAGCAAAAAAGTTGTAAGAGGGAAGTTTATAGCAATACAAGCCTACCCCAAGAAACAAGAAAAATCTCAAATAAACAATCTAACCTTACACCTAAAGGAACTAGAGAAAGAAGAACAAACAAAACCCAAAGTTAGTAGAATGAAAGAAATCATAAAGATCAGAGCAGAAATAAATGAAATAGAAACACAGAAAACAATAGCAAAGGTCAATTAAAAAAAAGCTGGTTCTTTGAGAAGATAAACAAAATTGATAAGCCTTTAGCCAGACTCATCAAGAAAAACAGGGAGAGAACTCAAATCAATAAAGTTAGAAATGAAAAAGGAGAAGTTACAATGGACACTGCAGAAATACAAAGCATCCTAAGAGACTACTACAAGTAACTTATGCCAATAAAATGGACAACCTGGAAGAAATGGACAAATTCTTAGAAAGGTATAACCTTCCAAGACTGAACCAGGAAGAAATAGAAAATATGTACAGACAAATCACAGGTAATGAAATTGAAACTGTGATTAAAAAGCTTCCAACAAACAAAAGTCCAGGACCAGATGGCTTCACAGGTGAATTCTATCAGACATTTAGAGAAGTGCTAACACCCATCCTTCTCAAACTCTTCCAAAAAATTGCGGAGGAACACTCCCAAACTCATTCTATGAGGCCACCATCAACCTGATACCAAAACCAGACAAAGATACTACAAAAAAAAGAAAATTACAGACCAATATCGCTGATGAATATGATGCAAAAATCCTCAACAAAATACTAGCAAACAGAAACCAACAACACATAAAAAGGATCATACACCATGATCAAGTGGGATTTATCCCAAGGATTCTTCAATACGCGCAAATCAATCAATGTGATACACCATATTAACAAATTGAAGAAGAAAAACCATATGATCTTCTCAATAGATGCAGAAAAAGCTTTAGACAAAATTCAACACCCATTTATGATAAAAACTCTCCAGAAAGTGGGCATAGAGGGAAACTACCTCAACATAGTAAAGGCCATATATGACAAACCCACAGCCAACATCATTCTCAATGGTGAAAAATTGAAAGCATTTCCTCTAAGACCAGGAACAAGACAAGGATGTCCACTCTCACCACTGTTATTCAACAGAGTTTTGGAAGTCAGAGAAGAAAAAGAAATAAAAGGTATACAAATTGGAAAAAGAAGTAAAACTGTCACTGTTTGCAGATGACATGATATTATCCATATAGAATCCTAAAAATGCCACCAGAAAACTACTAGAGCTAACCAATGAATTTGGTAAAGTTGCAGGTTACAAAATTAATGCACAGAAATCTCTTGCATTCGTATACACTAACAACCAAAGATCAGAAAGAGAAATTAAGGAAACAGTCCCATTCACCATTGCAACAAAAAGAATAAAATACCTAGGAATAAACCTACCTAAGGAGATAAAAGACCTGTACTCAGAAAACTATAAGACACTGATGAAAGAAATCAAAGATGACACAAACTGATGGAGAGATATACCATGTTCTTGGATTGGAAGAATCAATATTATGAAAATGACTATACTACCCAAAGCAATCTACAGATTCAATGCAATCACTATCAAATTACCAGTGGCATTTTTTACAGAACTAGAAGAAAAAATCTTAAAATTTGTATGGAGACACAAAAGACCCCGAATAACCAAGGCAGTCTTGAGGGAAAAAAACGGAGCTGGAGGAATCAGACTCCCTGACTTCAGACTATACTACAAAGCTACAGTAATCAAGACAATATGGTACTGGCACAAAAACAGAAATATAGATCAATGGAACAAGATAGGAAGCCCAGAGATAAACCCATGCACCAATGGTCAGCTAATCTATGACAAGGGAAGGAAGGATATATGATGGAGAAAAGACAGTCTCTTCAATAAGTGGTGCTGGGAAAACTGGACAGCTACATGTGAAAGAATGAAATTAGAACACTCCCTAACGCCGTACACAAAAATAAACTCAAAATGGATTAGGGACTGAAATGTAAGACCGGACACTATAAAACTCTTAGAGGAAAGCATACGAAGAACACTCTTTGACATAAATCACAGCAAGATCTTTTTTGATCCACCTCCTAGAGTAATGGAAATAAAAACAAAAATAAACAAATGGGACCTAATGAAATCTAAAAGCGTTTGCAAAGCAAAGGTAACTACAAACAAGACCAAAAGACAACCCTCAGAATGGAGAAAATATTTGCAAATGAAGCAACAAACAAAGGATTAATCTCCAAAATATATAAACAGCCCAAGCAGCTCAATATTAAAAAAACAAACAACCCAATCCCAAAATGGGCAGAAGACGTAAATAGACATTTCTCCAAAGAAGACATACAGATGGCCAAGAAGCCCATGAAAAGCTGCTCAACATCACTAATTATTAGAGAAGTGCAAATCAAAACTACAATGAGGTATCACCTCACACTAGAATGGGCATCATCAGAAAATCTACAAACAACAAATGCTGGAGAGGGTGTGGAGAAAAGGGAACCCTCTTGCACTGTTGGTGGGAATGTAAATTGTTACAGCCACTATGGAGAACAGTATGGAGGTTCCTTAGAAAACTAAAAATAGAATTACCATATGACCAAGCAATCCCAGAGAAAACTGTAATTCAAAAAGACACATGCACTCCAATGTTCATTGCAGCACTATTTATAAGAGCCAGGTTATGGAAGCACCTAAATGCCCATCAACAGACGAATGCATAAAGAAAGTGTGGTACATATATACAATGGAATATCACTCAGCCATTAAAAGGAACGAAACTGGGTCATTTGTAGAGACGTGGTTGGATCTAGAGACTGTCATACAGAGTGAAGTAAGAAAGAGAAAAACAAATATCGTATATTAACGCATATATGTGGAACCTAGAAAAATGGTACAGATGAACTGGTTTGCAGGGCAGAAATAGAGACACAGATGTAGAGAACAAATGTATGAACACCAATGGGGGAAAGTGGCGGGGGTGGTGGTGGTGGTGGTAATAATTGGGAAATTAGTATTGACATATATACACTAATATATATAAAATAGATAACTAATACGAACCTGCTGTATAAAAAATAAATGAAATAAAAGTCAAAAAATATATATAGAGAAAAGTACAAATGATAATTCCACAAACACTTCTCATTTACCCATTATCTAATGGTTGATGGTATTGAACATCTTTTCATGTCCTTATTTGCCATGTGTAAATCCTCTGCAGTGAAACATCTGTTCATGTCTTTTGTCCATTTTTCAATTTGATTGTCTGTGTTAGTGTTACTGTTGAGATTAGAGAATTTTGTATATATTCTAGATAGGAGTCCTTTGTCAGGTATGTGGGCTGCAAGTATTTTGTCCTTGACTGTAGCTTGTCTTTTCATCCTCTTAACAGTGTCTTTTGCAGAGCACAAGTTTTTAATTTTGATGAGATGCAATTTACCAAGTTTTCCTTTTATGGATCATATTTTTGATGCCAAGTCTAAGTCCTGAAATTTTTCACTTACATATTTTTCTAAAAGTTTTTTAGTCTTACATTTACATTTAAGTGTGTGATCTATTTTGAGTTAATTTTGAAGATTCGGCTTAGGTTCATATTTTTGCCTGCAGATGTCCAATTGCTCCAACACCATTTATTCAAAAGGCCATTGAATTGCTTTTGCACCTTTGTCAAAAATCAGTTGGACAGTTCTGTATTCCATTCCAGGGATTTTTTTTGCTTACCCCTTCACCAATGCTACACTGTCTTGATTAATATGGCTATGTAGTAAGCCTGAATATTGAGGAGAGTGGTTCCTCCCATTTATTTTTCAAAATTACTTTAGCTATTGTAAATCCTGGGTCTTTCCATGTAGAATTTAGAATAAACTTGTCAATGTCTACAAAAACTATTGCTGAGATTTTGAGGAATTGCAGTGAATCTATAGGTTAATTTGGGGGGAATTGACATCTTTACTATATTGAGCCTTACAATTCATTAATATGGTATGTATCTCCATTTATTTAGGTCTTCTTGAATATTTTTAAATTCACATTTTGTAATTTTCAGCATATAGATCCTATACATGTTTTACTAGATTTACATATAAGTATTTCATTTCCTTTGGAGTAATTATAATGATAATTTTGATTTCCATGTGCTCATTGTTAATATATAGAAATGTGATTGTATTTTGTGTGTTGATCTTGTATCCTGTGATCTTGCTTAACTCATTGGTTAGTTATAGGAGTTTGTTTTTGTAGATTCCTTGGGATTTTCTAATTCTTAATAATGTTACCTGCAAATAGGGTGTTTTCTTTCTTTCTAATATGTATGCTTTTACTTCTTTTTCTTGCCTTATTGCACTGGCCAGAACTTCCAGTACTATGGTGAATAAGACTGATGAAAATGGCCATCCTTGCTTTGTTTCCCACTCTTAGAGGAAAAGCATTCAGTTTTTCACCATTAAATATGATGTTAGCTGTAGGTTTTTTGTAGATGCTCTTTATCAAGTTGAGGAAGTTTCCTTCTATTCCTAACTGAGTGAGAGTTTTTATCATGAACAGGTGTTGGGTTTTGTCAAATGCTTTTTTTGGTTTCAGAAAATATGGTCATATCATTTTTCTTTTTTAGTCTGTTAATAGGGTGATTACATTAATTGATTTTCAAAGACTCAAATTATTTTCAAACCATCCTTGAATATCTGGAGTAAATCCCACTTGGTTGTGGTGAATAATGATTTTTATACATTGTTGAATTAAATTTATTCATATTTTGTTGAGGATTTTTGTGTCTAAGATCATGAGTGATATTACCTTTTTTTGTGCTGTCTTTGTCTGATTTTGGTATTGAGGTAATGCTAGATTCATAAATTGAGTCGGGAAGCATTCTCCCTTTTTCTACCTTCTGGAAGAGTGTGTAAATACAATTCATTTAGAAATTTTTTTTGCCCATTTGGATTACCTCTTCTATGGTCTGCCTGTATTTTTTGTCCACTTGTCTATTGCATTGTTTGTCTTTTTCTTATAAATTCTAAGAGTTCTTTACATATTTCAGATATAAATTCTTTATCTGCTACATGGATTAAATATGTCTTCTTCCAGCCTATCCCCTCTCTTTCTGGTCCATTTAGAAATCAGTTGATGGCAGTAAAATGTGGTGGGCATGTGTGTGGCCTCTGGCACATGACTGCCAAGGTTTAAGCCCCACTTCTGATACTTACTAAGCCTGTGACCTTGCGTAAATGATATAACTTCTCTGTGCCTTTCATTTAATTGTTGACAACATGGAGATAGTAAGAGCACAGACCTCAGAGCATTTTTTTTTTACTATAAATATATAACTACTGAAAAGAAATTTAGAGCCATCACTTGCAAAGAGTAAGCCCTCACCATATATGTTAGTTACTATTTCTTTACTTTTGAGGATTTTTATAAAAAGAGGCTTTTAATACAAATATAGTCATATTTTTCAAGCTTTTCCCTTTTTTAATTTATCTAAGAAATCATTCCTTATGTATTGGAGAATATAAAGATATTATTCCATAATTCTTCTAAAGATTTAAAATTCTCTGTGTTTACTGTGTTTCTATGTTTCAGTCTTTAGTTCACCTGGAATTTTATTCTTTGGTATATGAGGTATAGGTCTGTGTTAGTCAGAATATAGCCTTGGCTGCTATAACAGAGAGACCCAAAATAACAGAGGCTTAATGAATGAACAGTGAGAGGTTCATTGCTCTGTCACATAAAAGTCCAGATGAGAAGTCTAGGACTGAAAAGCAGCTCCAGAACCAGCCTTCTATCATGCTGCTCTGACATCTTCATCAGGAAGCTTTTGTCTCCTCGTCCAAGAGGGCTGCCCTGGCTCCTACAGTTATACCCACATTCCAGCCAATGGGAAGTGGGAAAGGGGAGGGCACTTTCTCTCTTTCTAAAGGCATGATTGGAAGTTGCCCACATTTCTTTTCTCATAGCCCTCCTCATGGCTAGGTGTTGCCACATAACTAAGTTCTAACAAGAACACAATCCCTTCCAGTTCTGGTCCTCCATTGTAACAATTCAGCACAGGAGACCAGCTTTGGTTGCACCCTCAGGAAATGGCACACCATCCACAATGGAAAGGGTTCTCTTTCTACCTTTTCCGTTACCTAGTTAACAGCTTACTACCTCATTAACAATTCTTTATATTAAATTCCCTCTATCTAAATAAGTGATGGGGACTTCTAACTTCAGCTTGGAGATGCAGAAAACTAAAGAAAGCACTGCTTTCCTCCTTACAAGAGAAAAGTTGGAAATTAATCACTTTTGTTAAATCCCTGAGAGAACTGAGGTTATAGGGCAAACAACTAACTCAATATCTGGAGAAAGACAGGCCCCGTAGGGAATTTTTATAAAACTCTAGAAAGATGCAAACTAATCTGTCATGGCAGAAAGCAGCAGATCAGTGGTCGCCTGTGACAGGGGGGTGGGTGTAGGAAAGGACAAGAAGGAAGGATTGAAAAGGGGCACAAAGAAATTTTTGAAGGTAATGGATATATTCACTATGTTGATTGTGGTAATATTTTCATGGATGTATCCATATGTCAAAACTTATCAAATTTTACACTTTAAATTTTACTCGATATAAATTATATCTTATTATTTTTTATATATCTTATTTTAAAAAACAGAGCTCATCACGAGCTGTGATCCAAGGATCAGTGTTTTGATTGTCTACTGATATGTAACAACCTACTCCAAAACTTATGGGCTTAAAACAATTACCATCTAGTTTGCTCTTAAGTATATGTATCAGGAACCTGGGCAGGGCTCAGCTGAGTGGTTCTTTTGTTCCATGCGCCATTGGTGGGGTGATTCACTCTGCTACATTCAGCTGGTGGTTGGGGTGAACCGGAAAATGCAAGAAGCCTTTACTCACATGTTGGCATCTTAGTGCTCCTTTTCATGGACTATTTCTCACCACTTGGCAACCGTGGACTTCCTCATCGCATGATGGTCAGACTTGGTACATGGTGTTTGGCTTCCAAGAGAGTGCTCCAAAAAATGAAGGGAGAAGCTGCAGACCTCTTAAGGTGAAACCTCAGAAGTTACACAGCATCACTTTTGCTACATTCTATAGGTTAAAGCAAGTCACAGGACAACCCATACTGTGGAGGAAGTAACGCATACTCAATCTCATGATGGGATTTCACAAAGAATTTACAGCCATTTTAATCCACCATAGGCGGGAGCCACTGCAATGGCTGCAGATTGCCTCTTTATATCCATAAATATAGTCCCAGGTTCACTGGGATGCTGATCTAGAAAAGCCCAACATCTCCCTGACCATGCTTGCCAGTAGTTACGTCCAAAGCACTAGGAAGGTGGTTTCTGTTATCCAAATGTCATGCCAGCACATCTAACTGGTGGAACCTAAATTCAAATTCAGAACCCTATCTACAAAGGAGCCTGAGAAATCTAGTCACCAACCTTCTGGCTTGGGTACAGAAAGGCACACTAGAAGATATTAAGTGGCAGCTGAGTGCCTGACCCACTGTGTCCATCACAGCAGGGACTGAATGGAGTCAGAAGCATCAACAGCTCTATTTTGCTCCTTGGTGTGGTCCAACAGGTATGGACCATGCATGTGAGCTAGAGGTGGATGGAGGTGCTGCCCACTCCCAGAGGCCTGGATACAACCCTAGGAGAAGGCATTCCTATTGGATATTTGTTTGCCTGGGAGAGGCATCCCAGCTGGGGCCCTAGAGTTATAGATAAAGGACTTACAGCTGAGGTCTGGACTCTGGAGCTGGTGAGAGCTACTCAGTAGGGACTTCTGAAAGAACAAAAGGCATGCCAGTGGTCTCACTGTCCCCTGTGAAGGTCCTGAGGCCTGGGTATTGGCCCAGGCTGAAGCCAAGCTCCCTGCAAAGTGCAGCTGATCTGGTCCCCAACACTCCTTTCCAGTATTGGGGGCCGCAGGGCTCCTGTTCTCTTCACCTCTCAGAAATTATAAGACTGCCTGAGTCCGGAGCAGCTCCACTCTCCCACGGCGCACGCTCAAGATACCAGGGCCCCGGACTCACCCCCAGGGACCCCAGCAACAGCCACTGCCACTTCCAGGTCCAAGGCAGGTCTCTCCTTGTCCCGGACCTGTCTCCTACGGTGAAACAGTGAGGGGATGGCGCAGTTGATGTCCCCGCCCCGGCGGCCACGGACGCTCAGAGCCGAGCCGTGAGAGTGGGAGGCAGCTCTTTTGTTCTCCTGTCAGCCTTCACTTGAGAAGACTGCGCTCCAGCCCTGCCTCCTATCTCTTCAAAAGCTGATACACTCACAGACTAGAGGCAGCGTTTGTCAGCCGCTGCCAGTTCGGAGCATTTCTGGTCCAAAGCATTGGCTGCCAGTGAAAAAACCCGTTTCCCTACGAAGTTTTCCGAAGTCTCTCGTCAGGCCTGGGCCCCTCGGCTCACCCTCTTCTCTCTGGAGTGTGGAGGTGGCAGGGCTGGGGGTGGGGCTGGGGTGTCGGGTGCCCTGCCAGCTGCGGCGCCCCTGGACTTATGTCAGCGTTTGGACAGAGTCCCTCCTTGGGTACCTGTGGACCTGTGGGCTTGTGGGCTTCCATTCTTGCAGAATGTTAGGGGATTTCATAATCCCCAGGCTTTCCTCTTAGAGACGGGAAAACTGAGGCCCAGAGGAGTCTGGTAGTTGGTTTGCACAGCGCTGGGGCTTGAGTCGATGGGCGCTGCTAACCCCACATCCTCTTTCTGTATCTGTGATGATTTTATTTTTAGGAAGTTGTGGATGCCAGACAGGGGCAGGAGCTGGGGAGGCTCAGACGTTCCCTAGGTGTGGGACAGGGACTCACTGGCTGGCTCGCTCCCCTATTCTCTACCATGGCAGCACTGGGGAGGAAATGTCTGACAAAAGAGAAAAAAAAAAATCCAGTCTTTCGTTTCAAAGTCCACAACCCCTGTTTCTGGGCAACCAGAGCCTTCAGTTCAAGCTCATGTACAGAGCAGTGAGATCAAATACCTGAAGCCCAGAGACCCCGTTCCAGCTCTCTGGGGCTCAGAATAGTGGCTCTGACCATGGTCTCTTCGAGAACCACACACACCTCTTCTTTCTCTTCCACACACACACCCGCATGCTCACACATTGCTGAAGGAAGTACTACTTCTGTTCAAAAAGGTAAAGGTGCCTCCTTTTTTATTTTTAATTTCTCCATTTATATTTTAATTTACATTCAGGCAAATTCATCCTTTTTAGTGTACAGTTCTGTGAGTTTTGTCAAGTGCAGAGTCATGTAACCACCACCACGGTCACAATCCAGATCTTAAAACGTTCCCTCCCTCAGGCTGCCCCTCCAATCCCACACCTCCCTCCACCCCCAACCCCTGGCAATCACTGATCTGTTTCCTGTTCCTTTAATTTTGCCTTCTCTGGAACGTGGTATAAATGGAGTCTTCCGATATATGTAACCTCTTGAGGCTGGCTTCCGTCACCCAGCATAACACATTTGAGATTCATCCATGTTATGTATATCAGTAAGAATGCTTTGTAAAGGTAGAAAAATAAAACTGTGGTGGTAACTCCGTGCCCAAGCCCAGTGCCCCTCTGGCGGGGGTCTCCAGCTCTGAGCACGGCTCCCCAGCTCCCCCGTAACCAGCGTCATCCTCCATCAGCCTCAATTCCATTCCTGCCCTGGACTGCCGGCTCCCACAAACACACAGCCTACCCAGAACCTGGAGTTCCTAGCCCTCCCATCAGCACCCATCTACTTCTGATCCTCGTTCACGTGACCACATGGGGTGCTCCGGAGTCCTCATGGGGCTGCTGGGCCCTCATCCAGGAGAGAAAAACTCAAACGCTTGCAGGGCCATGCAGGTAATGTTAATAAACATAATACAACAAGAAATGGTGGGAACCAAAGAGAACAGGACAGTGTATGTCTTCCCTAAAGACATTTGTAACACTATAAACTGTTAGGTACACTGTAGCTGCCTCCCCAACACCCTCGCCCCTGAGAAACACATCTGGGCTGCACTCAGGTGCCCGGACTCTGGTTCACAGGCTCTGAATCTCTCACATTGAACCTCTTCCTCAAATCCACCATTGCGTTGATGCAAACTATGACACAGGGCAACGGCATCACCGTTATGAAGGTGGCGGGACTCAGGGTGACCACGTGTCCTCTGTGGAATGCGATGGAACAGGACGTAGGTTGCCCTATGTGGACTTGGGATGCTTCTGTGGAATATGCTTTGCACCGGGGAAAAGGGCAGCTGAATGGAGACCCCACCCTGGCCACAGCAGTCTAGTGCTTCTTACTCCACAAAACCAAACCCAGGAAGGTTCTTCTGTGCACAGAATCAATCTTTGGCTCTTTTCTGATACCTGCCATATCGCATCCACCGAGACCAACCCACCACCCCACATATACGACACAGGGTAGGGGGATGCTGCGGCAAGCTGCCCAGAGCGCCTTTTAGGGCTGAGGTATTATTGTCCCTCCAGCTGCCAGGAGTGTGGCTGCTGACAGCTCGCAGCTGCACCCCCTTCTGAGCACTGCCCTTACCTTGCGGGAGCTGCCTCGCCGGCCCACCACCAATGATTGATTGAAGTGCAGGTAGAAAAGCTTGCTCCCTCTCCTCTGGTCTCAACTGGGGACAACTCCACGGGGGTCACCCAGCTCCAGAGCTTCCCGTGGCCTTTGGCTGAAGCCTTTGTTGCAGCTGCATTGGAGATCAATGTCTCCCTCTGCCTAACCCTGTCTCCCTCACATCCTTACAGATGTTTTCCCCGGTGCGCTCCCTAGAAACCTCCTGCACGCAAATCTCCATCTCAGAGTGTTTCCAGGGAACCCAACTGAAGGCAAAGAGTGAATAGGCTTTAGTAAGTACGAATGCCGAGTTCAGCCTGTAAAATATTTATTCTGTTTCTCACATGTTATTTCATTTGATTCTCTCAATAACTCAATCAGGTGGGTATATGATTATTCCATTTTGTATATGAGTAAAGTAAGGTCTGGAAAGGTTATATGTGTAATCCAAGGTCACATGGACAATAGTAATTGATCTGATCTGAACTTCTGACCCTCCAAGCCCTGCTCTCTAGTTCACTACACTGGCCAGAGCTGATGGGTGAGGGACAGCATTTTACAAGGAGGAGATGGGCTAGGTGGAGGCAGGAGCAGGCTGCCATGTACAGTTGTGCTTCACACATTTTGGGGGCAAAATGTGCATTCCTAGGCATCAGACGTTTATGTCTATTTTCTCTCAGCTCTCCAGCAGATGGCAGTCGACTGTCTGGAGGAAGGGGACCATTCGAAGGCCAGCATCATTTGGGCTGGTGGAGACCTGGCAGAGTAAGGGGGTGGGTGTCTGACTAGGGCAGAAGGTAGATGTAGGACACAGCAGATCCCACCTGGCAATAGTCCCTCAATAAAAGCGTTAGCCTGCCCATCATCTAGGTATAAAGGGGGCATCAGGTCACCAACCCTTTGGAAGCAAGTCATGTTCTTGCCCTTGACCGTGAGCAAAGTCTCTTCCAAGGAGAATGCTGACCACCCACAAGGGTACCATCTTATTACTACTTAAACTTATCTGGGGTAGACACTAAAATGGAGGACTTTCTTCAAAATATAGTGGATTGAAGACATCTCTTAAAATTCCACTAAAATTATAGTGAAATAATTTTAAAAGGCATAAACGCTACAAGGCAGAAAGTCCGGAAGCGGAAGTAACAGCGGATGCGACAACAACTTTTTGGAAGTTTGAATGGTAACTGACTTAGCAGAGAGGGGAAGGCTGAATTCAAAGAGCCCTCGGAGGGAGGGGTGCCAAGGAGAGCAAAGGACCCCTCCGCCTCGAAACCCTGGGACGTTTCTGGGACTCAGACACTGGGTACCTCTGGAAGTGGGGAGGGGGCTGGGACCAAAAATAAGAGAGCTGGAGAACAGTATTGAGAGCACCTGAGCTTCCAGATCCCTCCCCACCCAACACAATCTGGCTGCAAATCACAGAGAATTCAGTCTCATTCGTTTACACGAAGATTCAAAGAAAATATGAAGGTGTGGGCTCTGCGGTTCACTGTCATTGGGACCAACAGCTGCAAATCTCCTGGCCTTACCTCCGTGGTTGTGTGATGGCTTCGTCAGCTCCAAGCACTGTGCCCTTGTTCAAGGCAGGAGGAAGGGGAAGAGGGAAGACAGCTCATTCCAGTGCTCTTGTCCTCTTTTATCAGGAGGGGGAATGCTTTCCCAGAAACCACCGTTCCCCAGCCAAGCTTTGCTTATGGCTCGAGGCCGTTGTAGAGTCACGTGGCCAGCACCGGGTACAGGAAAATTGGACAGGCAAATACTTAGCTTGTCCAGCCTTCATAGGAGAGACAGGCAAGGAGAAATAAGATGGGAATGAATGTGGAGCGAGCAGAGCTCCCGGACAGGAGGGCTTCCAGTGGGGGAGATTGGGTGGGTGCCCACGATCAGAGGTCTTCTCTCTTGGGCTGGTCATTTTCTCAATGTGGAATTCCCCAATCCTTTGCCAGAGTTGTGGCACCTAGCAGAGGGAACCAGGGATCTCACTAGATCCCCTTAGTCTCAGGAAAGCTCCTCACTCCTGCCAGATGCCCCCTCCCAGAGCCAGAGTTAGTCGGCTGGATGGGGGACGACCAGCCTCTGTCTTAGGGCGTAGGGAGGAGGAGTCTCTGGGTCTACGGGCTTTGGTGTGAGCTTTCCACCACGCCTCCTGATTTTAGCCCCCAACTTGCACCTCCACCTTCTATGATGCCTAGTCCTGAGTGCTTATGGGTTCTGAACCCCTAATCAGCTTGCTCCTTCACCTACCCCTGCCTCAGGCATTAGCAGAGTGAAGCTAACAGAAACACAAGCCAGTTACTACTCTTCCATCTTCAATCCTACCTAGCATCCATCTCTAGGGGAATGGATAAATAAAATTCAGTGGGTGCATAACGCAGAACACTCTGCAGCTATCAGAAGCAAAGAATTAGCTGCCCACACCAAAACATGGATAGAGCTCAAAAGCAAAGTGTTGAGGGAGAAACATAAGAAAAAGGATGAAAGTTAGAACAATGCGCATTTATATAAATGGAAAGCACATACACACGAATGGCCAATAAACCGTGAAAAAGTGTTCCGTTTCATTACTCATCAGGGAAATGCCAATTAAAGCCACAATATGAAACCTCTTCACACCCACTCAAGTGGCTAAAATGAAAAAGATAAAAATACCAAGTGCTAGAGGATGCAGATGAACCAGAATTCTCTAACATTCACTGCTGATAGAGTGTGTGTTGGTAGAACCACTTTGGAAAACTGTTTGGCTGTGTCTCCTAAAAGCAAGCATACTCCCTCCCATGGCCCAGGAATGCCACTCCCAGGCAGGCACCTGGCAGAAATGCACACAGACGGTCACCAAAATTCACACCCTAGAATGTTCATAGCAGTGCTATTCATAGTAACCCCAGCTAGAACCACCAAACGCCCATCAGCCGAAGAGTGGATAAATAAAGTGTGGGATATTCACACAGTGGAATTCTATTCAATGAGAACAAACAAACTATATATACGACTACAAGCAGCAGCAGGAATGAAGCTCTCAAACCCAAAGCTAATCAAAAGAATCAGATACAAGAGTCTGTACTGTATGACGCTATTTAAATAAATATAAGAAGTGGGCAAAACTAACTTAGGGAATTCAATGTGAATATAGTAATTAACCCTGGGGACAAAGTGGTGGTAACAGGAAGAGGGCAGGAAGGGGATGTCTGGGGTGCTGGTACTGTTTAGTTTCTTGACCTGTGTGCTGGTTACAGGGATGGGTTCAACTAGCGACACCTCTCGCGCTGAGCCTTCGGGTTTGTGCACATTTCTATATGTAGGTTCAATAGAAGTGAAACATAAGAAGAAAAGCCTGGGGCTTCCCTGGTGGCGCAGTGGTTGAGAGTCCACCTGCTGATGCAGGGGACACGGGTTCGTGGCCTGGTCCGGGAGGAACCCATGTGCCGCGGAGCGGCTGGGCCCGTGAGCCGTGGCCGCTGGGCCTGCGCGTCTGGAGCCTGTGCTCCGCAACGGGAGAGGCCACAGCAGTGAGAGGCTCGCGTACCGCAAAAAAATAAAAAAGAAAAGCCTGGGGCAGTAAAAACGCATAAGAAAATCCATAGACACAAACATATTTTACATATTTTACAAAGATGTGTACATATTTAAAGATCTAGCTATAAGAATGGGTGCCTGTGTGGGGAGAGAGAGGACAGTGAGGGAGTAGATGACAGTAGTAGCAGGGAGCAGAAATAAAAGGAAGTGATACCAGAGAGGAATCCTGTGTGGATGCACAACAGCAAAGTGCTTAACCCAACTTTGAACCTGAGCTAAGGGGAAGGGCGGAATAAAAGCAATAGGAGTTTTAAAAACCTTGGACTGTTTTCTGACTGCCGACTGCATGTTTCTTCTTTAATTAAATGGGGTCTGGTGAAGAGAAGGGAGTCTGGCAAGCGCTCCTTGTAGGAGGTGCCCTGTCTTTGGCCCGTTGACCTCTCCTGCCCTCTGCCGCCACTCTCAGGCCACCAGATACGTTGGCTGAATCTCCAAATTAGAACCGAATCAGAGTTCTATTTCCTCCTTCTCATGAGCTTCTCTCCCCTCGCTTAAATCCGGGGTGCGTGCCTCTCCGGCGGGCAACATCCAAGTGCCCAGCACCAAGGAGGAATGTGAGAACCTCACCTCTGCTAGATGTAGATGAAGCAGTGGGTCTCTCTAAGCCCACCCCCAGCAGTCTCCGTTCTCTCTCAGTCTGCTGCCCGCTCCGCCCACCTAGGAGGGGTGGGTTCAGATGGTGCCACACTGGGCTGAAAAATTGACATTGTCTGCACTTCCCTCTCTGGCCGCTAGTGGGAGATGCTGGCCAACCTGAGGCCCACCATGGGGCTAGAAGCAGGTGGCCAGAACGTGGTTTATCTATCCGTCGCCAGCCACCCTACCAGACCGAGGGCCAGAAAGGGTCCTGTGTCCGGATCTTTTCTGTAGACTGGCTTCCTTACTGATTCCCGCACTCTGGGCTGGCTGACCCGCCCCCTCCTGCAGGAACCGGTAGCTCCTCAGCATATACATAAGGCACCCAGTGACCCCAGGAGCCCCTCTCCCAAGTCCCAAAAGGAGGATGGCCCCCTGGTGACCTCTCCAAGATCCCAAAACTGGAGAGGAAGGTCATAGCCTTTGAACTCCCAAACACAGCACCTGGGTGCCCTCTGAGAACGATTTAGGAGCCTTGAAAGTGTGTGAGGAGAGATTAGAAGGCTACTGGGGAAGAAGACAAACGCTGTGTGTGTGTGTGTATGTGTGTTTACGTGTGTACTCCTGTGTTGACTCTGGGCAATAGCCGGTCCCTTCCAATGATGTTACTGGCCTGTGGGCAAAACCTGGTGGCCTGTTTCTTTTAAACAAGGATGTGTGTTCCTGGGTATATCTCCCTGTGGGTCAGCCTGCATGTGTGAGCGACTGTGCTTGTCAGTGTACGGGTCTCTGCATCCATGTATGAGAGACAGTCTATCTCATTGTCAGCATGTAAGTGCCTCCGTGTGTGTCAAGGTGTAGGTTTTCTGTAGCTCAACAGGGTGAAGTGAGTGCATGTGTTTCAGTGTGGCTGTGTCTGTTGGTTGTTTCTGGTCTGGGTGTTGGTTGTTTCTGGTCTGGGTGTGTGTTTCTGTCAGTGCCTATATATCAGTATAAGTGTCTACCATTGTGCAGACTTGTGTGCTCTGTGTGTGTCTCTAGTTGACTGTGGTTCTATGTGTGTGTCTCTGTGTCAGTGTGTCAGTGGATGTGTGTCTCTGAGTCATGCAGGTGTCCCTGAGTTTGTCAGAGTATGCCTGCCTCAGTGTCGGTGTGTGTCAATGATGTGTCTGCTTGTGCCCGTGTGGGAGTCTGTGTGTGTCAGTGACAGCAGGTGTCTCCGAGTGTCAGTGTATGTCTGTGTCCACAGGGGTGGGTGGCTTGGGTAAGGTTACCAAGTCAGTGAGGATGTGTGCGTGCGTACTCCGCGTGTGCCGGGGTGTGTGCCTGTCCTCGTCGGCCGTAGGCGGCTAACTGTAGCGAAGCGTCGCCAGGTCGCTGTGTGTGTACCCCTGCGTGTGCCGGGTCTGCGCGCGTCTGTCCGTGTCCGCGTGGGCCGCTTTCTGTGGCGGGGCGGCCCCGGGTCAGCGCGGGGGTGTGCGCCCCAGCGGGTGCCCAGGGCTTCACCCTCAGAATGGGCGGAGCGCCACGTGCGGAGCCCCGGGCGCGTTGCTCTGGGGCGGAGCCAGCCCGGGGCCCCAAGCCCCAGGCCGATCCCAGGCGGGGCCCGCCCCCGACCCCGCCCCCAGCACGAGCCCGCGCCGCCTGCGGAGCCCAGGCGCCCGAGTCCAGCCGCGGAGCCGAGACGACGGCGGCGGCGCCCGTGGGATGCGGGGATCGCGCCCCCGGGGCCGCTGAGCCTGCGCCCAGTGTCCTGAGCCCCGCGCCGAGCCGAGTCCGCGCCGAGCCTCAGCCGCCCATTCCGGGGCCCCGGCCGGGGGACCAGCAGGTGAGCGAGCACACACGCGCTCGGCGGCCCCGGCCCGGCCGGAACCCCCTCTGCCTGCCGCCGCCCAACTTTCCTCCCCGAGGGTTAGAGCTTCCAACCGCTGCGCGCCCCCTCCCCTGCCCCGAGTCCGCAGGCAGGCTCCCTCCCCCATCTCTGCCCCCGAGGGTGGGAAGGGGAGAAGAAGGGGCGCAGAGCAGCCTGGCTGGAGGGGATCCCCGGGAGCGGGGGGCGTCTGCTAATCGGCGCACGCCCCCTCCCCTTCCCTTTCCTTCCGGGTTTCCCAATGCGCTGTCGAGGGCCGGGGGAGGGGGAGCTGCGGCTCCGGCTTCCCGGCCGATCCTGGCGCAAGCTCGGGGAGGGTCTGGGATTGGCACCCGGCTTCCGGAGGCCAGAGACCCCAAGGTCAGAACAGCGACTAGGCGCGTAGAGAGTGGGGGAACTGACCGAGAAGGGCTGGGAATGGAGGAAGGGGCTATGCCCCCCCTTTCTCTGGGCCCCGCGGAGCAGTCCGCTGGGGGTGTCCTCTCTGGGGTGAGATCTCTGCCGGTCCTGACCGGGGACAGATCTATGTGCACCCTGACGGGGGAGAGATCTATGTTGTGTGCCCTATCTCTGCGCGTTCCGGCCGTAAAGAGATCTCTGTGCCCTCTTGACGCCCTAATGGGGACACATCTGGTCTCTGTGAGCCCTGAAGTGGAGAGATCTCCGTGTGCCTTCAACGGGGGAGATATCTGTGCTCTGGGATGGGGAGAGTTCTTTGCCCTCCTAGCTCTGACCCGGGAGGCCGGAGGCCAGGCCGTTTTCTACTTGTTTTTTGATCGTCTTTGTTGGTGCCCTGGAAGGAAGTAGAGGTGCCTAGCCTTGTGGGGGATGGAGGTGTGGAGAGTGCTGGTGGTGGTGGGGTGCTGGGCACAAGGCCCTGGCCTTAGGCCCGCCTTGCAAACACCTGTTGGAGGCCAGTGCACAGCCCCGAATCAGGAGGCCGTGGCCGAGGTTGTGGCAGGAGTCGATCTTCTCTCCTTAGTGCTCTGAGACCAGTGTGGGTGACGGGATCAGTTTCCTCTTGGGGTTCTGGGCTGCCATTCCATTTCCCCACCTCTCTCCTCCCATCCTGCTGAGAACGCAGGCGCCTCCACTGGGAGGCTAGACTGCCCGGTAGAGACAGGCACTCCACATGACCCCACCGTGCCTGCCACAGCACATCTGCTCTCTCCCCGATTCCCTTCAGGATCCAGAGGGGCCCTGAGCGGCAGAGGCCCAGGTCATCAGGAGGCCAGGCCCCTGCTGCTGACCTCAGCCTCTCACAGTTAGAATTGGGCAGGTGCATGTGAGTGGGTGGTAATGGAGCTGGAAGGTGGAATGAGGCTGGCACGGGCTGATAGCTCAAGCCCTGCTGCAGTCACAGGAGCGAGGGGAGGGGAAGGTCAGGGAACAGCCAGAGTGCGGAACACAGATTTTACACTAGAGTGTTCAGCCCCATGCTGAAATGAGCCTCAGTAACCCTATCATCACCACCACATCGTGCGGGGGCAGGGGGGAAACTGAGGCTGAGAGTGGGTCAAGGACTAAACCAAGGTCACCTAGAGAGTCAGTGGATTGGGGGCCCCACTCAGGGTGAAGATGCCTTGAGATCTACTTTCTGAGAGCCAAGTTGACCTAGGACTGATCACAGAGAATCTGAGCAGAAAGGGATGTGGTCCTGAGGTGCCAAGAACTAGCGTTCAGCCCAGTGTGGCATGGGAAGCTGCTATGCCTTTGGGGTGCTTGGTCCCGACGCGGTGGTGATTGAAGCCCCTCTGGAAAATTTCCGGGATTGACTCGCTCAACATGAAGATGGAGTTCGGAGGAGTGGTAGGAAGTACCAGAGACAACTGGGAGTTGGGGAGAACAAGAGGCTGGTGCTCAGGGATTCCAAGGAGAAGGGAGTCCTGGGGGCAGCCTGGGACAGTGGTAAATGGCAGTCTCTGTTCTGTTCATAGGAGGCTGGTTCCTGCTGACCCTTGGGAAACTTACTGGAAAAGTGTACAACGATAGAAGTGTGTGCCCACAAACCACTCAAAAGAGGAGTGATTGCCTTTGACCAGGAGAGTCAAGGGTATCTATCTAACAAAAATAACTTTCCAGCTGGATTTTGAAGGATGAATAGGAGTTTTCTAGATAGAGAAGGTGCAGTCTAGCCGTCAAGACTATCAACGTACAAAAGCACAGAGATGTGAAACAGTACAATCGTTCAGTGACCCGTTGGGTCCCGTGGTGTGAGGAAGAGAAGAGCAAAAGCTAAAGCCAAGGTCACAGTCACGGGGACCCTTGGAGCTCCTCTCAGGAATTGGGAATTTATCCTCAGTAATGGTACTAAAAATAGCTAACATTCACTGAGTGCTTTCTGCCAGCCAGGCACGGCACTAAGCACTTTATAAGACTCATCTCGCTGAATCCTTGAATCAACCCTGGAGGCAGACACCATAATAATGACCAATTTGCAGGTGGTGAAACTGAAAGCCCAGAAAGGTTAAGTAACTTGCTCACTGTCACACATCTACTAAGTAGCGGGACTTCAGTTTGAGCCCAGGTGTCAGTATATCTGCTTTGCACTGTGCTGCCTCTCCAGGGCAGACCATGGATGCCGTACAAAGTTTTTCAGTTGAAGGAGAGGGACAGGCAGGTGATCACAGGTGATACAACCTGTGATATTCCAACTTCCTTCCCTGTTAAGGGATATGGCGCTCTCCCATCCCCAACATCGGTTGCTCACTAAGTGAGATTCACTGCTGCTGTATCACACGGTGGGGAGTGGGGTGGATGGGCAAGTGGAGTTTGGGTTGGCAAGGTTGATGCAGAACAGAGAAGGTGATGGATGTTTCAGGGTCCTGATCTGAACGTGTAGTGCTTCCAGGGAGATGCTGATATCTAGCAGTCAGTTGGAGGGAAGGGTCCAGGGTCCAGGAGGGAGATCTGGGCTGGAGGTAGGAACTTGGAATCATCCGCAGAGGCTGGTTGTTGGAGCCATGGCAGTGAATTAGATTTTCCAGTGAGAATGCAGACCAGTGGTTCTCAACCCTGGCGATATTAGCATCACTTGGAAAGTTTTTTTTTTAATTAATTAATTAAATTTATTTATTTTTGGCTGTGCTGGGTCCTTGTTGCTGCGCGCGGGCTTTCTCTAGTTGCGGAGAGCAGGGGCCACTCTTTGTTGCGGTGCTTGGGCTTCTCATTGCGGTGGCTTGTCTTGTTGCAGAGCACAGGCTGCAGGCGCCCAGGGAAAGCTTTTTAAACAAAACCAACCTATGCCCAGACTCCACCCCCAGACATTCTAATTCATTTGACTCTGAGGTGAGGCCCAGGCATCAGTAGTCTTGAAAGCACCCAGGTGATCCTAATGTGGAGAAGAGGGTGGGAGGGAAGAGAGTTCAGTCTGGAGCCCTGAGGCACTCCAACACTTGAGGCTGGAGAAGTCTGCAACGGAGGCTGGGAAGGAGCAGTCAGAGAGGTAGGAGGACAGCCAGCAGTGGGAGGTGTCACAGAAAGCACAGAGGGCGCGCGTCCCGGAAGTCTCCTGTCTGTGCTGGGAGAGTTAAGAAGATACGTTTTGAGAAGTTCATGGGAAGATGAAAAAGAATGCATAATTTAAAAATGAGTGTCCATTAGACTGAGCGACCGTGAGGGTGCTGGTGACCTTAACAACAGAAATTTTCCTCTTGGCACCCACAGAATGTGGTGCTGGGTAGAGATGGATTTTGATGAATGAATGAATGAATGAATGAATTGGTGAGAATGGAATCCAGTTTGGAGTGGGTTGAGGAGTGAGCAGAAGGTGAGGATGTGGAGAGAGCATGTGTAGACAGCTTTTCCAAAGAGTTTGATGGTTTAAGAGCGAAGAGAGAGATAGAGGGGAGCTGGGGGGAGGGTGGGGTCGAGGGAGGGCTGTAGGAAGAGCCCGGAGTGGACACTGTAGGCGTGTGCGTCCGTGCCGTGCGTCCATGAGCGTGAGATTGTGGGGAAGATGCTTTCCTTCACAGGGAGGGCCAGAGATCTGTGAGTTGAAAGTGTGCCCGTGGGGTCTCAGTTGCTCTGGTTTGTCCAGTGGGCCGGTCAGGAAGGCCTGGGGTGAAATGACTCTTCCTATGAAGCTCTGAGAGGGTGATTTTGATGACAGGAGCTGTGACTCCTGCTGGGGGCAGGGAGTAGGAAGGAGAGGGAGATTTGCTCTGAGGAGAGAAAAGTGTTCCAGAAAGCCAGTGTCTGAGGATAAGATGAGGTCGTCTAGAGCAGGTTTCCAGGAGTAGAGGGCCTGGGCTAAAAGTCCTGTGGCTAAATCCACAAAGGAGACAGAGAAGAGAAGGTGAAGCCAGGGGCAGCCTGTGGAGAGAGGCTGGACGATGCAGGGAGGGGTCACAGGGGTGGTGAGGCTTCGAAGTGAGCCCAGGATTTGATGCCCACTGCCCTCTGCCAGCCCAGACTAACCTGCAGCAGAGGTCTGAGGCTGAGTTCAGCCTCAGGTGGTCGGAGAGAGCCTGGACAGGGCATCCAGCACCTAATCTCTGTCATGGAACATTCTAGAAGCTGTACAATTCAGATACAATAACTGCTCTCATGAAGTTTACATACTGTTGGGAAAGACAGTCTGGGTACCATGAAACAATTAAATACAGAAGATAATTTTAGATTGTGACCGGTGCTATGAAGGAAATAAAACAGGATGATGTGATGGAGAGATGGGAGTGACGCTAGACTGGCTGGTCATGGAAGGCATCTTGAAGGAGGAGACTAAACTGAGACCTGAATAGCAAGAAAGAAGCAATCCTGAGGAGATCTGGGGCAAGAATGTCTTGTAAAGAGGGGAATGCCAGTACAAAGGCCCTGAGGCAGGGCCAAGCTCCTGAACAGGGTTGGCTGCTGTGCTGGAGCAAAGGGACTGGGGTGGAGATGGAGAGGTCCCTTGCCTCCATTCCACCTCCCCCCCCCCCCCCTCAGTCGTTAGCCCCTTCAGACTGCCCCTTTGCTTATGCACGGCTTACACCACTCACCTCGGGCTGCCAGCGGTTCCTGAGGGTGACACTATATTTAGACCCTTCTCTCTGTGGTCCTGGAACATCCTGTGTATTTTTAAGATGATCAATATGGGATGGGTGCTATTTATAGAGACCCCAAGTGAATTCCTGGGACCTGGAGCCCTCAGATAGTGGAGGAAATCCAGGACCGGGCTTTTCTGGGGCAGCCACTGCATCTGGCAGAGCATTGGAGACATCTGATTCACGGACTCTGAAACTCGTATCACCTCCCTTGCCAGGCCTGCTTCATCCCATCCCTGCAGAGTTACCACAGCCGTGGGCTGGGGAGCTTGGATGCCCATAGTCCACCCATCTCCAGCTCTGTTTCCTGGAGGGGTATCCAGTGTGCCCCAAGCCCAACAGAAAACTTCATTGTGATTGTTGAAACCAGAGTCTGATGGGACAGTTTGTCAATCTTTTGTTCATTCCTCACTCTGTTTACTGGCAGAAGAGGACTCTCAGAGCTTCCCAGGTTTACCCCACTGGCCAGAAAGAGGTCTGCCCAGGAGTAAATGTGAGGTTGGCATTGGAAGCTTAGCCTTCCCAGTGGGAGGTCAGTGTGGCCCAGAGCAGCCAGGGAAGGCTGCCTGGAGGAGGTGGGATTGGAGCCCAGCCATGGAAGATGCACAGCATTTGGAGAGGTGAAAGGGATCAGATCAAGTTTTCAGGCCTGTTTTCGGAAGAATGTTTATGTTCCAAGGCTGGAGTTCTTTCTCTTTCTCTCCCCTTCAGTTTTTCTTCTGATTAAATCTCCCAGGGAGACAGTGGAAAGTCACGTCCCCACAGAGGTATTAGCTGAGTTGAAAGACAAAGCTGCTCTCACGGAGTCTGTGTGGGCCCGAGAAGATGCCTCACCCCCTTGGAGATCCCGCTGTTGTCATCTGCAAGGGCTTTCACTCCCCTCCTTACAGCCCTGAGAGGCCAAGGGCTGGTACTTGTCACCCCATAGGCTCAAGGTCACACAGGCATGCAAGTGGCACTAAGCCCAGAGCCAGTGACTCCCTGCCCCACCCAGGCCTTGCCCAGGTATTCCCAGTGCTTTCTGGGAATGGATCTTGAAGAGTAGAAAGGCTCTTCGTGGCATCAGGAGGGTGGTAAACACCTTTCTGGCGGGTATTGATTCCTTGAAGGCCTGTGTGAAGGAAGGACCTGGCTCAAGAGGCAGTTCTCAGAGAGACAGCAGAGCAGGAAGGGTAATCTGGCTTGAAGTACCAACTCAGTTCTCAGGCTACCTTAGCATCCCTCCATCCAGGCTGGCCTGGGAGGTGCCCCGGGAGGATCTAAGATGAGGGGCAGGGGGAGATCAGACCATGGGAGGGACCAGCCCAGCCCAATCAATACCTCCTGCCTGGCCATCAAAGTCCCAGCCTCATCGACCTGGACCGATAGCCCAGAAGTGGTCCAAAGAGCCCCTCAGAGCCCAGGTGCCCTCCCTCTGCTGCCTGCCTCTGGGGCTTTTCCTCGGAAGAATACCAGCCCTGGGTCCATTCCCTGCTGGGCCCAGGGCCCCACCCAAGGGACACCCTACTGGTGTGTGGGTGCAGGGAGGCTGAGCGACAGAGGCCTGCCCACCACGGCCAGACTTGAGCAGAAGACACAGGAGCTCAACCGGCCATTTGCGGCGCCGACCCTGCCACCTTGCTGGGTCACAAGCAGCACAGACTGCCAGTGAAATAAAGCGACAGCTAGTTGATAACAAAACTGGAAATGTAGGGAAAGCCCCCACTCACTTGCTGGGCCTGGGTGCTTATTAGGTGTGTAATTGCTGAGCTTCCATTTCAGGAAATGTCTGAGAGAAGGAGAGAAAAAAACTCCCTAGGGATCCCCTGGGGCCGCCTGTCCCCGGAGACTGCTGCACTTCTGGTCCCTTCCAGCCCTCGAGTTTTATGATTGAATCAAGGACTTGTCCCCAGATGGTTCACTTGTCTTCCCAGTGTATTGCACAAGTAACTTAAATGGCACTCACCGACAAATAAAAAGTAAAATTCTCAAAAGCATTATGTTAAGTAAGGACAGCTGACACACAAGAGCCCATACGGTGTGATTCCATGTATAAGAAGTTCCAGAACAGGCAAAACTAATCTATGGTGATAGAAGTCAGAAAAGTTGACTGGAAAGGGACAGTGGGGAACCGTCTTAATTGGCGTAGTAGTTACACAGGCGTATACATTTATTAAAACTCATCCAGCTGTACACCTAAAATTTGCATTTTCTTGTATATGTATTATACCTCAATTTAAAAGAGTATCAAGGCACAAGGGTTGCACATTCGGCTATACGGTGTCATGACACTTCTGCCGTGTGGACTTTGTGGATTAGTGGATTGGCTTATCCCTCTGGAGGTAAATGACCCTGTAGCATAGGGTTCCTAGGTTTCTCTGGGCGCATTTCTGTCTCCTTCAGTGCATGCAGTAGGTGGCCCCAAAATGCCTAGATTGCCGTGGCGTCTGTGCAGTTCCACTGCGGAACCTTTTTTCAGCCCAGATGGAGAAAGTGAGTTGGAAGGAACTGGGCTGGAGAGAGACGGGATGCTGACTGCTGTCTCAGAGGCACCTCTGTTCCAGGAGAGTGTTTCCTGGGCCACAAGTGGACACCTTTCTGGCCCGATTGTATGTATTGTGTGGGTGTAGCTCTACAGGGTCTGGGGCAGAAGTGCCCCAGGCTGACTGAGCCAGCTCTTCAACTTCTGGGCTCTGTGGTCTCGGAATAGTAGATCATCCAGGTCTCCACCCAGGAGACCCAGGGCCCCAGCAGCTCTGACAGCTCAGAGCTGCTCAGCACATTATAGCTCCCTTAGTCATGGAGTGGTACAGGGTGTTCGGAGGAAGACTCGGGCTTGGGGGAAGTGGGTGCTGTGTGCCCGGTGGAAGGGGCCCTACATGACCTGGGGAGTTTGTGTTTCCCCTGGCCTGGCACCAAAACACCACTGAACACTCAGATGAGATAATGGGATGAACTGGCACTTCCCAGCCCCCAGGTCCCCATCCTTAAATGGGGAAGGGGGATGAAAAGGCAGGAAGGAGGCTTGGGCTGAGTTCAGGGCTCAGGTCAAAAGTGCCCCTCCCTCCATACAGCTCTTCCATCAGCTCCCAGTCCAGAAGGGGGCCTGGTCTCAGGGACCCCCTTTTCATCCCTGCCTGGAGAATCACTTCAGCAGAGCAAGAGGGTGAGGTTTTACTGTCAGCTGAATTAGCCTCGGCTTCAGCCTGACTGTTGGAATAAATGAGATGCAAATGCATGTAAATGAGGGCATCCCCGGCTTCTGGGGTGGGTGTGTTCACCTCTGGGAGGGATGGGGATGATTCTGCAGGACTTCCCGAGACTGCTGGGGGCTGGGATGGCAGCTAGAGAAGGAAAGCCCCTTCACGATGCCTCGCCCCCTTCCCGAGGACTGGGGTCCAGACTGGACAGGGTTAATGCCTGTGCAGCCTCAAAGGAGAGGAGCCTGCAGGGAGCCGGTTAGCTGAGGCCTTGCCCGCACAGGGATGTGCCAGTGTGCCTTTGATCTGGGAGCAGGGACCTGAATGCACAGGCCACGGGCACCAGCTGGCACCCCCGCTGAGCCTTTGTCCAAGTGGTTACCCCGGGAGAGCCAGGACTGTGCATATAATTGCCTGGGCAGGAGGGATGGCCTGAAACACACTGTCGACTCCTCCCCTTCCCCTCACCCCCTACCATCCCAACCTGTGGGATCCCCGCCCTCCAACCCTCCTTCCACCCATCCCCACCTTCCAGCCCTCCTCCCCTCCGTTTTCTGCTCCCTCCCCTCCCCCACCCCCAGGCTAGCCTGAGGCCCAGCCCCAAAGCAGGTGGAGTTCTGTAAGGGTTTAGGGCCCCGTGGCTGGAACTCTACGACAGTGCCATCCAATAGAGATATAATTTGAGTTACAAATGCAAGTCACATATGCAATTTAAAATTTTCTACTAGCTGCATTTTAAAACGTAAAAAGAAACAGGTGAAATTAATTTTAATATGTTTTATTTCACCCAGTACATATATCCAAAATATGACCAGTTTAAATTTTAATCGATATTTAAAAGTTAATAGTGAAATAGGTGACATTCTTGATCATGCTAAGCCTTCTAAACCAGTGTGGATGTAACACAGCACATCTGGATGGGCACTAGCCGCCTGCCAGGTGCTCGCTAGCCACAGGTGCAGAGTGGCTTTCCTATGGGACTGGGCAGCTCTATCTGGTGTGGAGAGCTGGAGAGACAAGGGCAGAAACTGGCTAGGTCTCCCTGGGACCATCTGGCCACACAGGCTGCAAAGAGGGAGGGCCAGCCTCAGAGGAGGCTGATGGGCCGGCTCTTAGCTTTGGAGCGAGGATCACAGACATACTCAGCCCAGGTAGGCAGGCCACAGATAGCCCTGACCCTTCCTCCCTGCTCTCCATGTCCTCAGAGGTGGGAGGCAATGTCGTGCAGTGGTTAGGCTTAAGGCCTGGCTTCAGACAGACTGAAGCATCAGATTTCGCATGTGTACCATGGGGATAATAACGTCCCCTCTTCCTAGGATTGTTATAAGGATGGAATAAGCGCAGTCCCAGGCACATAACGAGCAAGTGATGCTGCTGGGATGACCCACCCCAGCTCATGGTTGAGGAAACTGAGGTCCAGAAAGGGGGGAGGGAGAGTGGTAAGTGTGACCTTGTCCCAAGGTCACAGTGTGGGTTAGTGGCTGGGCAGTAGGAAGGTTAATCTGGCACTCATTCATTCATGCATTCATTCCTTCATTCACCAGGCCCTTATAGGCACCTCTCTGAGGCCAGACTGTGCTTTGGGAGCTCAGGACACAGCCAGAGGGAGAGGCAGATGTGGAAGCAAATTACTCTACCCTGTGATGAAGCCAGTATAGGAACGCAGTGTGCCAGGAACGCAGAGAAGGGAAGAGCCAGCCAGGCGGGGAGGACTGGTGTGGGCAGCGACAAGGTTTTTCAGAGAAGGGTCTTCTGAGCTGGATTTCTTAGGAGAAAAAGAATGGCAACAATAACCACAATGATTATAGCAAATGACACTCATTGAACACTTTCTGTGTGCTGAGCATGTGCAAGTATTAATACACTTATGCCTCAGAACAGCCCTGTGAAATAGGTACTATTATTAACCCCATTTTACCTATGAGAAAACTGAGGTAGAGAACCATCAGTTAACTTGCCCAAGAACATACAAGTGGCCAGGACCCAGGTTCACACAGGCAGTCTTGCTTCCAAGCCATAGCCCTAACCATGCCCCTATCCCGCATAGGACTAGGAAGTCTTCCAGAGATAAGAGGGGTGAGCAGACCCGGTCACAGGGCTGGGTTCTCTGGCCCAGGGCATTTCCTCATTGCCAACCTCAACAAGACCGAGTAGAAATTTCCTTAAAAGCTACCATACTCTCCTTGCTGATGACTTTTCCCCCTTTCTTGTCATCACACCTGTTGATTTGGGACCCATCACTTAGGGAAGGAAAGTATTCTAAGAAGTCATTTGTAGGGCCATGCACACAGTGGGTGCTGATTAAATGTTCACTGAGTCATCAAAATGAGTCTATGGGTTGAGGTGTTGATTAGTTTCAGCGGGTTCTCAAGGGAGACATGAAGTGGCTCCTGATACTCCTCACACCTGTGGGGAGTGAGCCCCTGCTTCAGGGCCACCCACACCCTCTCCCTGAGCCCTCAGGACTGAGGGGCAGTGGAAGGGCACAGGTGGAACTAGTGCCCAGGGTTGTGGGTGCTCCAGCCCGAGGTCACCTGGACTGCAGGGCAGGAAGGAGGCGCCCAGAGCAGAGGAAGCCAGCAGAGATTTTCTAGGAAGCCAGGGAATCACTTCCACAGAGCTCTTTGAATAAATTTACATGGCAAAGAATATTCTTTGCCTGTTGCGTTCCAGAGGCTCCGATTCCTAGGCGAGCAGAATGCCAGAAGTGACTCAGGAACTGCCTTCAGGAGCCGGGAGGGGAGTGAGCAGGAAGGGGCTGCGAGGAGGGGTTAGGCTGGAGTCTGGTCCCTCCTCACCCCAGGGACGGCCAACTGGCCTGGTTTGTCCAGGACTGAAGGGCATCTGGGATGCAGGAATTTTAGTGCTAAAACCAGGGAAGTCCTGCGCATCCCTCCTCCACCCCAGCACTGCATGGCTGCACTGCAGGCTGCCGGGCTGTCGTGTCCTGTGTCACGGCATTGTAACCACCATTGATTGAGCACCAGCTGTGTGCCCTGTGCATTCAGGAAATCGTCTTTCAGGAGGAGACAAGAAGATGAGACAGTCTGGGGCGGTCCAGTTTCTGGTGTGAACAGTCCATATTCTCCCCCCACAGCATCTCCGCCCTGATGTGAATTCCCACACCTACAGGCCAGCGACTCAGAGGAGGGGGGACCCAGCCTTGCCCTAAGATGAGGTTTCCAAGATGTTTGGGGAGACCAGACCCACGCTAACAAGTGTTAGAGAGCAGCCGAGGCCAGGAAGAGATCCAGGGCTGGATGTGGGGCTCAGCCTCCTGACCCAAAGGAGGGAGGTCAGTGTGGGTGGGCAATCAGAGAGGGCGTCCTGGAGGAGGTGGTGTAGCGAGGGGAGCATGAGGTGGCTCTGCCGTTGCACAGGGCATGGACAGTGTTTGGCAATGTCTGAACTAGGAAGTGGTGGGAGCTGCACATGGTGGGTGGAGGGAAAGAGGGAGGAGGCCGGTGGCAATGGGATCAGACTGGTCCCAGCTGGGGCCAGGAGGCCCATCCCACGGCCGTGGCCTTGGGGATGGAGGCCTGATTTTTGGTGGAGCTAGGGAATTGTGGCCAGTGTCAGGAGGAGCCAGTTTGAAAAGGAGGGTTCACAGTTTGCTCCCAGTGACTCTCAGGAGCCAGCAGAACTGAGGGAGAGATGCACCCAGTAACAGAAGCTGATGAACTTGAGACAAGATGGAGTAGGGGGTCCCTAGAGCTCAGGGGACACCGATAGGACAGGGGAAACTGGCCCAAGAAGAGGGATCATCAGGAAGAAGCTGTCCCAGCCTGGGGAGCAGGTGTAGGGCTGGTACAGATGGAGAAGCTGGTGAAGGTGAAGTTGGTGCAGGTGGAGAAGCTGCTACAGGTGGAGAGACTGTTGCAGGTGGAGAAGCTGGTGCAGGTGGAAAAGCTGGTACAGATGGAGATGCTGGTACAGATGGAGAGACTGTTGCTGGTGGAGAAGCTGGTGCAGGTGGAGAGGCTGTCCTGCGTGAGGGTGAGAGTCATGGGGTGCCGGCATCTAGAAGAGTATGATCTTTGTGTGATCTTTGAGTCAAATCTCGTCCAGGCTCCCCTACGTGATGGAGCTGTGTGAGATAGAGGCTCCTTGCACTTCCCCAGCCAGAAGTGGGTCTTCCCTGCAAAGCTGGGGGCCTGCCCTCCCAGGCCTGAGGGGTATGGCTGGGCCTGAGCCTGGAGTGTCCTCAGGTCTACCCCGATCTCTCCTTACCCTGGCATCACCAGAAAGCTTGCAGCCAGGGCTCAGCCAGTCTCAGCCTCAACAGGGCGTGGGCCCTGAGCTGCTGAAGGAAGGGCAGGGCCAGAGCCAGGTGCAGGCAGTGGGAGAACAAGGGAGAAAACAGATCCCACCCACTCACAGTGAGCCACCTGTGGGGACCCAGAGACAGAGGACACTCTTGGCAGGTTTACCTTGGAACCTGAAGCTGCCTGGCTGCTGGGGAGCAGGGAACTTCATCTGGAATCTGCTTTCACAAACTGCCGAGTCCCAGGGGTTCTGGTGCCCTGCTGGAGGCCAGCTGGGGCAAGACCCTTCCGAGGACCCGGGGCCCTGTCATTGGGGCTTCGTTATTACTATATTAAATAATAATATCTAATAAGTGTTGTAATTTTGAAGTAGCCATGGCATTAATGCTATTTGAGATACTGCAGCCCCTGTAATGGAACAGAGAAATAGCTGCATTTCTATTGGTCACAGGTATCGCTAACACTTCCATCTTGCTGCCTGCATTCGTAATGGAAGGAAATGTTAAAGTTCAGATAGAGGTTAATGAGAACGAGATGCAGTTCCCCCCAGATTTTTTCCCCATCACTCCAAGAGGTCTGTTAGGTTCCTCTGAGCTGCAGAGGCAAACAAAGCTAGTCTCCTGACTGTTAGCAGTCGGGAGAGTGGTTATCCAGTTGCTGACTAGAGGGGAACCCCAGTCAGAGGGACTGGAAATTATCCATTTCTTGACCTGGGCTCTAGTGACTGGGCGAGTTCAGTCTGTGGAAATTCATCCACCTGTGTGTACACTTAGGATTTGGGCACCAATCTGTATGAACAGTTGACTTCAATACAAATTTTAAAAGCACCTTTACCAGAACAGATGTATATGCAGGTGCAAGCTTGCGTGCACACGCACACACACACATGCACGCACACACACCACACACACCACCACCACACACACACACACACGCCGCTATGTACCAGGGGCCCTAGGTCCATGGGTGTCCACGTGTCTCCAGAACGCTCGCAGGCATGTGGACACAGATGGATACAGTGAGACAGAGAACACTATTTTTAGGAAATAATTCCAAGTAAACGAGGAGACTTCTTGATTTACAGGACTAGTGATGGCTCACAGTGGAGAGGATTGCCCTGCAAGGAAGGGGCTGCTGTCATCCAGGCTGCCTTGTTTTTTAATAAAAAGAATAATGACTTTATTGTTTTTGAAAAATAATATAAGATCATCATAAATAATTCAAAACTGAAGAAAAGCACGAAGAAGAAAGTTTAAAATTACCTAAACTTCCACCAGCCGAGGAAAAAACGTCACCATTCATGTTTGGTGGCGAGTATTACGGACGCCTCTCTTTATTCACGCAAAGATGGAGTTAGACAGGGACAGGCTTTTATTAAATAGGGATCTACTCCTTCACCTGCTGTTTTCAACAAAGATGTTCCTTTAACTTTACTGGAGTGAACCAGAAGAACAAGAGGCTGAAGGATGGGGTGGTTCTGACAGTGTCTGTCCCGGGACCTCTCTCCTCTGGCTTCCCTTCACACATTCCGTGCTGCATCTCCCTGCGGACCAGAGGCGGCCTTTTGAGACCCGGCTGTGTTGTGTTTGCTCACTGTTTACCTGTTACCTGGCCAGGTGCCTACTTCACGGTGATTGGAGCCTGGGCCCTTGGCGGGGTGTGTGCAGGGGTCGGGGTGGCAGCCACTCATTGGGGTCATTGGTGACATGTGTCCCAGGAGTCAGATCAAGGCAGAGCTTGTCTTTGACAGAAAGGGATTCTGTCTTGGCAGAGATCTCCAACAGGTGCCCGGCCCTGCCCGGGTTTGATGTGGTAATTAGTGACACGGCCTCCCCCTCCTAGTGGCAGTGGCGTCCCAGTCAGGAGCTACGCCGACCACATCCTGTTTTGGTGGGGCAGTCGGGTACACATTCTCCGGCCTCCGTGTCAGAGTCAGAGCCTGTTCACACCAGGTCCTGGATCATCTGAGGCCACCGGGGGCCACATTCTCCCTGTTTGGCGTCACATGCAGCTGCTGGCTGGACGTCCTAGCGGAAGTGCGGTCACCATGTTCTGGTTCTGCTATTACTCGAGATGGGCCCTGGTTTGTTCAGACTCAGGAGGAGGGGAGTGAGGAGTCTGGGATGCTCCATCAGCGTTTTCCATCTCTGGAAGGATGCCTCACTCTGGGGATTTCTTTGAGATCCTCTCAGGGGGCTCTGTGGCAGCTGTGTACACAGCTCTGCGGTGCCAACATCTGGATGGCAGCTGCCAGGTTGTTACCCAGCTGTTGCCAAAAACCTGCAGGACTTGCCTGGGCCTCGGTGAGCAGATCCAGATACCCCCTCAGTGGCCAGATGTTGGAACCTCCATGCCCCAGGTGAAGTCTGGGCACCCTCCCCCACGCAGGTGCGTGGTGCTATGGGAAGACCAGACAGACTGTCCCCCACCCTCTGGTCCCACCACTCAGGCCGAGGATCTGCCTGAAAAAGAAGCCCAGGGTTGGGACGTTGGCCCAGGAGGGCTCTGATCACCCTCCTAGGGTCCCAGGGTTTCCTGTAGAAGAGACAAGCTGAGAGGAAGGGCAGCAGTGGGTATCTTCTAACGCCCTTGCCCCTCATCTACGTATTCGTCATTCATTCCATCCTTCATTTGTTCAAGACCAGCCTGGCCAGAGATCTGAAATAAAAAGGTGACAGGCCCCCTCCCTGCCCCATGGAGTGTCCCCTTCAGCCCAGGGTGTGTCGGGATCAGTTGTGAGAAGTGTCTCAGAGTGGGCTTGGTTAAGGAACCAACAGGTGTGAGTGTGCCCTTTTATATCAAGTGGGGTAGAATGAAGGGTCCCCGATGACCCAGTCACTCGTGCCTACTTGCATTCAAACGTGCTCGTTGGGATGGGAAAGGGAGGAACGACCCTCCTGCAGGTCCCCATGCATTCCCTGGAGCCTGGAGGGCTCTGGGTTTGCCCAGGCCGGCATCCGCCAAGTGTGCCTGTGGAGAGGTGGGGAGCATCTTTGCCAAGGTGCTGGTCCTTGCCTCCACCAGCCCAGCCACTCCCCCCAGGTCTGGCCACCGTGACCCCTGGCCGTGGGCACAGCATCAGCCCCATGTCTGTGTCTTTCAGCTTCCCTGCAGGTAGCGTGAGGACAGCCTGTGCCCCAGAAGCAGGATGAGAAGATGGCAGACTTCCTGTTACCTCGGGTCACCAGCAGCTTCCGCAGGTTCACCCGGGAGTCTCTGGCGGCCATTGAGAAGCGCATGGCAGAGAAGCAGGCCCGAGGTTCGGCCGCCTCGCAGGAGAGCCGAGACGGGCTGCCCGAGGAGGAGGTTCCCCAGCCCCAGCTGGACCTGCAGGCCTCCAAAAAGCTGCCGGATCTCTATGGCAACCCACCCCAAGAGCTCATTGGGGAGCCCCTGGAGGACCTGGACCCCTTCTATAGCACCCAAAAGGTGACTGCTGCCCACCCCCCACCCCCACCTCCCTGCAGCATCCCTGTCAGCACAGCAGACAGCGAGAGGGCCTCACCTGCATACGGGGGCTCTGTTTGGGGCTGGCTTCCCTGGGCCTTGGGAGAGTGAGTCATTAGTGATCTATATTCCCATCACCTTAATGTTAGAGTTCCAGAATAAAAGGCCAGAATTATGCAGCCTGAGATGGTTTGGTGCTATGAAAGAAAGAGCAGGCAGCCACACTTGAAATCTTGCCTCCCTGTGGAGTATCTACTTTGGGAATCATCTGTGGTTAGATTATTCTCACCCCTGGAGGACTCCTCCCGGTCCCGTGGTATGTGTGAATTGGAGTCGGGCCCTGAGTCCAATTTGGGCCCCAGAGCACAGCATGTGATCCCTCTCCTAACCAGAGACAGCATGTAGCCCCCATCCCCCACCCCACGGAATTTGCTAGGCACTGGCTGTGTAATGACAGCTCAGGCTGGGGGCCACGGCAGCAGCATCCTGGGCCTTGTGGGCTGGTGATGGGACCTTGATGGCCAGTGGGAAATCTGAGAGGGGTAGGGAGGGGTGGTCCTGCCATTGTCCCTCCTGAGTGTAGGGAGAGGAAGGGGCTTTTGTCCACTAGGGCAGGGTAACCCAGGCTTCCTCAGGTGTGGATTTCTGCCCAGGAGGTCAGTTCCCCCGTCTGGGTCCCCTGCCCGGCCTCACCTCTCAAGACCGTGTGCTCAGCCCTGCACCCAGCCAGACCACGGGCATGCAGGGCTCCTGCAGAGGCCTGGTACCCACCCCAGCTGCCCACACTTCGGGCCTCACTGCCGGAAGAAGGCGGGTTTGAATTTGGGGGAGGCCTTTCCCCAGAAGGCTGGGTGCCGAGGAGGATGGTTCCTACCCACGTCACTGCAGTTGGTCCAGGGCTGAGGAAGCGCTGAGGAAGTGAATGTGAGCACCTGGCGGGTATGAGTGTTGCGTGTCAGTGTCACCGGGCGTCTGAGTTGTGTGTCACTGTGCAATGAGACTGCATTCAGGAGACCAGGAGTCTGAGGGTGGGAGAGGTGCCAATTGTCTCCGTGTGTACACGCACATGTGAGTGGGTAGGTGGAAGGAAAGCCCACCCAGACTATATGCACAGGCGGGAGAAGAGACCTTGAACCTGGTCTCGATTCCCCCCAGAGTTCGAGTGACTCAGGCTGGGTTAAGGTGGGGGCCTGGGGCCACGGTTGGGGTCAGAGTTAGACTAGACATTGGGATTAGTCAGGTTGGGTGGGCCTAGGTCCTGGTTGGTCAGAGCTGGAAGTGAGAATTAGGGTCGGGTTAAGGCCGCAGCTGGGGACGAGTCAAGGTTTGAGTGGAGCATCAAAGTGGCGATGGGGTTGAAGTTACCTGGGACAGGAGGAGTCTTGGCACGGGGACCCGGCTGAGAGTAGGCCAGGGCCGGGCTGGGCTTTGGGGAGCTGGTGGCAGTTGAGCCTGGGAGGAGTCAGGGACACTCTCCTGTCCCTGTGATCGGGGACACTTGAGTGGTGGCCCCAGGTAGGATTCTGGTCTCTAACCTCCCGTCTCCCCTTGCTGACCCCCGGTCACACTGCCTGCAGCCCCACCGGGTGATTCAGGCACCACAGCAGAACTTTCAGTCCTCATCTCTCTGGTCAGCTTTCTCCCCAGCCCCGAGTAAAAAGAACCTTATCTCAACAGCTCAGCCCTTGGAGAAGCACAACCCCAGGCTATGCCACCTCAGCTGTGCCCGCTGAGCCAGGGCAGGGGGAATGGACTGCTGTCCTCAAGGGTGGCATCTGGCTCAAATGCCCACTCGATGTGCTCGTGGCTCAGCCTCTAGCACCCATTGTCCGCTCAAATGCCCCGTTGAGCTGTGTAGATAGAATCTTCTGGAAGCACAGGGAGCGGGTTTACCCTGGGCTGCACATGATCCCCCGAGGAAGACACTAGGTTGTGTCCTCTGGGGTCAGGTGGGGCTGCCATCTGTCTGGACTCCAGGAGACACGGTCCCCGGGAAAGCTTCACTCTCCTGGGCTGGGCTCTGCATTTTCCTCATCCCTCCTCTCACCCGTTAGTCCTCCCTGCTGACCCAGCTCCCTTATCAGACCCTCGTTCCTCAGTGGGCCTCATGGGGAAGCACAGAGGGGTCAGAAGGGAGAGGGGAAGGAGGGGGCATCAGCGGGGTCCTGGCCTCCGCTATGATAACAGCTCGGCTAGGATCGTGAAAGGCCTCTTCTGGCTGGGACTGTAATTTTCAAACGAAACTAAATCCACCCAACCTGACAATCCCTTAAACTTGATCTCATCCCACCCCAGCCGTGGGTGACCCAGCAAGGGTCCACTCACCTGTCAAATGTGCCGACTGCCCCTACCCGCCACCTCTCCCTCAGGCCCTCTCCTCTTCCTCTCACCCTACCCTTTCTCCAGAGTTCTAGGGCTCTGAGCCAACAGCTGCCCCCCAAAAGCCTCTGTCCTCCATAAGGGCCTAAGGGCTGCCACCCGACCTAAAGCAGCTCTCCGTCCACAGACCTTCATCGTCCTGAACAAAGGCAAGACCATCTTCCGGTTCAGTGCCACCAACGCCTTGTATGTCCTCAGCCCCTTCCACCCCATCCGGAGAGCGGCCGTGAAGATCCTCGTTCATTCATATCCTTGGCAGTCCGTCCCCGCTGTGTGGGCCCCAAACAGGGCGGGAGAGGGGGGCGGGTGGTGGATGGGGCGTTTAGGGCTGAGGGTGGTGCTGATTGCCGGTCAGTCCTCAGACGAGCACACAGTTTTCACCTGGGAGCAGTTGGACATCAGTCTCTCGGACCCCACCCCGAATCTGCATCTGCATTTTAACAAGATCCCAGGGGATCGTGGACCCATGAAAGTTTGGGAGATTCGGCTCTGATCCTTCAGGAGAGAAATGTCCTAGAAGCTCAGCTACTGAGGATCCCAGAAGAAATGAGGCCGATCAGTGTCCTCTGGTTCTGGTCTTGGCTCCACATGTCCCCTCCCACTGCACCCCCGGGCCTGCACCTCCCCGCCTACCGGCTGGGACCTCAAGCAGGTCCCCGGTGCTCAGCCAAGGAGAAAACGCTTCCCAGTAAAGAGGCCTCTGGTTTATTCACATGTGGGCCTCTTCCAAGGGAGGCATCGCTTGCTTTTTGATTAGGTGTTGACAAAATGTCTGCAGTTTCCGAGTATCTCAAAGAACTCTGGTTAGCGTTAAGTTACATAAACCACAACCTAAAAAATCTTCAGGCTGCGGAGGAGAGCTCTGGGACGGCTGCAGTATGGTAAGGGACGGGTACTGGTCTTTGGGCCCTAGGAGGACCCCATTCGGGTCGAGCATGGGACAGGGAAACGGCTGTTCTCTGGACTTCAGAAAAAGGGCCCTATGCATGGAGCCTCTCGGGGCGGGGGGCAGGTATCTGGCTGTATACATGGAGCCTCTCGGGGCGGGGGGGCAGGTATCTGGCTGTATACATGGAGCCTCTCGGGGCGGGGGGGCAGGTATCTGGCTGTATACATGGAGCCTCTCGGGGCGGGGGGGCAGGTATCTGGCTGTGGAGTCAGAGGCATCTGTGTTTCACTGTGAGGGCCTGGGCAGCTTTGCTTTAGCTGCAGCTGACTTGCCTGTTAATTGAATCGATGATGCTGGGCTCAGTGGTGTGATGAGCTGTTAGATTGGTGGCTTGGCCCGAGAGCTCCCCAAGGTCCCCCCTCAGTTCCCCCCTCCGGATGGACCTCTTCTGAGGCGAAGGCGAAGGTCTCACCCATTAACCTCTGGTCAGGGCAGGAGGCTTCAGGAAAACAGCTGCTCAGTGGGGGACTGAGTAACAGAGACAGATGCTGACTGCTCGGGGGACATTTCCTGTCCAGGCAGGGATGAGGGATGCTCCTTCCTGGTTCCACTGTCTGCCCACCTGTGCCCCGGTGCCGGATCCCAAACCCAGGGACCAGTCAGAGGGCCCCAGGGACCCGTTTGTTTTCTGCTTGCAGACGCTCTCCAGCCCCCTCCAACTGGCTCCTGCCTTTCTCATGGAGATGCTGAGACACATGTATGTCCAGGGACCACCCCCTGCTCCCAGCCCATGCAGGCCATGGCTGTGGCGTCAGTAGGGTGGTCTCTAGGGTGGGCAGACACTGTGGGGAGAGACTATATTCAGGGGCAGCCTACCATTCACAGCTGCATCCTACTTTATGAGGCAAGGGTGGTCCTGGATTTAATTTTGAGCCATTCTGCAACTGTTCCCAAGCTCCCTGTAGGTGCCAGGCACTTTGCCCGGCACCCTGGAGATGTCAAGCTGAATAAGACACTGTCCTTGCCCCCTTGGGAATTTTACAGTCCCCTCAGCGTGATTAGACAACCACACGAGGAGTTGTCATTTCTGCCAGCATGTGGGCATAGCCTGGTGAGAGCAGTGCAGTGGGAGGAAAGGCCAGCCTTCTTGCTCTGAGCCTGTCTCCGGCCTCACTCCAAGGGCGTGGCGTCCCCGAAAGCATGCTCCGGCTCCCACCTGGGGCTTCTCCTCCAGGTATGTAACCAACCCAGCTCTGTTTGGTAGCCACTGCAGCCCCTAGGGATGAAGCTGCAGCCCCAGGGCTCCTGCAAAGCTGGGCCATGGGGCAGCTGAGGCCAGGGAGGCGGTAGGGGCAATGCAGTCCCCAGCCTGGCCAGAGGGTCCACCGAGCGGTGGCACTGAGGCTGTGTAGGGCTGGTTCCGCCCGGCAGGACTGGCCCTGAGGTCACTGAGGTGGACCTTGTGTCCCAGGGCAGCTGTCCCAGGGAAGTGGCTCAGCATCTGGGAGGCCCTGTGCTGGGCTCTGAGCAGCTGCCTTGACGCTCCACTGCCTGGGGATGGGAGCACACTGCTGGCCTCCAATAGCGCCCCTTAGCGGGCTTGGGGGGCACTGAGGGAGAAGAGGGACCTGGATTGTGGGGTTTGGGAGCAGCCCCTCTGTGTCCTTGAGTCTTGCCATCAAAGTGTGGTACACCAACCAGCAGCAGCAGTATCACAAGGATCTTAAAGGAATTGCTGAAACTTGGGCCCAGAACCCGCATTTCAGGAAGGTCTCCATGATTTCTGCACACACTGCTCTAAGGCAGTCATTTCCAAATGTCAGTCTGCCAGTGGCACCTGGGAAGTTTGTTAAAAATGCAGATTCCTAGCGCCTTCCAGACCAGAATCACCAGTGTGAGGCCTAGAAATCTACAAGCTCTTCATGCATTTCCCTGTTTTTCAATCAAGATACAGTTCGCATACCATAAAATGTACCATTTAAAGTGTACCATTCAGTGGACTTTAGTATATTCATAAGGTTGTGCAATCATCACCACTTTCTAATTCCAAAACATTTTTGTCACCCCCAAAAGGAACCCCATGCCCATTGGCAGTCACCGTGCGTTTCTAATGCCCACAGATTTCAGGTTTTGAATTAGGAGCTTTCTCTCCATTTACACTTTTTTTTATTGTGGTAGAAAACATGTAACATAAAATTGACCATCTTAATCATTTTTAAGTGTCCAGTATAGTCATATTAACTATAGGCACATTGTTGTGCCATAGATCTCTAGAATTTCTTCATGTTGCAAAACCGAAACTGATTGTTGGCCTACATTTCTATAGCCATTCAAACATCTCAGTCCCCAGTGTGCAAAGTTCTGTGCCAGGCCCTTTGGACAGGGCAGTAGGGGCAAAGACTAACTTACGAGGGGGCAGGAATGCAGTCCCTGCTCTCCAGAAAGAAAGCCCGCTCACTTGCGACAATCCAGGCATTCCCAGTGACATGCTGGTGATCGTGCGATACCTCAGTTCAGCTTTGCTCTGGGCTCCACGCTTGCAGCGTGTCCCTGGGAAGTTGCCTAAAAAGTAAATATGGGCATGTAGAATTTTTTTTTCTGAAGTATTTTTGTTATAATCCTGCAGAATGTGTTCCTGCCAGGATTAAATAAAAGAAACCAACAGAACGCCAAATTCCACTGCAGTCACATTCAGAGAGGCCGCACGTTCATGGCAAGCAGCATTTTGCCTTCCTGGGTGCATAGGATCTGTTCACAAAATCCTCCCACATTCCCTTGGAAGATTCAAATGGGCAATCAAACCACATGTTTGTGTGTGTGTGTGTGTGTGTGTGTGTGTGTGTGTGTGTGTGTGTGTTAATTTAATAGCACAAATATATGAAAATACCCCGACCATTAATTCCCTTCTCTTTGATGCCTTAGGATCTGAAGACAGGCAGCCCCAGTTTCAGACTTTCCCCACAACCCAGGCTGGCAGTCCTTGCTGGCATTTTAATTATGAGGCTGGGAGTGGGTGTCTGGGGACAATGACACGGCAGGATTGAAGATGTTCAGCTGAACTCAGCCCCGGAGAGCTGGCCTTTGCCTCTGCCCACACATGAAACCAGCTCAATCATCGGCCTGAAACCACCAGGCAGTGCAAACAGGTGTGCCCTGGCCAGGAGTACACTTGACTTATCTCTCTGGTATTGGCTGTGTGCGTGGCTCCATGGGGGACCTAGGGATGCTTGGGCTGAGTCACAGGGACTAAAGGCTCAGTCTAGGTAGGAAAAGATCACATACACAGGAAAGACTGAGAATAATGGAAGGGCTGTCCTCAAGGATAGGAGAGCCAGGCAGGGTTTTGAGCAGTCAGGTGGCAGAGACTAGAGTCTGTGCACCTCACCCGCCATTGCTGTGTCTGGAAAAGCCAAAATTCATTCAGGGAGCACTTGTCTTTTCCCACCGTGTGACCCAGGCCCTGGCTAGCGGGGCTCAGCAGGGCTGTCTACTCTGGTTCTTCCCTAAGTCTTGATGCTAGACCTTGATTCACCTCTGTCTGTGTCCCGCCAAGTCCTCTGGTCCAAGGCGGCCTGTCCGCACTGCTGCTGTCTGCCAAGTGACCTTTTCTCCTCTCTAATGAGAGCTATGAGTGGTGTGTGCACTGAGAGAGGGCTTGGGAGAGGCTTGGCTCCCCAGACAGGGGTCTCCCCAGTTCTGAGCCTCACCAGGACTGACGGCTGGAGGAACCCTAACCAACCTTCAGTGCCTGTCTAAATGCCTCCTCCAGGAAGCCTTCCTGCCCAGCCCAGCCAGAGGCGGGTCTGGTTTCTCATAATACCCTATCTTGGAGCAGTTCAATGGCTAAGAGGCCTCCCTATCTCCCGCACAGAGCCACGCACATGTGCTCACATGAGGTTTGTTCTTAAAAATGACAAATAATTCTGTTCCTCTTCCTGGGTGGCCGTCTGCTCACACTTTACAGAGCCCTTCACCCTGTGGTTTGTACCCACAGTCGTTTTCTGTGACTGCCGTAACAAACTACCACAAACTTCGCCACTTGAAACAACACAGACTTACCACCTTATAGTTCTGGGGGTCAGAAGCCCAAAAAAGTTCTCACTGGGCTAAAAGCAAGGTATCGGCAGGGCTGCAATCATTTCTGGAGGCTCTAGGGGAGAGTCTGTTTTCTAGGTTTTTCTGTTTTCTGAGGGCTACGGGAAATCCTCGGCTCTGGCCCCCTTCCATTTCCGAAGTCAACAGCAGCTGGTGGAGTCTTGCTCTTAGCATCATTACTTTCATATTTCAGGAATCATCTGATCCTCAGTTGGTTTAGCAATGGATCTGTGGGGATGAATAAAGTCTGGTTGAGGGGCTTGTTAACTGCCCAGTGAGGAACGCCTTGGCAGGGAGCTGGGGTGTGAGGAACGGGAATGTGTGTGCACACATGCGCACGTGTGTAGGGGAGAAGGGCTGCTGAGTTGGGTATCTGATCCTACCCGTGAAAGCTGGAGAGGAACTAGGCCTGGCCGTGGAGACCCTCCCCCGGGCAGAGGGATGCACAGATACCAAGCTGAGGGAGGGACCTCGGTGTCTGGAGAGACACCCTCTGGCCGGGGAGGAATCAAGGTTCCCTGAGGCCCTGGCCGCTGAGCTGAGCAGCTCTGGTTTGAGTATCCAAACCCTGGGGTGTCCCAAAACCTGACCCCTCTCATCTCAGATGAGAAATTGGAGAATTCGTTATATACTGGGGGCCAGGTCTGACATGCTATTGCCTGATACCCTGGACTCCCTAGAAGGAGTGCTGGAGGTGTGGAGGGCATTCACCTAGATTCCTTGAGATATCCCACCTCTCTCTCCAGCTGGGCCACCAAAGTCAGTACCCCAGCTCAGCCCCATCTCCAGTCTGACTGCATGGGGCTCCCCATCGGGCCCGAGGCTGGGCCAAGCCATGGGAAAGGGTGGAACTGTGATGGGGAGGGAAGAGGCAGGCCCCCGGAGCTCAATTACTGCAGCTCCCGGGCTTCCGGTGGGAATCGCCTGGCTGGCAGCTGCTGCCCGCAGGGCTGAGGCCGGGACAAGGTGGTGAGCCTGGGGGCAGCTGCAGGGAAGGGAGGCCCAGTTTCCTCTCTTGGGCTGGGGAGAGGATTTGTGGGGCAGCAGAGTGTCCCTGTTCTAGGCTGGGCCTCTCGGGGGTGCCCCTACCCACAAGAGGCCCAGGGTCTGGCCCTTGTTCCTCTGCAGGTCCAGTAGAGGTAAGGGAGGCCATGGCGGTCAGTCAGAGCTTTGTTCAGCCTGAAGCAGTGTCTGGGACTTGGAGCCAAAGAGTCAGGGATCATGGTGACACAGTGGTTAAGAATCCGCCTGCCAATGCAGGGGACACGGGTTTGAGCCCTGGTCTGGGAAGATCCCATATGCGGCGGAGCAGCTAAGCCCGTGTGCCACAACTACTGAGCCTGCACTCTAGAGCCCACGAGCCACAACTCCTGAGCCCATGAGCCACAACGACCGAAGCCCGTGCACCTAGAGCCTGTGCTGCACAAGAAAAGCCACCACAATGAGAAGCCCGCGCACCGCAACGAAGAGTAGCCCCCGCTCGCTGGAAATAGAGAAAGCCCACGTGCAGCAACAAAGACCCAACACAGCCAAAAATAAATAAATATATTTAAAAAAAAAAAAAAAGACTCAGGGATCAGACAAGGCCTGGAGCAGTTCAGCGTGAGGCTAAGGGCCCAGAGGATGCCCGAGACGCAATCCCAGCATTTGAAGAGCTCCCCTTCTGGTGGTGACAGATGGGCACTGCCATTCAGGGAGCCAGACATGCTAAAAGAGGGATGCCTGGTGCCATGGGGGTGCAGCAAGCAAGAAGTCAGGGCAGGTTGCTCAGAGGAGGCCCTCGTTGAAGGAGGGAAGCAGTGTACTAGGTGGAGAAGAGGCCACGAGTGAAGAGCATGTGCAAAGGAGGAAGCAGCCAGAGATGTGGTCCCCTGCCTCCCCTCAGGTCACTGTGTCCGGACAAGGCATGAACGTTTTGGCAGAGGTCCTAGTTCAAAGGTCAGCGTGGGCTGCTCCCATAGAAGTGGAGGAGGGAACTCGGGGCCCTGCCACCGTGGCTTTCCTCTCCCTGAAACAGTGGCGCCTGAGGAGCTGTTTATAAACACCCATCTCCCTCTAATTGTGGCCAAGGACAGGGCTCCCACTAGGCCATGGGTAAAAACCTCTGAGATCTGGGGGCCGGCCCCTCGTCCCTTCTCTCCAGGATGGGCCCTACAAGGGACTCTGCTGTTTGAATTCAGGTGTCTGGTCCCTGTCGGGGGCTGTGGAACAGGGCAGGCGTCCAGCCTCGGTGGGGAGGGGTTGGCAAGGACTGGGCAGAGCCCCGGTGTGTCTCCTGGGAGCCCCTGTCTCGTTGATCTGGCAGCCCTGGCCTGGCGGTGCCGACACCTGGGGCGGGACCCCCTGGCGGTGGCAGCCTGTCCGGCCCCCTGCAGGCGGCTTTCCTTGACCCTGCGCCATGCTCTTCAGCATGCTCATCATGTGTACCATCCTGACCAACTGCGTGTTCATGGCCCAGCGCGACCCTCCACCCTGGACCAAGTATGTCGAGTGAGTATCTTCAGGGCCTCTCCAGCCAGCCCCTCCCGCCCTGCCTTTTCCATTCCAGACTCTTGGCCTCAAAGTTACCCCAGCAGAGGCCCAGGGACTCACCCACCTGGTGGGGGGGGGGTGGTCCTTGCCCTAGCCCTTCCCTCTTTCGCTGCTTCCAGTCCTGCCAAATTCATGCTTTGAGTTATGTCCTCAGGAGAGGAAGCTCTCCAGGTTGGCAAAGTGAGGGTTTCCCCCTGACCCACCTTAAAGAGGACTGATGATATTGGAGAAGGCTCTGAGACAATACTACTAATAACTGAGCACTTAGTGCATGCCAGCCACTATCCTGGAGCAATAAGCATCATGTAACCCCATAGGGCAGGTACAGACACTATGCCCATTTGACAGATGAGAGACAAAACTGGAGAAGTAACCACCCCAGACCTTGCAGCTAGGGGGCATGGCAGCCGGGAAAAGGCCCAGGACTATTCCGACCTCAACACCACACTCTGCTGCCTCTTTTCCCTAAGTCCTGCTTCCTATAACCGTTTGCACAGTTTTAGAAAACTGTGCCTGGTTCTTTCTTCCCACATGAACGTACCTGACCCATAGGTTCTAAGTGGAACCCAACAGGCCTTGTTTTTAGGGGACCAATGAAATGTTGGGGACAGCCTCTCTTACCTAAGTGGCTTGCCTGGTGGTGCTCCTTGTTCACACAGGACCCAGCAGCACGGCCGGTGCTGGGGTCTGCATCCAGCTGCTAAGACCTGGAGACAAGCATGGCTGTGGCCCTGTGGGCCGCAGTCCCAGCATCCGAACATTTGGGATTGCTCAGCTGACCCCGGACACAGAGAACAGCAACCTCCCAGCCTCAAGTGTTAGAACATCAACCCCCTTTCCGAGCCCAAGGTAGACAGCTGTACCCACCTACCTGTAGATGGTTGAGGATGAGAAGCCTCCCATCACTGAGGATCCACAAACAAGAGTGAGGGGCCAGAACTCTGAGTGTCCTAACTGTCCCACAGTGGCCACCGTATGCCTGTGTACCTGGACCCCCAGGGCTGGGGTGAGGAGATACGTGGAGGGTCTTCTTACATCAAGACAACCGAGAGACAGAAGATGGAGGGTTCACATGGGCATGCACAACGCTGAGTAAACGGGAAGATGCATAAGTTGACCAGGTGTTTGGAACGAAGCTCCGGCCCCCAACTCCAGCTCTGCCATGGGGGCTTTGCTGGGAGCCTGGTCTGAGAGCCCTCGAGAGGGAAGCTGCATAGGTCTCCTGCCAGCCTGGCCTGCGGGCCTCACCCTCCCTGAGAAAGCCCACCGGTCTCTCCTCCCCAGGTACACCTTCACTGCCATCTACACCTTTGAGTGTCTGGTCAAAATTCTGGCTCGAGGCTTCTGCCTGCATGCGTTCACCTTCCTTCGGGACCCGTGGAACTGGCTGGACTTCAGTGTGATCGTCATGGCGTAAGTACCTCGCCCCTGTGCTGTGCGGGGTGTGGCCACACTGACAGGCGTGGGCGCCACTCCCGGCCCCAGGCTGCCCAGCCCTCTCTGCCTCCCTGCAGAGGCAACATCAGCTCTGCAGGAGGAAGATGGCGTGGAGGCCCTCGGCTCACCCTGGTGGGGAGAGACGGGTTCAGAGTAGCTCACGCGGCCATGCTGGTTAGGCCCCCTGGCTCATCTGTGGCTCCGTGGCAGCCCTTTGCTCAAGGAACTTCATTAAGATTCTGGTTTAGTATCCTCTGCTGTTTCTGTCAAGGGAAACCAATGGTACAACCTGAAATCTCTGGACCACTATGAACAGTGATCTGGATTCCAAGGTGATTTAAACTGCAGGAAAGAGAGCAAAGGAGCTGGAGAAGTGGCTGGGCATCCCCAGGAGCTTATGCCAGGTGCCCCAGCATGGCTGCAGTCTCCACTCAGAGAGTCAATGTCTGGCACATTGTGAGATGCCTGGTCACTGACATGATCCATTGGGTCCTCACACCAGCCAGAGAGGTCACCTGGATGGGGGTTCCTTACTCCCATTTTACAGATGAGAAAACTGATGCCAGGGACACAGTAAGCAAATGTGACCCCAGGCCTGCTGCCATGCCAGCTGAGGCCCCACTTCCTTGCCAGGGAAGGGACCCTTGCTTAGGGGTTGGGTTGAGGCACGCCACTCTGGATGTCTCAGGCAACGGATGCTGGTTTCTGGTGGGGATGAACAATTAGGGCAGGCCTCCCATGCAGGAGTCATGGTCAGGGGCTCAGCCGTCAAACCCTTTATGAAAGCCTGATGTGTGTGGAGAACCCAGTGTGTGCAGGGCTGGGCACCGCACCTCGGCAAGAGCAGAGCTGATGAGGGTTATACTCCCTACCCTTATAGAGCCTCAGTTTCCCCACTGGTGAAAGGTCGGTGTTGAGCTGGGTGGTGTCAGAGGTTTAGTTCAACTGCCACTTTCTAGGATCAGATTCACTGAACCCACCTGTTCATGACAAAGTCTTTATTTACCCTTGGATGTGAGCGGCTCTGAGCTCATCCATGCAGTGGAGGAGAGAGGAGAAGAGGGAAACGACCCTGCTGATGGGGTGCTCTCTGCCCGGTGGTCAGAACATGCATCAGAACCCCTGTTTCTAGGCACGCTGCTTGTGAGCTGACTCCAGCCTGCCGTTTTACAGGTGGGGAAACTGAGGCTCAGAGAGAGGCTACCGCTTGCCATGAAGCCAGTGTAGATTTAGGCCTGGGCAGAGCTAAGTGAACAAGGGAAAGGGTAGTGGGGTGTGGGGGACAGATTGTGCAGCCTTACAGGCCATGATCAAAGCCAAGTGTGATGGGAGCCTGTGGGGGTTAAAAGCAGGGAGGGACGTGGTCTGATTTACATTCTAGGAAGATCACCCTGGCTGCTCTGTGGACAGGACTCTGTGGAGGGATAAGGGCGGAAGTGATGGAGGAGCTCAGAGGCTATTTTCTTAGCCAGGAGAGAGAGGATTGTGTCTGGGACCAGGGTCCCAGTGAGAAGGTGAGAGACGTGGTCAGATTCTAAGTATATTTGAAGGTAGGCCTGACAGGAGACCTCAGGGTGGCTATTGGCTTGAGCAGCTGGGTGGCTGGTGCGACCATTCGTTGGCCTGGAAAACAGAGGGAGGAGAAGAATCAAACATCCGGTCTGGAATGTATTAGGTATGAAAGCATCCAGGGTAAGATATCGAGTCGGCAACTGGATCTTCCAACCTGGAGTTCAGGAAAGAGGTCCACTCAGAGGTATAAATTTAGAAGCTGTCGGGATACAGATGGTATTTAAAGCCAGGAGACCGGATGAGATCATCTGGGAGTGTCGCCAGGGAAGGGAAGCCGCCTGGGGACTGTACCCTGGGACGCTCTAACATCCTGAAGTCCCGAAAAAGGAGAATGGAGCAAAGAAACTGGAGGGAGCCTCCAGGGAGGGCTGAGGAAAACCAGGAGAGAGCAGTATCCTGAAAACCAGCGGGGGAGTGTGACTCGACTTGAAAGAAACCACAAGGAGGCTGAGGAAGGTGAGAACCAAGATGGACCGTTGAAGTCAACAACATAAAAATGGTTGACGATTTTCACCTTGACAAGATGGCTTCCAGGGGAGTGGGGGACACGTGGCTGATGAGAGAAGGCTTGAGGGAGGGTGGGAAGAGGGCGGGGCGGGGGTAGGCAAATGTACCCATCTGCTTTGTGGGGTTTGCTCTAAAATAGGACCCAAAGTAGGGTGGTGGCCAGAGGGGAGGATGGGTGAAGGGAGGACCTTTAAAGAAGGGAGGCATCGTTGCAAGTTGATGGGAACAATCCACGAGAGAGGGGAAGTTGGTGATGGAGCAGAGGGGGCAGTTGCAGGAGCAAAGCCCTTGAGCTGGCCCGAGGGGTAGGAATCCAGGGACTGGATGGAGTGTTGGCCGTAAGAGCAGGGAAGGCAGAATTTCAAGTGGCAGTGGAGGTAGATTGATAGAGCCGATAGTGAGAGGAGGAATTTCTCTTCTGATTGCCTCTGTTTTCTCAGTGGTAAGAAGCAGGATCATCATCTGAGAACACAGAGTTGGGAGGCAGGTCTGATGTGTGAGGACGGGAGGAGCATTCTCTGTCAGAGCCAGGGGCTTGCACTCATGGGAATGGAGTAGGATGGCTAAGGCGGGCCCAGGCTCCAAGGTGCCCTACGGCAGGGGTGGGGTGGGGGGGCGGTGGGCAGTGATCCATGGGCCCCTGAGGGCCCGAAGTCACAGGAAGGGGCTTCAAGAGGATAGAGCATCTGCCTGAGCCTTTTCTACCTTCCCATCCTGGAGCCTCAGCAGCACTGTGTCATGGCAGCAATGCTCCCAGAACCCGGGCCCCTTGTCTGATGGCAGGAGCCAGGCTTTGGCTTGTCCTCAGCCCACGACTCTGGGAGCTGCTCTGAGTCCTCCCCATCCAGCCCTTAGCCAGTCCTCCTGTCCTGTCTCATGCTGGTCAGTCCCCGTGGAATCCCGCAGAAAACGTCTCCCTCCACTGGGAATCGCAGAGCAGGAGTCCCTTCCTCACCAAGCCCTCCTGCCTTCACTTTGGACCAGAACCAGGCGAGAAAAAGCAGAACGGGGCCTCAGAGGCCACGAGACTATTTCCAGGTTTCTGAGCATCTCACGGAAATGGTCCACTGACTTCCCCTGGGGCTGCCTGGGCCCATTGGCACACCAGGTTTGTGCTCTGGGCTGGACTGTCCTGGTACTCTGATGGACAGTGCTGCTACCTTATGAAAACAATGAATTACTGCCATGGTAATGCTGTGAGAAGTGTTCTGCTATAGCCAAAATGATTCAATAATAAGGGGCTCTTAGAATCATCAGAGGAGCCTAAAGTGGCAACAAAGTTCTATTCGATGAAACTCCCCATCCCACCTTCCGTTTTACAGATGGAGAAACCGAGGCTCAAAGAGAGCCTACCACTTGCCTAAAATTGTAGAATGAATCAGCAGCAATGCTGGGGCTCAAACCAAGTCTCCTAACTCGTAACCTTGAGAAGCACCCCTATTCTGATGTTTCTGGCTAGGCCTCCACCTGATCCCCAACCCCACCCACTTTAGAATTGTGGAGGGTTGGAGGGGGTGCCAGGAAGCCTGCCAGGCTCCACTTGCAATCCCGCAGCCAGAGCTCTTCCTGTCGCCCCCTTTGAGCTGGGCATTACCTGCTAGTTAGCGCAGCCTCCCACCTTCTGGGGTTGTTATGGAAACCAAACATGGAGGGGAAGGGAGGGAGGGCAGAGAGGAGAGGGTGGCAATCACCGCAGTAGCTAACGTGCTGTGCTGTCTGTACCTCTGCCTGGCAGCCCAGGAGGGGCCGTCTGCATGGAATGGGAGGGCTGCACAGCAAGATAGGGGCAGAGCAGGAAGAAGGCCAGGGTCTGCCTTCCTCATGGTTCCTCGGCCTCCAAAAGGCTCCCTCCTGCGCTGGGGCTGGTGTGATGGGGTAGAATTCTCACCCCCCACCGGCTGCTTTCTCTGTGTCAGGGCCCATGATCCACCCCCGCAGCTGTCTGCCCCTGCCCAGCCGCTTGGCCACAGCAGAAAGAGTAGAAGGACTTGGAGGAGCGTTTTGCCAGCTTGGCAGGAGCAGAGCTCCACCCTGACCTGGGCCACTGCTGAAGCTGGCCCTTTGCTAAATACAGGGTCTCTCCTGCCTTGCCATTCTCCGGGGCCCCAAGAGAGGCTTTGGTGGGGGTCTAGGGCCCCCAAACGGGAAGTAGCCAGGCACTAGGTTCTGGGTCAAGTAAAAGAGGCAGCAGCCCCCGTGTCACAGACACGGTCACAGACACACCTTGTCCTCACCCTGCTCTGTGCCCCACCGTCAAGTCTTCTTCCCCCTCAGTATTGCTCTCCCACGTGTGACCTGACTTCACCCACACTCAACCACTGGCCCCAGCCTGTTCTCAGCCACACAGCTGGCCTTGAAGGCTGCCGGAAGCACATACCCTGGGGTCTCAGCTTTCCTATGCCCAGCAGGTATTGAGCAAAGGGCACTGTCAGCGCTGGGGGCCCTGAGGGGGTGGGGAAGGCAGGGTCTACACTGGGACAGGCGAAGACAGGCTAAATCCAAGCAGATGGGCAGGGCTTCACTGGAGACACGAGAGGACAGGCAGGGTCTGGAAGGGACAAGAGGCTGAAGCAGGGACGGTTGGTTCCCTCTCCATTTGGCACAGTTCTCTGCCCATTCCCTCTAACCAGAAGAGACAGCCTTGAAGCCAGTGTCCTGAACAAGAAAACTTTGTCCCAGGCCACACCCATTGGAGTAGCAGCAGAAAATGGATCCAGAGCCATCCACAGGCTGAAACTGTGGCTTCCATGTAACAGCGACATCGGCAGTGGTCCAGGTTCAACCTGGCAGTCCCATGGCCACACCATGTCTGGACAGAGAGTCCAAGCCTGAGAGGAGAGTGTGGGACAGAGGTCTGAGGGTCAGAGCCCTCACAGAAAGTAGAATAGCCATCAAAAGTTGAGAGGGAGCTTCGACTAAATCAGTAGATGTATATGGGCCAGAACAAGGGAGGTGACTTCTACGCCCCCCGGAACACAGGGCTGCATCTCACTGTCGCGCCCAAGAAAGATTTGCAAGCTGCAGTGCGTCCAGCAGAAGGAATGGAAACCACATGATGGAAAGGATCTGGTGTAGACAGAAGGAAAGCTCTGCTGAGAAGGAGTCTGCTGACTTCCCAGCTCTGAAAGGATGTGGAGAGTAAGGAGGGAGCAGGCCTCGTCCACGGGGCCCCATAAAGACGGAATAGCCCCATGAGTGGATGGAGAGGAAGCTGGTGTCAGCCCAGAGTCAGAGCTGGACCTGGCTGACCCGAGGACATTGAGTCCCTTGTCACAGCGTGCCAAGTCCCTCCCTGCAGACCCCAGAGCTTGAAGGCAGATTCAGAAACTCTGAGCCGAGTGGAAGGGCCTGGAGGTCCACAATGATAGGCAGAGTGAGTCTGTCAGCACTGTCAGCCCACCGTCGACACTCAGCCAGTGTCCCTGGACTGACGTCACTCAGACACCGGGTCGGACACAGTTGGTTAAACATCAGACATCCTGAGTCTGCTGTTCTTTGTCAAACATCAGACACCTTTGGTTAAATCTCAGACACCCTGGATATGAAACCTTTGGTTAAATATCACAAGTCACTTGCCACTGCCCCAACAGCCCTGGTCACACACTATCCATCCATCTCGCAGACATCCTGGTCATGTGACCCATCCACGCGTGTCTTCACGCTCTGCTTGGGCGGGTCCCTGCCAGCCAGAGACCGACTCCTTCCTCCTGTGATTGTGGAAGCTATGGATGGACGATTGTCCAAGTTGCAGGTGGGAGCCCCACGGCCACTCAACCCTGCTGAGCACCACTCGGGCCCAAGCAGGACACACACCGAGGAGGGCTGCTTGCTTCCCGAGGTCACTACTCCTGTGGACACCCAGGGCCATCGTGAAGAGACACCAAGACTGGGGTGGACTCATGGGAGAGGGGCTGGCACATCCCTAGGACCCCTCAACCTGCTTTTTTCTTTTCTTGTGTTGGCCGTTGCCCGTGAGTAGTTAAGAGCTAAATATTTGGGCAACCTCCCGTCTCATCTTCCAAAGCATCATTTTGGGAACTCTTCTCCCTTTGAGTACTCAAGTCACCTCCACCTCCTGACTTCAGGGACTCCTGAGCCACGCCTTGCGCAGAGATTTGTGGTTGGAAGGAGGGAGTGGGATGCCCTCGGACACCCAGCCATGGCTCCACAGCGGTCTCAGCTAGACTTCAGGGTCCCACGGATCAGAGCTGCCAGGCACAAGCTGGTGACACTGCAGAAGACATAGAGCAAAACCAGGACCAGAAACCCGCTTGCTTCCTATATCACCTGGCCTGAGCCTCCTGGAAAATGGAGTTTCCCTCTTTGCTGCATCCCCAGTCTCAGACGCCCCCCCATGTGGCTTCGTGTCATAGTCCCCAAGTGGCATGGAGAACGTGGCAGAGTCGTTCCCTCGTGGCGCTGGTTATTCACAGGACTACCACCGAGAGAGCCGCCTGGGAGCTTGTTCTGAGGACATCCTTAAGGCACCCTCACTGAGGTTCCCCGTGGCAGGAGGGTTGAGATCAAGAAGAAAACCTAGGGGAGGCCCCGGGTCATGCACAGCCCTCCCCGTGGGAGGGGGAGAAGGGAGAGGGCTGGTCGGGGGGGGCGGGCTGAGGTGCCGCTTTGTAATTCCCAATAACTGTGATTTGATTCTACAGGTATGTATCAGAAAATATAAAACTAGGCAATTTGTCGGCTCTTCGAACTTTCAGAGTCCTGAGAGCTCTAAAAACTATTTCAGTTATCCCAGGTAAGATGCCCAGGTTTGCCTCCCAGATCTCAGCTACAAGTGACTCTCTCTCCGTCTCCCCCACCCCCCTCCTCTGACTGTGTGTCCTACTGGCGTGTTGTCACTGTCTTGTGTGTGAATTTCCCTTGTTACAGATACACCACTGAATTTGTGGACCTGGGCAATGTCTCAGCTTTACGTACCTTCCGAGTCCTCCGGGCCCTGAAAACTATATCGGTCATTTCAGGTGAAAATCAGGTTAAACGCCAAGGCTGGAGGGACACGCTTGGGCCTTTCCAGCTACCTGGGAGCCAAGGCGACCCTCGGGAAGGCCCCTTCAAATGTGCCTGTCCCCAGAATACCTTTCCCAGAGCTTGGGTATGGGGGCTGTCTTCAGTGGACACGGCTGTCCCCTCCGTGCTTCAGAATGGGCTTCGGACTGTCCACCTCAGCAAAGCCCACTACCATAGACCCCCGGGGGCACAGAGTACTCCATGGCAGGTCCTGGATTGAACCCAAATTCTTCCCAAGGTAGTGATTTATTTCCCAAACTGAACTCAACTATTGGAATAGCTGAAAGCTTGTATGTGAGTTGCTTCAGCCTGAAGCATCATCCTCCGATAAGGAAACTAAAAGTACTGTTTGTGAGGGAAACCACACCCAGAGTAAAAAAGGACAGCTCAGGCATGGCCTTTCATGGCTGAGTGCCCATTCCCTGCCTTGAGCCCCCTTTGGTGATACACACACAGCCGACACCGCAACCCCATTCTGTGACACGGAGAGTACTCTGTGGACAGGTGTCACCGGGCCTTGGCGTCTAACAGCCCTTGCTGCATGTGCGGTAGAGGTTTAGCAAACCGTGCATGGTAGCCTCGGGAAGAAATTCTCCTTGACGCATGTTGGCAATTGTCCCGGGAAACCTTCTGAGGCCCAGACGACCTCTCTAGAAAGCCAGTCTACCCCATCCATCTAGGAAAGCTCTCAAAGACTATAATGATTTCAGAGCCTAGAGGCCCCTTCCAGAAACTTTTCTGAGTGCATCCCCACTCAGAGCTGGAGAAGGCATTTCTTTTAAGAAGGCAGCTGGAAACAGGTTGCATGTCACCGATCTGGAGAGATGTCAGAGCTGGTGAGCCAGATGGTTGTATCCACTCCTGACTTGGAAAGCCCGGGCATCCTGGGCCCTTGGCCTGCATTTGCTATTGCTGCCCCCAGGGAGGCAGGGGCCCTGCTGTGAGCTCCCAGAAGGAGTTCAGACTCCCCCGGTGGGGCTAATTATCTAATAAGAGGAGCCCGCACTTATGCTGATTTCACACTGAGCCTCAATACTCCTCCTGGCTCTGAAGCCACCATGGGGTGAGCACAGGAGCCACTTGCCCGCACACTCCCCGCACATGGCCCAGACCTCTGCTAAGAGCCCGTAGCGAGTGGGGCACTCTGTTGCCATCCCCATGGAGCCCCCCAACGTTGTGACAGGCGTCATCAGCCAGGGTCTGTCCTCTAGGGGACTTCACAGCACACACCTGGCAAGGATAGGTAAGCACACTGACCACAACAATTAAGAAAAATCATCTTCCAGTTTGTTTTATTAAAAAAAAATAAGGCTGACAAAGGAAAATATTTCTCAGTCCGGGGTTAAGGGAGGGAGCCAGCCAACCCCAACCGAGTCCCACTGGATCTCATCAAAGCTGCCAGCAGCCCAGTGAGGCAGCACACAGCAGCTGCTGAAAGCGGTCATTAGGAAGATGCTGTGGTCACAGCATTACCGACGTCTCCCTTGAGGAGGTGTTCCCTGAGGTGAGGCTTAATAGCCGTGACCCTCTCCAGACCTCAGTCTCCTTTCCTTTAAAATGGGAATGAATCGGAATGGTTAGTTTCCAAGGGCTCTTCGCCCAGCCTGTTAGAACTTCAGTGGAGGGAGAATTTCCCACTTGATCCCCCAGCACCCATCTCTTCCTGGGTCTTCTCAGAAAGAATCCCTTTACTTGGTTGGAATCATTCTTGCCAGAAGTGGACTCTCATCAATGTGAGAAATGGTTAAAGGAATGGGTCACCAACTGATTGTCCCCAAGGACACTATCTCCACAGACCAGGAGGTGCTTTTCAGAGCCTTGGACTGAGTGATTCAGGCCACAGATACTTTGGAGGCAGAGTTTAATTTGGGTATGTGAGCTGCTGCCCACGGCCCCTCACTTTGCCCCCACCATGCCCCACACTATGGGTGGATCTCCAAGCGTGGTGAGGAGAACCAGATGCCCACCGAGGGTCCTAGAAGCTCTGCTAGAGATGAAGCGTAGTTCTGGACTACAGAGGGCTCATGAACCCCGCCACCACCATCACCACCTCCACCACTCTGGGCCCAGACCCCTGCAAGGTCCACCCAGTGCCCAGGCGGTTGCCAACATCTGCCAGGATGATTTCACAGAGAACGCTGAGTGCCTCCGAGCCCTGGGCAGGCAGCAGCATTGGCGGCACTGTGGGAAGGACTTCCTCTCCCCTCTCCCATGTTTGCCCATCGCTGCCTCCTTGTCTCTGAGTCATGGGCACAGCAGCTGCGGGCACAGCCGCACAGGTGCTCCTAACACATTAACCGGCTGGACGATGGATGGATGGAGCTTAATCTGAGATCTGGCCGCTTTGATGGGGGGGAGGGGTGGGGAGGAGGGATGGGAGGTGAGTCCCTGCTGCTGGCAGAGAAGCCCCCTCGCTCCCAATGCTCTGCTCGAACTTGTGAACTTGCTGTAGGACCGCAGCCAAGTGTCAGACCAGAGGCGTCTACACTTGCTCTTCTGTGCGGCGCTGGCTTCTGCAGGGAGCTGGGCCGTGCAGCTAACAGATCACGGCCTCTTAGCTTTGGGGGGTGGGATGGACGGGGGTGGGTTCCAGGGGGACAGGGCAGAGGAGGAAAATACAAAACAGGTACCCCTGTGCCTTTCCCAAAAGTGGGGCCTGAGCCAGAGCAGGCCCCTTAGGACATCACCCACCATGGCCTTAGCCAGACCCACCTACCCCCCCCCCCACCGCCCCATCAACCTCCCCAGTGCACACACCACATTCCCCTACCAAGAATGGCTGAGTCTCTCCCCATCTCAGGATCAAGGCCAAGGCTGTCCATTGCCCTGGAGGGGGCCTGGCCCTCTGTCTCCTTTCCAGGAACTACATTTAAAGGAACAGGCCTGGCATAACTTGGGACTAACTGCGGGGGATAGGCTTTGAGTGTTTTCTCCTGCAAGGAAACAGCGTTTTCCATACTTATTTCATTTATTTGGCTATGGACAGCAAAGAGAACTAGGCCCCTCTGAAAATACACAGCCAGACTGGACTCCCGCCCCAGGGGGACCAGGACAGACTCTCAGCAGCAGAGGAAAGGGAGGTTTTGGTCTGAAAAGCCCAGGAGAGGCCTCCTTCCCCTGCCCCCCCATCATGATGGCTCCCCCAGCCCGGCACCCCTCAGGCCTGGCCCCTGTCCACTGGAGCGGGGAGCACGGGTGCCGTGGGTGACTCCGAGCTCCTCCTCGTCTCCCCCAGGCCTGAAGACCATCGTGGGGGCCCTGATCCAGTCTGTGAAGAAGCTGGCCGATGTGATGGTCCTCACGGTTTTCTGCCTCAGCGTCTTTGCCCTCATCGGCCTGCAGCTCTTCATGGGCAACCTGAGGCACAAGTGCGTTCGCAACTTCACGGTGCTCAGCGGCACCAACGGCTCCGTGGAAGCCGACGGCCTGGTCTGGGAATCGCTGGACCTCTACCTCAACGACCCAGGTGCTGACTGGCTCCGTGGCCCAGGCAGGGCTTTGTGGGGCCACCAGGGCCGAGCATCTCCCACACAGGCCTCCTTCTGAGGATGTCCAGGCCCTACCTGCTCCCCCAGAGACCCAGCTGCGTGTCAGGGATCCCAGCCCCTGCCCTTTGGGGCTCTGGGAGAGAGGACAGGAGAGGAGCAGACTCAGCACCTATCCTCCTGAGTTCTCAGGCTAGATGAGGAGATAACACTTGAAGAATGGGAAGTATGGAGAGGTAGATAGGAGAACGGCAGCTACAACATTTGAAGGGTCAGGAATGGTGAGGAGAACAGCCTGCCAGCAGGGAGAGGGCTTTCGCTTGGGAAAGGGTGGGGGGACGGAGCTGGGGTAGTTTGTGAGGCTTCAGAGTAGAGGCCCCATTTGCTTGGCATGGGCTTTGTCACTTGACTTCAGTGATCCTTGTCAGGATGTTAAATCCATACCCATGCACCCCAGGACAAGCTCGGTGATTGTACAAAGCCACGTGAGCCCCTCGAGTTGTTTCACTGCCCCATGGGTTACACTTCCATCCTCCGGGCTGATGACCAGCACCTCTCTTGACTAGAGCCATCAGTCTAGGCCAAAGGTAGATGCTGGTACAAGGCCAGATTCCAGGCCACAAGGACCCCGAGGGCCATTCTGAAGTTAAGGCCTCTAACATACACCAGCAGTCCACTGTAGAAAAAAGAAATAGATGGAAACTCAATGAGTAAATTTGCTTGTGATTCAGTGTGGCCACGTAGCAGCTGTTCTAAAACATATGTGTACACCAAAGTCACCTGGAAGGCTCTGGAAAACACAGACTGCTGGGCCCCACCCCACGAGTTTCTGAGTCAGTAGCTCTGGGAAGTTCCCTTTCTGACCAGTTCCCAGTTGATGCTTGATGCTGCTGGTCTGGGGACCACACTTGGAGAACTGACACCTAAGACTAAGGCAGGTAGTGGGGAGTGATGGGGGCTGATGGATGGTCACAGAGTGGAGGCGACAGGACTGATGTCCTACGTCTCATCTGGTCCAGCCCCAGCCATGTCTGAACAAACCCCTGCCTCCTGTTCGGGGCCTCTCTTGACCCAGGTTGGCCCCCTGAGTGATTGGGGCAGGGTCCGGAAGCTCCTCGTGGGGATTTCCTGAGTGCACCTGGGGACACTGGCAGCTGAACGTCGGAGGAGGAGCCAGAGGAAGCCCAGGGAATCAGCCAGAGTTGCCTCAGACCTGGTCAGGCAGAGGGCAGAGGTCAGGCAGAGGGCAGAGGAGCGGATGGAAGACCCCCAGCAGTGTCTACCTCCCCAAATCCCAGGGTGCAGTCTGGAACCCCCAGGAGTCTGGGCCACACGTGCCTCTCACCATTGGATGCTTCTCTTCCAGAAAACTACTTGCTCAAGAATGGCACCTCTGATGTGTTACTGTGTGGGAATAGCTCTGACGCTGGGTACGTAGCACCCACCCCCCCAGGGCCACCTCACCCAGCTGGGGGAGTCTCCTTCCAGTGCTTTATCAGCTGACTATGCTTTCAGTTTATGCCCTTGACCCCAGGGACAGCAAGACCTTTCCCTGCCTCCCTTCCCTCCCAGGCCCATGGCAGCTGCCCCCCACCTCCACAGGGAGACAGCTGGGAAGGGGTGAAGAAAGAGATGGGGGTTTGACTTTTCAGGGAAGGCAAACAGAGCCTTGAAGATGGGACTGGACTTGGGGGGCAGCCCAGGAAACCCTGCAGGGCCCCACAATAGCCCAACCCTGGCTCCATTCCCTTCCCAAAGCCCCCCAGGGCGGCACCCACCCCCTCCTGTCTTCACTTCCTCCCTCCTCATCCGTCCATTAGGTCAAAAGTGAGTATGGCCTCCCCTGGCAGCCTAGACTCTCCTCCAGGGCAAGCAGGGCCTGGACCTGCAGCCTGGGTGTGGTACCCAGAGATGCCCAGTAGCCACGTGCAGCTTCCAGGGCCCTGTGCACACCGGCACCTGGGTCAGTGTGACTGTGTCATAGGTTGTTATGGGGAGGGTCACACAGGCTCACCTAAGGGAGGTGCTCTTCGGGGCTGTAGTCCCGCATCTCTGAATATGTAGATCTTCCCTGCAGACCTCAGGGTCTGGGGGAGCAAGGCTGTGCCAGGGGTTCAAATGGCCGCAGAGCCCTTCCTATCTCTAAAGAAAAAGTCTTAATTTCTTAATTTAGGACATTAGCAAGACACAGAGGCCCCTTGGCTGCATCCTCCTCCTTGCCAAGTTCCCCTTGCCCCCATCCTCTCTCTCACACACTCACTCCACTCGTGACTCCATACCAGCGCTCCCTCTTTGGGAGAGAGGCTGTCCCCTCCAGACATGGCCGGGCCCCAGCCCATCCACCCTAGAATCATCCCACAGCCCCACGGCCGCCTGATCTTTGCCTTGGGCTCCATCCTGTTCACCTCAGCCTCATGCTCCCCCTGTGTGTCTGCACTGTGCCCAGCTCCCCTGGGGTAGGCAGGCAGGGAAGAAATCTGAGCCAGGCCCTTGGCACTTCCTCTGGGAGGGGAGAGGCAATGCAGACAGCAGCTGGGATGGTGTGTCACATGGGCAGAGGGAGCTGGATTTAGGCCTAGCAGCATACAGATGGGTAGAGAAAAGAGGAAGACGGTGTCCCGGGTGGGAGGCACAGCATGAAAAGTCACGGCGGCAGGACCCTGCAATGTGGCAGTAGGTTTGTGGAGCTAGCGTCTCAGGGGCAGAGGGCCCCCCACAGCATGGGATAAAGTCTGTGTGTCTGGCCGTAGGACATGTCCCGAGGGCTACAGGTGCCTGAAGGCAGGCGAGAACCCTGACCACGGCTACACCAGCTTCGACTCCTTTGCCTGGGCCTTTCTTGCACTCTTCCGACTGATGACGCAGGACTGCTGGGAGCGCCTCTACCAGCAGGTACGTGGGTGCATGGGGCCAGCAGAGAGCTGCCAGGAATGGGCTCAGTGTCTAGCACCAGGGCCCAGGCTGCACAAATGACTAGTCACAAGCGCCCCAGCAGCTTCCCCACTGGTCAGAAGAGAGGAGGCACAGGGGACGTTTGAGGGATGGGGACTCAGCACGCAAAGAAACTTTCCTTTAGCTGGTGACCAAGTACCCAGCCCTCTATATAGGATACTCCATGCTCTGTTAGTGGAACACTGGTCCACCCTATGTGACACTTCCTGTGTCAACTGAAATGTTCTGCCTCCTTCCATGGGTGGGGTACTGCCCCCTGTGTGCAGGTCACTCTCTTCAGTAGGTTAGGACACTTCCCTCTATAGGTGGGACATGTTCTACCTGTTCTCCAGGCTGTGGCCATTTGAACCCCTGGCACAGCCAGGCTGGGCAACTTGGGATTTATGACCTTGACCCGGAAGGGGCCGCAGTGAAGATGACCTCTGCCCCCTTGCTCCCCCAGACCCTGAGGTCTGCAGGGAAGATCTACATGATCTTCTTCATGCTTGTCATCTTCCTGGGCTCCTTCTACCTGGTGAACTTGATCCTGGCTGTGGTTGCCATGGCCTACGAGGAGCAAAACCAAGCCACCATTGCTGAGACAGAGGAGAAGGAAAAGCGATTCCAGGAAGCCATGGAGATGCTCAAGAAAGAGCATGAGGTGGGTGAGCAGTGTGGCCAAGGAGCTTCCAGAACAAGCCTTCACCTGATTGTGGATGCCTATAAGTGTGGCGCCTGCTGGGTAAAAGCTGGTGGCTGTAAGTGATGCATGCTGGGTAAAACTGGCGCCTGCTGGGTAAAGCAAGTGTCTGGTGGGTGTAGGTATTTCCTGTGAATGTGGTGTCTGCTGGGTAAAAATTTGTTACCTGCTGGGTAAAGACAAGAGCCTGTTCATGGGGAGGTAAAAGTGGTGCCTGCTGAGTAAAGGTGGGTCCTGTGAGTATGGTGCCTGCTGAGGAACGCTCTTCCCTATGACCGTGGTGTCTTCTGGGTGATGGTGGTGCCAGGTGGGTAAATGTGGTAGCTCCCGGCTAAAGGTGGTCGCCGTGAGCCTAGTGCATGCTGGGTAGGAGAGAACCATGTGTCCACAGACATAGTTTATCCTAGTCAACGGATGCCTTCTGATGGGGTAGTGAGGAAGATCCAAGGTCGGAGGCCTGAACAGGCTCAGCAAATGAGCACTGGCGATGCTGCCATGGCTGTCCCCACAGTTCCACACGTGGTGGGTGCCGGAGGCTAACTGCAGAGCAAACTTTTTAGAAGCTAGGCCAAGGACATCCACTTCCTTCTCACTGCTCCATGCCACATCCTGCAGCAGCCATTTTGACCAGCCGAACCTTCTCGAAGATCCCCTGCCCTCTAGTTCTGTCACTACCTCGGCTCATCAACACCCCCTCTCCCACCTGCCCCAACCCTCCACTCTTGCAAGAACTGCCCACTTAAGCCACTACTCTCTTCATCCCTGGATCTGGATCTTTCTCAAAACATCCTGGGTCTGTCTGAGCTCACCTCTCCATGATGTACTCGTTTGGGGGGGTGTGGGCAGGTCCACTTAACTGTTGGGGAAAACAGAGGTGCTGAGAGTTGCCTGGCCTACCTTGGCCTGAGGTTGCATCATGTCTCAATGACCAAGACATCCCTTCTTCCACCGTTTTTCAGGCCCTCACCATCAGGGGTGTGGACACCGTGTCCCGCAGCTCCTTGGAGATGTCCCCTTTGGCTGCAGTAATCTCCCACGAGGGAAGGAGCAAGCAGAGAAAACAAATGTCTTCAGGGTCGGAGGAGTGTGGGGATGACAGGTTCCCCAAGTCCGACTCGGAGGATGGTCCCCGAGCAGTGGTAATCTCCGGCCGTGGCTCTGGCCCTTTCAGGGTGGATCCGGCATCAAAAGGCCATCGTGCTAGTCCCCTGGTGCTGTCACAGCCCCCACGGTTGCTCCCCAAGGAGAATATTCCTTGAGCCCCCTCCCAGCCCCTCCTGTTTCCCATGGCCACTCTTAGAGTGGAGGAGCCCTGGGCAGAGGGATAGGGTAGGTTTGGGTGTTAGGATATCCCCAACCTCAGCTAAGTCCCCAGCATTGGGGCTGGGACTGAGGGTCTCCCCATGGTGTGGATTGGTAGGAGCTCAAGGATGTGCCCAAATGAGTGAGGGACATGACTGATTGCCCCAGGCCCTGCTCGGGCCAGGCCTGTTTGCAGGGGCCTTCCTGCCCCCTTCTCCCCCAGATAAGCTTCAATCTCAAAGCCCCAGAGGCACAGGCTTCAGGTAAGCAGAGATCCCAGAAGATGCAGGATTGCCTCTAACGCTGCACCCCTCCTCTGAGCACCCCCGGCTCAGCCCATCCAGTTCCTATGTGGCTGACAAAAGCCCTCAATGCTCCAAGTTGAGCTGGGGCCAAAGCCACAAGTGACAAGCTGGGAGCACGGGGAGAGCCGTCTTCATCATGTCCCCTCTCTGTGTGCCCTCAGAATCATTTCAGCATCACCCACGGCCTCAGCAGGACCTCCTTGAAGCCACGCTCCAGCCATGGAAGCATTTTCACCTTCCGCCGACGGGACGTGGGTTCTGAGACAGATTTTGCAGATGATGAAAACAGCACAGCCGGGGACAGTGAGAGCCGCCGCACATCACTGCTGGTGCCTTGGCCCCTGCGCCGGCCTAGTGCCCAGGGACAACCCAGTCCCGGAACCTCAACTCCAAGCCACGTCCTCAATGGCAAAAGGGACAGCGCTGTGGACTGCAACGGGGTGGTCTCCTTGCTGGGGGCAGGCGACCCTGAGGCCACTTACCCAGGGAGCCGCCTCCTCCGCCCTATGATGCTGGAGCGGCCCCTGGACACGGTGAGTCCGCCCCGCCATGCAGCGTCGGGCGGGTCCCATCTCCCAGACTGGTCACCAGAGCCAGGTCTAAAAGTATTTTACTTTTAGAGTAAAGTCAAGTATTCACCAAGTATTTATTGAGCGCCTATTGTGTACTGAGCTCTGGGGGTGAATAAGCCTACCAAAAAATCTCTGCTTCCTAGAGCTTCCAGACAGACAAAAGTTAAAGAAAGAAGACAAGTGTGTATGTATGCATATATGGTATGTAATGATGATAAACAGGGATGACAGTTAAATATTTAGCAGCGAGTAAGGCATTGGCACTGAGACACTGTGGTGACACAGGACCAGCGCCCTAGAGGTCTTGTGTGTGCCAGGTGTGAGCCCTGGAGAGTTGCGGATCATGGAGAATCTGGAGAAGGGCCAGAGTGGCAAGGGAACACTTCTGAGCTTCTGGGCGACAGTTATTCATCAAATTCAAAATATTTTGGCACGTTACAAACTGATACATGTCAAGTAATATTAGCCCAAGCTCTAAGTACTGTGCGAGGACGAAAGTGGGGAAGAGGGAAAGGGAAACCCCCTTATTACAAGGCATTTAAACAATGACCTGAAGGAGGCAAGGAGCGGGGAACCAGGTGAGGGGTGGTGTAGCAGAGGGGTTAGCACCCAGATTCTGGAGACAGATGGGGTTTGCTTACCAGCTGGTTGGCTGTGAGCAAGTTATTTTATTTCTCTGTGCCTCAGGTCTCTTGTCTGTAAAATGGATTTAAAATACCCACCTCAGGGAATTCCCTGGTGGTCCTGTGGTTAAGACTCCACACTGCCACTGCAGGGGGCGCAGGTTTGATCCCTGCTAAGGGAACTAAGATCCCGCATGCCACGCGGTGCAGCCAAAAAATAAAATAAAATAGTAAAATAAAATAAAATACCCACCTCAGGATCGAAGCCAGGATGAACGCGTAAAGCAATCAGGACACGCACGAGTACGTTGATGTGGTGATAATGTTGTAGTAACATACTGTCATTGCATCATCTGTGGGAAACATGTTCCAGGCCTAAGGAACAGCAAGTGCAAAGGCCCTGAGACAGAAGCATGCCTAGTGTATTTCCTAGAGGAAATGCCACGAGGGCAGTGTGGCTGGAAACCAGGGAGTAAACCGGAGGGGAGTTGGAGCAATTGTCAGAAAGGTGACGGGAAGGGAGGGCCAGATCATGAGAGGCCAGTCAGAGCTTTGATCGCTCAGTCAGCCTATCCCATGACAGGCTGATGTCTGCCCAACCAGTCACCGAGTGCCCTTGCTGACCCCTGCCCCCAGCACAGGGCTCAGAGCAGCCCACCCAGGAAAAGGGCAAATGTGGGTCTCAGACCCTGAGGCCTGCAGGAGGTGGAGGAGGGCAGACCTTCTGAGGAAGCAGGGCAAGACAGGGAAACCTGATCAGGAAGGTGGAGGCAGGCTGAAGAGGGTGCTCACAGCCAGATGGCCTGTTTTGCTCCAGCTCAGACACTTGCTCTAGCTGTGGGACTTTGCACAGGCAGTTAATCTCTCTCTGCCTCAATTTCGTCATCTGTTAAGTGGAAATAAAAATAATATCCACATCAGAAGGTGGTGGTGAGGACTAAAAGTGTTAATACCTGTCTGGTGCTTAGACCAGTACTTGCTTCATGTTCAATAATAATTATTATTATCTCTGATTGTTATTATTGAGCAGGACGGAAGGAGTGAAGACTTGGGGCCCTCGTGCTCCTCTGGAGCAGGGAGTCAAGGAGAGGGTCCTGGGAATGCACTGGGTGCAGACCATAGCTTCTGGGTGGGTCTGGGGACCCACCTGGCCATTACCTGGAGGGTGGGGGTCTGGCTTCCCAAGAACACAGATTCCCAGTTGCTGCAGGTCCAGCCCTGGAGCCTCAGCCTTGTGGAATCAGGTCAACAGCTGGAGCGCTAATAGAATTCCCTAATCTCATTAGGGAGAAAATCATCTCATTGTACTGCACGTGTCCGGAGGAATCCAAGTTCAAACACTTCATTACCGGGAACTCTGACTTCACCCATTCTCACTTCTGTGGGGCCCATTTATAACCTTAAAGGGATTAGCGGGCCAAGGGGGTTATCTGCAAAGTTAAAGGAATTAGTGGACCAAGATGGAGATGTTGAAAAGTTAAAGAGATTAGCAGGCTGTAGGCCTCTGAGGATGCCTTCCCTGCTTCAACTGGGTCCCTGGTGACACCTCTGCCCAGTTCTAGTCTGAAAACAAAGCACAGTGTCGGGCACATAGTGGTTTCTTCATCAACATAGGAGGCGGCAGGCCCAACAGACAGCTCACTTTAATTTGGGGCAGAGGGTGAAGGTTTACTTTGCCTGCTGTCTGTGTGTGTGCCTGGCCCCAAAGGCAGAGGGAGTGGGGGAGGCACCTTGAACAGATTCTTCTCCCTCCTACCCATGCCCCTCCCTGCCCCCGTCATCTTAGGGACAGAGCTAGAACTTAACTCAAGCCCCTGAGTGCCAGGTATTTATCCATTTAACCCATATCTATCCAGTGCCAGCCCTCTGCGTAGAGTGCCAGTCTTTAAGGCTCCAAGGATATAACAGTGAACAGAACAGACAAGAGCTCTGACCTCATGGAGTTGGCATCGTAGGCAGGAAGACAGAGAGTAAACTGATCAATATTTCTAGGGACCAGTAAGGGTCATGTGATTGATAGTTGCTAGGGGGAGGGCTGGGAATGGGGGCTATTAGTTAGAATATGCAGGGAAGTCCTTTATGTGGAGGTGACGTTAAAATTGACCAACAGATGATTTTAGGGAGCCAGCCACGAAGATGTGGAAAAATAGTGTATTAGGCAGAAGGGACAGAAAGTGTAAAGGCACTGAAGAGGAATAAGCTCAACATGTTTAAGGGATGAGAGGGGCCAGGCAGGGCTGGGTGTGGTGGAAACAGAAGGGGATATCAAATGAGTTCGAGGAGTTAGGATTTAGGCTATGCAGGGCCTTGTAAACTATAGAAAAGTTTGGATTTACTCTGAGTAAGATGGGGGGAGTTGTTGATCAGAGGATTATCATGATCTGATTTACTTTTTAAGGGAATCCCTTTCAGCTGTGTAGAGAATAGAGGGGAGAGAAGAGGCCAGTTAGGAGGCTGTTGTAGTAGTTTTGGGAAAGAGATGATGACAGCTTGCACTAGGACAGTGTATCAGTCAGCTATTTCCACAATACTGCTGTGTACCAAACTACCCCCAAAGTCAACGGTTAACAACAAGCCTTTATTCTCACGCTCACTTCTCTGCAAGTTGACCATGGTTTGGCTGGTCTAGGTTGACCTTGGCTGGGCAGCTCTGCCTCAGACTGCACATGGCCTGGCTCCATACTATAGGTTAGGCTCAGGGCTGCTCCCCTTGTCTTTGTCCCGGGCTGAAAGTGTGGCAGCTACTTGGGGAAGCTCTTTTCCTGGAGGATTACTGGAGCACAAGAGCAAGGCAAATGGCACAAGCACATTCAAAGCTTCTGTTCACATCATGTCCACTAACACTCCCTTGGCCAAAGCAGGCGTGTCACCAATAAGACAGGGAATTTTGCTTCAGTCACAGTGGGAGAGGAAAAGGTAAATATTTGCTGAGTGATAACCCAAACTATCACAGATGGTAAAGGAGAGAAGTTGGGAGAATTTAAGACATGCTTGTGAGTTAAGCTGGCCAGATTTGTAGTTGCATTGGACCTAGGGTACTACTGTTCCACCAGCTATCTCAGCTTTCTCAGGTGCCTCTGCTTGAATACTTCAATGACTGGGAGCTCACTCCCTCCCTAGGCAACAGTTCAAGGCAGTCCTACCAATCGCAAAAGCTGACCTGAACTTGAGCCCAGATCATTTTGGTACCCACCCCGGGCCCTGGCTCTGCCACCCTGCATTGTCTAGGCCCATCTTCCCTCTGACAGATTATGGAGCCTCACTCTTGCACGCTGAACAGCGCAGTGCCTTTAGCAGCCCCAGCTTGGGCTCACGGACTGTGGTCATGCACGGCCATGCTGACATGAAGTCTTTGCAGGCCCCTCTTGGTTCTGTGGGGGGCTCTGAAGTAAGCCTCGGGAATGTCTGCTGCCACCCCCTTCATTAGGACACACCCCGTCTCCATTTGTAGGCCTGGTTCTTTTACTTACAAAAATGACACAAGCACGTTGAAAACAAATCCAACAGTGCAGAAGTAAAACTCCTTGCCCTTCCCACACAATCCCATTCCCCGGATATAGCCACTTTAACAATTTAGTGTGTTATCTTCCAGATCTTTTTCTTGTTTTCTCATCAAACTGTTTGTCTTGGAAGTGCTCCCATGGGAACATATGTGTAACAGCCTCGTTCTCCTTATTGTCTGCGTCAGAGTCCCGAGTTGGACTGTATCCATAATTGATTTTAATATTCTTCCTATTGATCAGTTGTTTTGTTTTTACGGTATTTGCAACAACGCTGCAGTGAACATTGTTGCATACGTATTTTTGGTGCACGTGTATAATTATTTATGAAGTTTGATTACTAGACAAGGAAATGCAGAGCCAATGTAAAATTTTCTTGGTAGATGTAGCCAACCTGCCTCCACAAAAGCTCCCACCAGCTGTGTCTGAACATTGTGCTTTATGCTTCCATTAATGTCACCTTAGAGCACGGTGGATTTTTTTTCAGCTTTTGTTGACTCTGGGGAGCTTGGGGTCAATTAAGACTCCCAGATTGTTTTTGCATGTACTAATGTATATGTCAGCATCTGGTTAAAAGAACCTGGTACATGTCATTTCCCGTCCACACTCAGGAATCACCACTAATGAGAGATGGTGAAAAAAAAAGAGAATGAAGGAGATAATGATTGGCGAGAGGGGAGTTGTTAGCTGGGAGGGAGTTGGGAGCAAAGAAGCCCAGCACCCAGTGTCCCATCAAGACCCCCATGTGGCCCCCTGTGACCTCTCCAACCTGAGTCTGGGGCAGCTGCCCCAGATCCAGGCAGACCCCCGTCCCCAGGCTGATGCATATCTCCCGGTTACACCCAGACCACACCGTCGGAGGAGCCAGGCAGGCCTCAGATGCTGACCCCCCAGGCTCCGTGTGTGGATGGCTTCGAGGAGCCAGGAGAGCGGCGGCGAACCCTCAGTGCAGTCAGCGTCCTCACCAGCGTACTGGAAGGTCAGCCCTGGTGTCATCCAAACACTCCCCACTTCTAGTCTGAGCACCCTCACAGTTAGCCAGGCCTGAGCCAAGTTCACCCCAGCTGCTTTGCCTGCCTTGGACATCCGCACAGCTGTCCCAGACTTTTCAGTCTCTGTGGCCTGTCCTGGGTGTCTTTTCGTCTGTTCCAGCGTGTTTTTTCCTGGGCATCCTCAGGAGCCATGTCTGTGTTTCTTCCAAGCATCCCCACAGCTGTCCTGGCCTGTCCTAGGGGCTCATTGGTCTCATCCTGTCCTCTCCCAAGCATTCCCATGTCTGCTGGGACCATCCCATCCCAAGCATGCCTGTTCTAGCTTATCCCAGCCATCCCCATATCTACCGCAGGTTATTCCAAGCCTCCCACATCTGTCCAAGCCTGTCCCACTTTAGGCAACCTCACATCCAATCCATCCTGAACTTGGCACCCCCTGATTTGTCCTCTCCTGTCCAACATGACTTCTGTCCCAGGCATCCCCCCCGCATCTGTCCTGACATGTCTCAGATATCCACATCTGTTCCTACCTGTTGGGTCCTGGGTGTCCTTATATCTGAACTCGCCTGTCTCAGATGTTGTCTCAGCCTATACCTCCCCTGAGTGTCCGCAGATCTATGTGGGAGTGTTGTCTCAAGAGAGCCCACATTTGTCCAAATCTATCTTGTCCCAGTTTTCCCCACATCCATCCTGGTTTTCTGTCCCTGTGGCCCTCTTCTCCCGTATTCCCAGAGTAAGGAGCCAGGACATAGGCCACTCTTTCCCTTAGTCATCCCTGCCCCTCTTTCTGTCCCCCTGTCATGTAGCAGCCCTGTCATCTCCTGGGTAGGTCATACATCTTTTCTGGAATACCACGAGTTATATAAGAGTTGGTCAACAAAAACAAACCAGCTCACTGGCTCTCTGCCCCGCCCCCTCCCACCCAGAGTTGGAGTCTCACCGCAAGTATCCGCCATGCTGGAATCGCTTTGCCCAGCGCTACCTGATCTGGGAGTGTTGTCCACTGTGGATGTCCATCAAGCAGAGAGTGAAGATCATGGTCATGGACCCATTCGCTGACCTCACCATCACCATGTGCATCGTGATTAACACACTCTTCATGGCACTGGAGCATTACAACATGACAACTGAATTTGAGGAGATGCTGCAGGTCGGAAACCTGGTAAGGGCTGCTGGCAGCTGACTCTCAAATGGGCATCGTGTTGTGAAGGGCTCTTGGCCAGCTGGCACAGCCTTTGTGGGTAAGGGAGGAGTGACTCAGAACACGAAAGGATCTTCTGAAGATAGGAGTCATTGTGGAAGACCTTGTGGGCGGAGCCTCAGGATCAGCTTTCGTGACAGATGTAATTGGGAGTGAGAGGTTAGGGATAAAGATGCCCAAAAGCTAGAAAACAAAAGTGAGTTGAGTGTGAGCCTGAAATGTGTGGGGACATGAGGTGTGGCAGTTAGTAACGGAGGAGGAGAGTGCATGCAAAAAGAGGCAGTTCTCTTAGGGAAAGGATGGATGGATGGCTGGATGGAGAGAAGGAGGAAGGGAAGGATAGAGAGACAGATGGATGGATGGATGGATGGATGGAGTGAGTAAATCAGGCAGAGCCAGATTTGAATTCTGACTCAGCTCTTACTATGTGACCTCTAGCAAATTACTTAGTTTCAGTAATTGGTACAGTAAGTATTTGTTGAATTTAATAAATGTAAAATTAGTATGACAATATCAACTTCATAGGAAGCTAATGAGGATTGAATAAGATAATGTGTATAATGTGCTTGGCTCAGAGTTTGATAAACCATAAGCACTCAAAATAAATGATAGCTGTGGTTATTATCTTCGTTGTTGTTATTAAGGAGACTGTCCCTGGAAGTCAGAATGTCTGGGTTCTAATTCTGATTTTTTTCTTCTTGACACCAAATCAAGTCCTAGCTCTTCACTCTGAAGATGGAAAACTGAGGCCAGAGAGGTGACATAGTGATGGCATAGCTGGGCATGTAGCTGTTGTCTCCTGACTCTGGGGGACAGGGTCCTACTGGCTCTGTCCAGGTAAAAAAGGGTCGACCCTTCTGCAGAAGATCCTAGAGCAAAGCTGCAGAGAGCCCACTGGCCTCTGAAAGGAGCTCCTGGGATCATCACTGAGGTTGAGTGGGGGGAGGGGGTCATTCATTCCAAGCTCTCTCCTCTTGCAGACCCAGCCCTGTCTTGGTCCCAGCTGCACAGGTGGCCCCCACACGTAGACATGTCTCCTACACTGTGGAGTGTGAGGATTTTCTTCCCTTATTACTTACCACCATATCCAGAACTCTAGATAGTTCTCTACAGGGTCTATTCAAACTTTTTCACAAATGTGAGTCCGTTTTGCTGTGATTCTGCTTTTCTTTTCTTCTTCTGTATACAAACAGAAGGAAAAGCTAGGTATCAGTCTGTAAGAGTCTTGTGGCACAGTTGTGCCTGCCTTGTGTTGGGTGGTCTTCAGAGGGTGGGTACATAGGATTTCAGTTGAATACAGTTTTAATGGAATGTGACCGTTGGGTTGGACTGAGCAGCAGTCGAGGTGATGAAGAGCACTGGTGGCTTCCCTGGAGCATTAAGTTGTGATTGAATTGCAGTCGTGTTAAATTTGTGGTTCAGTTATTAGTAATGGGTCATGTCATTGGATTACAGCTCTATTTTGTTCTGTTTGGATAGCTTTATTGCTAGTATGTAAGGTTTTGATTGTCTTGCAGTTAATATATTCTAGATGGTTTAAATATTAAATGTAAAGAAACAAAATCACAAAAATAAGCATGGGTAAATAATCTTGGTGTGAAAAAATCCTTTCCAAGCATGTCACTAAAGACAAATTCCATAAAGGAGAAGAATGATAGATTTCACTAATGTTTAGCCCATCATATAAACAAAGGCAAAAGGCAAATGAAACGTCTGTTCCTAGCAATACTGTGGACAAGGAAACCTGAGATGTTTCCAACTGTGAAACAAAAATACAGCAAACATTCTTTGACATGCATAATAAAGTTCATGAGAAAGTAACAAAAACCCCCAAGTGCCAAAAACAAAGAGGTACTTAAAAACCATAGCAGTAAACGTGTGAAATCGTTCTGTAGTTGCCCTAGGGGGTGGGAGGGGTGCTGATTTGAGTAATCCTGGGGGCTTGGATTTCTGTGAACACGCAGGGACAGGACTCATATTTGGGACAGTGCAGGTAGGGTTTGGAACTGAGTAGCCCCATAAGAATATGACCCTATGTTCAGTAAAGTGGTGAACTCAAATAAATCCACACACTGACCCTGGGAAACAATAAGGAAGGAAGGTTGTCAGTCTCAGCCAGGGCTGGAGGCGGGTGAGGGGGTGGGGAAGGTAACCTCCAGAAGCTTGTGACTATGAATTTGACCTTATACAGATTTGGAGTTCAGATTTATACCTGGGTGTTCCTGGAAGCTATGTCTGAAAAATTAACACACGAAGTGATCCTGGCAATCATAGCTAATACTTGTTGAACACCTAATTTTTATAACAACCAGTAAGGGGGATGGTATTATTATTACCCCTGTTTTACTAATAAGGTAACAGAGGCACAGAGTGGTGAAATAATTTAACCAAGGTCACACAGCCAGGAAGTGAAAGACCCAAGATTCAAACCCAAGCCATTTGTATCTAGAGTTCATCCTCTTACCTAGTGCCTTACACTGCTGTGCTGCAGCACTAGCTTTTCTCCCATCTCCCTGCTTCGAGTCCAAATTATACTGGAGTCCTTGTCAGTGTGGTAAGAGAAGAAAAAGAAGAATTATCTATAGAAACAATCCAAGAAAATCTACAGAAAGACAATTAGAACCAGTAAGAGAGTTCAGCAATGTTGGTAGGTACAGACTCTGCATACTAAAATTAATTCTGCTCCTAGCCACCATCAATGATCATTTGGAGAGTAATTTCTAAAAGTTAACACTTACAATAGCAATAAAAACTGTGAGGAATCTAGGAATAAATGTAGCAGAAGATTGTAAATTTTATATGAAAAAAATTACAAAACCATTGAAAAATATAAAAGAATAAATTAGTGAAGAGATATGCCATTTTCATGGATAAAATTCTGAATACTGTAGAGATATCAGTTCTTACCAAATTAACCTGGATGTTTAATGTAATTCTGATCAAAATCCCAACACATTTTTACCCATGGGATTTGAAAAGGCGATCCTAAAATTAATATGGAAAAATAATGTCTATGAAGCAAATTAATGAATCAGCTGGGGAGCTTACCGTACCATGTATAAGATGTATTATAAAGCTATAGTAATTGAAACATTATAGTATTGGTGCAATATAGAAAAATGGACCAGTACTACAGAATCAAGAACTCAGAAATAAGAAATGCATATTTGGAGACTTGATAAATATCAGAGATGGCATTATAAATCAATATGAAAATGACAGACTATTCAATAAATAAGATTGGGAAGAATAGTTATCTCCTTTTTTTTTTTTTTTGGCTGCACTGCATGGCATGCGGAATCCTAGTTCCTGGACCAGAAATCGAACCCACGCCCCCTGCAGTGGAAGCACTGGAAGCATGGGGTCTTAACCACTGGACCATCAGGGAAGTCCCCAGAATGGTTATCTCTATGGAAGAAAATAAATTAGATCCCTACCCCATACCATGTTCATTCATTAGTTGCAGGGAAATGGATTCAACACCTAAAAGCAATAAAATAAAATTTTAAAGCTTTTAGAATAAAAATGTGGAAGAATATTTAAAATTTGGAGCTTAGGAAGGCTTTCTCCAACATACAAAAAGTTCATACCATGAAAGAAAAGATTGCTAAATTTACCTATGTTAAAAAATTTGTAATATGTGTACCATAAAGGATATGGTAAACAAAGTGAAATCACTACCCCAAACTGGAAATTGATGTTATGAAAAGTATTTAACTGGAAAGACATGGAATCCAGAATATGCATTGAATGCTTACACATCAATAAAGAGAAGAGGGACAATCCACTGGCAAAAACACAACCACAACAATGGACAGAAGAAATGACAGAAGAGGAAATTCAGATAGTTATAAACAGATGAAAAGAAACACAGAGGAATGCAAATTAAATCAACACTGAGATACTGTTTCTCACCCATTAGAGAATCAGAAGTAAAATTCTGTGTGTTGGCAATGATATGAAACAGCGGCAACTCACACTTTGTAAGAGTGTCAATTTGTTACAACCATTTCAGGGAACAGTTTTACAGTATCTGATAAGTCACGGATATGCATACCCTATAACAATTTCAGATATACATATTCTTCAGAAAGTCCCACACGTCTGTATAAGGAGACATGTACAAGAAAGCTCTTTGCTGCATTGTTAGTCACAGGGAAAATTGGAATCAATCTAAATGTCTATCCCTCCACTTAAAAATGGATAAATAAATTGTGGTGTTTTCATACTGTGCACAGTTAGTGCACCGTATGAATACTGTGAAATACTGTGCACAATTAGAAGGAATATGTATACATCTTTCAGTATGGATAAATCTCACAAACATGATGTTAAGAATAAAAGGAACTTGCAAAAAAGAACACATATGGTTATAGAAACCTTAAAACGATGCAAAAATACTATGCATTAAAACTGTAAAAACATGCATGGGAATGATAAACATCAAATTCAGGATGGTGATTACCTTGGAGTGAATGTAGTCCTATGGGTTTTACCTGCGATGGCAGGTGGTGATCAAGACTATGCAGAAGAAGACAACTGTTTAGGTTCATGTCAGGTTCCATCATGTGGGCCAGTGACTTAACTTCTCTGTATCTCAGTTTCCCTATCTGTAAAATGGGGATAACAATAATATCTCATAGAGTTATTGTGAGGATTAAGTGATTCAATATATGTAAAGCACTAGTACAGTACCTGGCATATAGTAAATGCTATTTAAGTCTTTGCTATTATTTTGAGGGAAAAATGAAACAAGATTTGCAGCAAATATGGCAAAATGTTAATATTTGGTAGAGTTTGGTAGTGGGTACAAAGGACGCATCATATTATTCTATACTTGTTTATATGCTTAAAATATTTTATAATTTTTAGAAAGTACAACGACAAAGATAAATGACAAACCAAGAAAATTGCAATGCACATGGTAGATAAAGGGATAATACCCTTAATATATAAAGTATATATATAAACAACAACAAAAAAAGGCAAACACCCTAATAGGAAAACAAGTAAAGGATATGAACAGGCAATTTCACAAAAGGAGAAATACAAAAATCAAAGAAATATCCAACAAAGCAACAGTAAAAGATGGCTTTTGTCCTATTGGATTGGAAAGGTTAGTGGGACAGGAATTAACATTTTTATGAGGGAAACAGTTATCCCATGTGGTTCATGGATTTGGTTAAAACCGATCTCTGAGGATCTTTTAGCAGTTATGTGTCAGAATCTCTAAAAATGCTTGTTGGCTATGCAATTCCATTTCCAGAAATTTATACTAAGAAAATAATTGGGCAAGTTGTTTTAAAATATGTATGTGAAAGGATATCTATTATGGCAATGGTTTTTTAAAATTTATTTATTTTATTTATTTGGCTTCATCAGATCTTAGTTGCGGCATGTGGGGTCTTAGTTGAGGCATGCAGGATCTTTCGTTTTGGCGTGAGGGCTCTTCGTTGCAGCACGCAGGCTCAGTAGTTGTGGTGCGCGGGCTTAGTTGCCCCGAGGCATGTGGGATCTTAGTACCCCAATCAGGGATCAAACCTGTGTCCCCTGCATTGGAAGGAGGAGTCTTAACCACTGGACCACCAGGGAAGTCCTGGCAATGTTTGTAATAGGGACAAAAGAATGCCCATCACAAAGAAATGGTTAAACTACTTATGGCACATCTGTACCGTGGAATATCCCACAACTATTTTTTTTTAAAGGAAAAAGAAAATAATGCTGTAAGTGATGTTTAAATGGCATGGAAGGATGTTCACAAGGTGTTACATTTCAAAAGCAAGTTTACAGTGTGTACAGGATGATCCCATTAAAGACATTAGCCAAGGTCAGGAGAGTTTGGGGTTTCTCAAAAGTCCTCCCACTTTCTGGGAAGCCACCATTAGCACTGATGACTCCGTGTGCCACCTGCCAGGAGTTGGGGGAGGTGGGTGCCCACACTCACAGCCTGCCTGCTAGATCCCAGTGAGCCTATAAATCATGCAGAGCCGTTTGTATCTGAAGCCCCTGCCTGGGCCTGGAGTTTTCAGCAGCTATAATAAATGAGGCCAATGAGAACAACAACCGCCCTCTCTTAGGCAGTATCCACTTGACGTCCATTAGCTCTAACTCTTAGAAACCATCTATGGTGTTATTATTATCCCCATTTTACATATGGGAACACTCAAGGCTCAGAGAGATGGGGAAACTGGCCCAAGATCCCACTGTGGCAGACCCTGCTTTGGAACTCGGGTCTGGCTGCCGTTCTTTGCACATCTTAAACCATCCAGCTTTGATCTCCTGTCCTTACAATGCCAGTGGTGAACCTTTGAAAGGAGTCACACCAAAATTCATGTACTTCTAAAGCAGTGGTTCTCAAGCTTAGCTGCACATTAGAATCACCTGGGAAGTTGATAAAACTCTCGCTACTTGGGTACTCCAGTCCAACTTAACTCGAATCTGTGGAAGTGGGACCCAGGCATCAATACTTTTAAAATTCCTTAGGGGGTTCAAAGCGCACCAAGTTTAAGAACCATGGCTCAAAAATAGCACTTCTCAAACTTCAAATCACCTGTGAGTCTGGTCACAATGCAGATTCAGATTCAGCAGGTCTGGGGCCTTCAAGATTCTGCATTTCTGAAGACCTTCCAGGTGATGCTGTTGGTTCTTCTGCTCATCACCTCCCCAAAGGCAATCCCCAAGAGCCTCCCTCTGCTGTCCTTTTCTTGCTGACTTCCAACACCACCTTGTATCTGTTATTTTGCTGCCAGAACAGCTGCGAACCTGGGCAAAGTGAGGTGGGGGGTCTTCCCTGAGCTCCTTTACCGAGACATGCGTATGTCTCGCTTAAGACTCGTGGGTCTTAAGCACGCACTCACTCACCCTGGCATCCTCAGGCAGTGGCCGGGGAGACCAGAGGGCTGGGGCCAAGGAAGGGCAAATCCAGGCCCCACCCTTAGGAGCTCTCAGCAAAGCCCGACGCAGGGAATGCAGCTGGGTGAGGGCCGTTGCTGAGTAGGGAAGGCCTCAGGAAGACAGGGACATGGAGCTGGGCGCTGCAGGAGGTCTAAGGCCCAACCACTGGCATGCTTATTCAGCCAATATCGATGGCCCGCCTGTAGGCTGGGCACTGTTCCAGGTACAGTAAGACAGGAAAGGTCCCTCCTACTGTGGAGTTTACAGTCTAGCCAGAGGAGACTCAACATACAAACACACAGCTACCGTACAGTATGTCAGGGTGGCATATGAGGGAACAAAAAATAAAGCAAGGAAGAGGATAAGCACAATCGTGGGTGGGGCCCCGATTTTAAGTGTTGAGAAGTTTTGTTGAGTTGATTAGGTGGCTTTTAAGCAGAGACCTGAAGGGAGTGAGTCCTGTGGATTGGGGAGGGGAGGATCCAGGGAAAGGGAGCAGCAGGTACAGAGGCCCTGAGGAGGTGATGGCAAGGAGGCAAGTGTGGCTGGAAGAGTAGTGGGAGATGGGGTCAGAGAGATGGAAAAGTTATGGGGGCAGGGAAAGCGGCAGAACCCAAGGATGCCTCTTCACATGTGAGGGCAGCCTAGGAATTTGAGCAGAGGCTGGAGGATTTCGGGGGCTCTCCCTTCCCTAAGACCCCAGCTGGTGGAAGGACAGTTCTCTCTGGGCACAAGCACTAAAGGGACCACTGAAGTCACATGGGCTGGGCTGATGGGTGGTGCCCTGTATGGTAGTGCAGAGGTGCCCACCCACCTGCCATCCTAGTGCCCTCCCTGGGCCAACAGCAATCCCCTGCCCCCCAGCCCACTGCCACAGGGCCTCATTTCCGGAGAAGGGAAAGGGCTGGTGCTGGGGCCACCAACAGGTGCAGATGCCTCTCCTTCTCTCCTTTCAGCACAGAGTCTCCTGAGGGCAGGTGCCAAGGACAAGGTAACCCCCACTCCTGAGTGCTGACCTCAGTGAGATGCCTCAGCCATGCCTCTGCTTCTGACCTCCACAGCTACTGAGGCCCTCGGACCTCAGGCCTCCCCTGCAGAAGACCGCAGAGCCTCCTCACCACCCTCAGGATAACCCCACCCACTACCCCACCTGGCTCCAGGAAGGCCTGATATATAATGGCACCAACTTCCTGCTAGCCACACCCTCAGGCGATAGCCCCTCCTCACAGAGCCATGCGCCCTCCTGCCATAGCAGTTGACACAGCTCAGAGCCGTAGGCCATGGTCGGGGCTGCCTGGCCCATCACACGATGGACTCCTTAACCTTGAGTCTCTGCCTTCTGAAGCTGGGCTGCTCAGGGACTCATGAGTCAGTGAACCAGGTGAAGCCCAGCCCCTGCCCACCTCAGGATCGTTTCTAGAAGGGAGAGTGGTTGCTCTAAATCTTGAAGGACTGCACTGAGTTCATCTCCTGGTTCTCAAATTTATGAGCTACTTGACCCCAGGCATGTTACTTAACCTCTCAGTGCCTCAGTTTCTGTACCTGTAAAATGGGGTTAATGATACTTTTCTCGTCGGGTTGTTGGACAGATTAAAAGAAACAATGTATGCAAAGCATTCTAGCCCAGCTCTTGGTACCTAGTCAAGCCTCCAGAGATGGTGGCTGGTTGTTATCACAGTGGGAAGAGTCAGCATGTGGACAGGGAGGAAGTGGGAACAGCATGGGCAAAAGCCATGAGCCATGAAAGCGTGTTTGTGGGAATGTGTGTGTTTGGCATGTGTGAAACTTCCTGTGGCCACACGGGCTGGAAGGGGTCTAGAGCTGTGGTGTCAAGGCCCACCCCAGCTTCGCCTGATCCCAGGTGCCTCCCAGAGCTGTGAGTCCCTGCAGAGCCTGCAGTGGGCCCGGCTGTTTCTGAGGCCCAGGCTGGTGGGTCATGCCTGGGAAACAGCAGAGTTGGCTGGAGGCATCAGGCTGGAGGTGTCCCCAAGGGACTGGGCCGTGGCTGAGCAGGCACCCACTGGGGTTCTGGGCGCAGTCAGAGCTGGCAGCCCAGAAGGGGGACCCTACAGGAGCAAGAGTCAGGAGGCAGGGAGCCCCTGCTGCCAGAGGCTTTTTCCAGCCTAAACGTCGGGAACCCCTGATTCCCGCTGCTTCCCAGGTCTTCACAGGGATCTTCACAGCAGAGATGACCTTCAAGATCATCGCCCTGGACCCCTACTACTACTTCCAGCAGGGCTGGAACATCTTCGACAGCATCATCGTCATCCTCAGCCTCATGGAGCTGGGCCTGTCCCGCATGGGCAACTTGTCGGTGCTTCGCTCCTTCCGCCTGGTACACGGCTGGGCCCGGCAGGGGGCGAGTGGGTGGGGGCCTGGGGTACTGAGCCACACCCCCTCCGAGGTCACCACTCAATCACCCCTACTGTGATCTTTCATGCCTTACCCAACAGCTGTTTGCTAGGTACCCCAGGGCTGGTGATGTGGGGGACACAGAGGTGGGCAAGACAGAGGGAGATAGCCCTCCCTCCAGAGGGGCAATTGGGGTGCCCATCCATCATGACGATTTGCAAAGCCCTTTGTGATTCACCGTGCCCCCTTTAGTCCTCATAGGATCCCAGGAGAGGAGCTAGTATTGCTACATTCCCATTCCACACTCAGAGAGATGAAACAATTTCCCAAAGCCACATGGCAAGCAACAGGTGGAGCCAAGTCTGCTGAGGCTCTACCTGCTGGTTTTGGAATCTGCATTTTTGAAACTTTAATGTGCACACAAATTGCCTGGGGATCTTGCTAAAGTGCAGATGTGGATTCAGTAGGTCTCGGATGATGTCAAAGCTATGCGTCTGTGGACCATGCTTTGAGTTCAAAATGTCTAAGAGGTCCAGGCATGGGGCTAGAGGTAGGTCAGGGAAGGCTCTCTGGAGGAAGTGGCTTCACTTGGGGCTAGGTAGGCAGGCTGTTGGGGGCAAAATAGAAAGCCTAGGCTGTGGGTTTTAATTCCGACTCCACTGCCAAGAGCCAAGGGACCTAGACAACATACTCCACCTCTAAGGGTTGGCTTCTTCATCTGTCAAATGAGGTAATAATAGTACCACCCTCATGTAGTTATTTGGAGTTCTGAATGAGCTGATCCATCCTAAACATAAGGCCTGGCACAGTGGGTGTTCAATAAATGCTAAACCCCAGCTCCCTTTCTCTGTGATGACTGAGAGGAGGGAAAGATGGAGGTGACTGGGCAAGTCAGGGATGGTTTGAGCTCGCCCAGAAGGATACCTGATGAGGAGGGTTCTGGAAGAGGGACATTCCATGATGGGGGATCTACTGGGTGGTTCCTGGAAGTGAGACCAAGGTGGGTAGGAGGCTGGTGTGGGGACAGAGAGATGGGGTGGGTTGGGGGGAGGAGTCTGGAGCTGTTGACCTGACTCCCAGAGCAGGGCCCGATGAAGCTGCCCTCAGGCTGTGGAGAGAAGCAGTAATGTGTGCTCTTGGACAAACGAGGAGAAACAGGTGTGGGTGACCTTTAAGGGTGCCCTGGGTTCTCAGGCAGGAGCTGTCGGGGCTGAGGGTGTCTATGGGCAGTGGGAGCCAGAGCCCCTCACAAGGACCCCTCCCTCCCCAGCTTCGGGTCTTCAAGCTGGCGAAGTCCTGGCCCACCCTGAACACACTCATCAAGATCATCGGGAACTCAGTGGGGGCACTGGGCAACCTGACGCTGGTGCTGGCCATCATCGTGTTCATCTTCGCTGTGGTGGGCATGCAGCTCTTTGGCAAGAACTACTCAGAGCTGAGGCACCGCATCAGCGACCCAGGTGTGCTGCCCCGCTGGCACATGATGGACTTCTTCCATGCCTTCCTCATCATCTTCCGCATCCTCTGTGGCGAGTGGATCGAGACCATGTGGGACTGCATGGAGGTGTCTGGGCAGTCGCTGTGCCTGCTGGTCTTCTTGCTTGTTATGGTCATTGGCAATCTCGTGGTAAGTTGGCCGGTGGCCTCACACACACTCACTCACCTACCCATCCATTCATCTACCCAGCTACCCACCCACCCAGTCATCCATCTGTCCATTCACTTACCCTTCCTTCCATCCACCCACTCCCTCACTCAGCCATCTATCAAACAATCCATCCACCCATCAATCTCTCATCCATCCATCGATTTACCCATCCATCCATCTATTCATTTACCCATCATTCCATCTATTTACTCACCCGTTCATTCATTCACCCATCTGTGCACCCACTTACCCATCCATCCATGTATCATCGATCCATCTATTACTTACCCATTCACTCTTTCATCTCTCTACTCATGCATACATCTACCTATCCAGCCATCGATCCACTCATCAATAACCCACCCACCAACTCACCTATCCACCTGTCCACCTTTTCATCTATCTGCCTACTCAGTTACCAATCTCCCTACCCATTTATGCACTCACTCACCCAGCCATTCATCCATCAACCTCCATCTACTCATTCACTTACCCATCCATTCATCTATCCATCAACCATCCATCCATCAACCCCCATTCACACACACATGTGCACACCTGTTCATCCATCCATTTGCCCATCTATCTACCCATCCATTCATTCACCCACCTATCCATCCATTCATTCATCCATCACCCATCTTTCCACTCACTCATCTATCCCTCTATTGATTCATCCACCTCTACATCCATCTGTCAACCCACTCATCTATTCTCTCATTCATCAGTCCCATCCATCTACTCATTTATCCATCCAGCTATCTACTCACTCACTCATTTAACTATCCATTCATGCACATCACCCATTTCCTCATTCTTCCATTTACCCATCTATTTACCTATTTATTCATTATGGATTCATTTTATATCCATTAATTAATTATTTTCTCATCTACTCATTGTTTTATTAGTTATTCACTGTCAGTGATTTATCACCTGGTTCAATTCAGCTTAACAAACATTTGTTGAGCTCCCATTGCATGCAGAATATTGTGCCAAATGCTGTTGGGCATACAGAGATGAATGTGGCTCTGACATTGCTCACCACCTTGAGAGAGTGAGGAGGTGGAGAGTTCAAACAGGCCTGAGATAACTCTCAAGCTGGTCAGAATGGTCAGAGCCATTAAGAGGGACCCCATGGGTGCTGAGCCCCTTCAGCTGGGGAAATCAAGGAAGGCTTCCTGGTGGAGGGGGTTTCCCGCTGACCTGATTGACAGGTGATGCTAGAGAGGGAAGAAGCAAGGTAAGCAAAGCACAGGCTCAGGCAGGTAGTGGTGGTCCAGGGGAGGTGGGGCCCGAGAGAACCTTGTATGTCATCCTGAATGGCTGTGGTGAGAGTTCCTGCTGTCCTGTAATGAGAAGCCCAGGTCTTTGCTCCCATGGCCACCTGTCTGTCCCAGGGAAAGTGCATCTTGCCTTGTGTCTTTACAATGTGGGCAATTCTGGAGTTGAGAGAGATCAAAATCTAAATGCCAGAGAAGGAGACTTTGGAAGAGGCAAGTTTGAGAGGGGTCAGTTGTTCAGGGAGAGGTCAGTGTCCACTGTGGACATGCAGCCACCTTCCTGGGTACACAGGGGGACCACACACGCTCCAACGTCACACCTGCAGTGTCTGGCTACCACTGCCCATGGTGTGGGCAGCTCAGGCTCACAGCGGCTCATAGAGGGATTTTAGGTGATGTGAGTACTGTGGGCTACAGATTCCAGAGCCCTTCTCCAGACCTGCCTGCTTTCTCCTCCCATGTGACTTAACCAGGCCAAGTTGGGGTCGGTCTTCCTCAGCCTCCATAGGTGGAGCCCAGAGAGGAAGCAGAGTGCACAGTGCCAGTGGAACCCAGCTCTTTGGCGGGCCCTGCAACCCCCCTCCCATCCCCTCAAACCTGCCGCCCCTCAGGGAGCCCCTCACTCAGCCCCTGGCACAGCTCTGGGGCTGCCAGACTCTGTGTGTTCCAAGGAGGATGCGAGTACACAGCGCTTTCAGCCCAGGGCCAGGCTGAGCTGCCCTCACGCACACACAGCCTGCGACTTCCGAGCAGATCTGCCTGGGGATGAGAAGATTAGAGGCTGCTGGAGGAGGGAAGCTAACGCAGCCCACGCGGCCCCCTCCCTGGCTGCCTCAGGAATTGGGCTGCTTCGGGGCGTGGGTGGAAGCAAGATTGTCATTGAAATGGGAAGTGATCATCAGGCAGGGGCTGGGGAGCAGCAGTGTGATTGACAGGGAAAGCACTGGAAGCAGCCGAACTTCTGAAGCCGGCGGCAGGGGAGGCCCTAGCATCTTCTGTGGGTGGACAAGGCTGCCCAGGCACCCCCTGCCCTGCCCCCAGCCTGGCCCCAGATGCCTGGAGGTCAGGGGATGTGAACCCAGGGTGGGCTACCAGGAGCTGAGGCAGGCCAGGCCTGGGCCAGTGTGGACAGAGGCCGGGAGCCTGGCCAGAGGTCAGTGTAGACAGCAGCTCTGCATCACATCACATGTGTCACCCCTCCAGTGACGACATAAAAGAGACTGCCAGGTGTCAAAAGTGATCATCTCTCTGTGGAGATAGAACAGGAGAGCCTACTCCTTAAGCTTTCCATACTGTCCACATGAATGTTAATGTTTAAAGCAAAGGCACGTTTCTGAGGCCTGGCACTCCAACCTTGCCCACTGCTTTCGCCAGAATTCTCACTCCCAGCTCTCTAACAAGCATGTCTCAGGGGCTTGTAAGAAGCCAGAGCAGGGACTCAGATTGGGTGTCCACCTTCACACACCACTCTGCTATAGGGGCCCCCATTCAACTGGACTCCCTTCTGGGAGTGGCTGCGGAGGGGAGACCCGAGCCCAAGGTGGGGAGATTGTGTCTCTGTCCTGTTGGCCTGGCGATGCTCATGAGCCGGTCTGACCCCTGTGTGGAACGAGCCCACCACCATCTTCAGCTACCCTCCCCAAGCCCAGTCCCTTGTCACTCGGTAAAAGTTCTCTTTTTTAACAAAAGCTAAAACTTCACACTTGCAGGGTGGTTTAACAACAAGCAGTAGTCCAGAACCATCCAAAGACAGAGAGATTTTTCAAACCCCCCTTAGGGACGGACATCAAATCCATAACCCCTAATAAATAACTTAAGTAAAGACTGTGTGTTCCGGCACCTCTGAAGCCTCAGCCCCAGGTCCCTCTCCTCTATCCAAGTGTCTAATCCTGCACGCAGCACCCATCCAAGCACCCCTCACTGCCTGGACACAACTCTGTCTCAGTAGCTTGACCCTACAGGTGCCCAGGCCCCCAAGGGCTGCCACCTGGCCTCTTTTCCTGGCATCGCCCTCTTCTCTGCTCATTCTCCCATGTCCTTCACCTGGAAAGCATGGTCGGATCTGGGGAGAGTGGAGAGTGCTCCACAGCTGGAGCCCCAGATCTTTGAGTGGTGACCCAGCTTCAGTGGGGAACTCAGAGACATATCACTGCCCCTCCTTCACCAACAGATGCAGAGGCCTCTTGCCAGGAAAGCCCCAAGAGCAGATGGGTGATGGATGAATGAATGAATGGACGGGTGGGCCTTGCTGATCCCAGATTGGATCTCACTTCCCAGGGAGCAGCCCTGTGCTCACCCTGACCTCACTGCCCCCCATTACCCCCAAGACAGCAAGGCCCCATCTGCAGGCTTTGACATCAGATGAACCCATGGTTCTCCCATTGAACCTGGGCCAACACCCAAGAAACATGGGTTTGAACGCCCTCAATTCAGACTGTATCTGAGTCCTTGGGAGGAGGGATTGATTCTGGCAGTGAAACGCTGGAAGGAGGACCTCAGTTCTTCTTTGAAGAAAGAATTCAGCAAAGAGACCAAGATTGTGAAAAAGATAAAAGCATGTATTAGAAGCAAAGTACATGTGGAAAAAACAAAATATCTGTGGAAGAAACAAAGTAAGTGTGGAAAAAACAAAGTATGTGTGGAAGAGCACACAGGCAAGCTCAGAGGGAGGGGCTTAGGTTGCTTCAATAGGGCCAGTTTTCCGGATTTTTTTTCTGGCCAATTCTCTTCAGATCTGGTCCTGGTGTGGGCACGCATCTCTCAGCCAAGATGGATTCCAGCTTGCGTCTTCTCCCTCCTTTTGTCCTTCCCCTAGACTGAGGACCTTCTCTGAGCATGTGTCAGGCCAGGAAATCCATGAGAAGACACCCAATCAGGGCCCAATGCTCCCGCTGGTATCCCAACTGAAGCATCAGCAGGAGACCAGCTGCAGCTGCTCAGCCTGGGCCTATCGCCTACCTCAGGATGAGAATTTGTCTTTCCTTTTATAGCCAAACTCTATATTCAGGAGTATGGGGGGTTAGGATGAGAGCCTAGGGCCCAGGGCTTAAGCCTCGAGCTGTCTGCCTCTGGCAGTGCTCATCATAGCCCCGAGGCTGAGCACGCAGGGCACGGCATTATCTCCACAGGTCCTGAACCTCTTCCTGGCTTTGCTGCTCAGCTCCTTCAGTGCAGACAACCTCACAGCCCCTGACGAGGACGGGGAGATGAACAACCTCCAGCTGGCCCTGGCCCGCATCCAGCGGGGCCTGCGCTTCCTCAAGCGGACCACCTGGGACTTCTGCTGTGGGCTTCTGCAGCAGCGGGCTCAGAAGCCTGCAGCCCTCGCCACCCAGGGCCAGCTGCCCGGCTGCATCACCACCTCCAGCCCCCCACCACCCTCAGAGACAGAGAAGGCGCTGCCAGCCCGCAAGGAGACACGGTTTGAGGAAGGCCAACGGCCAGGCCAGGGCACACCCGGGGATCCGGAGCCCGTGTGTGTGCCCATCGCCGTGGCCGAGTCAGACACGGATGACCAAGAGGAGGATGAGGAGAAGAGCCTGAGCACAGAGGAAGAGTCCAGCAAGCAGGTGAGCCCCATCCCACATCCCAGCCCCGCACCGTGTGTGCAGCACCTACTGTCCAGGGGACCCAGCCTCACTCAGAGCATCTGCCCCAGCAGGTGTGGCCTGGAGAGAGAAGACAGGCCATCCCCCAAAAACCAGCCTCATGGAGGCGTGCTGAAACCAGCTCTCAACCCTCTCTCCCCAGCCCAGCCCAGCCCAGCCCAGGAGGGCATCTTGGGAGGGACTGCTGTCCATCATTCATCCCCTGGCTGGTCACGGGCAGCTAATTGTACAGAAAGGGAAACTGAAGCACAGCAAGAGAGAGAAGAGAGAGACTTGCTAGGAGTTCCTCATGCGTCTAGGACAGAGCTAGGACACCTGGCCCCCAGACCCTGCCCTGACCTTGTCACCTCCAGGACTAACAAGGTGGAATGTCTTGGTGAGGGAGGAATGTGGCCTCCAGACCTCCCCACTGCCCCTTCCCCTCCTCCCAGGCCCAGGGCTAATTCTGAGATTTAAAAATAAGCATCCCTAAGATGGCAGGTGTCAGAGACAGCACTATCTTATCTCCCAACCTGTTATTTTTAACACTTAGGACTAGAGTCTGGACAAACGGAATGGTACCCCTCACCGCCACCCCAGCTCCCTCAGTTTTCTCATGGCCTGAGCTAGGCTTAGATGGCTTCTCCCTATAGGTCTCAGGTCAAACAGCGAGGACTGGTTCTCTCTGTTTCGTTGGGCCCATCCTGGCCGCTTCCTCAGGGCCTGCACTGGGTGGGTCTGGCTGAGAAGAGCAGCTGTTCCCTTGCATGGAATTTGATCTGAGGCTCCAGGCTTGATTCCACATCCTCCTGCCTCCCTGTGGTCCCAGAGGCCAGCTTCTGCCCTTTCAGTCGGGCTGCAGGACAGCCACAGTGTCGGTTGGGGGAGGGGGAGCGTTGGCGTTGCCAGGACCACAGCTTCCAATTAGCTCCAGGACGTTCCCAGCATAGGAGTGGAATTCCGCCTGCCTCTCCTTTTCCTCCTCCTTTCCTTCTCTTGAGCCTTTTGGCCCTGGCTCCCTGGGGCCAGTGTGTGTGTGTGTGTGTGTGTGTGCGCGCGCGCGTGCATGTGCGTGTGCGCACGCGCTCACACGTGCGGGCACGCAAGCAAGCTGGGGTGCCATGGGAACTCCTGGGAAAAGTCAGCATGTCCTTCCTAAGTAGAGTTGCCAGCATCTGGGAGCTGGGCATCATAGCCCAGCTGTACCCTTCAAGGAGTGGGAGGAGAGGGAGATTTGTCTAGCCTTAGGCCCTTTGCCCGAACCTATCAGGAGCCTCCTTCAGCCTCAGGACGGCCGAGGGAGGGGTCTTCAGTGAGATGAGACCTCATGAAGAGGGCAGGAGGCAGTGCCCCGCTGCATGGGCAGGGCCTGAAGCAGAGCCAGGGTCCTAGAAATACTCCGACCTGGTAGCTCATGGGCTGGGGGGGTCTCTTCAGCAGGAATCCCAGCCTATGTCTGGCAGCCCAGAGGCCCTCCCGGAGCCCAGGTCCTGGAGCCAGGTGTCAGAGACCACCTCCTCTGGGGCCGAGGCCAGTGCAGCTCAGGCAGACTTGCGGCAGCAGCAGAGAACAGAGGCCCCAGCCCCAGGGTGCAGTGAGGTAATGCACACCTTTGTCCCTGAAGCCGGTGGGGCACTGCTGCTGGGACTAGAGGCCGTGAGAGTCCCTGGGCACAGGCCTGCATTTGCTGCTGGGAACCACAGCCACCGTCACAGCCAGTGTGGGAGACCCGTCTGCGGAGCGGGGCATGGGCAGCCCTGTCCTGTTAGGGGAGACACGGCTTGGGGACCAGAGCCATGGGGAATTTCTGGAAGCAGCCCCTCAGGACCACGATGCAGGACTAACCCCAAACTTCTGCTTGTTCACCCCCTCCTCACTCGGTTCCTGTGCTTTGGTCCTGTCGGCACATGTTTGTCCTGTGAATCAGCCCATCCCAGGGGGCTGTGGGAGCTCTGAGAACAAGTTCTTGGCACACAAGCCACCAGCTGCTTCTCACCTGGAGAAAAGCAGAGGCAGCAAACACAAGGCCTGCTGGAGGGCTTTGGGACATAAAAGGGTTTTAATTTGAATTTGCTACCAACATTTAAAACCCAGAAGCTTTTGTGTAAAAACATCTGCATTTCTGATTTCTCTTGAAAAACAAAAGTTGCAAGAAGAGCCGCCCTGCTGGAGACGAGTGGTAACCGCCGCCTCCTTGACACCGGCTGGAGCGCTCCGGTTTGCCAGTTCCCACCTGCCTGCCCTCATTCCATCACCTACCTGGCCCTGTAAACATTTGAGTTTGCAACCCCTGAGCTAACTGGACTGTGGCACAGCTGACTACACCCCACCTCGGCTCTGCCAAGCACCAAGGAAGATGGAGGTCATATGTTCAGAGACAGCACTCAGGGGCCCTTGAACTGCTGCCTGACCTCGGTCCTCATCCCGGCAGCTGTGACTTGCTCCAACAGGATATTTCTCCTTTGCCTTGTTGCTTACGTGAGATGGGCCCATTGGAGGCTTTGTGATCATGGCCAGTTTGTAAGCACGAGGGCCAGTCATCCTGACTGTACAGGTCACACTTCTCCCCCTGGAGAGTCTGACACACCAAGGCTTGTGGGAACAGGAAGACATAGGAGGAGCAGAAGGTCACGGACAGAAGAAGCTCCTGTACTAGAACGTTGACCTTTGAACGAGTTTTGTAACTTCATCACCTCTTCAAATCAGGTCACGGTGGGAACGAGGGAGAATGAGGTGGGCTGGGGCTTTCCTGGGCGAAGGACACCTCATCCCATCTGCAGCGGGATTCTGAGAACTTGTCCTCCCACGTGACAGCTCCAGTGTCTGAAAAGAAAAGCTGCATGAAGACCTCTGACTGTGCCTCTCCCAGCTCAGTGCCGCTCAACGAAGCTGGGAGAAGGACATGACCCTCAAAGCCACGGGAGACCACCCTGCACCCAGGAGCACTCTCTGCATTCTCACCAGGGTCCAGCCCTTCCTTATCGCAAACCTCAAGGTTAAAGAGGACTTTGAGACAGCGGTGGAGGTGGAGTGAGTAGTGGAAGGAAGGGAAAAGAAGGCAACTTTGAGAGCAGAGGCTGCCCAAGAACTCAAACCAGCTCGCCCCTAAGTGGAGTGGAGCTTGAGTGGCATGAGGCTGGCCAGTTGCGCTGGGGAATGTAGACGTGATCTGAAGCAAATGAAGGCTGCCCTTCCTTTACAGAACCCCCTTCCCCACCATACTTATCATTAAGGTGGGCTCCTAGAAGCAGAGCTGGAGCCTGGCTTCCTGTGCTGATGTTTCGTTGAGGGAGTGCCCTCAGGAGAGACCCATAAGGAAGTGAGAGAAGCAGGATGAGGCAAAAGAAGCAGCTCCAGATGGCATGATGGCTGGATTCCAGCCTCAGCTTGGTGTCCTCCATATCAGTCAGTCACTAGGCGTCAGCCACCCCTGGCTTCGATGTAACCACCAAGCCATTTCCAGGGATTGCAGGTCCCTGGCTAAAGACACTTTTCTGGAGAAGGGGCTGGCTAAACAGTATTCATGGCAGCTGGAGGTGGGTGCACTGGCCCAAAGAGGGGAAGTGGGCAGAACTACAATACCCCTATACACTGGCACCCCACATGTGACACACACAGACACTCATAAGGGCACCTGCACACACCTCTCTATAATCAAGTTATGTGGGATCAGGGCAGCAGAACCCTGCACAGCCGGGCAGGAAAGCTTCCAGCACCTTCTCACTCTTGTTCCAGGCTCTGTGCATCACACCAGCACCCACATGAATTGAGTGAGAAATGTGGGCTGGGTTGCTGGCCTGTCCTTTGCATGTCTGACCTGGTACCTGTGTGTGCCCATGATCCTGGCTCTGACTCTGTTCTGGGTGTGGCATGCCTGTTTCCTCTGTGTGTGCCGAGCTGACACTCTGTGTCCGTGTCCCAGTGTGTGTCCCTGTTGCACCCCATGTCTGTTTTACTTCCACCTGGATGCCTTCCCCATTCCCAGGGTTTTCCCAGAACCCTTCCCCGACCCCCTGTACCCTGCCCTAGACACCAGTAGACCAGAATCACAAACTCAGGAGCCCTAAGGTCCAGGCTAGGTGACCTTCATGGGAGGTTCCCATCCACCCGGGCTCAGATTCCCCAGGTGTGCAATGGAGGATAGTCTGGGCGCCTCCACTCTGGGAGCCCCAGGCTCCCACAGACTCTGGGCCTGAGGCTGGAGGCTGCTACACAGCCCACACTCATGCCCTCACCCACCCTACCCCACGGTCCTGCCCACAGACACATGAGAACAGTTATTCTGAGGGGAGCACAGCAGACATGACCAACACTGTTGACCTCCTGGAGCAGATCCCCGACCTCGGAGAGGACGTCAAGGATCCAGAGGACTGCTTCACTAAAGGTACTGCCCTGGATGGGCCTCTGGCCCAGCCTCAGCCCTGCCCACCGGGGCAGGAGGACCTGCAGCTCCTGGGGGTAGAGGGCCATGTCGCACCCCACTCTGACCTGGGTGCCTGCCAATTTTCCCCCATTCTTCGAGACCCTGGGGGCCCCTCCACCTGCCTGTGACATGAGTCATGGCAAGTGTGCCCGTGACGTGCTGGGCTGGGCCGCTGTGGGTCGGCTGCGTGTGTGGGACGGTAGCATGACCAGGTGTCTCCACAGCGGCAAGGACTGGATCTAATTCCCCCTGTTCCCTCAGGCCCTGGCACGGCACCTGGCATATAATAGGCCCTCTGTAAATATTCAAGGTGGGTGTGGCATGTGGCTGTGCTGGTGATTGGCATCTAGAGCTTTTATGAATCCATGGTATATTCGGAGGGCCGCTGGGGATAAGATGAGGGTTTGCCCTCCATGTGGCACATCATTTGGGGCTATCAGTGAGGAGTCTGCCCTTCCTAAGGCTCAGAAACTGCAAACATGGAGAAAGACCAGGGACACAGCACCCCAGGGGGTTCTGGTACATTCCCCCAGGGGGAGAGTTTCCTAGATGAGCACAGGGCAAGCTGGAGCTCATCCCAACCCCAGCCTTGCCCCTGCCCAGAACTGCCAGGCCCTTCATCTACTTACTGGTTGCCTAGTTCATCCAGCTTATCCACAGGGTACCTGCTGAGTGTGGGCTCCTGAGGGCGGCACTCAAAGTCACCCCTCCCTGCCACCCACCCCCTGCCACGGCCCCACCCACCATGTTACCCAGTTCATTACCCATCATTGTAACCTCTTTCAGTCATTCTTTCAACCATTCAACTTTCTGCCATCAGATGTGGGCATTTGCAGGCCCTGGACTGGGTCTGACTCCTCTCCCTCCCCCAAAGGCTGTGTCCAGCGCTGTCCCTGCTGCACCGTGGACACCACGCAGGCCCCAGGGAAGGTCTGGTGGAGGCTGCGCAAGACCTGCTACCGCATTGTGGAGCACAGCTGGTTCGAGACGTTCATCATCTTCATGATCCTGCTCAGCAGTGGAGCGCTGGTACCCTTCTGGGGATTGGGCAGGGAGGTATGGAGGAGGAGGGGAGGTAGAGAAAGGAGATCTCCAGCTGGAAAACCAGGTCAGAAACTGGGGCGGAGCCTCTGTTGAAAATGCATTCCCCCAGGGCCTCAGATCAGGACCAACTCATAAACTGTCAACACGCACAGCACATATGGAGGTCAGAGCAGAAAGGGCTCACAGAGGTCGTCTCTCCAGGCCTCCTTGTTCCACAAAGGGAAGTGATTTGCCCAGATCACAGTGCACAGCTGGCATAGGTCGCAGGTCACCAGTCACCTACACCCAAGCCCTGGTGACACACCCACCTGCACACAGCGTCAGACACTCCATCAGACTGGTTCAATGCAATTAACAATGCAGGCTGATATTACACTGGTAGCTCCACTCATTCCGTGTCTTCTAGGGCTAGAGGCCAAGCTATGTAGTTCACGCATTATCACATTTAATCCCCATAGCAACCCTTTGTAGAAACATTAAGTAACTCACCCAAAGCCCCACCACTTACAAGCAGCAGATGTGGCATTTGAGCCAAGAGAGTCAGATTCCGAGTCCTTTGTCTTGACTTTCCATTTGTTCAATAGATCTTTACTAAGCTCTCCTTGTATCTAGTGGTTCTGTGAGCCGTGGAGGAGCAATAGGAGGAAGAGACTCTGGCTCTGGCCTCAGGGGCTCCCAGTCTAGTTGGAGAAATCAGATTCAGCAGGTTTGAGATAGTCAGATATCAGTTCGAGAGAGTTGAGTAAGAATGGAGTAGATGACTCAGGGTGATGGGAGGTCAGGGGGAACTGGAGCAATCAGGAGGACTTCCTGGAGGAAACAGATGGAACTGGACTATGGAAAATAGGGAGGTTTGGTGAGGCCGGGAGGAGCAGTGAGGCACTCCAGGGATGCCCTATCTGGTTCCCAAGTACCTTATTCATCTCTCAGAGCCCTTCTAGGAGATGGAACAGCCCTGGAGAGGGTTGTGAAAGGTGCTGGGGGGCAGAGAGAAGGGTGATCAGAACAAACAGAAACTTTCCTAGCCCAGAGGGAGCAAGCACCTGATATTGTTGAGGAGTTTAGAACCCCATGGGTGAGCAACTAACAAGGAATGCTTTAGACTATAGAGAGGGAGGGGGCCGCTCTGATCCCAGGCTGTTTGCCTCCAGCACATGCTGCCTCCTGTCGGGGCAGGCCATGGGGAGACATTGCAGCTATCACTTCTAAACCTCTGGGCCTCCCATCCCACCCTGTACTGCCCTGCCCCTGTTCCAGAGTGGGCCTGGAGCCATGGCTTGCAGGCTACATGCTGTTTTACCATCAGCAGCTAGAGCCAAATCTCTGTAGGCTTCAGAGAAGGAGGATTTGACAATATGTTAACGAGTTTTGTTTTTAAACAGCCACAAACAAGGGCAGCCAGAGCCATTTAGTCTGGGCTGTGGAGGAAAAGCTCACTAGCATAAGTGAGGAGGAGTTTTGGCAAGCGAATGGTGAATCTCATCAGGGTAGAGAGCCAAGCACTGTAAAAAAAAAAAAAAAAAAAAAAAAAAAAAAAACATCAATGATATACAGAGAAAAAGAAGTCAGAGTGTGTTATTTAAAGTTATAAACTTGTTTAACAGAAAGCAGAGTATGTATCACTTTGAAATTGCTGAAGGGAAAAAATTTTTAAGGACACAGAGATTTTACAGCAAAAGATAGGGGGAAAAAAGGAACAAGGAAGCATTAAATCAGGAAACAATATGGCAAAGGCAAGATCAAGCATGTGTTTTAATAATAAATGTAACTGGATAAAATTCATCTTTTAAAAGAAAAGGACTCTAAATGGACTGAAGAAAAAAATCTTCAGCTATGTGTTCTCAAATGACAAATCTGAAACACTGTGACTCAGAAATAGTAAAAGGAAATAAGATATAGCAGACAAATGCAAACAATGACAACAAAAATCAGAGTGTTTTTGTTTGTTAATGTTAAACAAGGTTGAATTCAAGGTAAAAATTGAGATAAAACAAAGAGGGTCCAACCTATAATAAAAATACAACTATTATGAATATTGCTTGGGATTTCATAGCACTTATACAAAGCAAAATCAGAAAAAAAGTGGCAACAGTGCAGTAGTACAGTGAGATTTTACCACACTTCTATTAGTGCTTGACAAATCTAGTAGAAAGAACAAGACAATGAGATATGTAAAAAATATGTATAGTTAATAAATTTGACCTAACATAATAAAAATAATAGCTAACACTTAAATAGCACTGACTATGTGCCAGGCCCTATTGTAACATTTTACAAACATTAATACATTTAATTCTCATAATAACCCTGTGAAATAGGCACTGTTTTACAGATAAGAAGACTGCGAAGTGTAGCAAAAATAGAAAGATTAAAAACAAACCCTTAAAAATGTAAAAGTTATTCTTAAACTTTGGATCAAACAGAAAATAGTTTCATGGTGGGTTCATGGGTGTTCATTATATTAATAAGTAAGCAAATAAATAGAGACTATTCATGGACTAAAGATGACAGTGTGTCATAAATCAAAGATTACAGTTCAACCAGTTTTGTCCACATGAAATCTAGAAAAATAAGAACGGAAAAATAGAGGTATAGAAAAAACTTCGACTTGGGAGAGGGGGAAAGAAACTAGAAAATAACAGTATCAGTAATACTGCATGTGGGATGCAGCCAAAGCTGTAATGAGTAAAATTAATAGACTTAATCATTTTCATTATTAAATAGAAAGAATAAATTCATTAACTCAAGAAATTAGAAATACAACAACAAATTAATCTTAAAGAAAGCAAAGGAGGGACTTCCCTGGTGGTGCAGTGGTTAAGAAACTGCCTGCCAATGCAAGGGACACGGGTTCGAGCCCTGGTCCAGGAAGATCCCACATGCCATGGAGCAACGAAGCCCGTGCACCACAACTACTGAGCCTGTGCTCTAGAACCCCCGAGCCACAACTACTGAGCCCATGTGCCACAACTACTGAAGCCCACGTGCCTAGAGCCTGTGCTCAGCAACAGAGAAGCCACCACAGTGAGAGGCCTGCACACCACAAGAGTAGCCCCCAGCTCACCGCAACTAGAGAAAACCCCTCGTGCAGCAATGAAGACCCAACACAGCCAAAAATAAATAAATAAATAAACAAATGTAAAAAAAAATTTTTAAATAAAGGGAATAATTAATAAAATAAAAACACAAATTAATGAATTAGAAAATAAATAGTAAATCTGATAAAATTTCCAAAGCTGATTCCTTCAAAAATTAAAACAATTAAATAAACCACTAGGTCTAATCTCTTACATCTCCAAGAGTGGATTCTTTCATATTTTCAAGGAAGAAAATAATTTCAATCCTATTTAAAATCTTCTAGGGTATGAAAACAGATGGAAAACCTACAAATTCTTTTTATGAAAGCTAAATAGTGCTGATTTTTAAAACCTTAAGTATACCAGAAGTAAAACCACAGACCAGTTTTCATACTCTATACTAGTGAATAGTGATACAAAATTCTTAAAATACATGCAAATAGGATCCAGTAAAATATTTGAAAGACTAAATGAGTCATAGCTAGGTATATCCTAAAGAGTCAGAACGATGCCCTACTAGGAAATCTATTTATATGAGTCAGACAAAGAAAAACCATATAATTGTCTCAATGAATGCCTGATTTTTAAAACTTTGGTAAGAATAGAAATAAAACATATTTCCTTTACTTAATGAAAAACTTACTTTCAAATTAACTTTTCCCATCATCATTAGTAGTAAAGCACTAGAAACATTTTTATTAAAGTCAGGAATAAGAAAAGGATGATTTAACTACCTTTTAGCTGTTTTTCATTATTTAATAATAATCTTGAAGTACTAGCCAGTGCAATTAATCAAGAAAATTAAACATACAGTATAAAAATCAGAAAAACAGAAGAATTTAAGTTAATATATTCAAGTATAAAATGAGTTTAAAATAATAGAAATATATCATTACTTGTAGATAGTGATTGCTTAGAAAAATTTTAAAAACTATTAAAAATATTATATGACCAGTTATAAAACAAATACACAAATAATTGTTGCTGTTGTTTTATACTAACAGGAACCACTTAGTCACAAGTAACATTTCTCCAATAGTCCTTACATGCCAGGCATTGTAGCCATAAAATAATTGGGAGTGAATATAACATGGAATGTATAAGAGGTACATGAAGAAAACTATTAAACTTGCCTAAGGAGAGTGTAAAAGAAGACAAACGGATAAACATACTATAAATATACTCTCGTCTTGGGCAGAAAGACTGTATTAGTTCCTAAAGCTAATGAGTTATTAAACTCAAGGCAGTAATAAATTTCTAACATTTTAAAGGGAATTTGACAAAACATTGCTTAAGTTTGTCTTAAATATTATGAAAAATGGCCAGGAAAATTCATATGACACTAATTCAGAAATAGACCAAGACAGTAGTAGAACCACACCGAGGTTGGAAATACATTTAAGCAAATATAGAAATGTGGTAGATGATAGTGTTGACTTCTACTGTGTGGATTCTTTAATAAAGTGTTAGGACACTTGACTAGTCACTCTGAAAAAAAAATTAAAATATATATTTGCTCCAACCAAAATATATTAGATTTAAAAAATTGTAATATAAAACAATGAAATGAGAAAGGAAGGAAGGAAGGGAGGGAGGGAGGAAGGAAGGAAAGAAAGAAGGAAGGAAGGAAAAAAGGAAAAGGAAAAGGAACGTCATTTTTTTTCTATCCTTGGAATAGGCAAGTGCTTTCTTTTTGCTTTTTTCTTTTCATTTTTTTTCATATGTACCTCATTTAAAATTTTTTTGTAGTATTTTTTTATACATTAAAATTTTTTATTTATTTATTCATTCATTCATTCTTTATTTTTTGCTGCACCGGATCTTAGGTGTGGCATGCAGGATCTTTGTTGTGGCATGCGGGATCTTTAGTTGCGGCACGCAGACTTCTCAGATGCAGCACATGGACTCTTAGTTGCAACATGCAGACTCTTAGTTATGGTATGCATTCAGGATCTAGTTCCTGGACCAGGGATCCAACCCAGGCCCCCTGCGTTGGGAGCACAGAGTCTTACCCACTGAACCACCAGGGAAGTCCCTATAGTCTTTTTTTAATTAAATTTTTATGCTACATTGGAGTATAGTTGATTTACAATGTTGTGTTCATTTCAGATGTACAGCAAAGTGATTCAGTTATAAATATACATATATCTATTCTTCTTCAGATTCTTTTCCCATATAGGTTATTACAGAATATTGAGTAGAGTTCCCTGTGCTATACAATAGGCCCTTGTTGATTATCGATTTTATATATAGTAGTGTGTATATATCAATCCCAAACTCCTAATTTATCCCTCCCCCCCACAACCTTTCCCCTTTGGCAACCATAAGTTTGTTTTTTCATGTCTGTGAGTCTGTTTCTATTTTGTAAATATGTTCATTTATATCATTTTTTTTAGATTCCACATATAAGTGATATCATATGATATTTGTCTTTCTCTGTCTGATTTCACTCACTATGATAATCTCCAGGTCCATCCATGTTGCTGCAATGGCATTATTTCATTCTTTTTTATGGCTGAGTAATATTCCATTGTATATATGTATCACATCTTCTTTATTCATTCCTCTGTCGATGGACATTTAGGTTGCTTCCATGTGTTGGCTGTTGTAAATAGTGCTGCAGTGAACACTGGGGTGCATGCATCCTTTTGAATTATGGTTTTCTCCAGATATATGCCCAGGAGTGGGATTGCTGGATCATATGGTAGTTCTATTTTTACTTTTTAAGGAACCTCCATACTGTTCTCCATAGTGGTTGTACCAATTTACATTACCACCAACAATGTAGGGGGGGTTCCCTTTTCTCCACACCCTCTCCAGTACTTACCGTTCGTAGACATTTTGATGATGGCCATTCTGACTGGTGTGAGGTGATACCTCATTGTAGTTTTGATTTGCATTTCCTAATATTTAGTAATGTTGAGCATCCTTTCATGTGCATTTTGCCATCTGTATGTCTTCTTTGGAAAAGTGTCTATTTAGATCTTCTGCCCATTTTTGATTGGGGAGTTTATTTTTTTGATACTGAGCTGCATGAGCTGTTTGTGTATTTTAGAGATTAATCCATTATTGGTCACTTTGTTTGCAAATATTTTCTCCCATTTTGTGGGTTACCTTTTTTGTTTTGTTTATGGTTTCCTTTGCTGTGCAAAAGCTTTTGAGTATAATTAGGTCCCATTTGTTTGTTTTTATTTTCATTACTCTAGAAGGTGGATCCAGAAAGATATTGTTGCAATTTATGTCAACGAGTGTTCTGCCTATGTTTTCTTTTAAGAGTTTATAGTATCTGGTCTAACATTTAGGTCTTTAATCCACTTTGAGTTTACTTTTGTGTATGGTGTTTGTTAGAGAATGTTATAATTTCATTCTTTTACATGTAGCTGTCCAGTTTTCCCATCACCACTTATTGAAGAGACTGTCTTTTCTCCATTGTATAGTATTGCCTCCTTTGTCTTAGATTAATTGACTGCAGGTGGGCTTATTTCTGGGCTTTCTATTCTGTTCCATTGATCTATATTTTTGTGTGTGTGCCAGTACCATACTGTTTTGATTACTGTAGCTTTGTAGTATAGTCTGAAGTCAGGGAGTCTGATTCCTCCAGCTCCGGTTTTATTTCTCAAGATTGCTTTGGCTATTCAGCATCTTTTGTGTTTCTATACAAATTTTTTAAAAATTTTCTAGTTCTTCAGTAAATAACATTGGTAATTTCATAAGGATTACATTAAATCTGTAGATTACCTTGGGTGGTATGGTCATTTTGACAATATTGATTCTTCCAATCCAAGGACATGGTATATCTTTCCAACTGTTTGTTTCATCTTCGATTTCTTTCATCAGTGTCTTATAGTTTTTGGAGTACAGGTCTTTTGCCTCCTTAGGTAGGTTTATTCTTAGGTATTTTATTCTTTTTGAGACGATAGTAAAGGGGATTGTTTCCTTAATTTCTCTTTCTGATCTTTCATTGTTGGTGTATAGAAATGCAACCGATTTCTGCATATTAATTTTATATCCCGCAACTTTACCAAATTCACTGGTGAGCTCTAGTACTTTTCTGGTAGCATTTTTAGGATTTTCTATGTATAGTATCATGTCATCTGCAAACAGTAACAGTTTTACTTCTCCTTTTCCACTTTGATTTCCTTTTATTTCTTTTTCTTCTCTGATTGCTGTATCTAGGACTTCCAAAACTATGTTGAATAAAAGTGGCAAGAGTGGACATCCTTGCCTCGTTCCTGATCTTAGAGGGAATGTTTCAGCTTTTCAGCACTGCGTATGATGTTAGCTGTGGGCTTGTCATATATGTACTTTATTATGTTGAGTAGGTTCCCTCTATGCCCATGTTCTGGAGAGTTTTTATCATAAATGGGTGTTGAATTTTGTCAAAAGTGTTTTCTGCATCTGTTGAGATGATCATATGGTTTTTATTCTTCAATTTGTTGATGTGGTGTATCACACTGATTGATTTGTGGGTATTGAAAAATCCTTGCATCCCTGGGATAAATCCCACTTGATCATGGGGTATGATCCTTTTAATATATTGTTGGATTTGCTTTGCTAGTATTTTGTTGAGGATTTTTGTATCTATGCTCGTCAGTGATATTGGCCTGTAATTTTCTTTTTTTGTGGTATCTTTATATGTTTTTGTTATCAGGGTAATGGTGTCCTCATAGAATGAGTTGGGGAGTGTTATCCTCTGCAATTGTTTGAGGTAGTCTCAGCAGGATAGGTGTTAATTATTCTATAAATGTTTGATAGAATTCACCTGTGAAGCCATCTGGTCCTGGACTTTTGTTTGTTGGAAGTTTTTTTTTTTTTTTGCAGTACGTGGGCCCCTCACTGCTGTGGCCTCTCCCGCTGCGGAGCATAGGCTCCGGACACGCAGGCTCAGCGGCCATGGCTCACGGGCCCAGCTGCCCCGCGGCATGTGGGATCCTCCTGGACTGGGGCACAAACCCGTGTCCCCTGCATCGGCAGGCGGACTCTCAACCACTGCACCACCAGGGAAGCCCCAATTTCATTACTTGTGATTGGTCTGTTCACATTTTCTATTTCTTCCTGGTTCAGTCTTGGAAGATTGTACCTTTCTAAGAATTTGTCCACTTTTTCCAGGTTGTCCATTTTATTGCCATATAGTTGCTTGTAGTAGTCTCTTATGATCCTTTGTATTTCTGTGGTGTCCACTGTAACTTCTCTTTTTTTTTCATTCCCAATTTTATTGATTTGAGTCCTCTCTCTTTTTTTCCCTTGATGAAACCTGGCTAAAGGTTTATCAATTTTGTTTATCTTTTCAAAGAACCAGCTTTTAGTTTCATTGATCTTTTCTACTGTTTTCTTTGTTTCTATTTTATTTCTGTTCTGATCTTTATGATTTCTTTCCTTCTACTAACTTTGGGTTTTGTTTGTTCTTCTGTAGTTGCTTTAGGTGTAAGATTAGGTTGTTTATTTGTGATTTTTCTTGTTTCCTGAGGTAAGATTGTATTGCTATAAACTTCCCTCTTAGAACTGATTTTGCCATGTCCCATAGGCTTTGGGTCATTGTACTTTCATTTTCATTTGTCTCTAGGTATTTTTTGATGTCCTCCTTGATTTCTCCAGTGATCCTTTGGTGGTTTAGTAGCATATTGTTTAACCTCCACATGTTTGTGTTTTTTACAGTTTTTTTCTTGTAGTTGATTTCTAATCTCATAGTGTTTTGTTTGAAAAAGATGCTTGATATGATTCCAATTTTCTTAAATTTACGGAGGCTCACTTTGTAGCCCAGCATATGGTCAATCCTGGAAAATATTCCATGTACACTTGAGAAGAATGTGTATTCTGCTGCTTCTGGATGGAATGCTCTATAAATATCAGTTAAGTCTATCTGGTCTAATGTGTCATTTAAGGCCTGTGTTTCCTTATTGATCTTCTGTCTGGATGATCCGTCCATTGATGAAAGTAGGGTGCTAAAGTCCCCCACTATTGTTCTGTTACTGTTGATTTTTCCTTTTATGGCTGTTAGTATTTGCCTTATATATTGGGGTGCTCCTATTTTTTGTAAGTATATATTTTGGGTGCATATATACTTACAATTGTTATATCTTCTTCTTGGATTGATCCCTTGATCATTTTTGTGTGTCCTTCTTTGTCTCTTTTAACAGTCTTCATTTTAAAGTCTATTTTGTCTGATATGAGTATTGCTACTCCAGCTTTCTTTTGATTTCCCTTTGCAAGGAATACCTTTTTCCATCCCCTCACTTTCAGTCTGTATGTGTCCCTAGATCTGAAATGGGTCTCTTGTAGGCAGCATATATATGGGTCTTGTTTTTGTATCCATTCAGGCAGTCTGTGTCTTTTAGTTGGAGTGTTTAATCTTTTTACATTTAAGGTAATTATTAATATGTATGTTCTTATTACCATTTTGTTCATTATTTTTGTTTTGTTTTTTTTAGGTCTTTTTTCTTCCCTTCCTCTTTTGTTCTCTCCTCTTGTGATTTGATGACTATCTTTAGTGTTGTGTTTGGATTCCTTTTTCTTTTCCGTGTGTGTATCCATTATAGATTTTTGGTTTGTCGTTACCATGAGGTTTTGCTATATCAGTCTGTATATATACAAGGTTGTTTTAAGTTGCTGGTCTCTTAATTTCAAATGCATTTCCAATATCCTACATTTGTACTCTCCTCTTCTCACAATTGCTGGTTTTGATGTCATATTTGTGTGTGGATTATTTCCTACCTTTACTGCATGTTTGCTTTTACCAGTGAGCCTTCCCATTTTAAATTTTCTTGTTTCTAGTTGTGGCCTTTTCTTTTCCACCTAGAAAAGTTCCTTTAACATTTGTTGTAAAGGTGATTTGGTGGTGCTGAATTCTCTTAGCTTTTGCTTGTCTGTGAAGCTTTTGATTTTTCCATTGAATCTGAATGAGAGCCTTGCTAGGTAGAGTATTCTTGGTTGTAGGTTTTTCCCTTTTATCACTTTAAACATATCATGCCACTCCCTTCTGGCCTGCATAGTTTCTCCTGAAAAATAAGCTGATAACCTTATGGGGATTCCCTTGTATGTTATTTGTTGCTTTTCCCTTGTCACTTTTATATTTTTTCTTTGTCTTTAATTTTTGTCTGTTTGATTAATATGTGTCTTGGAGTGTTCCTCCTTGGGTTTATCCTGTATGGGACTCTTTGTGCTTCCTCCAAATATTTTCTCAGGCCCTTTCTCTCTTTCTTCTCCTTCTGAGATCCTTGTAATGTTGGTATGTTTAATGTTGTCCCAGAGGTCTCTTAAACTGTCTTCATTTCTTTTCATTCTTTTTTCTTTATTCTGTTCCACAGCAGTGATTTCTACCATTCTGTCTTCCAGCTCACTTATTTGTTCTTCTGCCTTATTTATTCTTCAATTGATTCCTTCTAGTGTATTTTTCGTTTCCGTTATTGCATTGTTCATCTCTTTGTTCTTTAAATCTTCTAGCTCCTTGTTGAACATTTCTTGTATCTTATCTTCTGTCTGTGCCTCCATTCTTTTTCCAAGATCTTGGATCATCTTTACTTTCATCACTCTGAGTTCTTTTTCAGGTATATTTCCTATATCCACTTCACTTATTTGTTCTTCTGGGGTTTTATCTTGTTCCTTCATCTGGAAGATATTTCTCTGCCATCTCATTTTATCTGACTTTCTGTTTTTATGGTCTCCATTGCTCAGGCTTCAGGATTGTAGCTCCTCTCACTTGCAGTGTTTGCCCCCTGGTGGGTGCAGTTGGTCCGGGGGCTTGTGCAGGCTTCCTGGTGTCAGGGATTGGTGCCTGCCCACTGGTGGGTGGAGTTGAGTCTTGTCCCTCTGGTGAGCAGGGGTGTGTCAAGCAGCTGTTAGCTCAGGACATCTTTAGCCAGCCTGTCTGCTGATGGGTGGGGCTCTGTTCCCACCCCGTTGGTTGTTCGGCCTGAGGCATCCCAGCACTGGAGCCTGCAGGATGCTGTGTTGAGCCAGGTCTCAGTACCAAAATGTTGACCTTTGGGAGAGCTCATGCCGATGAACATTCCCTGGGGCCTCTGCCACCAGTGTCCTTGCCCCCACAGTGAACCACAGGCAACACTTGCCTCCTCAGGATACCCTCCAAGACCCAGGTAAAAAAGACCTAAAAAAAACAAAACAAAAATAATGAACAAAATGGTAATAAGAACATACATATTAATAATTACCTTAAATGTAAAAAGATTAAACACTCCAACTGGTAGGTCTGGCCCAGGCTCCTATGGTGTCACTGCTTTGCCCTGGGTCCCAGTGCACATGAAACCTTGTGTGCACCCTCCAAGAATGGAGTCTGTGTTTCCTCCAGTCCCGTGGAGCTTCTGTACTCAAGCCCCACTGGCCTTCAAAGCCAAATGCTCTGGGGCCTCCTCCTCCCAATGCTAGACCCCCAGGCTGGGGGAACCTGATGTGGGATTCAGAACTCTTACTCCTGTGGGAGAGCCTCTGCGATCTAATTATTTTCCAGTTTGTATGTCATCCACCTGGCATGCATGGGATTTGACTGTATCGCAAAAGTGCCCCTCTTACCATCTTGTTGTGGCTTCTTCTTTGTCTTTGGATGTAGAGTATCTTTTTTGGTAGTTTCCCATCATTTTTTGTCGATGGTTGTTCAGCAGTTAGTTGTAATTTTGGTGTTTTCATGAGAGGTGATGAGCTCAAGTCCTTCTACTCTGCCATCTTGTTCAGGGAGTCTCTGGCAAGGACTTTCTTAACATGATGCCAAAGGTTTTACTAAATGAAAATCATAACAAATGATATAAATATATTAAATTATATAATTGAAAGTAAAGTGTAGAACTTCAGTACGGTAAACAAAAGTAAACAAAATTTAAAGGCACAGAACTAGGATAAAGTATATAAAACAAAGAGTTAATGTCCCCAAATAAACCAGACCATCAAGTGAAAAAATAGGTAAAGGACATGAACAGGCAATTTATAAAGAGAACACTGCAAATATCCAAGGAAATGATGTCAGTATCACTAGTAATAAGATAAATTAAAATGTAACAAATACAAATTTCATTCATTAGTCTGGGAAATGTGACAAAGGAGAAACTGCACCAGTATGGGTGGTGGGGAAAGAGCCACATTCATGCACTGTGGAAGGAGTCTCAAATTGGTGTCCCTTTTTGGAGGTCCTTTTCCTAATCTGTACCAAAAGTATAACTTTGACCTGGCACCTCAATTCTAGAAATTTATCCTCAACATAATCAGACACTGTGCTCATTGCAATGTTGTTTCTACTAGGGATAAATTGGAAACAATGGCTAAATTAACAGTAGTATATGCAAGTAATGAAATATTATACAGCCTTTAAAAAGAATGATAGATCTTGTATGTATTCACATTACTTAGTAGGTAAATATTCACAAAAGATTGTTTCATGGAAAAAAATTTTAAAGCAAAATATTTTAGCCTGTTTATAAAATCGTGCACTCAAATATATACACACAAATAGTGAGGGCTGAAAGAATGTTAACCTAAATGTTAGCAGAGGTTACTTTAGTGCCATAAAATTGGAGATGCCTTTTATTCTCTTTTTTAATCAATTTTTTTAATTGAAGTATAGTGATTTACAATGTTTGTTAATTTCTGCTGTGCAGCAAAGTGATTCAGTTATACATATATATACATTCTTTTTTTTATATTCTTTTCCATCATGGTTTATCATAGGATATTGAATATAATTCTCTATGCTGTACAGTAGGACCTTGTTGTTTATCCATTCTGTATATAAAAGCCTACGTCTGCTAACCCCAACCTTCTACTCCCTCCCTCTCCCAACCCATCCCCCCCACCTTGGCAACCACCAGTCTGTTCTCTATGTCTGTGATTCTGTTTCTGTTTCATAGATAGGTTCATTTGTGTCATATTTCAGTTTCCACATAAAAGTGATATCATATATTTGTCTTTCTCTTTCTGACTTACTTCACTTGGTATGATAGTCTCTAGTTGCATCTGTGTTGTTGCAAATGGCATGATTTCATTCTTTTTTATGGCTGAGTAGTATTCCATTGTACATATGTACCACATCTTCTTTATCCATTCCTCTGTTGATGGACATTTAGGTTGTTTCCATGTCTTAGCTATTGTGAATAGTGCTGCTATGAACACAGGGGGTGCATGTGTCTTTTTGAATTATAGTTTTGTCTGGATATACACCCAGGAGTGGGATTGTTGAATCATATGGTAATTCTATTTTTAGTTTTCCGAGGAACCTCTGTATTATTTTCCACAGTGGCTACGCCAACTTACATTCCCACAAACAGTGTATGAGTGTTCCCTTTTCTCCACACCCTCTCCAGCATTTGTTATTTGTGGACTTTTTAATGACGGCCACTCTGACCAGTGTGAGGTGGTACCTCATTGTAGTTTTGATTTGCATTTCTCTAATAATTAGCAGTGTTGAGCATCTTTTCATATGCCTGTTGGCCATCTGTATGTATTCTTTAGAGAAATGTCTATTTAGGTCTTCTGTCCATTTTTTGATTGGGTTGTTTGGTTTTTTGTTGTTGTTTATTCTCTTTTTTTATAATTTCTGTATTATTTCATTTTTTATAGGACACATACATTTTTATACTCAGAAAAAAACAGGCCTACTTTCTGTCTTGAACAACTCCCAAAGTCCATTTTGGGGCCTGAATTATCCTGTTGTCATATCTACATGGACCAGATTAGCTATGTGGTCTGCTAATCTGACTGCTGACAGCACCGGCCCCCTGGATCACTGTAGCTCACAGGGGCCCTGCAGTCAGACAGGGAGGCCCAGAGCGACAGGTGGAGGCAGCTCCCTGGGGCCCTCAGTGACGCATTCAGTTGCCTAGACTGGGAGCCTCAGAGCACATTCTGGATAGGGGAAGGTAACTCAGGAGGGGCAGGTACAGATCAGAAGCCTGGAGTTAGAAGAGGGCAGCGGGGCCATCTGAGTCTCTCTGTTGGCTCGGGGATTTGGCTTGAGGCAGCAGTGAGGAGGTGGGGAAAGACCGACAACTTCTAGCATTTTAGGAATGTTGACTCCCAGATGCTGAGGATTGCAGGAGGTTTGACTTCATCTAGTCCTGTGTTTCCTAATCTTCATATCTACAAACCGCCTTTACTATCATTTCTTTAAAATTTTGCCTTAAATGAACATTCACTGTTTTTTTGTTTGTTTAAATAAGTTTATTTTAAAGGGCAACTTTGAATGATTGTTGTCATTGGAAACAAATATTGTTTCCTATGAAAAGTAGGGAATTGCCAAAGTAAATTGAGTAAAAACACAGTGGAGTAGAGGGGGTGGGGAAAGTGTGTGCTGTTTCTAGCAGCAGGCCTTGAGCTGTTTTAGAGAGGTCTTAACAATGCACTAGCACTGAACTGAGACTTGCTCTTTAAAGTGAAGGAAGAAGCATTCTCACTACTCATTCTGCCTTGTTGTCCACACACCACATAACATCATTTCCTAACCCAGCAATGGTGCACACGCGGCTCAGAGGGCACACTCAGGAATCCCTTCCACGACATGGCTCCCCTCTGCCCCGCTCTCCTGGGCAGCAGATACTGTCAGAGATGAAGGCTTGTGCGGAGTGGGACTGGCTGGGTCAGGATATCATGTCTACCTTGTCTACCCTGGTCTGCAGGCCTTCGAGGACATCTACCTGGAGGAGCGGAAGACCATCAAGGTCCTGCTGGAGTATGCCGACAAGATGTTCACCTACATCTTCGTGTTGGAGATGCTGCTCAAGTGGGTGGCCTATGGCTTCAAGAAGTACTTCACCAATGCCTGGTGCTGGCTCGATTTCCTCATTGTGGGTGTAAGTGTGGCCCCTGAAGGGAAGAGAGGAGGGGGGCGCCCGTTGCCAGTGTGAAAAGGAGCTGAGGCCGAGGGACAGAAGGACAGAAGGACAGGGCAGCAGGAGACAGCAGGACGAAGTGGAGCATCTTGGCTGTGCCACGGGGTGGGCAAAGGGGCAGGAAGCCTGAGTCTGGGGTCACAGAGCGGATACCTGGGCTCTGCCATCAAAACCCCCGACTGGGGACACAGGGAAACCTAGGCTTCTGGGAGAAACTATACTCACCACGGGGGATAGTGAAGTGCAGTTCCTGCAACGGTGTGAGCCAGGGTAGGAATGGGGTCCCACCTTCTCAGGACGTCCAGAAGGGGGAGCGATGAGCCCGTACTGCAGCCCTCACCACGGCACCTTGTGAAGTGTCTGTCAGGCCCACCACACAGATGACCGGTTAAGAGCCTACATGTCCACACACAGAGGAGGTGTTGTATAGGAGATGGAATGAGCCAAAGGCCAGAGGGCATGGGACTGGGGAAAGAGTGCTGGGCAGGCAGGAGGTCCTCCTGGCTCAGGTAGAAGGTACCACTTGGGGAGGATGAGAGGGGTTGCAGTCCCCTGTGAGAAGGAGGAAAGCATGAACACTGGCTGAGGGGTTCCAGGTGGCTCCCCTGGGTGATCAGGCAGCTGGCAGGGCTTGCCTGACCTCCGGTGTGCCCAGGGGACCTGGGGCAGGAGGTTGGCGTATCCCCTGAGCACCCAGTTGGCAGATGGAATGGGAGGCCCCTGCCCCACAATTCCCCAGGCCCCGGGACACTTCTGGGTACCAAGCAGGGTGAGTGCAGGGTCTTGTGGGGCTCCTGAGCACAGTCAGGTGGGAGGGTAGCCATGGCGGGGTGAGAACTGAGCCTCAGAATGCGGGGCAGCCTTGGATCTGTGCTCCCTAAGGGCAGAGGGAACATGGCGAAGGGCTCAGGCGAGGACTTAGCATCTGGTTGTGGTGGGTCTCGCACAGCAGGATGTGGGTCAGGATCTGCAGGCTGGGAAGAGCTTTCCAGAAGACACTCGTAGCTCTGCCCACCAGCAGGGGCTGTCCTTCCTATAGTTATAGAAGAGCTTAGCCTGTGCTTGGTCCCCACTTCGGGCCCAGAAGCTAAAGGAAGGGGCTCAGCTGCCAGTGGGCCTGGCCAGGGTCCAGGCCTGGGTGGGAGGACAAACTTGAATGGCTCCGTGGGCTAGAGTATGTGTGGAGACACAGATCCACGTTGCTGGACCTCCAGCCCAGGCCTCTTTCATCACCCCAAGTGGCCGATGGTAATGCTGGGGTGAGAGGTGCTGGGTTGGCAGAGACGGGGGGAGCTCAGGATGCTCTTACAGCCTAGAGCCCTCAGAGCCTCCCTGAGATGAGGGAGAGGACCCCTGAAGCCTCCTTGCCAAAGGGCCAGGGGAAGGCCTGGGATCCTGGCAGCTCTGCCCTGAGGCCCCCTCACCCAGCTGTTCTTGCAGCTTTTTGGGACTCCCTCAGGGCAGGCCAGATAGAGTTTGCAAAGACTTCTGGGGAAGCCCACCCACCTCCCACCACCTGCCACCTTGGGGAATTCCGCTGAGGCCAGGTCTAAGGGCCTGAAATTCTCAAGATTGGAGAATTAGCCTGTGGAGAAGGAAACTGAGGCTCACAGCAGAGAAGGGCCTGGCCCAAGGTCAAGGAGAAGGAAGTGGGTGCTGGAATCCAGCTTTCCAGACACTGGCCATGCCCCCCTATCCCCACACTTCATGGAAATGGTGGACTTCAGGCCTCAAGGTCTGGAAAAGGATGTTTCCATGTTCAGTTCATGCATTTTTTCGATACTATTGAGCATCTACTGTATGTGGGTGCTATTGTAGATGCTGAGGATCTTGGGGAACAAAACAGACAAAACCCCTGCCTGCACGCAGGAAGGTGACTGTGAACCAGAAACATAATACATGAGCCAGCTTTATATTACGCTGGTGATGTATACACATAGAGAAGAGGAAGTAGAGAGGGAAGGGGGTTAGGAGGGCCGGGACTCAGGGAGAAAGGAAGGTAGAGATTAGAACCTTAAACAGGCTGGCCAGAGTGGGCTCACTGTGGTGACATTTGAAGGAGGTTGGGGTTAGCCAGGCAGATGTCTGCAGAACATTCCAAACAGAGGTTGGAACAGCAGTGCAAAGGTCCTATGGTAGGAGGGTGCCTGGGATACTTGAGGAACTGCAGGGAGGCCAGAGTGGCTGGAGCAGAGGAGTGGGGAAGGGAAGTGCAGGAGATGAGGCCAGACTGCATGGGGTAGAACGGATGCAGCCTTTGAAAAGCATGGGCCTTTATTTAGAATGAAATGGGGAGACGTTGAAGGGCTTTGGACAGAAGAGCGACATCATCTGACTCATGTTATGAAAGAATCACCCTGTCAGGGTGGTGGGGGAGGGGAGTGGAGGCAGGGAGAAGGTTGGGAGGTTGTGGAAGTGATCCAGGGGAGAGATGATGGCGGCCTGGCCAGGATGGTGGCAGTGGAAGCGGTGAGAAATATTTGGACTTCTGACATATTTTGAAGGCAGAGCCAACAGGAAATCCTGATGGGTTGGATGTAGGATGTGAGAGACAGAGAGAAGGCAGGGATGATGCCAAGGCCTGTGGCCTGAGCAGCTGGAAGGATGGAGTTGCCATCAACTGACATTGGGTGGAGCAGGCAGGGCGAGCTTTGGAAGCAACAGACAAGGCTGGCCTGCTGGGAGCTAGGCGGGGAGACTGGCCGGACCTGGCTGCCCTCAGCAGCAAGTCCCTGAGAGATGCCCCTCATCCTCTCCCGGGTGGGGGCAGCACAGAAGTCCATCCTGGGAATCTTCCTCTTCCAAGCCCCTCTGCCCAGCCTTCTCCCAACCTGCTGCTTCCAAGCCTGGGAGGAGGGTCCGGGAGTCAGGGCCCCGCCTGCAGCCCCTCGCCACCGTCAGGCTGCCCTCAGAGCTAGGGTGGTGGTAATGGTGATTGCCGGCGAGGTCAGGCAGGAGGCCACTTCTAACCTGTGATCACCGGCCAGCATTGACATAAGAAGGGTTTGGATGCCCCTGGAACTTTAGAAGGATAAAATCTGCTGGGTGGAAATGCCCTGGTGAGGGCGGGGCAGAGAAAGCAGACAGCAGAGAACAGCCCTCAGGGGCTCCATCTGCGCTTCCCTTCTTTGAAGACGGCAGAATGTTGTGAGGTCCAGCTTTGGGGAAATGCCCCAGGATTGTCTTGTCTGCTCATACTCAACTCAGGACAGTCCTTCTTCCCCAGAGAGTCTACTTCGGGGCAGGGAAGGGGCAGGCCCAAGAATCTGACTTGAAGGAAAGCACATGGGACCTAAAGCCCAGGCTTTGTGACCCTGCTCCTCCACACTAGCGGGTGGCTTTGGAACTCAGTTTTCTCATCTGTAGCATTGGGAGGTGCATTACACGTCCTGGGGTGATTGCGGCTATTACAGACGTGTGAGAGTGTGTGTGTGTGTGTGTGTGTGTGTGTGTGTGTGTGTGTGTGTGTGAAGTGCACATAGCAGGCCCTCAGTGAAGGTCTGAAAGCTGGGACATGCTTGGGCTTGCCCCCAGCCTCTTGGGCCGCAGGAAGGCTGGCCCAACGCAGGACAGCCTGTGAAAACGATCCAGCCGGGAATCAGAAAGACTGGACACAGGAAGACCTGCTGGCTCTCTCACACCCAGCCTGTTTTCGGTGGGCCAGGAGCCCTGCCACTGTCTCGAGCTGTCCCCGTGGCTCCACTCCCACCCTGCCTCCCACAGGTCTCGCTGATCAGCCTGGTGGCCAACGCACTGGGCTTTGCTGAGATGGGCCCCATCAAGTCACTGCGGACCTTGCGTGCGCTCCGACCCCTGCGAGCCCTGTCACGATTTGAGGGCATGAGGGTAAGAGGGGTGGCTCTTTCCACAGGGGCAGTGGGGGGTGGCTCCATGGAGGGGACCCGCAGGCCCACTTGCTGTCCAGGCGGCCCTGACCCGGTGGGAGCATGTGCAGGATCTCCAGGAAGCACGGCTGGGCTTGGTGGCACTCGGAGATGGAGAGCTGTGCGAACCTCCCCCCAGGCTTGCCACCCCCAGCCCTGTGGGCTCCACGAGGGCCAGAGAGCCCTGGATAATGGAGAGGAAGTGAGGCCTGGGGCACAGGCGTCTCAGCTGCAGCCAGCCCCACCGGCCCAGGGCCCCTTCGGCTTCTGCTCTCCAGCGGGGCCTCGTGTCTGTGTGCGCCCCGGCTCCATGTGTCCATCCCTGTCCCCTGCCTCCTGGCCATCACAGGCTGCCTTCCCTCTGTCTGTGATAGGCAGTAGGGCAGTGCTAGGGAGGATGAAGGAAGCAAGGAAGGAGCCAGCTGTATTCTCACCATGAGAGAGCAGCTTGTATTTGCTTAGTAAACTCTTTGGCACTATTTTCTAAGTGCAGAGCCCTCTGCGTTTGTTTCAAGTCACCAAATTTTACCAAAGAATGTGCACATATAAGGCAAATTGAAAAGCCCACCAAGAAAAATCATTATCCATTTTATATAGCAAGAAAACGAACCCATGTGTTTGAGTGTGTGGGGTTTTTTTGTTTCTTGTTTTTACAAAATGTTCACAGTTCTGTTGTGACTTTAGCAGACATATCTGTGTGTCTCTCACTGACCCAGCAGGCACCATTACACAGCCCCAATTTGGTTGATGGTTTTGAACTTTGCTCACACCCCCAATCCATGGAGAAGCAAGCTGTTTATTTCTGGTGGGAAGCCGTTCACAAGTGAATAATCCGACCTAAGTTAAATGTCTCTTCGGGAGCAAGGACATTTTGTTCTGGGACAAGGGGACATGGAGGAGACACTAGTTGCCAGGAATGCCTCTGCTGTGGCTGCTGGCCACAGAGCCAGAGAAGGGCAAACGGGAGAGTTGGTTTCCCACCCTGTTCCCATGTTCATCATGCCTGCTGGGGGGCCACGGACTGACCCCCTTCTTTGCGTGTGTCAGCATTACCATATCCACCGCCCAGCCCCACACCAGCTCCGCTCCTAGTCTGTGTGGCAAACATGTTCCTGGCTCACAGACAGCTGAGAACTAGGTCCCTTACTGGAGTGGAGTCCCCAGTTATTTTTGCCAATGATACTTCTCCTGGGTGCTGTGAGTTTAAATGAAGAGCATGGGGCCATGGCCCCATGGGGTCAGAGAGCCTCTCCCTGGGGAGGGCAGAGGCACAGGGAGCGCGCACACCACCCTCCCTGCCAGCCCTGCTCCCACCGCAGCATGGGAGGGCTGTCAGAGCACCCTCCAGACGTACCACCCGGAGGTCCCCTGGGCACACTTTACAGGAGAACACCCATCCATCCCGGTAGCAGCAACCCCAAAGGAAATCAGAAGCTTAGCTCAGAGAGTGTATCTCCAGAGGCCCTTTCTCATCAGACTTGTGGCATACTCATCCAGCAGAGACCCTGCTGAAAATTAAGTTTGAAGGTCATGGATTCCGGGCAGAGCCAAGAAGGGAAAGGCAGATGTTCTGAGCTGTGTCAGACTTTAGGGTGCAAAGCAAAAGGCGTGTGTGTTCTCTCTCACTCCCCTCGCTGCCCACCAGAGCTTCTAGCCATGGGCTTCACTGGGGACAGGAATTGTTCCCCACCCCCATAGGGACCTATACCCAGGAGGTTGAGTAGTTTGGGGCTCTTGAAAAGGGTGTGTGTTCTGGGCACCCCCAGGAACTGAGCCTCTTCTCTGCCCACTTGAGGTTGTGGTCAATGCCCTGGTGGGCGCCATCCCCTCCATCATGAACGTCCTCCTCGTCTGCCTCATCTTCTGGCTCATCTTCAGTATCATGGGCGTGAACCTCTTCGCGGGGAAGTTTGGGAGATGCATCAACCAGACTGAGGGAGACCTGCCCTTGAACTACACCATCGTGAACAACAAGAGCGACTGTATGTCTTTCAACGTGACTGGTGAATTGTACTGGACCAAGGTGAAAGTCAACTTTGACAACGTGGGGGCTGGGTACCTGGCCCTTCTGCAGGTGGTAAGTTCTGTGGGGGTGGGGAAGGGCCTTCCTTCCTCCTACTGGCTGACCAGCAACAGGCACCTTCCCCTGTGCTGTGGGCAGGTGAGGGAGAGCGAGGCCACTCTGGATCCTCACGATAGGATCATGTTGCCCAAAGGAGGCGTAGGATTCTCCAGGGAATTCTTGGCTGCTTGGGAAGGCCCCAGATTTTCCATTCTAAGGAAGATGCTACATTCTCCAAGTATGGCCTGGGGCTTCAGCACTACGGCAGAACCAGCTCCCCAGACAGCAGTCAGTTTGGCAGTACGATGGCACAGATTGCAAGTGAACGACCATAGACACCCAGGGACTGAACTAGTAGCAAAATTGTGACTCTGGCCACCCCTCTGTTATAAAAGGTAGTGATACCTCCTGCGTTGTTAAAAGAATATATTTCCTTTCATCTCTAATGTGCAAGATGTGTGATGTTTAAACACGCATGGCCTTCCCCAGTCTTTCCAAAGTTTCCATTGATTTGTGAGGACAGTGGCTTCAGTGATTATAATGCACAGCATACAAATAACCTTGACAACAGAAATCAGTCTGAACCATAACATGCAAAGCTGCAGCTTGTTCTTCTTGCTGTCCCAACCAAAAGCCCAGACACCTGTCTCTAGTTCCCAGAACGGAGGGAAGCTTGGCACATCCCCTCACACCTCCACGCACCTCTTAAATCACAGGGATAGCTTTCTCCAACGACTCCCCTGAAATACATAGTGGGGAACATGATTAGAGCCCTGAAATACATAGTGGGGAACATGATTAGAGCCAAACTCAGAGCACCTTCCATCCCTGTGGCTGTCCCTTCCGAATGTCAGAACTTGGAAGGAAAGCCCCCTTTCTGTTGCAGACAGAACCGCACAGTGGCTGGGAAGAATTCGGTCATGGGCATCTCGTAACCTTGGGTGGTCCCCAGCAGGTCCCACAGCATCTCCAGGCCTCTCTGTACAGGTGAGGGCCCCATGGCACAGGGAGCTGAAGCAGTTGCCTTCTCTGCGGCTGCCTTGGTTTCCCTCTGCCCTGCCTGACTCATGAAAACTCTTAGACATGGAAAGTCTGTGCAGACCAGCTTATACCCTGAAAGTAGGCTCAGGACACGATCGGATTTTGCCAAGGACACAAGTGAGGTCCGCTAGGCAATTGGTCTCACCAGCAAGCCTGTCCCCCAGGCTCTTTCTGAATCATCATAGCATCCCAGACTTGGGCAGTCCATGCAGCCAGTGCCAGGACCTTGTCCTATTCGGCCTCCTCTTTCCTGCCTTGTGTGCCATGCCAGCGCCGGCACGTATGGACTCACAAGAGCCAATTGCTACATTTTCCAATATTTGGCAAGCCATTATTAAAAATTAGATTTTTTAAACTTGTAATTAACTCAATGATATTGAAACGAAATCAGAACTCACCATTACCACTTATTATCATCTATGCTCCTGAGGTTATTCACACCTATTATATCCATGCAGTGGAAATATTGCAACACTGTGCTCCTGTGCATCTCTTCCTGACTCTGTGTTCAGTAGTGACATGTTGGTAACTTAAGGATGGCAATGATGGGAGTATTTACACAGAGAAGCTGGCAAACGCAACAATCAGGGCTTTTCTTTTTCTTCTGGAAAGCCATTTGTTAGCCATTTGCCAACACACCACTAGCAAAAGGACCCCCTTAAGTATGAGGGAAGGTTGGGATTCTTCAGGGACTTCCTTTGAAAAGCTATGAAGCAGAAGCAATAAGACTCATGACAAAGGGGACCAGGTCAGCCCTGGAGTCCACCTTAAGTAAGAACTGAGAGCCCAAGAGCCACCTCTCTCTCCCTGATACCTGCTGTGCGCTTCTGTGTCATTTTAGAATCTGAAATGAATGTGGATCTGAAGGGAAGTCTCTTGGCCAACATCAAGAAGTTTATTCCCCCACTGTATGACCTTCTTGGGGTGTCTGCTTGGCTGGCTTCCCCTCCTCCTCAGCCCTGAACAAGAAGGCCTTTCCCTGACCGCCCAGCCGTTTGGATACTGCTGAAAGGGTGGGATGGACTGATTGCTTCTTGTAGGAGGTTATTTCCTGGCCTCATCTGCCCAGACGGGAGCCCTAAGTAGCTCCATAGATGCAGGATTAAATGATTTCCTTACTTTTGCTTTTTCCTTCCAGGCAACATTTAAAGGCTGGATGGACATCATGTATGCAGCTGTGGACTCCAGGGGGGTAGGTTGTCACACTGGCCTCTCTGCCTGAGTCAGGCACCCGAGGTTCCCAGCTTCTTGGCCCCCAGGGAATCAGGGCCTACATCCCATAAGGGCCAGGTCTCTTGTGTCAACCCAGAGTTGAGCCTCTCTGGAATGCCTAGGCCTGGCCCTGGGGCAAGGTTGTGTGGTCTCCCAAGGAGTCCCCAAATTTACAAATATCTTTCAAATTAAATTCACTGTAATTTAGTTGAATCAAAGTCTTACCCCAGGAGGATGGGGTGGAACCAACAGAGACATAAATCAAGTTTCTCCTTTGTCCTTGTGCTCCACCCCCATCACACTGAGAGTTGCAGGCTGAGAGATGCCCCCATATACTCAAACCTCCCAGTGGCCCAGGGGAAGGAGCCATGCAGGGACGCTGTACCAGCCCTGAGCCCAGCATGCCTGCCCTTATCACCTGCCACCACCCACTCTTCTCAACTCCATCCCCACCCACCCATCACACACACTCAGACATACACCCTGTGTGGTGACCTTCCTCTGACACACCCAGCCAGCCCACCCCCATTCCCGCCTGTCTGACCTCCCGTCTGATTTCTCCCCTCTAGTATGAAGAGCAGCCCCAGTGGGAATACAATCTCTACATGTACATCTACTTTGTTATTTTCATCATCTTCGGGTCTTTCTTCACCCTGAACCTTTTCATCGGTGTCATCATTGACAACTTCAACCAACAGAAGAAAAAGATACGTAGAGCACAGGTTCCCCAGGCTGCAGGGCAAGGCTGGATGCCAGGGACTTGGGAGCCTTTCCAGCTCCTGGCCCCATTTTTCCTTCCTCTTGGGGATGGTCCTCTTCTTGCTCCTGTTGGGATAGGGTGGGAGAGGGGTGTGTCTATAATGTGACCTGCTTAGGGCTGTAAGCCTGTAACAAGGGGCCCCACGCCTGCCGTAGTCTGAGAGATGAGGCTCCTAAGAGAACCTGGGGTGAGGGTTGTGTCTGTTTACCTGGTCCGTGATCAGGGACAATGGTGGGGGCGGTACTGCACAGAGGCCAGGGTCTTCCAGGAGCTCCATCAGAGGGGCCATGATTGGGTGGCAGGCAAACCAAGTGGGCAGAGAGAACTTCCAAGGTGGCTGAGCTGAGCAGGGGAGAGGATGGGAGTAGGGACTGGATTTGCAAGTCACAAAGTCAGAGAGAGCTCAAGGAGAATGGGGACAGGGACCCAGGAGAAGCAGGTCCGGGGGTGGGGGGAATCTCTGGTGCAGGATAGAGGCACACTTTTCTCCCCCAGGAGAGGAAGTGCGGAGGAACGCAACCCTGGCATCCTCATCAAGGAGGCGAGATCCCTGTGCCCTCCATGCTGGGGGCTCTGAGAACTCCAAAATGAAGCTGGTGCCTGTCTCTCTGCACTTAGGGGGCCAGGACATCTTCATGACAGAGGAGCAGAAGAAGTACTACAATGCCATGAAAAAGCTGGGCTCCAAGAAGCCCCAGAAGCCCATCCCACGGCCCCTGGTGAGTCAGGCTTTCGATTTGGTGGGAGTGGGGAGGACCAGCTGAGGGGACCCTGGGAAGGCCCCATGCCACAAGACCAGCTATCAGGGCCTCTTCACAGTCTTTTGGCCCAGCCTAGGGCCCTCAGCCTGTCCAGGAAAGGAGGGACCTGTAACCACACACAGGGGCCTCAGTCTCACGGAGATAGAAGGGAAGGCATGAGACAGCTATGGCAGCCCAGGGGACACTCCCCTCCCACAGGAACCTCTCAGTGAGCCCGCTTCTCCCCTGCAGGGCTGCAGGCTTTCCCCAGGGAGCACAGGGCAGCCTGCCCCCACCCCCGTGCATAACCTCATCCTTGCAACTCCCTGAGCAGTAGAGTTCCCTAGTAGGTGGGGCCCAGAGGGGTGCTGGGTTCTCTGCTAGGCTGACTCCCTTGGCCCAAAAAAGTGTGTGTGTGTGTGTATTGGAGCAGGATGGGGGCAGTACTGAGGTTAATTAGGTGAATGGTACCTAAATCACTAGCTTGTAAGTGGCAGCCCCAGTTTTTGCATCTAATTCATCCATTTCATCTGATACTTTCCTGTTCTCCATGCTCGGTTCTAGGTTACGTGTGTGTGTGTGTGTGTGTGTGTGTGTGTGTGCATGCGCACACGTGTGTTTTCACTTATTTATAATCGTCTCTCTTCCCCCAAATAATCTTACAATTAAAGACACATATAAATACAGTCAGTAGAATCCACTGGACCACTGGGGGAGTCCCAAGTAGAATAAATAAAATAAATTCCATAAAAAGGGTGGAGAAAATTTGTTAACCTGAGGACTGAGACAATTACTAGGACTGAAATTTAAATCTGACCTTGAGCCTTCAGACAGTGGGAACAAAAAGGGAAGCATGATGAACGATGTGCTGAGGAAACTCGGGGTAAGAGAGGTCCCTTTCTGAAGAGCCATCAGAGATGGTCTCAGGGAAGAGAGAGCCTAGGACTGGGCCTGGAAGCCCAGGGAACTTTCAGCAGGAGAGCCAGGCTGGCCAGCATCCTGACTTCTTCTTCTTCCCGTGACTGGGGGCATTGGCCCCCCCGCAGAGGATGAAGTAGGAGGGTAGCTGGCCTGGGCTGAGAGGCAGCAATGGGGGCGTGCTAGCCTGTCTGAGACCCCTGCTGAGCCCGTCCTTTGCCCCTCCTTTCAGAACAAGTACCAGGGCTTCATATTCGACATTGTGACCAAGCAGGCCTTCGATGTCACCATCATGTTTCTCATCTGCTTGAACATGGTGACCATGATGGTGGAGACAGATGACCAGAGCCCTGAGAAGGTCAACATCTTGGCCAAGATCAACCTGCTCTTCGTAGCCATCTTCACAGGCGAATGTATCGTCAAGATGGCTGCCCTGCGCTACTATTACTTCACCAACAGCTGGAACATCTTTGACTTCGTGGTTGTCATCCTCTCCATCGTGGGTGGGTATGCAAGTTGGCTGGGCAGAAAAGCCCTCCCCAGGCCAGGCCTTTCCCTCTCCGCCAGCCCTGGATCTGTACTTCACCATAACAAGTACACCAGGCTCCTACATTCTTTTCTCTCTACATTCCTTGCCTCTACCCCCATCTCATAAACACACACACACACACACACACACACACACACACACACACACACATCTGGGAGGGCCCAATCAGGCCAAGGGGCCAACCTGGTAGAGGACCCAGCACCCCTTCCTGGCCCCACCCTCCCTGGAACCCTGGAACACAGCTCTCTGATTGGAGAGCTTCAAGGATGAGTCTGGGAAAGGGAATGGGACCTGTGGGGGCTTTCCTGCCTTCCCAAGGGAAGCCTGCCCCTTAGACTGAAGGAGGAAGAAGTTCCAGAGTCGGGAGGCAGGTGGCCCTCTAAAGTAGAAGTTATCCCTGGAGATGGAAAATTCTGGAGTCTAGCCACCCAGGTATATGCCAGGTTCCTTCAGACATCACCTGCCTCAGGCAGTTTACCTTATAAAGTCAGCACTGAGGCAGGGAAGTCATACAACTAGGGAGAAGCAGAGACAGGATTCATACACAGTCTACTCAGGCTGCTATAACAAAATACCAGACTGGTTAACTTATAAACAACAGAAATTTACTTCTCACAGCTCTGGATGCTGGAAGTCCAAGATTAAGGCACCAGCATAATAATGTTTTCTGGTGAGGGTCCTTTTCCTGGTTCATAACCTGCACCTTCTTGCCATGTCCTCACAAAGTGGAAGGGGCTAGGGAGCTTCATGAGCCTCTTTTATAAGGGCACTAATCCCATTTATGTGGGCTCCACCCTCATGACTTAAGCACCTACCAAGGTCCCACCTTCTAATACCATCATCTTTGAGAGTTGGGATTTCAACATATGAATTTAGGGGGAGACAGAAACATTCAGACCATAGCACATGCCCATATCTGTTTAACTTCAGAGCCCAAGTTCTTTTTTTAACAACAGTTTTATTGAGATATAATTTACATAACATAAATCCACCCTTTCAAGTGTACTTCAGTACTTTTTAGTATATTCACATAGCTGTGCAACCATCATCACACTCTAATTTTAGAATATTTTCCTCATCCCCAAAAGAGACTCTGTACCCATTTAGCGATTAGTCCCCATTTTCCCTCTCCCCAGCCCCTTGGCAACCAGTCATCTAAAATTTTGAGGGGCTGCCAAACTGTTTTCCAAAGTGGCTGCACCATTTTACATTCCCATCCTCAATGTATGAGGGTTCCAATTACTCCACATCCTTACCAACACTTGTTATTTTCTGTATTTTTTAATTATAGCCACTCTAGTGGGTGTGAAGTGATATCTTATTGCGGTTTTGGTTTGCATTTCCCCGATGACTAATGATGATGAACATCTTTTTATGTGTTTATTGGTCATTTTCCTTGGTATATCTTGGTATATCTTGGTATATAATAAGAGAAATGTCTTGGAGGAATGTCTTCAAATCCTTTGCTCAATTTTTTAATTGACTTATTTATGTTTTTATTGAGTTGTAAGAATTCTTTATATATTCTGGAGGCCAGTCCCTTATCAGATATATGATTTGCAAATATTTTCTCCCATTCTGTAGGTTGTCTTTTCACTTTATTGGTTGTTATCTCTTGAAGCACAAAGCTTTTATTTTTAAGTCCAATTTATCAATATTTTTTTTCTTTTGTCACTTGTGTTCAGGGCCCAGTCTTGACCCTGCCTCCACAGACCGCTGCCTTGGGGTGACTGGCTTTCATCTTTCTGCCATGTTCAGACCCTGCCTTCAGTGCCTCAGAGGCAAAAGCAGGGGCTGCTATGGCTGCAGTGATGGACAGATGGTTAGAAGCTGGAAGTTAGGTCAGGAAATGCTCCAAGAGGTCCCAGGCAGGGGTGAGGGCGAGATTGTGCCTGGTAGGACTGGAGAGAAGCTTTAGAGAATGCGGGTGTCAGGAACAGGAACAGAGCCCTTGAGGCATAGTCTCAGAGATTCCAGGAGGTGCCGTCTGTCCTCAGGAACACCTGGTGATCCCAGAGCTTGTGTACCAGAGAGGCATAGTTAACATGTCGACTTGGAGCCAGAGTGTCTGAGTCAAATCGCAGCTTCTCACTGACTAGGTGGTAACTTAGATAAGTTTCCTCTTCCAGAAAATGAGGATGATGGTATCAGCTTTCCTTCTAGGGTAAGCCCTTTCTTCTGTTGGAAGGGCTAAATGGATGGGTATGAATTGCTCAGCCCAGTGCCCTATTGACAGTGAACACTGGACATATGTCAGCCGGTGACATTATTATCATATGAGGAGTTGGGAAAGGTCACTTGGGCCAATACGAGGCAAGTGCATTCCACTCTGTCCCCTATAACTTACATCCCTGCTTCTTGAAACTCCAAATCCAGAGTAGTCAGTGGAGATGGGTGGGCAGGCCTGGCAGCTAGCAGAGTTGAGAGGGTCATAGGAAGCACCTCAGAGAGGCTGAGATGTGACAGGTGAGGTGCGGGGAGTGGGCCGACTGCCTGGCCAGTGCCTCTTGTATTTCAGTGTGCACACAAACGACCTGGGCTTGTTAAAACACAGTGGGTCTGGGGCGGAGCTGAGATTCTGCATTCCTGATAAGTGCCCAGGAGATCAGGCTTCTGGTCCTTGGACCACACTTTGAGTAGCAAGGAGCTAAAAGTTCCCGAGTTCTGGTCCAAGGTGGGCCACCAAGATGCTGAGAAAGTCCCCTGAGGCCTCAGAACCCAAGATCTGGAAGATGGGCCTGGTACGGCTCTGCAGGTGTTCTCAGGAGCCTAAGGAAAGGAGAGCTAAGAAGGCACTTTGCAAAAGATGCAGGTACTGTAGGTCCTCCTTTTCTGGACCACAGATGCAGCAATGGAGGCTCAAAGAGGTGGGTGGAGGCAGGGTCCTTGCAGGCCCCAGGTGACCCAGGCCTCCACTTCCTGGCTCCTCGCTGTACAGAGACCCCTCCCAGCGATGCTGGGCTGGAGGGAGGACAGCAATGCCATCAGTAGCCACAGTCTGCATTGTTTCCCACAGGCACTGTGCTCTCAGACATCATCCAGAAGTACTTCTTCTCCCCAACGCTCTTCCGAGTCATCCGCCTGGCCCGGATCGGCCGCATCCTCAGGCTGATCCGCGGGGCCAAGGGCATCCGCACGCTGCTCTTCGCGCTCATGATGTCCCTGCCCGCCCTCTTCAATATTGGGCTGCTGCTCTTCCTGGTCATGTTCATCTACTCCATCTTCGGCATGGCCAACTTCGCCTACGTCAAGTGGGAGGCTGGCATTGATGACATGTTCAACTTCCAGACCTTCGCCAACAGCATGCTCTGCCTCTTCCAGATCACCACGTCGGCAGGCTGGGACGGGCTCCTCAGCCCCATCCTCAACACGGGGCCTCCCTACTGCGACCCCACCCTGCCCAACAGCAACGGCTCCCGGGGGAACTGCGGGAGCCCCGCCGTGGGCATCCTCTTCTTCACCACCTACATCATCATCTCCTTCCTCATCGTGGTCAACATGTACATCGCCATCATCCTGGAGAACTTCAGTGTGGCCACGGAGGAGAGCACGGAGCCCCTGAGCGAGGATGACTTCGACATGTTCTATGAGATCTGGGAGAAGTTTGACCCGGAGGCCACCCAGTTCATTGAGTATTCGGCCCTGTCCGACTTTGCTGACGCCCTGTCTGAGCCGCTCCGAATCGCCAAGCCCAACCAGATAAGCCTCATCAATATGGACCTGCCCATGGTGAGCGGGGACCGTATCCACTGCATGGACATCCTCTTTGCCTTCACCAAGAGGGTCCTGGGCGAGTCTGGGGAGATGGACGCCCTGAAGATCCAAATGGAGGAGAAGTTCATGGCGGCCAACCCGTCCAAGATCTCGTATGAGCCCATCACCACCACACTCCGGCGCAAGCACGAGGAGGTGTCGGCCTCGATCATCCAGCGGGCCTTCCGCAGGCACCTGCTGCGGCGCTCCATGAAGCACGCCTCCTTCCTCTTCCGCCAGCAGGCGGGCGGCAGCGGCCTCTCCGAGGAGGATGCCCCCGAGCAGGAGGGCCTCATCGCCTACATGATGAACGAGAACTTCTCCCAGCGCCTTGTCCCGCCCTCCAGCTCCTCCATCTCCTCCACGTCCTTCCCACCCTCCTACGACAGCGTTACCAGGGCCACCAGCGATAACCCCCAGGCGCGGGCATCTGACTACAGCCCCAGTGAAGATCTCGCGGACATCCCCCCGTCCCCAGACAGGGACCGTGAATCTGTCGTGTGAGCGTGCCCCGGTGGGCCAGCGCACAGCGTCATGGCAAACCCAAATGCAGCCCCAGACCAGCAGCCGTTGGGCCATCTGTCCTTGCTTTGGGCTTCAGGAGTGAGAAATGAGCCTCAGCCCCATGGACCGACAAGGCAGAGCCCTGTGCACCATGCTGATGCCTGGAAGCATTTGGCTACGCCAGCCATTCGGGGTGGCCTGCCCCTAGAGGCCCCAAGTGTACCAGTCCTGGCGGAAGGTTCTGGTCAGGCAACACCCCAGGGCTCTGACAAGCAACTCCATCCCAGCTGCTGAGACAAAATACAAAACTGAGACTGTAGGTGTTGTGAATGGGCTTTCATAAATTTATTATATTTGATATTTTTTTACTTGAGCAAAGAACTAACTTTTTTCATGGACGGATCGGAGGCAATTCCTGCTGCCTCTTCTTAACTCTGCACAAGAGTGTCTATGGAGCTGCTGGGACTCTGTTGTCAAAGCAAAAGTGAAATCCAGTGTGGGTCCCACAGGCCTTCACTGCCCAGGGGTTGGGCTAAGGTGCCAAGAGGGCTGAACCCCTTCCCCTTCATGCGTGTGCACGCTCCCATACACACAGAGGCCAGACACAGGCCACGTGTGGCCTGGGCTCCCCGAGGTGAGCACCAGGCAGCCTCTTCTGCCCTAGCCTAAGGGAGACAGGCCTTTCCTCCCGGCCCCCATGGGTGGGATTCTTGTCAGCCGGGGCTCATCCTGGCCTTCCATTGTACCCAAGGTCCATTTTCCCCTTGTATTTTTATGCAGGCCACCCTGGGGTCAGTTCTACAGATACAACAAGCTTCCAGAAGAGAGTGTCCCAGGTCCCAGGGCTGGTCCTTGGCACTGATGTTGCCTTTCTTCCCTGGAGAGCGTGGCCTCTGTTAGTGTATTAACGTTAAACGAAGGGCCTGAGGGAGGAGCCCCACTCACTTCCTGCCACCCAGCTTGTCCTTGCTGCCCAGCCTGGCCGGCCCTGCCCCACAGGCGAGGAAGAGAAGGCTGAGCCCGTGGGGTTAGGGCTGAGAAACACAACAGCCCTCAGAGCGGGGGCCCCTGGCCCATGTGGAGAAGGGAGTCTGTTGTCATCACCCAGGCTCTCTCTCCAGACCTTTCTGCCTCTGCCCAGCTGTGAGGGGATGCCCGTGTGGCCTCCAGCTCCTCTCCAGATGCAGTGGCATGGGAGTGGGGAGGGCTGTTCGGGCCCTGTGCAGAGAAGGGGCCTCAGGAGGCTCAGGCCCAGTCCCTGTGCCCTGGGAGGGGAATGGACCCCAGGCCCCCTGGGAAAGGGAGTAGTGTGACCCTGGACCAGCCCCTCCCGCTCAGCCCAGGGTCCTGGTGGCACCCGCATGCAGGACCTTCTGGGGCAGCGGCCAGGCTGCCCATAGGTCTTGTGAGCAGGGCTTTTCAGGGAAAAATACTTTTTCTAGTCCAATTACCACCCCCAGGGCCTCTTCAGCTGCTGACAATCCTACTTAGCATATGCAAATCTTTTAATGTAGAGAACTGTCACCCTGAGAGTGACAGTGGTGGCTGGTGGAGCCTGTGCAGGCAGGGGCTCGGCTGCCCAAATCCGCTCTCCAGCAAAGCCGCCCTCCACCCGGCGGCAGCCACCTCTCAGGGCAGCCCGGGAAGCCAGAAGCTGGCTGTCCTAACCTACCTCGCCGAGCCGTCAGGGAGCTGGCCGTGGGGAGCTAAGGGGACACTGCCGGCGAGACAAGTATTATGTTTCTTCTTGTCACCTGAGTTCCCTTGGTGGCAGCCCCAGCCTCCACCCCCTTCCACCCCAGTGATTTCTCTTCTCCCATGTTCCCTTTGAGTCCAGCGTGGGATGTGGTTTTTAACTGTCCCAGCGACACTTCTCTGAGTGGAAATCTTATTTTTGTAGCTCTCTGTGCTGTGCTCTTAAGGCTTGGAGAGGTGTGTGCCCTCCCTGGCACCTGGCACCCAGAGCCTGCTGCATGGACGGGGATGAGGCTGGGAGGCCGGCTGGCCTGCAGGCCCAGCTGACCAGAAGGCAACTGGGGTTTTATATGTGGGGACAGCCTGGGAGCCTGAGGCAGGTGCCCGGGGCCGGCCGCTGACAGACGACGCTGGCTGCACCAAGTGCCAGCCGTTGTCTGAACTACCCAAGCACTTCTCACCAAACTTCGTGCGTAAATAAGATACATATTTTTAAAACAAACCAATAAATGGCTTACATGACCTGGCCTGGACCCTGTTCTTTTTTTTTAATTGAAGCATAGTTGATTTACAAATTTACAATATTGTGTTAGTTTCTGGTATACAGCAAAGTGATTCAGTTTTATATATCCAGCCTTTATTTTTGCCTCTTCCTGTCCCTTTCAGCTTCATTCAGTGGAGACAATCTTCCCTGGCCCCGGGTAAAAACCAGGCCAATGCTGGGGCTTTTCCACTCAGTCTTGGGTGAAACAGCAGCCTTCAGCCACTCTGTTGTAAATACCATCTTAGCCTCATCCTGAGAGTGTCCAGTCCTACGACAGTCGGAGATAGGGTGGCTGGACGGCTAGAGGGGACTCTCATACGGGCATCTTCTGGCTTTCTGGAGACTCCCTACTGGGCCTTCTCCCTGTAGTCTCCTCAGCCCTAGGAATGCACTCTTCCAGGTGCCCCGTGACCCTTCCTTTGCCTGTGGGCACCTGTGGGTCTACTCCCAGCCTCTTCCTGCCAAGCCCCTGGACCTTCCCGGTAGCCCTGTTGTGGAGGCTCACACAGGCCCTCTCTGCCTGCTGCCTCTGGTCCTCAGGAAGCACTAAGCACACTTGCCCCACCCACACTGGCCCGTGGCTAGGCCCCGGCAGCAGTGTGCTCCAAGGCCACCACCAGAGCAACCCTCCCTCCAGGTCCCAGGGCTGGTCCACTTGAGCTTTCTCAGGCCCAGTGAGGCCCAGTCCTCCATGTCAAAGCTCTCCAAGAAGGCCCTGGAAGCCCCCCTCAGCAGGCCAGGGTTAGAAGGTGGCACCCTCCACACACTGGCCATCCTCAAGAAGAAAGCCACAGCGTCCTGGAAACAACTCATGACAGTTCTCTGCAAGAAACCCACTCACAACAGGTTCCCTTGGACCCCTTTTTCTATCCTTGATGTGACTACGGGGTCCCCATGTCCGGCTCCATTTCCCTTGTAAGCCATCTGCATACAAGAGACACATGGTTTGGCAACCTGAAACCCTTGGTATTGGTCCCTTGGTCAAAACAGGGGCAGAGACAGTCCACTTTAACCTCCTGTGACACTTGTTTAATTGTCTCCCCAGCCGGACCAGGGCATTTCAAAGGGCAGGCCATGTCCCAGTGTAGTGGGCCACGACCAGCTTTTTTTAAAATGATATCAGAATTTAAAATAGCAGTGGATGCTATGTGCTTAGGATAAGTGTTGTTTTGTGAAGCTATTGTTTCAGATATACATAGAAAACTTGGGTGAGTGCCTGTATGTACACTGGGTGGTGAAAGAAAATATATTTTGTATTAGAAATTGCAGCAAAAAGAGTGAAAACAACATGAGGAGAGGAGTGTGAGACAAGACAACGGAGTAGAAGGACTTCAGCTCACCATCTCGCACGAAAGCACCAAAATCACAATTAGCTGCTGAACAACCATTGACAAAAAAGACTGGAACTATCAAAAAGATACTCTACATCCAAAGACAAAGAAGAAGCCACAACAAGATGGTAGAAGAGGCGCATTCACAATATAATGAAATCCATACCCGCAGGGTGGGTGGCCCACAAACTGGAAAATAATTATATCTCAGCGGTTCTCACACAGGAGTGAGAGTTCTAAGCCCCATGTCAGGCCCCCAGAGCATTTGGCTTAGAAGGCCAACAGGGCTTGATTGCAGGAACTCCACAGAACCAGGAGAAACAGACACTCCACTCTTAGAGAATGTACACAAGTTCTCATGCACACTGGGACCCAAGGAAAAAAGCAGTGACTTCACAGAAGCCTGGGCCAGACCTACCTGATGGACTCGGAGGGTCTCCTGGGGAGGCGGGAGTAGCTGTGGCTCACTTTGGGGACAAGGACACGGGTGGAGGAAGTATTGGGAGTATTCATTGGTGTGAGCTCTCCCAGAGGCTGCCATTTTGTCACCAAGATCTGGCCCCACCCAACAGCCTGCAGGCTCCAGTGCTGAGACCAAACAACCAACAGGGTGGGAATACAGCCTCACCCATCAGCAGACAGGCTGCTTACAGTCTTCCTGAGCCCACAGCTGCTTGCAAAAATCCTTTACAAAACACTAGCAAACCAATCCAACAATACATTAAAAGGATCATACACCATGATCAAGTGGGATTTATCCCAGTAATGTGAGGATTTTTCAATATCCACAAATCAATCAGTGTGATACACTACATCAACAAATTGAAGAACAAAAACCATATGATCATCTCAGTAGATACAGAAAATGCTTTTGACAAAATTCAACTCCCATTTATGATAAAAACTCTCCAGAAAGTGGGCCTAGAGGGAACTTACCTCAACATAATAAACACCATATATGACAAACCCACAGCTAACATCATACTCAACAGTGAAAAGCTGAAAACATTTCCTCCAAGATAAGGAACAAGACAAGGATGTCCACCCTTGCCACTTTTATTCAATGTAGTTTTGGAAGTCCTAGACACAGCAATCAGAGAAGAAAAAGAAAAGGAATTCAAGTTGCAAAAGGAGAAGTAAAACTTACTGTTTGCAGATGACATGATACTGTACATAGAAAATCCTAAAGATGCTACCAGAACACTACTAGAGCTCATCAATGAATTCAATAAAGTTGCAAGATACAAAATTAATACACAGAAATCTATTGCATTTCTATACACTACGAATGAAAGATCAGAAAGAGAAATTAGGAAACAATTCCATTTACCATCACATCAAAAAGAATAAAATACCTAGGAATAAACCTACCTAAGGAGGAGAAGACCCATACTCCAAAAACTGTAAGACACTGATGAAAGAAATCAAAGGTGACACAAACAGTTGGAAAGATATACCATGTCCTTGGATTGGAAAACTAAATATTGTCAAAATGACTACACTACCCAAGGCAATCTACAGATTCAATGCAATTCCTAGCAAATTACCAATGGCATTTTTTTGCAGATCTAGAACAAAATATCTTAAAACTTGTATGGAAACACAAAAGGTTGCCAAAGCAATCTTGAAAAAGAAAAAACAGAGTTGGAGGGATCAGGCTCCCTGATTTCAAACTATACTACAAAGCTACAGTAATCAAAACAGTATGATACTGGCACAAAAATAGAAATATAGATCAATGGGACAGGACAGAAAGCCCAGAAATAAGCCCACACACCTGTGGTTAATTAATCTTTGACAAAGGAGGAGGAATATACAATGGAGAAAAAACAGTCTCTTCAATAAGTGCTGGGAAAACTGGACAGCTCCATGTAAAAGAATAAAATTAGAACATCCTCTAATATCATACACAAAAATAAACTCAAAATGGATTAAGTACCTAAATGTAAGACTGGATATCATAAAACTCTTAGAAGAAAACATAGGCAGAACACTCATTGACATAACTTGCAGCAGTATCTTTTTGGATCCACCTCCAAGAATAACGAAAATAAAACCAAAAATAAGCAAATGGGACCCAATTAAACTCAAAAGCTTTTGCACAGCAAAGGAAACCATAAATAAAACAAAAAGACAACCCAGAGAATGAGAGAAAATATTTGCGAATGATGCAACCAACAAGGGATTAATCTCCAAAATATACAAACAGTTTATGCAGCTCAATATCAAAAAAACACAAAGCCAATCAAAAAACGGGCAGAAGGGCTTCCCTGGTGGTGCAGTGGTTGAGAGTCCGCCTGCCAATGCAGGGGACACGGGTTCGTGCCCCGGTCCGGGAAGATCCCGCATGCCGCGGAGCGGCTAGGCCCATGAGCCGTGGCCACTGAGCGTGCACGTCTGGAGCCTGTGCTCCACAACAGGAGAGGCCACAACAGTGAGAGACCCACGTACCGCAAAAAAAAAAAGGGCAGAAAATCTAAATAGACATTTCTCCAAAGAAGACATTCAGATAGCCAAAACGCACATGAAAAGGTGCTCAACGTTGGTAATTATTAGAGAAATGCAAATCAAAACTACAATGAGGTATCACCTCACACCAGTCAGAATGGCCATCATTACAAAGTCTAAAAAGAATAAATGCTGGAGAGAGTGTGGAGAAAAGGGAACCCCTATATACTGTTGGTGGGAATGTAAATTCGTAACAGCCACTATGGAGAACAGTATGAAGTTTCCTTAAAAACTTAAAAATAGAATTACCATGTGATCCAGCAATCCCGCTCATGGGCATATATCCAGAGAAAACCATATTTCAAAAAGATACATGCACCCCAGTGTTCACAGCAGCACTGTTTACAATAGTTAACACATGGAAGCAACCTAAATGTCCATCGACAGAGGAATGGATAAAGACGATGTGGTGTATATATACAATGGAATATTACTCAGCCATAAAAAAGAATGAAATAAGGCCTTTTGCAGCAACATGGATGGACCTAGAGATGATGGTACTAAGTGAAGTAAGTCAGACAGAGAAAGACAAATATTATATCACTTATATGTGGAACCTGAAAATTGATACAAATGAACTTATTTACAAAACAGAAACAGACTCAGTCATAAAAAAAACAAACTTATGTTTGCCAAACGGGAAAGGTAGTGGGGGTAATAAATTAGGAGGTTGGGATTGACATATACACACTAGTATATATAAAATAGATAATCAACTAGGACTACTTTATAGCACAGGGAACTCTACTCAATACTCTGTAATAACCTATATGGGAAAAGAATCTGGAAAAGAATGGATATATGTATATGTATAACCGAATCACTTTGCTGTACACCTGAAAATGACAATAAACTAACACAACATTGTAAATCAACTATACTCCCAATATAAAATATTGGCCTGGGAGGTGTCAGGTACATCTGGAGGGAGGCAAGAGTGGGCCTTGCGGTCACCACACCACCAGCTGTCACCCGGCCACTCTGGGGTGAGGCTGAGGTCCAGGTTCCACGAGGGACGGATGCCGGCTCCTGTGTCAGAAGGAAGGCATGCAGCCCAGGATCTCAACCCTTGGCAGGGAGAGAGATGCTCCCGGACAGACGTCAGCTCTCACCCTGGGGCCAGGGCCCTGGCTGCTCCCTGCCCCGTGCCAGCCGCTCTTCCGCCTCAGCCTTGACGGCCACGAGACTCAGTGCTGGGCGGCTGGGAGGGGCAGGGACACAGCACAGGCGCTCACTCCTACAGGCGGAGACAGAGTGGGCAGCGGCCGAGGGCTAGGAGGTGCCAAAGGCCACCGCGGATGGGCTGGGGAAGCCGCAGGACTGTGTCTCCTGCACACCCCTCCAGCTCACCGTCCTGTGCGCTGCTTGAGGGCTGGGGAAGGCCAGGCCGGCCCGCTCGCACCACACTCTCTGGCCCCCGCCCCGTGCCTGGCACAGAGAGCAGCCCTGGAGTGCTGGCACAAGAGACACCCCCTCAACCCAGCTGTTCACCGTCCACTGGGTTCACCTGGATCCTCTCCTCCATTTGAGTCCTTCCTGCCCTTCTGTTCTCTTAGGTCCCTGGCTCCTATTCTCATCCACAGCCCCACCTTCCATTCTGTTCTTCTGGAAGGACGCCACCTACATGAGATCCTCGCCTACATGGAGAGGCAGGTGCGGATTCACACACATGCACACTCAAGGCACAGCAACCAGGATCCGTGTTGGAGAGCGAGCAGGGCGTGACCATAGGGAGATGCCTGAAATTCCAAGAAGGAACCTCAGGCTTCCTGTTCCAACCACCCTGGACCAGGGGCCTCAGGACATTCCCAGGGACAGAGGCAGGCAGACAGGCCTGAGGTGGGGGCCGAGGGATTTGGTTCAGAAATGACACTCAAAGGCCGGCAGCTGCCAAGCTCTGTCTCAGGGGATCCTGGGGGGATCCCAGAGGGACCCGGGGGGCCCCCACGCAAGGTGCCACTCTCCTGTGGGCGTCCCAAGTCAGCCTGAAGGGCAGGGGACGGGGACGGGCCAGGGCCAAGCCCAAGCCCAGCACGTACAATCACCACTCCGACAGGCACTTCCTCCCAGGCCAGTTCACGGGGCTGGCATCCACGGGCAGCTGCCAGGCACCTGCTGCCGGAGAGAAAAGCCCCATCGCCCCGGTGTTCGTGGAGGGAGGCGCCAGCTCGGATTCCAGAAAGGCGTGCAAGTCGAAGCAGAGCCCCCTCCCCGGATGTGGGCTGACCGGCGGCGGTACGTCCTGCCCTCCCACCCCGCTGTCCTCCGGCGCGGCCTCTGTGGGGCTGAGCTTGCCTCCTGTCTTTGCTCTTGGAGCCGTGTCTCCTGGGGACCGTCTGTCTGCCACTCATCCTCTTGGGCTGCACTCCCTCTTCCTGGACAGCCAGGGACCAGGCTGCTTCTGCCTTCAAGGCAATGGGAGATGCTGCAAAGACGGAGAACGGGGAGGGCTTGACCAAGAGGAGAGGCCGGCTCGACAGAGATAATTGGGCCTCCTGTATCCTGTATCAATCCATCACATTTATAGTCTTCTCTCCAGACAGGAGACAACGAGGAAATGACAAAAGCCAATAAGGCCAATAAATAAAGGGTAATGGAATAACCAGTACAGGCAGCCCATCCCCTGAGCCCCAGAGCCAGGAGCAGGGCTGAGCCCTCCCCTGTATCTGTCTTGACTTCAGCCACAGGCCCCAGGCGACAGGTAACACCGGTCAGCAGCCCCCATGGGGTTTTCAACTGGAGCTCCAGCTGCTCAGGCCAAAAACCCTCGCATCATCCCTACCTCCTCTCTCTCACACACCCCACATCCAATCCAGCAGGAAATCCTGCCGGCTCTGCCTTCAAAATATATCCCAAGTCAGACCACTCCTCAACACCACCGTCGCCATGCTGGTCTGAGCCACCACCGCCTCTTGCCTGGATTCTTACAAAGTCCTCCTGGTTGGTCCTTGGTCCAGACCGTTCTCAACACAGCAGCCAGTGGCATCTATTAAAAGGCAAGTTGGGGCTTCCCTGGTGGCGCAGTGGTAGAGAGTCTGCCTGCCAATGCAGCGGACACGGGTTCGTGCCCTGGTCCGGGAGGATCCCACATGCCGCGGAGCAGCTGGGCCCGTGAGCCATGGCCGCTGAGCCTGCACATCCGGAGCCTGTGCTCCGCAACAGGAGAGGCCACAACAGTGAGAGGCCCGCGTACCGCAAAAAAAAAAAAAAAGGCAAGTTGCACAGAACCCTCGAGTGGCCCCCATCACACACAGAGAACAGCCTGAGCCCTCTGCAGCCCCCCAATGCACCCCGCTCCCCAGGGCCTGTCTGAGCCCGTCTACAACCCCGGCTCTTACTCCACTTCAGCCACACCAGGTCCTTGCTGGCTCCTGCCTAGGCTGTGCACGCCTCACCTGAGGGCTTCAGCAGTGGCTGTTCCCTCTCTGTCACAGTCTTCTCCCAGAGAGTGCATGGCTCCCCTCTTTCATCTGATGTCACTTTTGCAATGAGGCAACAATGACCATCGTACTTTCTATCCTCTCCAGCCCACTGTTTCTATACTTAAATCAGGGGGATGTGAACTCTTAGCTGCAGCATGCGAAGTCTTAGTTGCAGCATATGAACTCTTAGTTGCAGCATGTGGGATCTAGTTCCCTGACCAGGGATCAAACCTGGGCCCCTTGCATTGGGATCATGGAGTCTTAGCCACTGGACCATGAGGGAAGTCCCAAAATTCACCCTTTTAAAATGCACAGTGTGGTTAGTTTTGACAAATGTATAAGCAGTATAATCACCACCAAAATCAAGATATCAGATATTTCCATCACGTCCTCATGCTCCTTTATAGTCAACCCCTTCCTCCACCCCAGCCCCTGGCAACCACTGAGCTGTTTTCTGTTCCTATAGATCTACTTTTTCTGGAGAATTCATATAATGGAATAATATCGCACGTAACCTTTGTGTCTGGCTGCTGTCATTCAGCATAATGCATTTGAGCCTCATCCATGTTGCTGCCTGTGTTGGTTTGTTCCTTTTCATTGCTGAGAGGTATTCCATTATATGGATGTACCATGGTTGGTTTTGCATTCAGTAGTTGATAGACATTTGGGTTGTTTACAATTTTTGACCATCAGGTATAAGGCTGCTGCTATCAACATTGTGTACTGGTGTTTGTATGGTCATATGTTTTTATCTCTTGGGTAAATGCCTAGAAATTGAGTTTCAGGGGACAACTAATCAGTTTCATCTGATTAGTGTATGTTTAACTCTATAAGAAGTTGTCAGATGTTTTCCAAAGTGGTTGTTCATCATCCATTCCTACCAGCAATGAGAGTTCCAGTTGCTCCGTATCCATGCCAACATTTGGAATTGTCAGTCTTTTTTTTTCCTTTAATTTTAGCCAGTTGGGTGGGTGTATCCTATAATTTTAATTTGCATTTCCCTGATGACTAATGATGTTGAGCATCTGTTCGTGTGCTTCCTGGCCATTCCTATATCCTCTTTGGTGAAACGTCTGCTATTGTTTTTAAGGAGCTCTAAAGACAGACTTTATATATATATATATATATATATATATATATATATATAAGTGACATATATATATGTCACTTATATATATATGTGACATATATATATGTCACCATTTGAAGGAGCAAAACTCCCTGTGTAGTGTGACAACATTCCACCACTCTGCATGGGCTTGCTGCACCATGTGGAGAAACTGACCTCACTGTTCTAGTCTCCATTTTCTCATCTGTAAAATAGGCATGACAATACTTACCTCCTAAGGTAGTGTGAGGATTGTGTAAACTAAGACACATAAAGAATTTACAATAATCCCTAGTACACAGTAGCACTTAATAAATATCCAGCATGATAATGATGAGCATGATTACCAGCCCCCATGTGACTTGTTCATGCCAATCCAATTTCCCTCTTCCAGAGCCCTGTGTTTTCATCTGTAAATGGTTAGGGACAATCTCTAAACCCCTTCCACAGTAACATTCACTGATTTCCTGAACTGCTCTCTGTTTACTGACACACCCCTCACAGGTCCCTTCCTCCACCCAGGGGCACCCCCGATAGCCACCCACCCCCCGGGACACTAGTTACACACACAATGCAGCAGAAAGCTCCCTGCAGCCCGTCCTTCCTGACACGCAGAATGGCCTAGGCCCCAGCTCCTCAGTCACCAATGAGAGAGACTGTGAGAAGCTGGAAGGACCAGGCGGGGACAGTGGAGACTGAGGAAGAGCTGGGAAGGGCAGATGGCGCCAGGCAAGACCAAGAAAGCTGGGAAGGTAGTGTGGCCTTTCTGGGACCCCATCCCCTGCCCCGCAGGGCCCCGCATGCCCTTCCCTCTCCCCACACCACCCTCTCCCTAGCTCAGCTCCACAGCTCAGGGTCGGGGGGTGGGGGACCAGGCCCTCCATCAGCCACACCCTCCCCCCACCTGATCTCTGGGGGGCTGGATCCCCAAGAGAGCCCCTCCCTGGGGGTGTGGGGCAGGGAGGACAGGAGTGTTGGGAAATCAGTCCACACAGACCTGGGGCTGGTGCCAGGGCGCCACAGGGAGTGGAAGGAGGTGAGAGAAGGGGGCTGACCAGCAGGGCCCAGGCCGCTGGCAGGACAGGCCAGAGGTGGCGACTGGGGAGCTGAGGGACAGGGAGTTTGGGAGAGCGGACGGCGTCACAGGGGCTGGGGGCCTGGGGGTTCTAGAAGCCCAGAGCATGGAGACTAGGAGGCAGTGAGGGGCTGGAGTACAGGAGGCGTGAGGAAGACCAGAGGCCAGGGGCACGGCTGGCTCGGGGTGCTGAAGCTCTGGACTTCCTACCCCCAGTCCTCCATTTCGCTTACACTAAGTGGGCTCTTTACGCCCACTGTCACCTCCTCGATTATGGGCAGCCCGCCAGCCCTCCTAGCCATCAGCCCAGACTCTCTTGGCACCTTGGCCACAGTGCCCTTCTCTCCCCAAGGCAAGTCACCAACTCAGTGCCACCCTCGCCACCCACCTGCTGCCAGGCCCCAGCTGCAGAGCCCCTCGTGCCAATTTCTCTGCTCCTATGCCCCGGCTGAAGACCACCTGGCCCCATGTGTCTGCTTCCCGCCAGCCCCAGCTGCTGCGTGACCACCCTCCTCCTCCTGTAGAGACTCTGGTGTTTGCAGGATAAATAAAAATGGAGCAGTGGGGCCACAGCCTGGCCTGCGGGCCTGATGGCAGCGAAACTCCCCAGGTGCGAGGGACAGGAGGCCCCGGAGCCAAAGGAGTCCCTTTCCTCACTCACTCACTCCTGCTAAGTGATGTCAGCCTACACACGGGACCAGCTGGGGAAACTGAGGCATCTGTCCATTCTTCCTTTAGCAAACATGTGCTGAACATCTCCCAGATTCTGGAGAGCACAATAATGAGCACAAACAGACAAGACCCCCGCCCTCATGGAACTCAGTCATGCTGGGGAGACGGACATTAACCTCAAAATCCACAAACCAGAGCTCTTTATAATTACAAAACAGTGAGGGGGTGGGGTGGGACAAAGTACAATGAGTACAAACATCAGGGAAGACCTCTGATGAAGACATGGCATTTTTGTCGACTGAGGTGGGTGTTTCCAGGCAGAGACCAGGAAGGGCAGGTGTGAAGGTCCTGAGGTGGAAGAGTCGTGGCCTGGTCCAGAAGGGAAAGATGGCCCACGTGGCTGGCTTGGGAGTGAGGACGAGCCAGGAGCAGAGTGTGGACGTGATCCAGCGGCACACAAAGAGGTGCCTTGTTGTACATGCTTTCTATTATTTGCAGGGAGGGGCAAGGTTGCCAGCTGGGTTTGTACTTTAGAAAGATCCTACCTCTTGCTCTGAGGGAAAGATCTGTGGGGCATAAGAATGGATGAGGGGAAACAGGTCAGGTGGTCTCTGTAGGGAGAGATGACGGTGGAGGGTGAGAAATTTGGGAGCAATTTGGGATGCAAAATTGGAGAACAGAGCGCCCAAAAATGGGTGAGGAGGTGCCTCTGGTCTCCGACTAGGACAACAAGGAAGGTGCCACAAGAGGCTGTCGGCCTCCTCAGGCAACCTCCTGGGCTGGCCCTCAGGCCTCTGACATCTGCCCCAAAGAGTACTTGGCAAGCAGGGTGGATGATTCACTGGGGGCCTATTCTATTTAAGAATTAATTCTCCACTGTGGAGAACAGTATGGAGGTTCCTTTAAAAATTAAAAATAGAGCTACCATATGATCCAGCAATCCCATTCCTGGGCATATATCCAGAGAGAACCATATTTCCAAAAGATACATGCACCCCAAAGTTCACTGTAGCACTATTTACAATAGCCAAGACATGGAAGCAACCTAAGTGTCCATTGACAGAGGAATGGATAAAGAAGATGAGGTACACAGGGACAATGGAATACTACTCAGCCATAAAAAAGAATGAAATAAGGCCTTTTGCAGCAACATGGATGGACCTAGAGATGATCACACTAAGTGAAGTAAGTCAGAAAGAGAAAGGCAAATATATGATATCACTTATACGTGGCATCTAAAAAATGACACAAATGAACTTACTTACAAAACAGAGACAGACTCACAGACATAAAGAAAAGCAAACTTACTGTTACCAAAGGGAAAGGGGAGGAGATAAATTAGGTGTCTGGGATTAACAGATACACACTACTATATATAAAATAGATAAACAACAAGGACTTACTGTATAGCACAGGGAACTATGTTCAATATCTGTTAATAACCCATAATGGAAAATATCTGGTAATAACCCATAATGGAAAAGAACCTCCTATGTCTACCACAGACAGCAGAAGCTCCACAAGATAGCAAGTTCCTGTACCCGCCTGAAGCATTGCACTATGTCGCTGCTGATAGGAAAACACTGCTTCTCTGGTCGTTGTGAATGTAGCTATATGAACTGCCCCCTGAGCATAGAGCACAAAGGCGGCCTCAGTCAGCTTTTTTTTCTTGGCTGTGTGGCTTGGGGGATCTTAGTTCCCCAACCAGGAATCAAACCTGGGCCCTCAGCAGTGAGAGCTTCAGAGTCCTAACCACTGGACTGGCAGGGAATACTCTCAATCAGCTTTTAATGTTTTCTATCAACCTATCAAGAATTTACATGACACATCCAGTCCCTCTCTTGAGGGAACTTCCCCTTCTGCTTGAATTGTTTACAAAACAAAATTGGGGTTGAGGTCTGACGGCACTGCCATGTCACTGTTGAGGACACTTGGACACCTCACAGGAACCAGCCCAGGCTACCAGAAGGCGGTACCATTCCTCAAAGTCACGGGGAGCCCAGGGAGGGAACCCCACTTTGATTCATCTCTAGGTGACACTCCTGTGGATAAATAACCACAGTCTCCAGTCGAGAGCACAAGCGCAGCTCAGCACCTCCCAGCAGTAGCCTGACTCCACGCTGAAGCCAGCGTTCCCCCATGAAACACAGGGGAGCCCTTGCTGGGATCCTGTCACTACCCCGACCTCTGCTTCCCCAAGATGATTTCATTTCAGAAGCCACTGGTCCAAGGCCTTTATTGTGGTCATGCCACTCCCACACAATACACCTCCTTCCCTTCTCATCTCAGGATGTAGCAGCTGGATACTGTTTCCTCCATCCCAGAGGCTCTGGGTCCTTCTGTAAATTGATGCACTTCCTCCAGAGGCCAGCTTTCCATACCCCAGATCTCAGAGAGAGGAAGCCTTGAATATAGTCTCAAAACAGTTAACTAACTCCCAAGTGGGGGACCAGGGATAGGTACTCACCCTACATTTGAATAACGAACAAAGCCAGCCAAGTGGCCTTCCCCGGACTCCAGGCAGTTTCTTCTTAAGCCACACCTGTACCTGCTACCTGTGGACATGGCAAGTGGGCTGCACTAGGCATGTAACCATTCCTGCGGGTCCCCTGGGCTTTGCAGAGGCTTATTTGGAGAGCAGACCTCCAACGGTACCCCAGCCTTAACCTCAGCACAGGTTTGGGTCTGTGTGCTTTCCATGCTGGAAAAAGGAACATTTCCATGTGGAAATCTTCCAAATGTGTCTTCCCCAATCACCCTGTCACCAGATTGTTCTAAGCAAAAACTTTCTTGTAAATTATCTTTGCCTTTGACTGTTCACACACAAAGGTTACATAGTTGTCTGTCTCTGATATCACACACGTAGCTGGGGAAATGGTTTCAGAGGTTCCCACAGCTGGAATCTCCAGAGGAATTCTGACCAAGAAAGGGCACATGAGGTCATGATGAAGAGGGAAAGAAGGAAAGAGAAGGTGGGGAGGACTCAGAGAGCCAGAGAGGAGAGGGGACTCTATGCAGGTCACCTTGCTCCTTTGCCCCTCCCATCTCCAAGCTGCAGTTTCATTGGTGCTGCCCCAACATTCGCATACAAGTGAACAGATGATAAAATGGTCAAGGAGGAACAATAATACACCAGTATCAATGAGCACATGCAGCCCCAAGTCTTGGTTTCTAAATACCATTCTCTATTCACAGGAAATCAGACTCCTTGGTGAAATGGCTGATTCATCGCTAGAGCAGAGAAAAAATACAAGATGAGCCCCGGACCATCCTAGAAAGTAAGAGAGTGCTTAGACTGGTATATACATGTCAAAAGACATGGGAGCCAGTTTGAATGGTCCAGTTAGTAAGTTTAGAAGGAGGGAGGGAGTAGCAAATCATCAGTGGATGAAAATTAGGATAAAAGTTTGATGAGGAACATAGTCTCAAAGTATCCTCCCGCAGCTGCTCTTTAATTTACTTAATTTAACTGCGGGGGAATTTGGCACACACGTCCTAAACCAAGTGATCGGGGACAACATCGCTACCAAATGGGAAAATGGATATTGCGTGCCTCCCCAAGTGATACTCCGAGAGAGATACAACATCCCCTTTGTGGTAATCTTACCAAAAATGCATAACCTGAAACAAATCATGAGGAAACAGCAACAGAACTTGAGCAACGTCATTCTACAAAATAACTGGCCTAAACTCTTCAAAACTGTCAAGTTCAAGAGACACAAGGAAAGGCCAAGGAATTCCTCCAGATTAAAGGAGACTAAAGGGACGTGACAACTAAATGCAACAGGTGGCCCTGGACCAGGAAAAATAAATAAATAGAAAGAAGACATGATTGAGACAACGGATGAAATTTGAATATGGCCTGTGGATTAGATAACAAATTTTCTGATTTTGTTAACTGCATTGTGATTTTGTAAAAGAATATCCTTGTCCTCACCAATACACTCTCAAGTATTTAGGGGTAAAAAGGCGTGATGTCTTCAACTTACTCTCAAGTGATTCAGAGAAAAAAATCTGTATGTGTATATACTATGTATAGTATATATACAATATAGAATATACAGTATATTATACATACATATATGTAGAGAGAGAATTATAAAATTAATGAGCAAAATATAAATAATTGGTGACTCTGCATAAAGGATATATGTGAAATCACATTAAAGTAAAATTTACACAAATAATAATAATGGCCAACAACTCCATGTTTCTTACTCTGTGGCAGGTGCTGTTCAAATACTTTACATGTAGTAACTCATTTGATACTTGCAAGAGTCCTACAAGGAATGTGGTACTATCGTCCACGTTGTCATCTTCCTTTTGCAGATGGGGGAACTGACGCACAGAGCAGTTAAGATGGCAGAGCTGAGATCTGACCCCAGGTCAATCTGCCTGGCTCCAGAGTCTGTGCTCTTAGCCAGTGGGCCTTGATGCCTCATAAGCTGTGTGGAGGCTGAGAACGGAACCCGGGGATGGGAACATACACAGAGGACACGTACATCTTTACACCCAAATGCACATGGATGGGCTGCCCGATGCACAATGGTGGCAGACTGAGAATCAAAGCAATCTTCGGCTCTGAACATGTTAGTGAGCCTCTGAGAAAGCAGAAGGAAGCTCCGAGTTGAGTGCCTTAGGCCTGGGGGCAAAGACCCTCCTTCCCGGGGGTGTCCTGCAGCCTCTAGCCCAGCCTGTTTGCCTTTCCCTTCCCCTTCCTGAGAGCTCCAAGCTCAGTTTCTCTTCTTCTCAGACCCCTAGGCCCACAAACCCAGAAATTAGGGGTTTCTGGCCTTGGCCTGCTGGTGGTGAACACTGGCTGGGGCCTTGGAGGAAAGAAGGTGGGCCCCGATGAAACAGTGGCCCCAAAGTCAGAGTTGAGGGGGGATGACTGAAAGCTGATGGCCACAGAGACTGGAGGAGACTGGGTGAGGGCAGGAGATGAGAGGACCATCCAGGCCCCAGCCCCACGGTCACTGCAGGAGCAGCTTGGCAGGGGTGGCTGTCCTCCTCGGCTCTTTGCCAGAAAGGACTGAGGGAGTTCTGCTCCCTGCACCCCTGAGGAGGCTGAACCTCGCTGGCCGAGTGTCAGGGAGGATGGGGCTGCTTGGGCCTGTCCAGCCCAGCAGGGAAAAGGGGGTGGGGGAGGAAGGCGCTGACGTCCGGATTCAGCAGAGACCTGGACCCCCGCCATCCCCTCCCCACTGAAGGACCTGTCACAAGGCGGCCGTGGCTCACACCCGCTTATCGGGGCTGGGGTGTGGAGAGGGTGTCGCGGACGGGAGATAGGACTGGGACAGGGCTGTCCACACCGGCCTGCTCTGCCTCTCCCTCATTCACGCCTCCTCTGAGGCCCCTCAGCCCACTACCCCCCGCACCTCCAGGCTGCCCCTGCATATCTCCCTGCAAAGCACCCCTGCAGGCTGCGTTATGAGAAGGAGTGCTCTGCCCTGGGCAGTCAGAACACCGAACACAGAGGGACCCTGGAGAGTGTCCGGCCCAATCTCACGTTGCACACAGGGGACTAGGCGTAAGGGGGTGCCACTTACCTGAAATCATATTGCAAGTATGCAGAGGAGCAGAGCTAGGCTCTGACCCTAGACCAGAGCTTGTAAGGCTCCGAGCCTCAGCCAGGGAGCCCGGAGGAAGGGTCCCAGGGCCACAGTGAAGGAGACGTCACAGCACACTTACCCCTGAGGAATCCCAGTCTATTCAAGTTTCAGCCTCATATGGGGAAAGAGGACATAGACACGTCACACTGTCCTGGACTCCACTGACCTTGGAGAAGATCCAAGGTCTCTGCCCGTGTCTGAATGGCAATGACAGCGAGAGGTTGAAGGCTCCCTCTGCAGTGTGGGGCAGTGCGGGGCAGAGAGGCGAGAGGGGAAACACAGCACAGAAATCAGGAGGCCGGGGGAGAAGTCAGGGGCCCATCATGGGAGGTGGTGGGAACTAAAATATGTGTCCTGCCTAGTGGGCTAAGAAAGAGCCAGTTGGGCCCCAGATGTGCCAAGGCCTCGGAGCTCCTGGGGAGGCCTGGCAAATTCAAGGCCACTGTCTGCCACTGTCCCCAGACTTAGAAGACATTTGGGCAGAAATGAGCCCTGGCATCACCAGAGGCATGACGGTTCATCCTGTGCCTGTCGAGGAACTGGGGCTGGGGGAGGCAGAGGAGAGAAATAATTCCAAGATCCTGGCTGGGGGCAGGGGAGAGGGCAGGGTTCCACACCTGCACACAGCTGGAAGACCTAAATTTAACTCCGCTTCTCTCTGGGCCAAACACACAAAAGCCCTGCTCAGCACACTCTGACGGGCACCTCCGTGCTCCCATCTTCCCACTGGGACGGGCGGCCTCAGGACCAGACCCTGTGGATCCTGATGAAAAGTGAGTGGGGAAAGCGCCCGGGGAACTCCAGCCGGCTGGAAGCAGTGCTCAGCACGCCGCTGGGAGTCATCCCAGCACAGGGCCCTGCTCCACGCAGCGCCTGCCCACAAGCTCACAGCCAGAACAATGCACATGCCTTCCTCCCTCCTCTGAGAAGCCATCATCTCAGAGGCCAGTCTCTGTGTTCCCTGCAGGGGGACTGGCCCCCCAGCCAGGCCCTAGTCCTCAGCCTTCCTGGGTTCCCTCACAGGGACCATGAGCGCAGTGACACTCAAGCAGGATAAGCTCAACATTTCCGACTTGCTGGTAACTCCATAAAACGTCTTGGGCACGTGCTGTTTACAGAACCCTCTGGAGGCCGCAGAAAGGAGTCAACTCTGCAATCTGCCTGCCTCCAGGAAGTTAGCAGGCCCTGGAGGGCAAAGACAAGTAAATGATGAATGACTGAACTACAAAGCAAAGTAAAGTAACGGCAACAGCCTTGCGGGGTGGAGGGCAAACATTACATGTGTAAGTGGGAAGATGGGCTGGGCAGTCTCCCTGCATAGCACAGGTGTCCAAAACGCTGGCCCAGCCGTGCTGTGTGCAACCAGAGGTGCAGTGGGCAATCTCCCTGTCCCAGAGTGACTCACAGGCAAATTTTCATGGAGACCTATTTCTGCATTGTACAATCAATTTAGTGTTTTTTTTTTTAAGACATAGAAGAGAATTGAATGTAAGTTCTGAAAATATCAGAGCCCATTATTATCACGTGAAACTTGCTGCATGGGTATGTGAAGCAGGTTGCCATGTAAAATGAATTTTTTACCAAAGGGACCTTCCTTGGCTCTTGTCTCCTTCAATGTTTTTAACGGACACATTGAAGGCTTGTTTTTCCAATCTGCAATCTCAAAGCTGGGAGGCATAGCTAACATGCCAGATGGCCAAATCAGGATCATCGAGAATGTGAACTCGCCTGAAGATGGGTAGGAATTATAATCAAGTGGAATCTTAATAGTTGGGCATACATAAAATGCCATATTTGTGTTCCAGAAATTGACTACGTGAGCACATGATGAGAAAGTGATTTGACAGTAGATCATGTGGAAAAGACCCGAAGCCGTTAGTTGCAGCGAGTCCCACGTGAACCAGTGGTATAGTGAGAAAAGTGGGGTGTCAATCCCCCGCCTCGATTCAGCACTGCTATCACCTCACCCTGAATGCTTTGTCCAGACGTGGTCGCCACACCAGGAAGACATGTGAAATCATGGTGAAGGGTCTGAAATCCATGAATGCCTGGGCATGAAATGAGATGCCCTGATGTCATTAGGAGCACCTTATCTCTAAAGGGCTATCAGGTGAAAGTAGGTGCCAGCCAGTTCTGTGTAGCCTGGAAAGGCGGTTAGGGCCTGTCATTGATGAGCAGGAGTTACAGGGGAAGGTTTCAGCTGAATGTTATGCAGCTCTTCTATAAAGAAAATTGGGCACCTGGGGGCCTAATGGGATAGGAGAAAGTTTTCCCTTGATAGTCACAAGGTCAAACTCAAAGACCACCTGCTTGCCAGAAGACTTCTGTCTAAGGAATGTGTGCCTTGGGGGAGGGTGGGAGCAAAGAAGGGCATATGGTCTGGTTCCAAATCCTGGTTGCTCCTCAGGATTGCCAGTGTTGCTTGTTTAGAAAATACAGATTCCAGCTTCACATCGGATCTACTGAATCAAAATCTTCAAGTGTGGGGTTGGAGAATCTACTATTCTTTTGAAGCTCACCAGGCAGACTATTCTAGATTGAGAGACTAGACATAATTAACAAAATATAATATAGGAACGTTGATTGAAGCCTGGATGTTTCAAAAAAGTATAAAAAACATTTGGGGAACATGCAGGCAAATTCTAATTGAGATTGTTTATTAGACGATATCGAATGCTTGATAATTTTCTTAGATGTGATAATAGTTACTTTGGAAATAGGGGAATGTCTTTTTTCTTAGGTAATTCAGGCTGAAGTATGAAAAAGTGAAGTGCTGTGCACTATTCACAATAGCCAAGACATGGAAACAACCTAAATGTCCATCGACAGGTGAATGGATAAAGAAGATGTGGTACATATAGACAATGAAATATTACTCAGCCATAAAAAAGAATGAAATAATGCCATTTGCAGCAACACGATGGACGTAGAGATGATCACAGTAAGTGAAGTAAGACAGACAAAGACAAACATCACATGATATCACTTATATGTGGAATCTAAAATATGATACAAATGAACCTACCTACGAAACAGACTCACAGACATAGAGAACAGACTTGTGGTTGCCAAGGGGGAGGGGGCTGGGGGAGGGATGGAGTGGGAGGTTGGGGTTAGCAGGTGTAAGCTATTATATATAGGATGATAAATAACAAGGTCCTACTGTATAGCACAGAGAACTGTATTCAATATCCTATGGTAAACCATAATGGAAAAGAATAATTTAAAAAAGAATGTGTAACTGAATCACTTTGCTTACAGCAGAAATTAACTTTGCAAGTCAACTATACTTCAATTTAAAAAAATAAAGTAAAAAAACAGCAAAGGACTTCCCTGGTGGTGCAGTGGTTAAGAATCTGCCTGCCGATGCAGGGAACACGGGTTCGAGCCCTGGTCCGGGAAGGTCCCACATGCCGTGGAGCAGCTAAGCCCGTGCGCCACAACTACTGAGCCTGCGCTCTAGAGCCCGTGCTCCGCAACAAGAGAAGCCACCGCAATGAGAAGCCTGCGCACCACAATGAATAGTAGCCCCCACTTGCCGCAACTAGAGAAAGCCCACGTGCAGCAACAAAGACCCAACGCAGCCAAAAAGAAAAAAAAAAAAAAAAAAACAGAAAGAAGAAAAGTGAAGTGCTGTGTCTACAACTTACATTTTTTTTAGACAATAAGTTACTTTTAAATGGTTCAAGACAAGAACGCAAATGAAACACAGTATGGAGGGAGAGGGCATTCGTTGCACTTTCAACTTTTCTGAAAGCTTGAAATTATTCAAAATAAAATTGGGGGGAAAAATTAAACTCTCTAGGCTTCTCTGATGTGAGCCAAACATGAGGCGCACTGGAAGAGATGACCCCTCCTGTCCCATCCAGCCTGAGAGCCTGGAGCCTGCCTACTGAGGCTCTGTGCTGGGGCGAGGTCCCAGCGGTGTGGCATTAGGCCACAGTGACCCCTAGAGGTGCTGTGCACTCACGGTGAACCAGCCCTTGGCCGAATTGTCAAGTTCAGGAACATGGAAGAGAAGCCTATCCAAGCACCCCATCTCCCCTGCCCCAAATTATACAGAGTGCAGTGCATCCCACTCGGCCCTCTGATGACCTGAGGGTTGGTCCCTGGAGGTGAGGCTGGACTGAAAAAGCAGCACTGGATCTCCTGATAGACCATGTCCATGACGACAACCAGAAAAGCAGGCCAGGTGGAGAGGCTGGGCATGGATGTGGGCAAGAGCAGGGCTTCCATGGTCGATGTGAGGCTACCCCTGACCAGCTCCACCAGAATGAATTAGAGGCTCAAGGAGGAGAGTGAGGGCCCAGAAAGGGGAAGGGCACACAGGGTGGATGTGGTAGGGAGTTAGCAGGGAACAGAACAGCAGACCCTGGGGTCGGGGACAGGCCGCTGACGGGAAATTGGAGATTCGTCATGTTAACACCAATGACATTTATGGACTCACGATCAAGGCAGGGAACACAGGCGACATGGTAATACTCACAGTCACTCCAAGAGCAGGGCTGCAGGCTGAGCCCAGCTCTGCAAGAAGCCATTCCCTCAAGATCAGACTCTGTATCTCCTGCTGGGCTCTATTCTAAGTCCTGAAGGAGGGACGGAGGTTTTCAGTCATTTGAAGATGGAGTCACAAGTGCAGAAACACTAGCAGGTAGTTAAGGGGCTAGCACACCCATCCTACCTTTGCCACTTGTGTAAGGTCCCCCTTTGCTGCATACGATATAGGCGAAATAGTCTCAATCCACAGACCAAAGAGCCTGAAGTCTCGAAAAAAAGATGTTACTGCAGGTGGAGAGAGATTAGGGAGTGAGTCCCTCGCCCCCAGAGGGGGGTCCCAGCAGCAGAGCCTGGGTCCTTCTCCCTCGGCAGCCTCCCTCAGACCAGGGGCTCCCTGAGCATAAACAGAGTGGAAGGCAGAGTCCCAGGTGCAGCCTGAGACCGCGGCAGGACCCGGAGAGGGCCCGGCTGGATGGTGATTGGCTCAGGTCAGTAATGAGGTCCTTCTTTGACCAGAGGGACACACCTGATGCTTGGGGGGAGGCCTAGGGCTCTGCTGCGTCTGAATCCAAGTACTCAACAGTCCCACGGGGGAGGCAGAAGTGATCTGATCCAGAGGAAAGTCCTGAGCTCTACCCAGTGTTTACATTTCAAAGTTTGTTTTGGAGGGACTCTTAGTGGAAGTGTTGAGACAATTCAAGCATCACTTGTCGTATATCAACAAAACTTTTACGTATAAAAATGAGGACTGGGAGACTGCTTTTTTAATTGTAAGTAGTTATCTCTTCTTTTTCACAATGACCAGGTAGCATTTTTCATAGGAACTAAAAACATGTTAAGACACTTTAATTTATTGATCTAAAAATCAAGATTCTCTACCATTGAGGTGGTGACACAGGAGTGAGAACAGCATGGGAATAACCCCAAGGCTGCTGGAAATTCAGGTCAGAGGAGAATGTAGTGACAGGCCCCGGGGACAGCGGATGGGGGCTTGCCTCTTGAGATGGGCGGTAGGACCTCTCCCACAGAGCCGCCCTCAGGCTCCTGGAAAAACACCCAGACCCCACTGTCACCTCTCCAACAAGGAGAGAAAGTAACAGAGTTTTTGGTCACAGTGACATTTGGGCTCTTGCTCCCTGAGAAGAAAAAGACTGGCAGAAGCTAATGGGGAACAGTGTGATAAAACAGGCAGGTATTAATTGGGCTGCAGTGTTCTGACCCCCCAACTTCTTTCTTTTTTACCCAAGTAAAGCAGAATAATGTCAATCATTATCATCTTACCTTTATCTTAAAGCCTTGGCATGTCTGTTAGAGACAAACGCAAAGCACCATGAAAACTGTTCTAGTAACAGCACTTGGAAAGACTGTGACAGGACACAGTCAGACAAGTTCCTGTGCCCTATTTTAAGACATTTTACTGCCTACACTTATGAAAGCCCATGAAAGGATTCCACATAAACCCAAATCTAGAGATCTGGCTCAGAAAACAGCCACTGTTTCCCCCAGAGGTAACAGTTTTTGGGTCTTTGGGCCAACCACCAGCCCTATGTATGCCATCCAGGTAGGCACGCTGGCACAAAGGTGGGTGAGCCACCAGCTGGTGAATCTGTGGGCACAGACCCTTCTAAGGTTCCTCAGTCTCTAGAACAAAAAGCCCATCTGGAAAGCAAGGAACACATCGATTTGGCACCAGCCAGTCTCTAGAAGAATTGCATTTCTGAAGGCAAATGGGGACCTTGATAAACCCCAAAAAGCACTGACCTTTAACCTGCAAATACCTGTGACTGTTTCTTCCCAAAGAACTAAGGAGGGTTCAAGTCAGAGGACATTAAAGTCCCTCTGGCTCGATGGCAGACAAGGAACCAGACCCCTCTTACCAAGCAGGCCCCAGGATCACAGACACCCCTTCCATCACTCAGGACATATGTCTTTCTGAGTCAAAAGCCTCTGTGTCAGGGAAGATTTTAATGTACCCCATGTTGTGTGCCCATTCCTTGTGGATTACTTCTTTGGGAAGATGAACCTTGGGCAAAACACTTCAGCTCTCTAAGCCTCAATTTCCTCTTGGGTAAAATGAGGATAGTGGTATTTCCCTCAGGGGGTAGTTGTAAGATAATACACGTAAAGCACTGAGCTTAGTATATAGAACATACTAAGTGAGCAGAAAATGTAGTTGACAGAAGAGGAGGAACAGCAGGCCCATGAGGGGAGGAACAAGAAACAAATATATGATACACATGGTCAGGACAATGCATAGGGGATCTCCAAAAGCCATCTCTAAGACCAGCTCAAGTCCCAGGGAAAGAACACGTACAATATTTGGTTCCACGAAGGCTGAGCAGATACATCAAAGACACTGTATGATGTGGAGGCAGAAAATATAATGCCTTCACGTACAATACATCCAGAGAGACACGCACACAGAGTCATCCTACAGACACAGCCCTCCTGTTAACTTGACACAAGACCAGCCCGTGATCTGCAGGCGTTAACAGTTTCCTTAGTTTCCCACGTCAAATAAAATACCAACCAAAACATTTGACATCCTTGATCTTTTGGGGAGAAATTTAGTCTGAAATTTAGGAGTCCATCATTTTAAAGCAGAGCCACAAAAACATAGTATCCCAAAGAGGCTGCACCTGCTTCATTACAGACAATGTCGCACTTCTGAGAGGTGAACTACGAGGGCTTTCTTTCCAGGACCCCTGACTGCTCTGAGCTTTGAGTTCTTCCAGCTTCTTCTTGCAGTGAGTCATGAAGTCCTCACTGGGTTCAATGCCTGCGTTCCGCAAATTTTCCATGAAAGGATTTTCCAGTCTGAGTACCGATCGGGCTCCCTGAATCTTTCTTGTGCTCAGAGTGAACTTCCTGAAATCCAGGAGCTTACAGGTGTCCACCAAGCAGATGTTCCTGATGTCACTATTTCCATCCAGATGAGGGAAAAACACCAGTCCTGACAACTTCTCCAGGTTCTGCAAGCTCACCTGGAGCTCACTTAATTGGGGCTGGAAGCCAGTGGCCTCGCTGGGCACCACGAAGCCCCTAGTGCCAGGGGCTCAGTAGACCCTGGGCTTCTGCGCACCAGGATCGCCTTGCAGAGGTGGGAGGGCACCGCCACATTGTCCTCGCCAATCACCTAAAAACAAAGCAGCCGTATTAGTGATGCTAATTTGCACTAGCAGGTCCCAAATTTTTCCTGAAAAGACTTTTAGATGCATTTCTGAAAATGTACTTACAAACTACCCCACCCCATCCCCAATGGATTTAAATTCAACTGCCAAAGGTAATAATAACCAAGATACAGACTCACAGAGAAGATGAGCATTTAACAGGTAGATTCTGATTGTCTTTAAAGTAACACCACCCCAAAGAGCAGGGGTCCCATTCTCTGCTCTTTGTAGGACAATGGAATGCCAGGAGTGGGTCCTGAGTTTTTTAATGGACAAGAAAAGCTTTGCCTTTTCCTTGTCTCATAATCAGAACTTCTGGGGCTCCTAACATTCAAAGGTCAAAATGGCCAGCTTGGGGAACTCCCAGCTCTAGAAATAAAAATATGGCCTTGGTTTATCAAATTCGCTAGGGAGCTAAACAAACAGCCTTTCAAGAAACGCCCAGACACACCACATCAGTATTACTATCTCCAGTATCACCTAGACTGTGGCTCATTTTAAAAATTACATTAGGTAAATGTAAATGCTGTTTGCTCAGAGTTCTGCACACTCTTGGGGCTGCTATCAAACACAGAACCCCTGAATGTGTCATCAAATCAGACACTTTGGAAAGGTATCCACACAACGAAAAAGCCAGAGCCAGGGTCGGGCCTGAAAACAACTTGGCTGCCTGTGGAGGCTGGCTGTAATAATGAAATAACACTGTTATGAAACCTTTTCAAATTTCCTTCCAATTGGCTTAGAAGCCATTATCTGCTTTCTGGAAAAGAAAAAAATGAACGTCCATTTCCTTAATGGTCTCCAATAAAATGACACAATCCAGCTACAATATGCTTGTGGTACTACTGCTCCTCCCGGGCCGGCCCTTCTTTGGCAAGAGGCCTCCCTTCCAGGCCAAACCCGCTCGCTGTGGGAGGCCCCGCTGGGAGCCCAGATAAGGCAGAGGGATGAGAGCTACAGAGGATTCTTTTCTGCTTTTCCCAAGCTCCTACCCATACGGCGCACAGCCTAACAACTCCGAGGCCATCTGCTGCCTAACACGCAGGGAAGTCCCACCGCCAAGGCCAACTGCATGGCTGCAGGGAAGACCCATCATTCCACAGGAATGATCTCTGTAACTGTCTTGGAAGTTAGTGAAAGTGGTTGGTCAGGGTGCAGTTTGGAGTAAGGTTTACGAAACTACACAATCCCCTCCAGCAAGTCATTTATGCAGCTGGGAAAATAAACATGCCGTTCAAGACAAAAAACATACTGAACATGAATGCAATGGAGGGTCACAACTAGCGCACGGATCACCAAGAGATGTTAATTCAACACTGCACCTCAGAGGTCCTGTGCCCGGCACTGCTGGAAATACTGAAAGGAATAAGCTTTAAACTCATTTGGCGCTGCTCTCAAGAAGCTTCCCATCCAGGGGAAGAGTCAACACCCACAGTGTGGTGAGACGCAGCCGACACAGAGCAGCAGCAGCAGCACTGAGTGGGCGGGTGCAGGGGAAGTCAAGGACCAGAGCTGAAGGTGTGGCTGCAGCTGAGCCTTAGTTTACAAGGTGGGGAGAAGTTTAAATGGGCTTCAGGTGGTCCAGTCACTAACTATCTGGGGAGCCAACAGTTAAGCAGCTCCTTGGTGTCATCTGGTGGACATTTTCCATCACTGCAGCACAGATCTCAGACTCCCAGCTATCTGGAGCCTTAGGAGACGAGTCACTTGATTTTATTCTCTCCTCACCGACTCCTTGTCTACAAACAAATGACAACTCTCAAAAAACTTAATCAGTCATGCCCGTGTGCTGCTAAACAGGGCTTCTAATCAGGTGCGTTAAATTCCAGCCAAAAGTAGTAAAGAAGCTTGACATTTTAAGATCCGTGGATTTACCACGTGGAAATCTACCGTTTCTATTAGATTTTCAAAAACTCTCACATAGCTAGAGGACCTCTAATACTACCTTTGAGAAACCTCATGAACACAGAAATTCCTACTAAGAACCACAAAGTGTGACTCTTCCACCCATGACTTACAATATTTCAACAAAGAGGAGATAAAATACTAGTCCCAGAAATAAAGAGAAAAATGAAAACTTAGCCAACTCACTATCTTCTCTGATTCAGTCCACTTTGTTCTCAGGAAGTAAACATATTTAACGTATCTAATATAGGAACCAGTCCTATTTGGAAATTCAGAAAACTCGTTTCTTCCCTGATTTTAAAACTTAAAAAAAAAAACCTGAAATATCTTAGAGCTATCTTCTCTGTAGACAACTCAACCTACATAATAAATTCTTCCCACTTTTGGGAAAACTGGAAATGTTTCTAGAAACTAGGGTACTGAAGCAGAATGGTTCAGCAGATTGAAACCCCAGGGACCTGGGGCTTTGGCATGAAGTTGCAAGTCACGACCATTGGTATCTTCTTTTTTCGTTCATAAAATGAGTAATAACAATCCCCAAGCTATCTCATAGAATAGTTCCGAAGATATAAAGACAGGTTAGTTTTAAAAAAAAAGATTTTGAAATCTGCAAGGCCTATGTAAAAAGCTATTTTTGTAGCATATGTCATTCAAAAGACAGGAATGCAATTGCATTTGGTACAAAAGGTGGTTCTGCAGAGGAATAGTGGAGAAACATGGGATCAAGCAAGATTAGACCAGTTCAAGGTAGACAATAGGGTTTCAGGAGAAGAAAACAGGTTGGACACAAATGACACCCTAAACAAAGGACTCGAGGGCTTAACGTGAACCAAGTCTTTAGTATCAGTAAATCAGCAATAATCCTTTTCCTATGACATTTAGGTATAAAAATACTTTACAAAAGGAAATCTTTGCTGCTGTTAAATTACCAGAAAGCACTGAACTCTTGTCAAGGCTGTAACAAAAGCTGGAAATCAACTGGGAATCACTAGAAAATACAATATATATAACAATCATAAAGCTGGCACTTGTGACCTGAAATTAGTTTCCGTACGTGCTGGCCTGCGCTCGTTCCCTCCTATCCAAGAGACAGAGATGACAATTTGCTCCCCCTTCCCACCCCCAACTCCACACACACAGAGCTGGGCCTTCATGCTGACTCAGTGCCAGCAGAGACTGGCCGCAAACGACACCCAGGCTAAGCCTGCCCTCTGTCATGTCATATCTGCAGCAACTGTGCCTTAAGTGAAATAGCAAGCAGCATCGTGAGGAAAAAGTATGTACCTGCAAGACTCAGACAGATAGATAGATATTTGTTTACGTTCCCCTGGTAAGACAAAAAAAAGAAATTCTAAAAATAAAACTGTTGGACACCTCAAGAGATAAAGCCCTTAAAATAAAGTCATGCCAATCAAGAGAAAGAAAGAGACCATGACAGTGTGATAAATAGGGAGGAACCAGAAGTGAGGGAGTCACAGGAGTGGGGAGTCAACAGGGGTGTGGCAGCCCCGTGTGCTACCGGTAAAGCCTCTGCGGGAGCTCAAACCCTGGGAGACGGTGCTTCCCACACGGGGCATCCACCCAGCGCAGAGGTGGGAGATGCCAGGCCAGTGAAATAAGCACATTTTCCCAAACTGTCAATTCCACTGGGTGATTTAGGTTGGGGGTAAAGAAATAGTTAACCAGTAAAAGAAGTAATTTCAATTAAAACAAATAGATATGAAAATGAAGATTGCCTAAAGATAAAAGAGGAGATTTCAAAAAAATTCCCGATCACTTCAGCTGATGCCTCAAGATCCCTGGAGACATATTTTTGATTTCCTCCCCCTCCAGGAATTGTGGAAGTTGGAAAATAATACTGTAGAAGGAAAACACAGACTGTTAGGTACTTCTAACGTCACCACCACCACCACTACAGGGTTGTCAAATCTGAAGCTCACTTTCTTGCCAGGTCAATTATAATGCTCAGGCCAGGATCTTCAGGTATGTTTCACTTGTCTTGATTCAGTCTTTTCTAGAAATAGGCACATGGATGACCTAAGCTATAATAAAGGGGGTGATTCTGATTTGAGCTGTCAGATGACTCACTCTGATAAAATCATTGCTACCAATCTTCCCTCAGGCTCACATTCACTCAAGTCCTATGATGCTGTGATTCCTTCCTACATATCCTAGCAGACGTTTCTGCCTGGCTATAAGGAATCTTCCTCTTGGCCCATTTTCTGTTCTTATTTTTGCAGGCTAGCAAATATCACTTGTAACTGCTCTCCATCCACACCATTTTTTACCTCCTGGCCTTAAGCTTCTATATATGAAGAGCACAGCAATCCCTTCACTGTAGACTTATGAGATCTTGAAAAACAATACTATGAATGACTGGCAATTCTCATACAAGTAGAGAAACCCACCTTTGGATTTCCCCCTTGACAATTACTAGAAATGTCACTTGGATGTGACCCCTCAAAACCTCAATTTCCTTACCTATAAAAGAAGATAACCACTGCTTGTTTGTAAGAGCTGTTTGTGAGGACTGACTGGGATGGCGTGAACAAAGCTACCTACATACTGGGTGGTATATATGGCCCTCGATAAATACCAGCTCATCTGCTTCACTTCCTCTGAAGTATGCACATATATGCTTCATTACCTAGATAGAAAAGTAAATTAATACCTCACTTTTATTAGGTACATTCTCCTAAAATAAGGTTCAAAGTACAGTCATAAACAAGAAGTAAATACTAAATGGCTGGATTTAAGAAAACAAAACACGAACACTTCTCATGCATTCTGAATTGCCACACATAATTGTAAGACATTCCCTGGGAAACAGGAATTCATGATTCAAATACGTATTTATTCCTTGAGAGGAACAGACCCACCTTGAGGGCTGGGCAATGCTGTGTCCCCTTTCTCAGCATCACTAAAGGACATGGTTTTATCCACAATAATTTTATCATGAATTGCTAGAAAATAACCCGAATTTTTAGCTGGGCATTAAAGGTTTCTACCACCTGGTGCAAACCTTCCTTTTTTTTTTCAAAACAACTTTTTATTGAAGCATAGTTGATTTAAAATGTATTCGTTTCAGGTACGGCAAAGTTATTCAGTTTTATACACACACACACATATATATTCTTTTTCAGATTCTTTTGCATTATAGCTATTACAGGATATTTAATATAGTTCCCTGTGCCATACAGTAGGTCCATGTTGTTTATCCTTTCCTTTTATGTTTGTCTCCTTCCCTATACAAGTGCTCTAATCCAACTGTCTGAGGGACTTACTGTTTCTCGGCGCACATCCTACCTTTTCCTACCCCTTCCCCTTGCCTAGCTTTGCCTCGCATGTCTATTTTCCTTAACCAAATTTGCCCAAGTTTATATGTGTATATATTTGTATGCATACATATAATATTTTTGGCCCAACTAAATTCTGAAAATGGCAAACTCTGAGACAACTTTTCCAATTTAATTTATTAAAGGGTCATATTTTGCTTTCATGCTAATAGACATACTAAAGATTTTTAAATTTAAAATTCCACCTGAAATCAAGTTTCATCTGAAAAATGATGCCAAATCTAACAAAAGGTATAATAGAAATTGTTAGTGAAAACCATAAATACGTATATAAAAGTAGATGTCACTTTGATATGCTTCCCAGAAAGATGAAAAACTACATACCCATCCAGAGATATAGATTCCTATCAACATCCAACTTTACATACACATACATAACACACAGGGTAAGCTGCTTCCTTTATGACCAGGGTCTATAAATCTCCTTCTCAAAAAGCATAGGAATATTGAAGATGGAGAAAAAAGGCCTTCCCAACAGTATGTCACTAAAGGCAAAAGAATTCACATACTATGTTCTTTGGGACTCTATCCACCCACTAAAAAAGTCTAAAAATAAATGTAGTGAACACACATGACAAGCCAAACAGCAGACCGAGTACTCGAGAATCAACTTGCCCAGAACTTGGTTTCTAAATACCAATCCCCATTAAAACGAACCAAGACAAATGGCTGATTCCAGAGTTTGCCCAAGTTGAGTCTGGAACATCCCGTTATGCCAGAAAGTAGGAAGTGCAGAGAAACTTAGTGGAAGCCGCAACAATATTGCAGGTGTTCAGAGCTTCAGCAAAATCTGAGTACAAGTTATGAAGTAAAAGAACTGATAAAAGTTGCTGACACCAAAGAAATTAAGAGAGAGAGATGACTCCCAGGGTGTGAAATAGAGGAAAGAAGGGAGAAAGTAATCAAGAATGTAGTTTGAAGCATGTCATTTATAATTTCATATACATTCCTCCCACACGACAGGTACTTAAAGATGTGCTGAATTAAAGATTTGCCAGTGTGAGCATGAATAGGTCCTATCAATTAATACAGACATGGAAAACTAATGATATAGGTTCAGAGGACCAGAATCTGAAAGAAAAGACCAAAGACCAATAATGCTTTAGAATAAAAACAAGAAAACAAGACCATTACTCAAGGTATACTCTTCAGGAAGCTGATCTTGACGGCCCTCACACATTCATCATTATGACACTAGTTAGGGTAAGAAGAGCTGACAGGTCTCTTTTGAAACTCTCTTCAAGGCTACTTGAGCATGCCTGAATATCATTCACTGATAAACTATTTAGGAGAAGCAAGGTTAAGTCTTTTTAGTGGTTAGTTTTATATATTCCAGTGTAATAAGAATTCTGGTATAGAAAAGATATACTAAAAGGTATATATGTATATATTTGTTTCATTCTGAATTAATTGCAAATTTAAAATGTGTAAGGATGGCATATGGAACATCTGCACACCCTTGATCCAAGTTCATCAACTCGACATTTTGCCCAATTTATCACTCTTTTCCTCTCTCTATATATATATATTTTCCCTAAACCTTTTGAAAATAAGTCATAGACACATCCTTCAGGATGTATTTCCTAAGCACAGAGACGTTCACTTACAAAATCACAGTCCAATGATCAAAATCAGGAAATTTAACATTGATAAAATATAATTATCTAATCTACAGACCTCAAATGTTACCAGTTGTCCTAATAAAGTCTTATTTAGCAACTTTTGTTTTTCTGATCTAGGATCTGATCTAAGACAACACAATGCAATTTGTTTTCACGCATTTTAATCTTTAGTTTTTAGTCTCCATTAATCTGGAACAGTTTATTTCTCAGCCTTTATCTTTGACACTAACATTTTTGAAGAATATAAGTCAGCTATTTCATGTAACGTCCCTCAGTTGGGGTTTGCCTGATACTCCTGCATGATGAGACTCAACATTATGCATTTTGTGCAGAAATATCACAGAAGTGATACCGTATCCTTCTTAGTGCAGCACACCAGGAAGTAGAGTTTATCAGCAAGTCCCATACACACAATATTAACGTGATCACTCAGCTAAGGGGGAGTTTCTTTACTGTGAAGTTATCATTTCTTGCTTTGTTATCAATCAGTAATTTGCAGAGGGATTCTTTTAGACTATATACATGTCCTATTCCTCATAAAACTTCCACTCTCTAGTTTTAACATCCACTGATGATTGTCTGAAACACTACCATGATGGCTGCGAAATGATTTTTCTCTTTCATTCTTACAAACTTATTAGTTGACAGTCCATGGTACACAGAAGCTTCTCCTTACACCCATGTGTTTACTTATGTATTAAAATACGGATTCCTATTTAATAGGTCTATAATCCATTTTATTTTGATATCAAATAGTTCCAGACCCGATAAGTTAGATCTCCATAAAGCTGACTCCTGTGTCCTTTTGACATGACCTCACCATTTGTTTGAGCACTTTCTTGCTTTCTGGCACAAAATGTTCCAGTTTGTACTTTCCCTTTACCAGCCCTGGAATCAGCTATTTCTGCAAGTGCTGGGTTCTTTCAGCAGGAGATGTTTTTTCTAGAAACAAAGATCTGGTCTCAAGGTACATTGCTAATAGCATATCACTGCTTGTAGGCCCTTTCAGCAGATAGATAATACAAATTATATCCAATTTAAGAAAAACAACTTTCCATGACAGCATTTGGCCAAAACACATTTAAGAGAAATATTCACACACACACACACAAAAAGCTGTTTCATGAAATGCCCTTAATTACTGGTTAATTTTCCCTTCTAAACTTTGTATACATTTTTCTTTTACTACACGGTAAGCTAGTCATACAAATCTTTCAATTTTATGAAAACAGAGCACTCACAAAACTGTAATTTGATTACTTAAGGTGTAGAAGTAAAAGCTGGGAGAACCTATTTTCCAAAGGTAAGAGTAAAGAGGATTTACCAGAGCTCAAGAACAATTAGTATTTGAAAAATAAGAGAATATAGAGAGCTTTAAGCCATTTTTTCTTCTAATATTACAAAAAATACGAAAATTAGTAAGTTGATGAGAGGAGAGAGATTACTCTGCTTGGAATACTAACTCTGTTGCCACTCCTTCACTCCCACATGAACCCCTGGAATACTCTGAGGGCGTGAGCACCTGTGTGAACACTTGGAGACTTACACATCACTGGTCATCAGAGCCAGATGGGCTGATAATAAGCCAGTCCAGTGGGACAGAATATACCCTAAAATTGTTCTCGTTTTCCTAACTCTGTTTCCGGGATCATTCAATTTTATCACAGACCCCCTTAAGTAACCATGTAACCTAAGCAGCATTTACTAAACATCTACTTGGTGTTCCCCCCAAACACACCTCCTCTTTGACTTTCCAGGAAGTCCTTCAAGCCCTCTCTTTTTACTGACTGTGTCACCTTTCTTCCTCCTCACCCCACTTCATTCCTGACCCTCTGTAGATCTCACAGTACATCAATTCAGCCACCCTCTTGGCAGAATCCTTAATCTTAGACATCAACAGGAGCTGTCTATAGCCCTCACAGCATTAATTACAGTCTCTTATATCTTCAATCTCCCTTTCCTTCAGTCCATAAAGTTCTCAAATATCTTGCACATAAAAAACTTCACCTTCAAAAAAAAATCCAAGCGTCTAAAAGAAAAGTTTTCCCTCCCATTTATTCAGCTAACTGCAATCTGGACGTCTTTCTGAATTTTTCCCTCTTCCTCACCCAAAAAGTGAATTCATGGTTACTTTCTCTATCCCTCCACATGGCCTTCTGCAGTCACGTCTCAGTGCACCTCCTTGCCTCAGACCTCTCCTGCAAACACCAGCTTCCTCACCTACCACTCTACACAGTGCTACCAGAATACTCTTGACAAAACCCACGACAAATCACGTCACCCGTGCTTAGAAAACCTATGATTTCTCAGTGTCTCAAAAGTAAAATCAAAGTCTTCACAGAGTACAAAGCCCTCTATTATCCAGCCCCTGTCCTACCTATTGTGGTAGAAATCTTCAACCCCCTTCTGAGCCACCCATACTTTTTTGTACCATAAGCTCCATTCTTTTTCTTCTTCTTTTTTTTTTTTTTAAATCTTTTCTCTCTCTGTCTCTCTAACCTGCTTTATGGGGAAGTGCTTCACATCTAACTTTCAGTTTACTACTTCTTTTATCATCTATGTCTGATTTTAGGTGTACTCATCCATTGGGGATTTTATTCCAATGGAAATGTTCCGTTTCCAGAAGTTGTATTTGAATCTTCACCAAGTTGGCTTGGTTATTTGTGAGAATAAATTGTGCCTTGCTCATATATCCTATTTTCGCTTTTACAGCTTCAAACATTTAATCCTACTTTTTTTTTTAACATCTTTATTAGAGTATAATTGCTTTACAATAAGCTCCATTCTTGATGAACGATACCTAAATCCCAGGACTCTGCTGTCAACCGTAAGCCGGGGCACCTGGCGTTAGGCTGGGGCACCTGACCTGAGGCCAGGCACTTGACTGTGGGCCAAGCAGCCCCGCCCCCGCCCCAGCCCCGCCCCGCCCCGCCGCCCAGAACTGCGCGAGGGTCCGCAAGGACCCGGAACTCCTCGCTCTGCTTTTCTTGCCTCCGGTCGCCGATTGTCCCAAAGCCTGAGAGGAGGGCGGCGCGACCCCCGCCCCCGCCCAAAGCGTCACTGCCACCGCAGGACAGACCCCGGCGGCCGAAACCCCGTCTGCCCTCTGGGCGGCGAGCCAGGTAAGTCGGTCCCGACCCTTCACCGCGTCCCTGGGCTGCTGCTCCAGGCGCACTGGGTTCGCTCAAAGTGGCTGCTACTGCAGCTTTTTAGGAAGAGCTGCACACACCGTCTTAATCCTGGGGAACTTTGGTCCCTCCTCTCGCCGGTGCCCTCCGCCCGGCTTGCTCGGGCCTCCCGGGGTGGGGAGGGGCCCGCCTTGCGTGTCCCGATGGGAACTGGGGAGGGGAGGTGCAGAGTCCGGGCTGTAGTCGCGGCGCCCCTCCTCCTGAAGGCGGGGAAGCGAGGTGGGGAGGGGCCTGTGCGGGGTCCCAAGGCTGGACCCGCTGCGGTCGGACTCAGCCTCAGCCTCCCAACATCCCCTCCCGCTCTTACACTAGGTTCCAATAATATTTAATTGCGTCTTGCGGCGTTCTGACTTAAAACTCATCTGTAAGCTAGCAGGTCCCTTGATTCAGCCAAGCCCCTCTGCGCTCCTTCCTCTCTGAGATAAAGCACCAGGCGGGAGGGGACGGGGGATTGGGTCCCCCGTCTCCCTTATCTCCCTTGTCTCCCTTGTGTCAGAATCGAGGGAGACAGTTAGGAGGTGGTCCCTGCTGCCTCAAGTGAGTATTGATCACCGTTGACCCCTGAGAAGTACTGTTAAAATGATGCGTTCCTCCTTCCCCTTGAAGGACGTGGGTGGGCTTTAAGGCTCCAGTTCCCCACCCCTTCCCCTTCTTCCAGGTACGACCCTGCAACTGGTGGTCTTGCAAGCCTGGCTTCCAGTCCCAGAAATTTCCAGACTCCGGGAAGAATCCAGGCTCCAGAGATGGTCGCAGGGGGCTGGAGCTTAAGAAGTGCTGCCCCATGGGTTCCGGAGGTGGAGGGAGGAAGGGTGAACGGAGTAGTGGGGTGGAGTAGGGAGGGCTGAGTGCCCTGAGAGACTTTGAGAGATAAATACGTCCCTCTGTAGAGCAGTTGACTGCACTTAGAGGGAGAGGAAGAACGAAATCAGGCTGGAAGGTGCCCAAGGCCAAGCAAGCCCCTGGGCTGGGCGGTCAGGAGGAAGGGACGAGAGCTGTCGTTAGAGGGGATGGACGCAAGAGGGCTCAGGAGCACCGGCGGAGCCCAACTGCTTCTCCCAGGTCAGACTTCCAGCCTCTGAGATGGGGCGGGAGGTGGGGTTGGTGGAACCCCAAGGTGGTGCCCAGAGTGAAGGTGTTGGTTACTGGAAAAGTGGGTGTTGGCATCTGGAGAAGGGGGTTGGCGATCATGTCTCAGGAGCGTGTAAGAGTGCTGGTATTTTGGTGGGCGGGCTGTGGTCATCCCTGTGCCCTTTCTTTCTCTCAAGACTTTTTTCGAAACTTCCTTATTCCTTTTCCATCTGAGCATCTTCCTCCGGTCGCCACACCCCTCTAGGGCAGTGCTGACCTAAAGCCAGTTCACCTGAATTAAGGTGGAGATGATTGATTTACAGCAAGGCCAAATCACTAGACTTCAAGTCACCTGAATTAAAGCAGACTCAGGTGATTTCAGAGGCTGCATGATTTAAAGTAGTGGGGTGAAATATCAAGGGTGAGTGCCCTGGGAGACTTTGAGATATATATATGCCCCTGTATAAGGCACTTCATTGAGCTTAGAGGGAGACGAGGTAGAAAATCAGGCTGGCTGGTGCCCAAGGCCAGCAGAGGCAGGACTCCGTAGCCAGTGATACCTGGCTTGACTCCTGGGCTTGCAGTTTTCCAGCTCTAGGCCTGGATGGGTGTTGGCACGTTGAAAACGAGGCTGTTGGTAGTGAATGCAGAGCTTGTAAAAGCGCTGGTATTTTGTGGGTCGGGCTCTGCTCATCCCTGTGCCCTTTCTTTCTCTTGCTAGATCTCCCGAAACTTCCTTCTCTTACCATCTGAGCCTCTTCCTCCTGTCCCCGCACCCCTGTTTGTGGACCTGACTTAAAGCCAGGGCACCTGAATTGAGGGGGAGCTGATTGATTGAAAGCCAGGTCACATCAAGTCACTTTAAGGCCTAATTGGAATAAAGTAATGGGGTGTTGTAGGGAGGGATGAGTGCCCTGGGAAACTTTGCGAGACAGTAGGACCCTAAGTGGGGCACTTCACTGTCCTTAGAGGGAGGGGAGATAGGATATCAGGCGGGCTGGTGCCCGAGGCCAGTGTAGCCCCCAGGGCAGGGGAGGGAGGCTGTTTGAAGGGCTGAGAGTTGTTGTTCCAGCGGACATCCGCCAGGCGGCGCCAGAGGACTGGTGCAACCCAGCTAAGGCTCCCTGGCTGGGCCTCAGGGCCAGGAGACGGCTTTGGAGCAACTTCAAGGTCGCGGGCAGACATGAGGGCTTGGTTACCCAGTGGCTTTGACCCTCTGGCTCAAGTTGCCTCGCCTGAAATAGGGGACAGAGGTCTGCTTTCGGCATTTGATGGGGGCCCTTCCAGCCTGATCTGGTGGCCTAGTGGCTGGACAGCGTGAAGGCTGTCTGTGCGCTGACTTCCCTTTATTTCTCCAGAGGCAGGACTCTGGACCCTGGAATACCTGGCTTGACTCCTGGGCTTGCAGTTTTCCGGCTGTAGGCCTGGGTGGCTGGCTGTAGGTATGTTGAAAACGTAGCTGATGGCCATGAATGCAGGGCTTGTAAAAGCGCTGGTATTTTTGTGGATCAGGCTCTGCTCATCTCTGTGGCCCTTTTTTTCTCTTGCAAGTTCTCCTGAAACTTCCTTCTTTGCTTTTCATCTGAGCCTCTTCCTCCCGTTTCCACACCCCTGTTTGGAGACCTTACCTAAAGACAGGTTACCCGAATTAAGGCGGAGCTGAATTAAGAGGAAGCCGTCTATAGGTAACTTCTATTGTATGCAAACATTTTTTTTTTTTTGGCTGTGTTGGGTCTTTGTTGCTGCACACAGGCTTTCTCTAGTTGAGGCGAGCGGGGGCTACTCTTCCTTACAGTGCATGGGCTTCATTGCGGTGGCTTCTCTTGTTGCGGAGCATGGGCTCTAGGCTTGCGGGCTTCAGTAGTTGTGGCACGCTGGCTCAGTAGTTGTGGCACACAGGCTTAGTTGTTCCGCAGCATGTGGGATCTTCCCGGACCAGGGATTGAACCCATGACCCCTGCATTGGCAGGCGGATTCTTAACCACTGCGCCACCAGGGAAGTCCTGCAAACACTTTTTTAAAAAATCAATGATAGGGAAACAGAAGAGAGAGAAAGGTGAGTCCTAGTATCTATGTCCTCATGGTTATTATGAGACTCCTAGTGCCAAAATCCCAGGGTATTATGAAGATTAACTCCAATAATATACATGAGGTTTCCAAAACCATAACCTCCTTGTGAACACATAGTACATGCTCAATAATCATTGCACTAATGCCTATATACATGTTGTTTAACAAATAGACATACTCAGATGTTACAGCCTTTATTGCCTTCTGTAAACTTTAAAGTGCCAGCCAAACATGTGATCCTTCAAGATGTTGATGGTGGTCTTTCTTGGAACTGAGAAAAGGAGTATTTCCTGCCATATCAGTAAACAAAGGATGTCACAGTCATCAACACTTGCAGCCCTCCAATGAGGCCTGGTGAGCCCTGAGGGAACTCAGGAAGGAAAGAATACCTGCCATCTAGCAGCCATCAGACTGCAGCCACTCCCTACCGTGAGCCCTGAGGAAACTCAGAATGTGAAAATACAGGATACTGGCCTCAGATAGCTGAGGTGCCTATCAAAGGAATGATTTCAGTGAGCCCAGACTCTTGCATCTTCCCATACATAGAAAAGCGCTAAATTCCTTAACTTGGAATATCTGGTTTTCTTGAATTAACAATAATCCTTTTATGTTCCTGACTACCTGCACTTTGTTGCAAAATGTCTATATAACCTGGCTCCCCACCTCACCTCCTCTGAGCAATGTTCTCAGGGTTACTTGAGATGCTGCCTCCCGGGCTTGAAGCCCTAAAAATTCCCACTGAATAAGACATAACTCTCAACTTTCAGGTTGTGAATAATTTTTTAAGTACACAGAACCAATAATAGTCACTTTGAGATAAGGTATGTGGTGGAAGGGGCTGAGGTGTGGTGTGCCTGCTTTCTCTAGTGCTACTAAAAACAGGTCTGGGGGAGCATCCTCGGTACAAGGAAGAAATTTGTTAAAGCTGCCAATTCATGGGCCCCGCTCCAAACCTGCAGAAGCCCAGTTTTTTCCATGGGTGCTTGAATGCTTTGTATGCATATTGAAGTTTGAGAGGCAAGATTTACATAAGTGCTTTGCACTCTAGGCTTACAATAAAGATGACTTGGAGAGTTTTAATTACTACTATTACCTGTGACCTCCCTCACAGATTCTGTCTACTGGCTTGGGTGAGCGTGCATTTTAAAAAAATGAAGTATAATTGACATACAATATTGTATTTGATTCAGGGTTTCAACATAGTTTCAGGTGAACATGATTTATATAGATTACAAATAAATTCGCTTTAATTACATTCCCAGGCAATTCCAGGATGAAACCAGTGTTATGCAAGAGGGTTCTCATATTTCTGTGGTGTGAGACTTGAGTCCAGCCTTTGGTTTAAGGAAAGGTAGTAGAGTCTGGGTGGGTAGGTCAGGGCTGTGCACCCCACATACCCCATTGCTGTAGCAGCATTCCTGGCTGACTGTGAGACAGAAGGGCGTATGAAAACAGGGAAGGAGAATATCCTTGGTCTCCATGTAGGAGCGCATTTCTTCCTGAATCTGTCACGTATTAAGGGAGAGGGGAACGTGGTCTTTCTGCATTTCAGGAGCCTCCTGCCTCTGAGAGTGGGGGTAGCAGGTGAAGGCGCTGTGCTGATGCCCTCAAAGATGTACAGGTGCCATGTATCTACATAATATTGCCTGAAAAAGGAACCTAGAAGTGGAGGAGGAAGAGGAAGAAATGGCAGGTTCTCAGGTAAAATTTGTGACCCAGATTAGCGGCTGTGTCCCCTTTTCTTGCCGAAATCCCATGTATTTAGAACTTGCAAATATTTACTTCTCTACCTCTGGCGGTCCTGCCTAACAAATTTGCTTTCAATACTGTTGCCAACAAATTTTGGCTCCCTGTGCACTGATGCCGAATAGAAATACGCAGATGGAAATTTGGAGGATAAGAAATAGGCTTTCTGTTTTCTTTGCCAGGCAAAGGGAAGACACAGCAGGCTAGCACCTCAAGACCTGTGCCCCCCTCCTTGGGGAATCGGAGAAGATTTTATACGTGGGTCTCGGGGCTCGGGGCTCGCAGTCCAGGGCATGTGATAAGGATCAAAGTAGTGAATGTCTTGCATTCTTTTTCCTTTGCATTATTTCAAAACAGTCAAAGCTGGCGTCGCCCGGTAATTGGGGACTAGCACTCTGGTAATTGGGTCCATTTGTCTCTGGTTTATGGGCCAGCGACCTTCTTTCTGAAATGCAAAAGCTACAGGGGGTGATTTGTTACAAGGGGGCATAGGAAATGTAAGTACAGGGATGGAATAGTGTCAGGGAGTGAGGTTAGCTTTGTGAAGAACAAATCTAGTTACAGCCACTACAGATTAGTAGCAGTTAAAATAAAACTAGGAGTGATAACTGTTTCAGGCCAGGTTATGTTTCGTCTCTAGCCTGCGTGTTCACTGTTCCCTTTGTTTTCCTTGCTCTCAGGAGAAGGAAAACTTAATTTCTATTTTTACTGCAACAGTACTTTTCTTTTTTTCCTAATGATAGCCAAGGTTAGATCTTTAGGATATTCCTTTCTTACATTCCATTTCCTTCTCTCCATCCAGGCTCCCTTTACAGCATAAAGAATTCCTACCATAAATTACTGATGTGCAAATGTTGAAAATGATCCCTTTTTGTCCTATCAACTCAGGGATGTGTTGATACACAAGATTCCCACTGAATATGCAGTTGGGTTCTGGGATATCAGTGAAGGAGAATATGTAATATTTAGGTCCTGTGTGGATGTAGCATCAGTCTATGTAGACAAGGATAATGAAAATGCACCAATAAAGCTGATTTGCTATATGGCCCAGAGTAACCCAAAGTTCTGATAAAGAAACAGAGCTACCAGTTGCCTCAAGGACAGACTTACTATTTAAAATACACAAGAGTACAGGATGTGAGAGTTATATGTGACTTTAAACTTGCTGAACACTTTTCTCACGATTAGATTTTTTTTTTCAAAACGGTATCACAGCAATGATGAGTCCTGTGTGGATAGGGCAGCTGATATCAATTTGTCCCATTACAGCTGATGTTAATTTTGTTCACTTGATTCAGGGGCTGTGAGCCAGATTCCTTGGCAGAGAAGTTAATAATTCTTCAATTACCATTAATAGGGTTTCGGAGGGATTTACTGAGAGCTGTGCGTAAACCATCGCATTTCATGTGAATACTCCCCATTTCTGCTTCATTTCCCTTTACTTGCAGATTGCTTTGGAAAATGAAGACTCTCACCTTTGTTCAGACTTTTGTTAGTAAATATTCTATAAATTTCCTTTTTTATTACACTGCCATTGCACAGTTATTCTCTTCTTTATTACTTTTGTATCTTCAGGAAAAGTAAACAAGGGTCCTATAGTATGTGTTCAAGTATCTTAAAATGCTGTAATATACTCAGCACAAATGAGAAATGAAATCATTTCATATTTCAAGGAAATAGGGGTTTGTTGATGCAAAGAAAATCTTCATGAGGTTTCATCTTGTCCTTCTCATTTCTTGAGTTGATCTGCATCTTTTGCTGTAGATCAGTGATCATTCTAGATGTTTATAAAATGAAACAAGATGTTGTTGCCCACATCTTAAAATCGGCTATCCATTCCTTATTTTTGATTGAGTACTACTTGGAAGTAGAGTTAAGGATCTTCAAATTAGAAATGCTTCCTAAGTATTTTAAAGGGGCTGTCAGGAAATACCATTTGGTGATGTAATTTTCTATATAGTGTCCTCTCTTCTCTACTGAACACAGTACTGGATTGGAAATTGTAGAATATCCAGGATGAGTAATATGTTCCATTGTTTAATAAACAGGTGTTGCTGTCTCTAAGCTGAACCTGGTCACCTCTTTTGAGCAAAGAGCCCTGGGATGTGAAGAAAAGGAGACAACAGTCATACACCCAGGTAGGTGGGAATGAATAAAGCAGATAACACAGGAGTGATGTACAAAGGTGAAGGAGGAAGTGAGGCTTTAAAATGTTGTTTGGGAGGCTCTGCTTCCATGGGAATTATTTTGAGAAGCCCAGATGTATGTCTCTTGCTGTCACAGAGGTACTTATCCTGCTCCACTCGTATCCTGCTCCTAAACCCTCTAAGGGTTTTCCTTTTGCTCCAGTGACCTTCCATGGCAATCAGAGCGAGAGCCAAAGGCTTCCCCATGGCCTCTGAGGGTCTGCATGTTCTGGCTGCTATTCCATTGCTTTTGGGGGCCTGGGAAAATCTGTGCACGTACAAAGTTCTTTTATGGAGTTTATGTGTGTTTCTCCTCCCTTGTCTTCGGAGGTACTTGTCTCCTAGAGACACGTACACATTCCACTACAGCCCTGGGAATGTGAGATACACTGAGTGTCCCCCATTCAAGTCTATGTAGACCAGGCTTCCCCATGGACCGGACCCTGTACTAGGTCATCAGAAATGAACCTGGAGGGGCTTCCCTCGTGGCGCAGTGATTAAGAATCCTCCTGCCAATGCAGGGGACATGGGTTTGATCCCTGGTCCGAGAAGATCCCACATGCCATGGAGCAGCTAAGCCTGAGTGCCACAACTACTGAGTCTGCACTCTAGAGCCCTCGAGCCACAGCTACTGAGCCCACGAGCCACAACTACTGAAGCCTGTGTGCCTAGAGCCCGTGTTCCACAACAAGAGAAGCCATGACAATGAGAAGCCCCCACACCGCTACGAAGAGTAGCCCCTGCTCAGCACAACTAGAGAAAGCCCATGCGCAGCAACAAAGACCCAACACAGCCAAAAATAAATAAATAAAATAAATAAATTTTGAAAAAAAAGAAATGAAGCTGGGAGCCTCACAGTGTTTACCCAGCCTCATGATAGAATAACCTGGGCCACTTCATTAAGATATTGATGCTGGGCCCTGCCAAAGACTAATTGACAGAAGCTATGGGGGTGGGACACAGGGAATGGTAGTTCTAAAATATACATAAATTATTCCAGTGGGGAGTCAAGGCTGAAAATGACTTTGGGGAACATTGTTCACCAGAATTTCATGTCTATACAAATCACTTATGTGTCCCATTAAAAACAGATACTGGGGCCCCACACTCAGACGTTATGAGTCTCCAAGTTGGGATGAAGGTAATTAATTTGCACTTTGAGCAACCACTGAAGTCGCTTACCCGAGACCTCATTTCCAGCAGCATTAATCTAGAGAAATCAAGAACAGTGCCTGAGTGCCTATCCGAACACAAATACTGCTTGTTCCCAGTGAAGACCACTAACAACTTCTGAAAAGATGACATTCTCTGCTCACCACTTTCAAATTGAGCAGGGACTAGAGAAAGCAGTGGGGTCTGAGGAAGACTTATGGGGAAACATTTGTTCATTCATGAAAGGAATGTTTCATGAGGATCTACTGTATGCTCACAGGTACGTGAGGATGCACTGTGTTCAAGACACTGTGCTGACATCCTCACATTATGAGAGTTGATTGTCGTAATCTGCTGGGAACTGGATATTCTATGTTCATCTTTCCCAGGAGGATTTAGTTGTCGGGCTTGCCTTCCTGGGAGTAGAGATTATCTTTGTCTCTTCTCTTTCATTATCACAGGAGATAGTCCTTTGCTCTCCTTTATCTGAGTCTAAGCATCAAAAATTATGAATGCCAGATCCATTCACAAAGGTGGCAGAGTTTTCAGAAACTCTGGTGTCTCACTGCTCAGAAAAGGGTGACCAAGGAATGGGGGTGGAGCCATGGCAGGACTTTTTTTTTGCTTGTTTAAGTGGTCCTTTTAAACGGAATCTGAATTGACCTTTCCTATTAGGCTCTGCAAGTCTGATTTTGGAAGAAGGACTATATTCTGGTTGGAAATTCTGGGGCAGCAGAGCTGTGCCTGCAATGTAAAGCCCGAAGTATGAAACAGGAATCTGTGGCGTCCGATGGGCTGCTCTAGAGGTGGGACTGACCAGCGCCTTATGTGTTTATATTACTCAGGGTGATTCTGGGTGGCCAGTCCCTGATTCCAGTCTGCTCTTGGGTCATATGCATTGTTAGAGGTACTAGATTCAAGTCTTTATGTGTTTCACCTGCATTCCCTGTGTGTGCCTGTATGAAGATTTGGGCTAAAGAAGAGGCCAGAAAAGGGAAGGCTGTCAAAACCCAAGGGGTAACAACACGGGTCAGAGGGAGAACTGGTCTGTGCTACAGACTGTGGTACCAGCTTGCCTGAACTGCGAACTCAGGTGTGTGGGCTCCATTAAAATGGAGTTCAAGGCTGGCGATCTTGAGCCCCGGGCTGGTGAAGGATGTTTTGGCCCTGGGAGGGGCGGGTGTGTGCCAGAAGTCCTCTGTGCACTGCTCAGCACGTGGTGGGAGACTCTGCCGGTGCAGGCAGTGTGGTGTTACTATCAAGGGTGCAGTCTGGTCAAGTGAGGGCACAGCTGTGCTGGTGTGTTGTTGGCGTGAGTGAGTGGGGGCAGGGAGAAGCGGGGAGAGACTTCACCCTGAGTCCTCAGGCCACGCTGCACCTGAGCAAGGTGTTTAGGGACCAGACGAGGTGCTAGTGCTCAAAAAGAAATGCGGCCCTGTGTGTTAAAATGTTAATTTATGAGCATTCCAGTTTTCAAGTGTTCATTTGAGCCGACCTCTGTTCAGTTCCAGCAGCCTCAAATCAAAGGTGGTTAGGAGCACTTTATCTGCAGGAACTCAGAGAGGGGTTTTTCTAAAGAAGACACCACATCAAAGCAAGGATAATAATTGATTGTATCTTAACCAGTCGCCTTGGTTTGGGAAAGCCTTGCTGGTAGTATGTGACTGGTTGTTCTTAATTTATTTTCTCAGATTAATGAGCCTTGACTCTGAATTAAGTTTTGTTTGCTTAAATAGGCTACCAAAGTATGAGAGTCACCTCAGCCTAATGGCCTCCTTGTTTAATTACTTTAACACTGGAAAAGCAGTAGGTGGGATATTATACTTTTCATCCATTTGCAAGGTAATTTAGCAATTGTCCACCTAACGTAGAAATGCACAGTCACGTTGGTGCAACAATTTCATGTCCCAGAACCACCCACACAAGCCACATGTGTAGAAATCGGAGATCCACATTCTGTGATAGCAGGACAAAAACAGATGTATCTATGTAAATGCATAACTAAGGAGGGTTTCAGTAAAGTCTTTCTATTCATAATTACCATGGAATATGATGTTGTGTGTTTGGGAATGCAGGAGATACATTTCTACTGGTGTGAAAATATTACCTTCATATATCATTGGTTAAGGAAAGCAATTTTATTTACAGAGTTTGATTTGACAGTATATATATCAATATTGAACCATGTACATAATATTTTAGTGTTTGTGTATGTGTGGATATATATTATACAAATTCAAATATAGTTTGTTACACATGGAAATTGCATAGCAATGAGGATATACTTGGAACTGATGATGTTCCATCTGGAGATAAAATTTTATTATTGCTTCTGGGGAATTCTCTGGCTGTCCAGTGGTTAAGACTTGGGCTTTCACTGCCTTGGGCCCGGGTTTGATCCCTGGTCAGGACACTAAGATCCCACATGCCGTGATGTATAGCCAAAGAAAAAAATTTATTGCTTCTGGAGGGTGGTTAATTAATGGGCATTTTTACTTGATTTTATTGTTTAAATATATTATAATTTCATACTTTATAAGTAAATTTGTTCCTATGCGCAGTAGTTTTCTATCACCGTAACGTATGACCACACACTTAGCAGTTTAGAAAACATTCTACAGTTCATAAGTTAGAAATCCAGTGGTCTTGGCTGGGCTTTCTGTTTACGGTCTTACAAGGTCAAAAATCAGGGTCTCCTGAGGCATAGGTTCTTATCTGCAGCTTCCATGGGAGAATCTACTTCCAGGGCCATTCAGGTGCTAGGCAGAATCCATTTTATTCTGGTGGCTTCCATGTGAGCCCTACATGGTCACACCTTGCATCCGGTGTCCCTAAAGGAGAGGAGAAACACTGTGTCATTGTTCACTCATTTTTTCTCTAATCCTTTACTGTGTATTCAGTTGAAGGGATCATCACAAGTATTTTATGTAAGTAAGGTTAGTACCTCAAGGTCTCAAACTAGAAACTATTCACGATTAGGTTATGATTTGAATGAAAATCATGGAATTACTGAATAGGAGAAAAAATTAGTAACCCTTAATCCACCTGCTGCAACTACCATCACCCTCCTCCACCCCTCAACTCCACCGTCCTCTATTCCTCATTGTGACCTCAGTCTCTCTGCCTCTGTGACCTTTAGATATCTCTAGAATGAATTCTTCCCCTTCTAGGCTTCTTTATTGCTCTCCCATGTCCATCCTGTGCATTTTAGACCTCCATCCCCATGAAACCTCTATCCCCCGGACTCCAGAGCTCTCAACCCAACCTCCTCCCCTTCTACTGCTCCCAAGCCTTTTATCCTTCGTACCCTCCTTCTCTCTTGCTCTTTATACTCCTCTCCTACCAGTGACTTCAGCCCATTTCTCGTGTCCTGTATGTCTAATGCCGCCAAATGTTCCAGTCATCAGTTACCAAGTGTCCTTAGTTTCCTCACGACCCTGCACCCATTTCCCCCAACCCTATAATTCCTGACTCTGCAAGTTCCTCTGCCAATTTTTGGAATAGTTGGAAAAGAATAGGTGTTAACTCTTCTCTAAATGTTGGGTAGAATTCACTTGTGAAGCCGTCTGCTCCTGGACTTATGTTTGTTGGAAGTTTTTAAAAATAACTGATTCAATTTCATTACTGGTAATTCATCAAATTGATTATATTTTCTATTTCTTCCTCATTCAGTTTTGGGAGATAGTACATTTCTAGGAATTTTTCCATTCCTTCTAGGTTGTCCATTATATTAGCATATAACTGTTCATGGTAGTCTCATGCTCGTTGGTGTTTCTGTGGTGTCAGTGGTACCTTCCCCTTTTTAATATCTGATTTTACTGATTTGGGCCCTCTCTTTTCTTTTTTTTCTTCTTGATGAGTCTGGCTAAATTTTGTTTATCTTTTCAAAGAACCAGCTCTTAGTTTCACTGATCTTTTCTATTGATTTTTCATCTCTATTTTATTTATTTTTGCTCTAATCTTTATGATTTTTTAAAATTTTACTAACTTTGAGCTTTCTTCTTTTTCTCCTTTGGGTGTAAGGTTAGATTGTACATTTGAGATTTTTCTTGTTTCCTGTAAACAAGCTTGTATCACTGTAAACTTCCCTTTTAGAACTGCTTTTGCTGTGTTTTGAAGATTTGGATTGTTGTGTTTTCATTTTCTTTTGTCTCTAGGTATTTTTAATTTCCCCTTTGTTTTCTTCAATGATCCATTGGTTGTTTAGTAGCATATTGTTTAGCCTCCACGTGTTTGTGTTTTTTGCAGTTATTTTCTTAAAATCGATTTGTAGTCTCACAGCATTGTGTTTGGAAAATATACTTGACGTTATTTCAGTTTCCTTAAATTTACTGAGGGTTGTTTTGAGGCGTAGCATGTGGTCTATCCTGGAGAAAGTTCCATGTGCACTTGAAAATAAAGTGTATTCTGATGCTTTTGGATGGAATGTGTCATATATCCATCCATCCATCTGTTCTAATGTGTCCTTTAATGTCAGTATTTCCTTATTGATTTTCTGTCTGGATGACCTGTCCATTGTTATAAGTGGGGTTTTAAAGTTCCCTACTTGTATTGTGTTACTATCAATTTTTCTGTTTACGTCAGGTAATATTTGCTTTATGTATGTAGGTCCTCCTGTGTTGGGTGCATAAATTCTTAAAATTGTTATATCTTCTTGGATTGATCCCTTAATCATTACGTAGTGTCCTTCTTTGTCTCTTTTATTTTATTTTATTTATTTTTTATTTTTTGGTCGCACTGCACGGCATGTGGGATCTTAGTTCCCCAACCATGGATTGAACCCTCGCCCCCTGCAGTGGAAGCATGGAGTCTTAACCACTGGACCACCAGGGAACTCCCCTTCTTTGTCTCCTAACAGTCCTTATTTTAAAGTCTCATTTGTCTGGGAGTTCACTGGTGGTCCAGTGGTTAGGACTCAGCACTTTCACTGTGGTGACCCAGGTTCAATCCCTGGTCTGGGGTTCAATCCCTGGTTGGGGAACTAAGATCTTACAAACCATGTGGCCAAAAAAAAAGGCTATTTTAAAAATCACTTAAAATTTAAATACGCTGGTATGTGGAGCATGAAACACTTATTGGGATATACTATTATAAAAGATTCAAAACGCTAAACATACAACTACCCTATGACCCAGTGATTCCACTCCTGGATTTACATCCAAGAAAAACCCAAAACACTATTTGAAAAGATACTTGCACCCCAATGTTCATAGCAGCACTATTTACAATTGCCAAGATACAGAAGCAACCTAAGTGTCCTTCAACAGATGAATGGATAAAGAAGATGTGGTACATGTATACAACGCAATACTACTCAACCATGAAAAAATGAAATTTTGCCATTTGCAGCAACATGGATGGACTTGGAGGGCATTATGCTAAGTGAAATAAGTCAGACAGCAAAAGGCAAATACTGTATGATATCACTTATATGTGGAATCTAAAAATACAACGAATGAGTGAATACAACAGAAAAGAAAACAAACGCACAGATACAGAGAACAAACTAGTGGTGACCAGTGGGGAGGTGGGAGGGGCACTATAGGGGTGAGGGAGTGGGAGGTACAAACTATTGGGTATAAGATAGGCTCAGAGATGTATTGTACAACATGGTGAAAATAGCCAATATTTTATAATAACTGTAAATGGAAAGTAAACTTTAAAAACTGTATAGAAGTGATTCCCTGGTGGCGCAGTGGTGGGGAATCTGCCTGCCAATGCAGGGGACACGGGTTCGAGCCCTGGTCTGGGAAGATCCCACATGCCACGGAGCAACTAAGCCCGTGAGCCACAACTACTGAGCCTGCACGTCTGGAGCCTGTGCTCCGCAACGGGGAGAGGCCACGACAGTGAGAGGCCTGCACACCACGATGAAGAGTGGCCCCTGCTTGCCACAACTGGAGAAAGCCCTCGCACAGAAACGAAGACCCAACACAGCCAAAAATAAATAAATAAATTTATTTTAAAAAACTGTATAAAAAATTTTAAGTGTTTTAAATAAAATAAATTAAAAATTTTAAAGATACGATATTCTCAAAGAATATTTGAAAAAGTGGATGTGCTTTTCTCTAATTTTTACCTTAATCAATGCACTTTAAATATTTGAGAAAGTATAAATACATAAGGGAGGGGTAGAGAGAACAAACTCTGGAACCACAATTTATAACACGCACACATAGACACACAATAAAAAAAATTCTGATCTGTTGATTCAGTTATAATGTGCTTTATTAACATAGATCACGACTTCCTTTGTGAATCATCAAATATGCATTCATGGCATTGTTTTCAAAGGCTTCTGTCCATTCCCAACAGAAAATGTTAATCCACCCTCCATTGCTGCCTTTGGTTTATTTTCAAACAAATCTGTCATGCAAACAACTTCATGCTCTGGATCTTTGGGGGTAGGGAGTCTCGGCTCACCTGAGGACAGGTGGTCATGCCCTGCTCTCAGGTAGTCCTGTGGGTCAGGTGGGCCCTGAGAGGAGAGGGGGCTAAAGGACCTGAGGACTAAGGGTACCTTTGGGTAGATTTCTACGGGCCACCCCTCACACAACCCTAAACCCACCATGTGATTTCCACCAACCTAGCAGCATCTCCCTTAGACAACAGCAAGGCCACACCTATACCAGGAGGGGCTCAGCCCCTAGGAATCAGGCCCAGGGAACCTTCACTTCTGGAAGTTCTTACCTGAAACCTTCACGCTACTCAGTGGTCTCAGGTGCGCTCTGCCTGATAGCTCTAGCTCAGTGCTACTGGATACGGGGCTGAGGAGTAACATCTGCACCAACAAAAAACTTGTTAAAGATGCCATTTCATGAGCCCCACAGGAGAATCATAATTTACAGTGGGGCCCTGATTCCCCCCAAATTTGTAAGCACCTTAAAGCTTTGGAAGAAATGTTTGCTGTGTGGTTCCCATTGCACTTTCCCACTAGTATTACAATGGTGAGTATTTAGAAATAACATCACCTGTGCCCTCCCCACTGAGTCTATCTATTGATCTGGGTGGGAGCGTTTGCATTGTTTTAACTCCAGGTGATTCTAAATTTAGGCCCTGTTAAAGCACGAGGGCTGCTGGGTTCATTGGTGAGCATTGCTTCCACTCTTTGGTCCTTTTGCCATTGGAGAGGCATCGGTGTCTGCTCTACATGGGATTGGCAGGGGCAGAGGAGTTAGCCCACTTTCTCTATTCTGTAGCAGAGTTTTTGGGCCTCTGTGAGGGGAGAGCACATGTAGACAGGAAAGAAAAACCTCACTGTTTGGTCTCCATTCAGGAGCTCTTTGTTCCTGAATCTCTCTTTTTCAAAAGGTTGGCATTTCACGGTCCTTTTGCCTGTGGGTATGGTGGGAACAGGTGAAGGAGCTGCGCTGATGCCATTGAAGACATATTCTCAAGATACTGATGTGATCCCTCAACATAATATCGATGAGAAAACAACCCAGAGCAGGAGGAAGAAGAGGAGAAAATGGCAGCTTCTCAGGTAAATATCCTGTCCTGGGTCAGAGGCTATGTCTGCTTTTCTCCTGAAATGTCATGGATTGAGAACCTGCAAACGTTTCATTTTCTACTTCTGATGTTCCTGCCTAGCAACGTTGTTTTCAACTACTTGTGTTTTTCCTTCTTATGATAGTCAGTCAGCTCTTTACAATACTTCTCTGTGTTCCAGAGCCATTTCCCCATTGTCTGCATCCAGGCTCCCTACAGAGCATGGAAAATTCTCACCATGAATTAACGACCTTCAGCTATTGAAATTATTCCTTTTGTGAAAGATCAACATGGGAAGGCATTAATATCCAAAATTCCCTATGGGATAATTTCAGATGTCGAGATATTAGTGAAGAAGGGGAAAGTGGAATGATTAATGTACATCTGAATGCAACATCAACTTAGCACAACAGGAGTAACACACTTTTAAGTGGGATGGCGTTAGTGGTCCAGATAACTCAAAGTTCTGGGAAAAAAAAGTAACTAGGAGAGATTTGCTCTGTATATTGATAAGAAAGACTATTTAAATACAGTATTAGAGTCAGAGAACATGGGAGGTATATGTGGACTGAAATTTGCATAAAACTGACATTTTTTCATGATAGTCTCAGATTATGATTTTCTTAGTATTTTCACCCAGAATACCATGGCAGGGATAATGTGTCATGTGTGCTTCAGTGACCTGATAATTGTTTGTCCCATTACACCTGATTTTCCCTGGTTCAGGTGTTCTCTGCAAGATTTCTGTGCTTTGAAGTTCATATACTTCTTTTATCTTTAGTAAGGGTTTGGTGTGATTCACTGAGAAATGTGCATAAACCATCATGGTGTATCTGGAAACTCCAATTTCTTCTTAGTTTTCCTTTACTTGTAGTTTGCTTTGGAAAACGAATGTTGTCACCTTTGTTTATTAAAGATACTGGCTTTTCAAGTGGAGGTTGTAGTCAGTCAAGGCTTGTTCTTGTAAGTTTCCATTATACTCTATGCTCATGTAACAGACATACTCTTCTTTATCACTTCTTTGTATTTTCAAAAGTTTACAAGAATAATATTATTAATGTATGCTCAATTATGTTAGATTTCAGAAATATAGCTCAACTGAGGTGATAAGTATTTTCAAAGACATCAAAGATTCAGAAACAATAGCTCTAACTGGTTTTATATCTTTGTGTGTATATCTCCCCAAGTGTATTTATAAAATGCAAAGTGTATCATCCACAAATAGATTCATAAGATTTATCCAGTTAAAAATAATTAGTATTAATTCTTCTTTAAAAGTTTTGTAGAATTCACCAGTGAAGCCTTGTAGTTCTGGTAGTTTTTTGTTGAGAGTTTTTTGAGAACCGATTTAATCTCCTTAATAGTAATTTGGTCTGTTCAGATTGTTTTATTTCTTCATGATTCAGTCTTTTTATTTTTAATTTTTTAATTTTTTCTTTGGCCCATTGATTCCTTAGGATTGTGTTGTTTAATTTCTATACATTTGTAAATTTTCCAGACTCTGTCCTATTGTTCATTTCTGGTTTCTTACCATTGTGGTTGAAAAAAATACTGGGTTGGACAAAAGGTTCATTCCATTTTTTCCGTAAGATGGCTTTAGGAGCACTTAGTTGTCTTTAACTTCATTCGAAACAATTTTGTTAGATTGTATGTGACAGCTGTCATATCAGTGTGCATTTAAAAAAAGACTTATAAAAATTGGTGAATTTTTGTGTAGCCATTTTAATATTGAAGATGGAAGAAAAAAGCAACATTTTCAGAATATAATGCTTTATTATTTCAAGAAAGGCAAAAACGCACCTGAAACGCAAAAAAAGATTTGTGCAGTGTATGGAGAAGGTGCTGTGACTGATCGAACACGTCAGAAGTGGTTGGCGAAATCATGCTGGAGATTTCTCACTGGATGATGCTCCACAGTCGTGTAGACCAGTTGAAGTTGATAACGATCAAATCGAGACATTCATTGAGGACAACCAACATTATACCACACAGGAGATAGCTGACATACTTAAAATACCCAAATCAAGCGCTGAAAATCATTTGCACCAGCTTGGTTATGTTAATCGCCTTGAGGTTTGGGTTCCACATAAGTTAAGCAGAAAAAACCTTCCTGACCATATTTCTGCATGTGATTCTCTAAACGTAATGCAAACTTTCCGTTTTTAAAACAAATTGTGATGGGCAACGAAAAGTGGATGCTGTACAATGTGGAATGGAAGAGATCTTGGGGCAAGTGATATGAACCACCACCAACCACACCAAAGGCTGGTTTTCATCCAAAGAAGGTGATGTTGTGTATATGGTGGGATTGGAAAGGAGTCCTCTATTATGAGCTTCTTCCAGAAAACCAAACAATTAATTCCAACAAGTACTGCTCCCAGTTAGACCAACTGAAAGCAGCACTCAATGAAAAGCGTTCAGAATTAGTCAATAGAAAATGCGTAATCTTCCATCAGGATAATGCAAGACCACATGTTTCTTTGATGACCAGGCAAAAACTGTTACAGCTGGGCTGGGATTCATCCACCGTATTCTGATTCATCCACCATATTCACCAGACATTGTACCTTTTGATTTCCATTTATTTTGGTCTTTACAAAATTCTCTTGATGGAAAAAATTTCAATTCCCTGGAAGACTATAAAAGGCACCTGGAACAGTTGTTTGCTCAAAACAGTAAAAAGTTTTGGGAAGATGGAATTATGAAGTTGCCTGAAAAATGGCAGAAGGTAGTGGAACAAAAGGGTGAATACGTTGTTCAATAAAGTTCTTGGTGAAAATGAAAAGTGTGTCTTTTATTTTTACTTAAAAACCAAAGGCACTTTTTGACCAACCCAATATTTAGTATGTACGTGAAGTAAATCAGAAAGACAAATACCATATGTTATCACTTACATGTGGAATCTAAAATATCAATATGACAAAATGAACCTATCTATGAAACAGAAACGGAATCACAGACATAGAGAACTGACTGGTGGTTGCCAACGGGGGGGGTTAGGGGAAGGGATGGAGTGGGAGGTTGGGGTGAGCAGATATAAGATTTTGTATATAGAATGGATAAACAACAAGGTTCTATGCACAGAGAACTATATTCAGTATCCTATAATAAACCATAATGGAAAAGAATATTTTAAAAAGAATGTATATATGTGTATAACTGAATCACTAAAAATTTACTTAGTATAATATCAGTCTTCTTAAATTTACTAAGACTTGTTCAGTGATCCATTGCATGATCTGTCCTGGAGAATGTTCAATGTGCCGTTGAGAAGAATATGTATTCTGCTGCTGGTGGATGGGCTGTTCTCTTTTTGTCTAAGTCCATTTGGTCTAATGTATAATTCAAGTTCAGTACTCCCTTATCGGTTTTCTTTCTGGATGATCTATTCAGTGTTGAACGTTGGGTATTAAAGATCTGGACAGGGGCTTCCCTGGTGGCACAGTGGTTGGGAGTCCGCCTGCTGATTCAGGGGACACGGGTTCATGCCCCAGTCCGGGAGGATCCGACATGCTGCGGAGCAGCTGGGCCCGTTAGCCATGGCCGCTGGGCCTGTGCGTCCGGACCCTGTGCTCCACGACGGGAGAGGCCACAACAGTGAGAGGCCCTTATACAGCAAAAAAAAAAAAAAAAATCTGGACACTTTTTTTTATTGTCTATTTCTCTCTTCAAATCTGTTAGTATTTGCTTAACACATTAAGGTCCTCCACTGTTGAGTGCATATTTATTTATGATTGTTGTCTTCTTGATGAATTGAAAACATTATCATTATGTAATGACCTTATTTTTTTTCTTGTTGCAGCTTTTGGCTTAAAGTCTGTTTTGTCTGGTGTAACTCTAGCTACCACTGCTTTCTTTTGGTTTCCACATGTATGGAATATCTTGTTCTAAAGCTTCACTTGGAGCCTGTTTGTGTTTTTGACACTGAAGTGAGCCTCTGATAGGCAGCATATAGTTTGATCTTGTATTTTTATCTAGCCACTCTATGACTTTTGACTAGAGAATTTAATATATCTATGTTTACAGTAATTATTGATAGGTAAAGACTTATCAATGCCATCTTATTGTTTCCTGGATGTTTTTTTGTTTCTTGTTCCTTTTTTCCTCTTCTGCTGCCTTTCTTTGTGAATTACTGATATCCTATAGTGGTATTCTCTTCCCTTTGTATTTTCTGAATCTAGTACAGGTTTTTGCTTTGTGGTTCCATGAGGCTCACAAAAAACATCTTATAGATATAACACTCTATTTTATGTTGATAACAATTTAACTTCCATCACATACAAAAAAAAAAATCTACTCTTTTACTCCCCTCCATGAATTTTTGTGTATGGTGTTACAATTTACCTCTTTGTATATTGTTTATACATTAAAATTATTATAGCTGCAGTTATTTTAATAATCTCATCCTTTAACTTTTATATAGTAAAGTTAACTGGTTAACACACCACCATATCACACTATTAAGGTATTCTTACCTTAACTATATACTAACATTTACAAGTCTATTGTGTAGTCTCATATGTTTTCATGGTACTATTTAGCGTCCTTTTATTTTAGCTTGAGGAACTCTTTTAGAATTTGTTCTAAGACAGATCTAGTGATGATGAGTGAACTCCCTCAGCTTTTGTGTTTTTTGTTTTGTTTTTTTACATAAGAGTATTTTAATTCTTGTCCTTAAAAACTATAAAGACTATCATGATTTGGAAATGAGACTGTACCAAACAATGGCCAAAGAAGAATCGTACATTCTATGCCTTCTCTTTCCTTTGTTCACTCAGAAATATAATGTTATCAGCTATAATTGTTGTTGCTTGTTGTCTCACATTATTTTTATCCATATATTCACCATAGTCTATTTTCCCTTCCAGGTAAATTCAAGACGCCTTTTTCACATACTGATATGCCACATCTCCAAGGCCTGGTCAGAATACTGAAATTCTGTGCTACGTTGTCTTTTGACTGACATCACCCATTTGGTAATGCTTCATTTTCCCCTGATCGCCACATCTCATTTGCTGCTACAGAAAATATTGTGACTGGGTTTTTTCCTTCTACCTGTCTCATGATAGGGTCCTAACCTACTCAACCAAGTAGCTGCACATGATTCAGAGATCTGTTGAGAACCAAACTGCTAGCTATTTCAGACTCATGTCTTACAAACTGATGAAATACCTGTACTACAGGTCTTCGAAACATGGCTTCTATTTTCTTTTCTTACAATCTAATCTTTAGTCTTTTCCTGACACTCTGGCCAGCTTTTGTTTTTTGAAAAGAGTTTTTAATCTCTTCATTCAAGAAGGACAATTATGATGAATAGGATATTATTGGTTGGCAAGGTTTTTTGTTTTGGGGTTTTTTTTTTGAGCAATTGGAATATATCATCCCACTCTCTCCTGACCTGTGAGGTTTCTGCTCAGAAATCAACTTTTAACCTTATGAGGCTCTAGGGACTTCCCTGGTGGTGCAGTGGATAAGACTCCATGCAACCAGTGCAGGAGGCCCGGCTTCCATCCATGATCAGGGAACTAGATCTCACATGCATGCTGCAACTAAGAGTTTGCATGCCACAACTAAGGAGCCCATGTGCCACAACTAAGACCCAGTGCAAACAAATAAATAAATATTAAAAAAAATAATAATCTTGGGCTTCCCTGGTGGTCCAGTGGTTGGGAATCCGCCTGCCGATGCAGGGGACACGGATTTGTGCCCCCGTCCGGGAAGATCCCACATGCCCTGCAGCGGCTGGGCCCGTGAGCCATGGCCGCTGGGCCTGCGCGTCCGGAGCCTGTGCTACGCAACAGGAGAGGCCGAGGCCACAGCACTGAGAGGCCCGAGTACCACAAAAAAAAAAAAAATTATAATAATAATAATCTTATGAGGTTCTCTTGTAAGTTATAAGCTTCTCTACTCTTGCTGATTTTAAGATTCTTTCTTTTTGATAGTTTGTCGTTTGTATGGATTGGCTATGGTAAAGAGTACCACAACGACCGTTGGGGTGCAAGTGTTTTTTTTAATGATGGTGTTCTCTGGTTGTATGAACTGGAGTGGGGTTGCCGAATCTCGTGTTAGCTCTAGTTTTTAATTTAGTAAGGAACTTGTCTACTGATCTCCATACTGGCTGTTACCAATTTACATTCAAACCAGCAGTCTAGTAGTCTTCCTTCTTCTGCCTGCCCTGTTGAGCACTTGCACCTTTTAGGCTTTTTGAGGACTGGAGCCAGGGAACACCTCATCTATATTTATTTGCACTCTCTAATCATGACATTCTGAGCATCTTTTCATTTGATGTGCTGTTTTTTAAAAAAGCATGTGAGTACCCCTGAGCTCTTGAAACGTTTCTGCCTGCGCATCGTGCCTGATTTGAATTCATTTCAGATGACTAGCCCAGGACCTTTCTCAAGCGCTCAGATCATTTGCAGCCCCGCAGGCCTTGTGAATACTAAGTGCCCTTGAGCACAGTTTTTAAAGTTGTTGTTATGGGAAAGCGCCACAAGGCGGCAGCACTGCTTCGTGGCCTCTCTGGTAACTTGGGCAAACAGAGCCTTAGAGGGAGTCCTGCTGTTGGGTTGGGAATTGGAGTGGAAAGTGGCTGGACACACCGCAGGGCTTGTGTATCTTTAGCTCTTCCCGCTTACCCTGCACCGCCCGACGCCAGGCAAATCCCAAGCCTTGCCAATGTGCTATTCGGAGGGTGCTGCGGTTCCTAGGTGGGGTGAGTCAAAGGAAATAGGCTGGAGGTGGGAACCTCACCAGCAGGATCCGGGGAGATCCGCTGTCTTTTCACAGCACTTGCCTCCCAGCGGGTCCATCGTTCTTTGGGTACACTAGGCTTTGCTTACCTGTAAGAGAGCCGGCTTGGGTCGGGAGATCGTGGTCCCATGCAGAGGAGAATGGGCACGAGAGGCGTGAGGGGCCACTGATCTGGTGGCATGTTCTCCCCGCTGGCTCCCTCAGCACCAGCCTACTCCAGCCCTGGGGCCCAGGCCTGCTGAGGATCCAGGGCTGTGAGAGAAGCCCACGTCACCCAGGCCTGAGGGTAATAGAGTTGGCCTTTCCTGCCTTTTTCCTCTTTTATAGTTTAATATTTGTTTTCTATTTCAGCGTAGTTTATATACAATGTGCTGTTTGTTTGAGATCTGCAGCAACATGATGCAGTTATAAATGTAGCTGTACCTGTTGTATTTCAGATTCTTTTCCCTGGTAGGTTATGGAGAATGTAGAGGAGGGTTCCCTGTGATATCAGGAGGGTCGTCGTTGATAAACTCTTTTTGATACATGAGTGTGTTTCTGTTAATCCCAACCTCCTACTTCACCCTTCCCCAATCCCCAATTTCGCCCTATGGTAATTCTTCACTTCTTTTTTCCGTCTGTGAGCCTGTTTCCTTTGTACATCCCTTCCTGTGTATCCATTTTTCGACTGCACATGTAAGTGATATCCTGGACTATATGTCTTTCTGTCTCTTATTTACCGGAATCAGTGAGATCATCTACTGCCCCGTCCCTGTTGCTACAAATAGCATGAGTTCACTTTATTGTCTGAATGAGTGACAGTCAAGGGAGTATAGGTAGCACAACTTCTTTATCCATTCATCTCTCGCTGGACATTTCGGTCATTTGCATGGCTTGGCATTGGTAAAGAGTAGCACAGCGACGGTTGGGGTGCAAGTGTCTTTTTCCAATGATGCTGTTCTCTGGTTGTACTAACTAGAGTGGGGTTGCCGAATCTCCTAGTAGCTCTAGTGTTTAGTTTGATAAGCAACTTGTCTGCTAATCTCCATACTGATTGTTACTAATTTACTTTCCCACCAACAGCACAGTAGCCGTCCCTATTCTGCCTGCCCTCTTGAGCACTTACTGTTTTTAGGCTTTTCCAGGACTGGAGCCAGGAAATACCTCAACTACTTTTATTTGCATTCTCTAATCATGACAGATCCTAAGCATCTTTTCATTTCAATGTGCTGTTTTCTACAATGCGGGTGAGTACCACTGAGGTCTCGAAAGGTTTCTGTCTGAGAGTCGGGCCTGATTAGAGTTGCCTTCAGAGTACCTGGCCCAGGATATTTCTTGAGGGCAGGGCTGTGTTTGCGAAGCCGCAGGCCGCAGGCCTTGTGAATGATAGGTGCCCTTCGGCAGGGTTTCTAAGGTTGTTACGGCAGTGTGCCACAAGGCGGCAGCACTGCTCCGTGTCCTCTCGGGTAACTTGGGGAAAGAAAGCCTTAGCGGGGGTCCCGGTGCTGGACGGGACATGGGGAGTCGAACGTGGCTAAACACACACCCCAGGGCTTGTGTATCCTCGCCTCCTGCCGCTTAACCTGCACTGCCCCACCCCAGGCCTATCGCAAGACTTGCAAGTGGGCTACTCGGAGGGTGCCGTGCTTCGCAGCTGGGGCGACTCTAATGAAGTGGGCTGGAGGCGGGAACCTGCCTAGCAGGAGCCCTGGAGAGCCGGTTTCCTCACAGCTCTTCCCTCTCAGCTGCTCCACCGTCACTTGGGTACACCAGGCTTTGCTTACCCGTAGGAGGGCCACGTTGGACCGGGAGACTGTGGTACCACGCAGGGGAGAACGGGCGCTAGAGGTCCGAGGGGCCGCTGGTCAGGTGGCACGTCCTCCTCCCTTGCTCCCTCAGCAGCAGCATACTCCAGCCGTGGGACCCAGGCCCGCCTAGGCTCCAGGGGTGTGTCTCCAGCCGACGACGTCCAAGAGGCCTGAGGTAACAGAGGAAAGGCATTTCTTACCCCCTTCCTTGCCTTGTCATTGAATAGTCCTTATCCCTTTCAGCATAGTTTATATACGACGTTGCGTGTGTTTGAGCTCTACAATCCCTTGATGCAATTATAAACGTAGCTGCACCCGTAGCCTTTCGGGTTCTTTGCCCTGTCAGTTTATTGAGGAATGTTTTGTAGCACTCCCTGTGCTTTCGGTTGGGTCGCCCTTGATGAGAACTTTTTGATACGTTGACTGTCTGTCTGGGAATCCCAGCCTCCTACTTCCCCCTTCCCCGGTCTCCAATTTCCCCCTATGGGAACTCCACGCTTGTCTCTTCCCTTTGTGAACCCGTGTTTCCTTTGTATGCTGCTTCCTTTGTATCCCTATTTAGACTGCACGTATAAGAGATAGCCTGCGATATGTGTCTTGCTGCCTCTAATTTACCAGAATTAGTGAGATCATCTACTGCTCCACCCACGCTGCTGCAAATAGCGTGAGTTCATTTTGTTCTGTGGATGAGTGGTAGTCGAGGGAGTGTAGGTAGCAGAACTCCTTTCTCCATTCACCCCGCGCTCGACATTTCGTTCCTCGGTATGTCTTGGCTGTGGTAAAGGGTAACACAACGACCACTGGGGTGCAAGTGCTTCCTTCCAATGATGCTAGTCGCTGGTTATACGACCTGCAGCGGGTTTGCCGAATCTCGGGGTCCCTCCGGTGTTTAGTTTGGTAAGGAACTTGCCTACTGACCTTCGTATCGGCTGTTACCAATTTACGGTCCCGGCAACAGCAATGGTAGGCTTCCCTTTTGGGCATGCCCTCTTGAGCACTGAACGCTGTTAGCGTTTGTGAGGACTGCAGCCAGGGAAACCCTCGTTGAACTTCCTTTGCACTCTCTAATCAAGACAGATCCTGAGCATCTTTTCATTTGAACGTGCTGTTTTCTAAAACGCGGGTGAGTACCACTGAGGTCTCGAAAGGTTTCTGTCTGAGAGTCGGGCCTGATTAGAGTTCCCTTCAGAGTACCTGGCCCAGGATATTTCTTGAGGGCAGGGCTGTGTTTGCGAAGCCGCAGGCCGCAGGCCTTGTGAATGATAGGTGCCCTTCGGCAGGGTTTCTAAGGTTGTTACGGCAGTGTGCCACAAGGCGGCAGCACTGCTCCGTGTCCTCTCGGGTAACTTGGGGAAAGAAAGCCTTAGCGGGGGTCCCGGTGCTGGACGGGACATGGGGAGTCGAACGTGGCTAAACACACACCCCAGGGCTTGTGTATCCTCGCCTCCTGCCGCTTAACCTGCACTGCCCCACCCCAGGCCTATCGCAAGACTTGCAAGTGGGCTACTCGGAGGGTGCCGTGCTTCGCAGCTGGGGCGACTCTAATGAAGTGGGCTGGAGGCGGGAACCTGCCTAGCAGGAGCCCTGGAGAGCCGGTTTCCTCACAGCTCTTCCCTCTCAGCTGCTCCACCGTCACTTGGGTACACCAGGCTTTGCTTACCCGTAGGAGGGCCACGTTGCACCGGGAGACTGTGGTACCACGCAGGGGAGAACGGGCGCTAGAGGTCCGAGGGGCCGCTGGTCAGGTGGCACGTCCTCCTCCCTTGCTCCCTCAGCAGCAGCATACTCCAGCCGTGGGACCCAGGCCCGCCTAGGCTCCAGGGGTGTGTCTCCAGCCGACGACGTCCAAGAGGCCTGAGGTAACAGAGGAAAGGCATTTCTTACCCCCTTCCTTGCCTTGTCATTGAATAGTCCTTATCCCTTTCAGCATAGTTTATATACGACGTTGCGTGTGTTTGAGCTCTACAATCCCTTGATGCAATTATAAACGTAGCTGCACCCGTAGCCTTTCGGGTTCTTTGCCCTGTCAGTTTATTGAGGAATGTTTTGTAGCACTCCCTGTGCTTTCGGTTGGGTCGCCCTCGATGAGAACTTTTTGATACGTTGACTGTCTGTCTGGGAATCCCAGCCTCCTACTTCCCCCTTCCCCGGTCTCCAATTTCCCCCTATGGGAACTCCACGCTTGTCTCTTCCCTTTGTGAACCCGTGTTTCCTTTGTATGCTGCTTCCTTTGTATCCCTATTTAGACTGCACGTATAAGAGGTAGCCTGCGATATGTGTCTTGCTGCCTCTAATTTACCAGAATTAGTGAGATCATCTACTGCTCCACCCACGCTGCTGCAAATAGCGTGAGTTCATTTTGTTCTGTGGATGAGTGGTAGTCGAGGGAGTGTAGGTAGCAGAACTCCTTTCTCCATTCACCCCGCGCTCGACATTTCGTTCCTCGGTATGTCTTGGCTGTGGTAAAGGGTAACACAACGACCACTGGGGTGCAAGTGCTTCCGTCCAATGATGCTAGTCGCTGGTTATACGACCTGCAGCGGGTTTGCCGAATCTCGGGGTCCCTCCGGTGTTTAGTTTGGTAAGGAACTTGCCTACTGACCTTCGTATCGGCTGTTACCAATTTACGGTCCCGGCAACAGCAATGGTAGGCTTCCCTTTTGGGCATGCCCTCTTGAGCACTGAACGCTTTTAGCGTTTGTGAGGACTGCAGCCAGGGAAACCCTCGTTGAACTTCCTTGGCACTCTCTAATCAAGACAGATCCTGAGCATCTTTTCATTTGAACGTGCTGTTTTCTAAAACGCGGGTGAGTACCACTGAGGTCTCGAAAGGTTTCTGTCTGAGAGTCGGGCCTGATTAGAGTTCCCTTCAGAGTACCTGGCCCAGGATATTTCTTGAGGGCAGGGCTGTGTTTGCGAAGCCGCAGGCCGCAGGCCTTGTGAATGATAGGTGCCCTTCGGCAGGGTTTCTAAGGTTGTTACGGCAGTGTGCCACAAGGCGGCAGCACTGCTCCGTGTCCTCTCGGGTAACTTGGGGAAAGAAAGCCTTAGCGGGGGTCCCGGTGCTGGACGGGACATGGGGAGTCGAACGTGGCTAAACACACACCCCAGGGCTTGTGTATCCTCGCCTCCTGCCGCTTAACCTGCACTGCCCCACCCCAGGCCTATCGCAAGACTTGCAAGTGGGCTACTCGGAGGGTGCCGTGCTTCGCAGCTGGGGCGACTCTAATGAAGTGGGCTGGAGGCGGGAACCTGCCTAGCAGGAGCCCTGGAGAGCCGGTTTCCTCACAGCTCTTCCCTCTCAGCTGCTCCACCGTCACTTGGGTACACCAGGCTTTGCTTACCCGTAGGAGGGCCACGTTGCACCGGGAGACTGTGGTACCACGCAGGGGAGAACGGGCGCTAGAGGTCCGAGGGGCCGCTGGTCAGGTGGCACGTCCTCCTCCCTTGCTCCCTCAGCAGCAGCATACTCCAGCCGTGGGACCCAGGCCCGCCTAGGCTCCAGGGGTGTGTCTCCAGCCGACGACGTCCAAGAGGCCTGAGGTAACAGAGGAAAGGCATTTCTTACCCCCTTCCTTGCCTTGTCATTGAATAGTCCTTATCCCTTTCAGCATAGTTTATATACGACGTTGCGTGTGTTTGAGCTCTACAATCCCTTGATGCAATTATAAACGTAGCTGCACCCGTAGCCTTTCGGGTTCTTTGCCCTGTCAGTTTATTGAGGAATGTTTTGTAGCACTCCCTGTGCTTTCGGTTGGGTCGCCCTCGATGAGAACTTTTTGATACGTTGACTGTCTGTCTGGGAATCCCAGCCTCCTACTTCCCCCTTCCCCGGTCTCCAATTTCCCCCTATGGGAACTCCACGCTTGTCTCTTCCCTTTGTGAACCCGTGTTTCCTTTGTATGCTGCTTCCTTTGTATCCCTATTTAGACTGCACGTATAAGAGGTAGCCTGCGATATGTGTCTTGCTGCCTCTAATTTACCAGAATTAGTGAGATCATCTACTGCTCCACCCACGCTGCTGCAAATAGCGTGAGTTCATTTTGTTCTGTGGATGAGTGGTAGTCGAGGGAGTGTAGGTAGCAGAACTCCTTTCTCCATTCACCCCGCGCTCGACATTTCGTTCCTCGGTATGTCTTGGCTGTGGTAAAGGGTAACACAACGACCACTGGGGTGCAAGTGCTTCCGTCCAATGATGCTAGTCGCTGGTTATACGACCTGCAGCGGGTTTGCCGAATCTCGGGGTCCCTCCGGTGTTTAGTTTGGTAAGGAACTTGCCTACTGACCTTCGTATCGGCTGTTACCAATTTACGGTCCCGGCAACAGCAATGGTAGGCTTCCCTTTTGGGCATGCCCTCTTGAGCACTGAACGCTTTTAGCGTTTGTGAGGACTGCAGCCAGGGAAACCCTCGTTGAACTTCCTTGGCACTCTCTAATCAAGACAGATCCTGAGCATCTTTTCATTTGAACGTGCTGTTTTCTAAAACGCGGGTGAGTACCACTGAGGTCTCGAAAGGTTTCTGTCTGAGAGTCGGGCCTGATTAGAGTTCCCTTCAGAGTACCTGGCCCAGGATATTTCTTGAGGGCAGGGCTGTGTTTGCGAAGCCGCAGGCCGCAGGCCTTGTGAATGATAGGTGCCCTTCGGCAGGGTTTCTAAGGTTGTTACGGCAGTGTGCCACAAGGCGGCAGCACTGCTCCGTGTCCTCTCGGGTAACTTGGGGAAAGAAAGCCTTAGCGGGGGTCCCGGTGCTGGACGGGACATGGGGAGTCGAACGTGGCTAAACACACACCCCAGGGCTTGTGTATCCTCGCCTCCTGCCGCTTAACCTGCACTGCCCCACCCCAGGCCTATCGCAAGACTTGCAAGTGGGCTACTCGGAGGGTGCCGTGCTTCGCAGCTGGGGCGACTCTAATGAAGTGGGCTGGAGGCGGGAACCTGCCTAGCAGGAGCCCTGGAGAGCCGGTTTCCTCACAGCTCTTCCCTCTCAGCTGCTCCACCGTCACTTGGGTACACCAGGCTTTGCTTACCCGTAGGAGGGCCACGTTGCACCGGGAGACTGTGGTACCACGCAGGGGAGAACGGGCGCTAGAGGTCCGAGGGGCCGCTGGTCAGGTGGCACGTCCTCCTCCCTTGCTCCCTCAGCAGCAGCATACTCCAGCCGTGGGACCCAGGCCCGCCTAGGCTCCAGGGGTGTGTCTCCAGCCGACGACGTCCAAGAGGCCTGAGGTAACAGAGGAAAGGCATTTCTTACCCCCTTCCTTGCCTTGTCATTGAATAGTCCTTATCCCTTTCAGCATAGTTTATATACGACGTTGCGTGTGTTTGAGCTCTACAATCCCTTGATGCAATTATAAACGTAGCTGCACCCGTAGCCTTTCGGGTTCTTTGCCCTGTCAGTTTATTGAGGAATGTTTTGTAGCACTCCCTGTGCTTTCGGTTGGGTCGCCCTTGATGAGAACTTTTTGATACGTTGACTGTCTGTCTGGGAATCCCAGCCTCCTACTTCCCCCTTCCCCGGTCTCCAATTTCCCCCTATGGGAACTCCACGCTTGTCTCTTCCCTTTGTGAACCCGTGTTTCCTTTGTATGCTGCTTCCTTTGTATCCCTATTTAGACTGCACGTATAAGAGGTAGCCTGCGATATGTGTCTTGCTGCCTCTAATTTACCAGAATTAGTGAGATCATCTACTGCTCCACCCACGCTGCTGCAAATAGCGTGAGTTCATTTTGTTCTGTGGATGAGTGGTAGTCGAGGGAGTGTAGGTAGCAGAACTCCTTTCTCCATTCACCCCGCGCTCGACATTTCGTTCCTCGGTATGTCTTGGCTGTGGTAAAGGGTAACACAACGACCACTGGGGTGCAAGTGCTTCCTTCCAATGATGCTAGTCGCTGGTTATACGACCTGCAGCGGGTTTGCCGAATCTCGGGGTCCCTCCGGTGTTTAGTTTGGTAAGGAACTTGCCTACTGACCTTCGTATCGGCTGTTACCAATTTACGGTCCCGGCAACAGCAATGGTAGGCTTCCCTTTTGGGCATGCCCTCTTGAGCACTGAACGCTGTTAGCGTTTGTGAGGACTGCAGCCAGGGAAACCCTCGTTGAACTTCCTTGGCACTCTCTAATCAAGACAGATCCTGAGCATCTTTTCATTTGAACGTGCTGTTTTCTAAAACGCGGGTGAGTACCACTGAGGTCTCGAAAGGTTTCTGTCTGAGAGTCGGGCCTGATTAGAGTTCCCTTCAGAGTACCTGGCCCAGGATATTTCTTGAGGGCAGGGCTGTGTTTGCGAAGCCGCAGGCCGCAGGCCTTGTGAATGATAGGTGCCCTTCGGCAGGGTTTCTAAGGTTGTTACGGCAGTGTGCCACAAGGCGGCAGCACTGCTCCGTGTCCTCTCGGGTAACTTGGGGAAAGAAAGCCTTAGCGGGGGTCCCGGTGCTGGACGGGACATGGGGAGTCGAACGTGGCTAAACACACACCCCAGGGCTTGTGTATCCTCGCCTCCTGCCGCTTAACCTGCACTGCCCCACCCCAGGCCTATCGCAAGACTTGCAAGTGGGCTACTCGGAGGGTGCCGTGCTTCGCAGCTGGGGCGACTCTAATGAAGTGGGCTGGAGGCGGGAACCTGCCTAGCAGGAGCCCTGGAGAGCCGGTTTCCTCACAGCTCTTCCCTCTCAGCTGCTCCACCGTCACTTGGGTACACCAGGCTTTGCTTACCCGTAGGAGGGCCACGTTGCACCGGGAGACTGTGGTACCACGCAGGGGAGAACGGGCGCTAGAGGTCCGAGGGGCCGCTGGTCAGGTGGCACGTCCTCCTCCCTTGCTCCCTCAGCAGCAGCATACTCCAGCCGTGGGACCCAGGCCCGCCTAGGCTCCAGGGGTGTGTCTCCAGCCGACGACGTCCAAGAGGCCTGAGGTAACAGAGGAAAGGCATTTCTTACCCCCTTCCTTGCCTTGTCATTGAATAGTCCTTATCCCTTTCAGCATAGTTTATATACGACGTTGCGTGTGTTTGAGCTCTACAATCCCTTGATGCAATTATAAACGTAGCTGCACCCGTAGCCTTTCGGGTTCTTTGCCCTGTCAGTTTATTGAGGAATGTTTTGTAGCACTCCCTGTGCTTTCGGTTGGGTCGCCCTCGATGAGAACTTTTTGATACGTTGACTGTCTGTCTGGGAATCCCAGCCTCCTACTTCCCCCTTCCCCGGTCTCCAATTTCCCCCTATGGGAACTCCACGCTTGTCTCTTCCCTTTGTGAACCCGTGTTTCCTTTGTATGCTGCTTCCTTTGTATCCCTATTTAGACTGCACGTATAAGAGATAGCCTGCGATATGTGTCTTGCTGCCTCTAATTTACCAGAATTAGTGAGATCATCTACTGCTCCACCCACGCTGCTGCAAATAGCGTGAGTTCATTTTGTTCTGTGGATGAGTGGTAGTCGAGGGAGTGTAGGTAGCAGAACTCCTTTCTCCATTCACCCCGCGCTCGACATTTCGTTCCTCGGTATGTCTTGGCTGTGGTAAAGGGTAACACAACGACCACTGGGGTGCAAGTGCTTCCTTCCAATGATGCTAGTCGCTGGTTATACGACCTGCAGCGGGTTTGCCGAATCTCGGGGTCCCTCCGGTGTTTAGTTTGGTAAGGAACTTGCCTACTGACCTTCGTATCGGCTGTTACCAATTTACGGTCCCGGCAACAGCAATGGTAGGCTTCCCTTTTGGGCATGCCCTCTTGAGCACTGAACGCTTTTAGCGTTTGTGAGGACTGCAGCCAGGGAAACCCTCGTTGAACTTCCTTGGCACTCTCTAATCAAGACAGATCCTGAGCATCTTTTCATTTGAACGTGCTGTTTTCTAAAACGCGGGTGAGTACCACTGAGGTCTCGAAAGGTTTCTGTCTGAGAGTCGGGCCTGATTAGAGTTCCCTTCAGAGTACCTGGCCCAGGATATTTCTTGAGGGCAGGGCTGTGTTTGCGAAGCCGCAGGCCGCAGGCCTTGTGAATGATAGGTGCCCTTCGGCAGGGTTTCTAAGGTTGTTACGGCAGTGTGCCACAAGGCGGCAGCACTGCTCCGTGTCCTCTCGGGTAACTTGGGGAAAGAAAGCCTTAGCGGGGGTCCCGGTGCTGGACGGGACATGGGGAGTCGAACGTGGCTAAACACACACCCCAGGGCTTGTGTATCCTCGCCTCCTGCCGCTTAACCTGCACTGCCCCACCCCAGGCCTATCGCAAGACTTGCAAGTGGGCTACTCGGAGGGTGCCGTGCTTCGCAGCTGGGGCGACTCTAATGAAGTGGGCTGGAGGCGGGAACCTGCCTAGCAGGAGCCCTGGAGAGCCGGTTTCCTCACAGCTCTTCCCTCTCAGCTGCTCCACCGTCACTTGGGTACACCAGGCTTTGCTTACCCGTAGGAGGGCCACGTTGCACCGGGAGACTGTGGTACCACGCAGGGGAGAACGGGCGCTAGAGGTCCGAGGGGCCGCTGGTCAGGTGGCACGTCCTCCTCCCTTGCTCCCTCAGCAGCAGCATACTCCAGCCGTGGGACCCAGGCCCGCCTAGGCTCCAGGGGTGTGTCTCCAGCCGACGACGTCCAAGAGGCCTGAGGTAACAGAGGAAAGGCATTTCTTACCCCCTTCCTTGCCTTGTCATTGAATAGTCCTTATCCCTTTCAGCATAGTTTATATACGACGTTGCGTGTGTTTGAGCTCTACAATCCCTTGATGCAATTATAAACGTAGCTGCACCCGTAGCCTTTCGGGTTCTTTGCCCTGTCAGTTTATTGAGGAATGTTTTGTAGCACTCCCTGTGCTTTCGGTTGGGTCGCCCTTGATGAGAACTTTTTGATACGTTGACTGTCTGTCTGGGAATCCCAGCCTCCTACTTCCCCCTTCCCCGGTCTCCAATTTCCCCCTATGGGAACTCCACGCTTGTCTCTTCCCTTTGTGAACCCGTGTTTCCTTTGTATGCTGCTTCCTTTGTATCCCTATTTAGACTGCACGTATAAGAGATAGCCTGCGATATGTGTCTTGCTGCCTCTAATTTACCAGAATTAGTGAGATCATCTACTGCTCCACCCACGCTGCTGCAAATAGCGTGAGTTCATTTTGTTCTGTGGATGAGTGGTAGTCGAGGGAGTGTAGGTAGCAGAACTCCTTTCTCCATTCACCCCGCGCTCGACATTTCGTTCCTCGGTATGTCTTGGCTGTGGTAAAGGGTAACACAACGACCACTGGGGTGCAAGTGCTTCCGTCCAATGATGCTAGTCGCTGGTTATACGACCTGCAGCGGGTTTGCCGAATCTCGGGGTCCCTCCGGTGTTTAGTTTGGTAAGGAACTTGCCTACTGACCTTCGTATCGGCTGTTACCAATTTACGGTCCCGGCAACAGCAATGGTAGGCTTCCCTTTTGGGCATGCCCTCTTGAGCACTGAACGCTTTTAGCGTTTGTGAGGACTGCAGCCAGGGAAACCCTCGTTGAACTTCCTTGGCACTCTCTAATCAAGACAGATCCTGAGCATCTTTTCATTTGAACGTGCTGTTTTCTAAAACGCGGGTGAGTACCACTGAGGTCTCGAAAGGTTTCTGTCTGAGAGTCGGGCCTGATTAGAGTTCCCTTCAGAGTACCTGGCCCAGGATATTTCTTGAGGGCAGGGCTGTGTTTGCGAAGCCGCAGGCCGCAGGCCTTGTGAATGATAGGTGCCCTTCGGCAGGGTTTCTAAGGTTGTTACGGCAGTGTGCCACAAGGCGGCAGCACTGCTCCGTGTCCTCTCGGGTAACTTGGGGAAAGAAAGCCTTAGCGGGGGTCCCGGTGCTGGACGGGACATGGGGAGTCGAACGTGGCTAAACACACACCCCAGGGCTTGTGTATCCTCGCCTCCTGCCGCTTAACCTGCACTGCCCCACCCCAGGCCTATCGCAAGACTTGCAAGTGGGCTACTCGGAGGGTGCCGTGCTTCGCAGCTGGGGCGACTCTAATGAAGTGGGCTGGAGGCGGGAACCTGCCTAGCAGGAGCCCTGGAGAGCCGGTTTCCTCACAGCTCTTCCCTCTCAGCTGCTCCACCGTCACTTGGGTACACCAGGCTTTGCTTACCCGTAGGAGGGCCACGTTGCACCGGGAGACTGTGGTACCACGCAGGGGAGAACGGGCGCTAGAGGTCCGAGGGGCCGCTGGTCAGGTGGCACGTCCTCCTCCCTTGCTCCCTCAGCAGCAGCATACTCCAGCCGTGGGACCCAGGCCCGCCTAGGCTCCAGGGGTGTGTCTCCAGCCGACGACGTCCAAGAGGCCTGAGGTAACAGAGGAAAGGCATTTCTTACCCCCTTCCTTGCCTTCTCATTGAATAGTCCTTATCCCTTTCAGCATAGTTTATATACGACGTTGCGTGTGTTTGAGCTCTACAATCCCTTGATGCAATTATAAACGTAGCTGCACCCGTAGCCTTTCGGGTTCTTTGCCCTGTCAGTTTATTGAGGAATGTTTTGTAGCACTCCCTGTGCTTTCGGTTGGGTCGCCCTCGATGAGAACTTTTTGATACGTTGACTGTCTGTCTGGGAATCCCAGCCTCCTACTTCCCCCTTCCCCGGTCTCCAATTTCCCCCTATGGGAACTCCACGCTTGTCTCTTCCCTTTGTGAACCCGTGTTTCCTTTGTATGCTGCTTCCTTTGTATCCCTATTTAGACTGCACGTATAAGAGATAGCCTGCGATATGTGTCTTGCTGCCTCTAATTTACCAGAATTAGTGAGATCATCTACTGCTCCACCCACGCTGCTGCAAATAGCGTGAGTTCATTTTGTTCTGTGGATGAGTGGTAGTCGAGGGAGTGTAGGTAGCAGAACTCCTTTCTCCATTCACCCCGCGCTCGACATTTCGTTCCTCGGTATGTCTTGGCTGTGGTAAAGGGTAACACAACGACCACTGGGGTGCAAGTGCTTCCTTCCAATGATGCTAGTCGCTGGTTATACGACCTGCAGCGGGTTTGCCGAATCTCGGGGTCCCTCCGGTGTTTAGTTTGGTAAGGAACTTGCCTACTGACCTTCGTATCGGCTGTTACCAATTTACGGTCCCGGCAACAGCAATGGTAGGCTTCCCTTTTGGGCATGCCCTCTTGAGCACTGAACGCTTTTAGCGTTTGTGAGGACTGCAGCCAGGGAAACCCTCGTTGAACTTCCTTTGCACTCTCTAATCAAGACAGATCCTGAGCATCTTTTCATTTGAACGTGCTGTTTTCTAAAACGCGGGTGAGTACCACTGAGGTCTCGAAAGGTTTCTGTCTGAGAGTCGGGCCTGATTAGAGTTCCCTTCAGAGTACCTGGCCCAGGATATTTCTTGAGGGCAGGGCTGTGTTTGCGAAGCCGCAGGCCGCAGGCCTTGTGAATGATAGGTGCCCTTCGGCAGGGTTTCTAAGGTTGTTACGGCAGTGTGCCACAAGGCGGCAGCACTGCTCCGTGTCCTCTCGGGTAACTTGGGGAAAGAAAGCCTTAGCGGGGGTCCCGGTGCTGGACGGGACATGGGGAGTCGAACGTGGCTAAACACACACCCCAGGGCTTGTGTATCCTCGCCTCCTGCCGCTTAACCTGCACTGCCCCACCCCAGGCCTATCGCAAGACTTGCAAGTGGGCTACTCGGAGGGTGCCGTGCTTCGCAGCTGGGGCGACTCTAATGAAGTGGGCTGGAGGCGGGAACCTGCCTAGCAGGAGCCCTGGAGAGCCGGTTTCCTCACAGCTCTTCCCTCTCAGCTGCTCCACCGTCACTTGGGTACACCAGGCTTTGCTTACCCGTAGGAGGGCCACGTTGCACCGGGAGACTGTGGTACCACGCAGGGGAGAACGGGCGCTAGAGGTCCGAGGGGCCGCTGGTCAGGTGGCACGTCCTCCTCCCTTGCTCCCTCAGCAGCAGCATACTCCAGCCGTGGGACCCAGGCCCGCCTAGGCTCCAGGGGTGTGTCTCCAGCCGACGACGTCCAAGAGGCCTGAGGTAACAGAGGAAAGGCATTTCTTACCCCCTTCCTTGCCTTGTCATTGAATAGTCCTTATCCCTTTCAGCATAGTTTATATACGACGTTGCGTGTGTTTGAGCTCTACAATCCCTTGATGCAATTATAAACGTAGCTGCACCCGTAGCCTTTCGGGTTCTTTGCCCTGTCAGTTTATTGAGGAATGTTTTGTAGCACTCCCTGTGCTTTCGGTTGGGTCGCCCTCGATGAGAACTTTTTGATACGTTGACTGTCTGTCTGGGAATCCCAGCCTCCTACTTCCCCCTTCCCCGGTCTCCAATTTCCCCCTATGGGAACTCCACGCTTGTCTCTTCCCTTTGTGAACCCGTGTTTCCTTTGTATGCTGCTTCCTTTGTATCCCTATTTAGACTGCACGTATAAGAGGTAGCCTGCGATATGTGTCTTGCTGCCTCTAATTTACCAGAATTAGTGAGATCATCTACTGCTCCACCCACGCTGCTGCAAATAGCGTGAGTTCATTTTGTTCTGTGGATGAGTGGTAGTCGAGGGAGTGTAGGTAGCAGAACTCCTTTCTCCATTCACCCCGCGCTCGACATTTCGTTCCTCGGTATGTCTTGGCTGTGGTAAAGGGTAACACAACGACCACTGGGGTGCAAGTGCTTCCTTCCAATGATGCTAGTCGCTGGTTATACGACCTGCAGCGGGTTTGCCGAATCTCGGGGTCCCTCCGGTGTTTAGTTTGGTAAGGAACTTGCCTACTGACCTTCGTATCGGCTGTTACCAATTTACGGTCCCGGCAACAGCAATGGTAGGCTTCCCTTTTGGGCATGCCCTCTTGAGCACTGAACGCTTTTAGCGTTTGTGAGGACTGCAGCCAGGGAAACCCTCGTTGAACTTCCTTGGCACTCTCTAATCAAGACAGATCCTGAGCATCTTTTCATTTGAACGTGCTGTTTTCTAAAACGCGGGTGAGTACCACTGAGGTCTCGAAAGGTTTCTGTCTGAGAGTCGGGCCTGATTAGAGTTCCCTTCAGAGTACCTGGCCCAGGATATTTCTTGAGGGCAGGGCTGTGTTTGCGAAGCCGCAGGCCGCAGGCCTTGTGAATGATAGGTGCCCTTCGGCAGGGTTTCTAAGGTTGTTACGGCAGTGTGCCACAAGGCGGCAGCACTGCTCCGTGTCCTCTCGGGTAACTTGGGGAAAGAAAGCCTTAGCGGGGGTCCCGGTGCTGGACGGGACATGGGGAGTCGAACGTGGCTAAACACACACCCCAGGGCTTGTGTATCCTCGCCTCCTGCCGCTTAACCTGCACTGCCCCACCCCAGGCCTATCGCAAGACTTGCAAGTGGGCTACTCGGAGGGTGCCGTGCTTCGCAGCTGGGGCGACTCTAATGAAGTGGGCTGGAGGCGGGAACCTGCCTAGCAGGAGCCCTGGAGAGCCGGTTTCCTCACAGCTCTTCCCTCTCAGCTGCTCCACCGTCACTTGGGTACACCAGGCTTTGCTTACCCGTAGGAGGGCCACGTTGCACCGGGAGACTGTGGTACCACGCAGGGGAGAACGGGCGCTAGAGGTCCGAGGGGCCGCTGGTCAGGTGGCACGTCCTCCTCCCTTGCTCCCTCAGCAGCAGCATACTCCAGCCGTGGGACCCAGGCCCGCCTAGGCTCCAGGGGTGTGTCTCCAGCCGACGACGTCCAAGAGGCCTGAGGTAACAGAGGAAAGGCATTTCTTACCCCCTTCCTTGCCTTGTCATTGAATAGTCCTTATCCCTTTCAGCATAGTTTATATACGACGTTGCGTGTGTTTGAGCTCTACAATCCCTTGATGCAATTATAAACGTAGCTGCACCCGTAGCCTTTCGGGTTCTTTGCCCTGTCAGTTTATTGAGGAAGGTTTTGTAGCACTCCCTGTGCTTTCGGTTGGGTCGCCCTTGATGAGAACTTTTTGATACGTTGACTGTCTGTCTGGGAATCCCAGCCTCCTACTTCCCCCTTCCCCGGTCTCCAATTTCCCCCTATGGGAACTCCACGCTTGTCTCTTCCCTTTGTGAACCCGTGTTTCCTTTGTATGCTGCTTCCTTTGTATCCCTATTTAGACTGCACGTATAAGAGATAGCCTGCGATATGTGTCTTGCTGCCTCTAATTTACCAGAATTAGTGAGATCATCTACTGCTCCACCCACGCTGCTGCAAATAGCGTGAGTTCATTTTGTTCTGTGGATGAGTGGTAGTCGAGGGAGTGTAGGTAGCAGAACTCCTTTCTCCATTCACCCCGCGCTCGACATTTCGTTCCTCGGTATGTCTTGGCTGTGGTAAAGGGTAACACAACGACCACTGGGGTGCAAGTGCTTCCGTCCAATGATGCTAGTCGCTGGTTATACGACCTGCAGCGGGTTTGCCGAATCTCGGGGTCCCTCCGGTGTTTAGTTTGGTAAGGAACTTGCCTACTGACCTTCGTATCGGCTGTTACCAATTTACGGTCCCGGCAACAGCAATGGTAGGCTTCCCTTTTGGGCATGCCCTCTTGAGCACTGAACGCTTTTAGCGTTTGTGAGGACTGCAGCCAGGGAAACCCTCGTTGAACTTCCTTGGCACTCTCTAATCAAGACAGATCCTGAGCATCTTTTCATTTGAACGTGCTGTTTTCTAAAACGCGGGTGAGTACCACTGAGGTCTCGAAAGGTTTCTGTCTGAGAGTCGGGCCTGATTAGAGTTCCCTTCAGAGTACCTGGCCCAGGATATTTCTTGAGGGCAGGGCTGTGTTTGCGAAGCCGCAGGCCGCAGGCCTTGTGAATGATAGGTGCCCTTCGGCAGGGTTTCTAAGGTTGTTACGGCAGTGTGCCACAAGGCGGCAGCACTGCTCCGTGTCCTCTCGGGTAACTTGGGGAAAGAAAGCCTTAGCGGGGGTCCCGGTGCTGGACGGGACATGGGGAGTCGAACGTGGCTAAACACACACCCCAGGGCTTGTGTATCCTCGCCTCCTGCCGCTTAACCTGCACTGCCCCACCCCAGGCCTATCGCAAGACTTGCAAGTGGGCTACTCGGAGGGTGCCGTGCTTCGCAGCTGGGGCGACTCTAATGAAGTGGGCTGGAGGCGGGAACCTGCCTAGCAGGAGCCCTGGAGAGCCGGTTTCCTCACAGCTCTTCCCTCTCAGCTGCTCCACCGTCACTTGGGTACACCAGGCTTTGCTTACCCGTAGGAGGGCCACGTTGGACCGGGAGACTGTGGTACCACGCAGGGGAGAACGGGCGCTAGAGGTCCGAGGGGCCGCTGGTCAGGTGGCACGTCCTCCTCCCTTGCTCCCTCAGCAGCAGCATACTCCAGCCGTGGGACCCAGGCCCGCCTAGGCTCCAGGGGTGTGTCTCCAGCCGACGACGTCCAAGAGGCCTGAGGTAACAGAGGAAAGGCATTTCTTACCCCCTTCCTTGCCTTGTCATTGAATAGTCCTTATCCCTTTCAGCATAGTTTATATACGACGTTGCGTGTGTTTGAGCTCTACAATCCCTTGATGCAATTATAAACGTAGCTGCACCCGTAGCCTTTCGGGTTCTTTGCCCTGTCAGTTTATTGAGGAATGTTTTGTAGCACTCCCTGTGCTTTCGGTTGGGTCGCCCTCGATGAGAACTTTTTGATACGTTGACTGTCTGTCTGGGAATCCCAGCCTCCTACTTCCCCCTTCCCCGGTCTCCAATTTCCCCCTATGGGAACTCCACGCTTGTCTCTTCCCTTTGTGAACCCGTGTTTCCTTTGTATGCTGCTTCCTTTGTATCCCTATTTAGACTGCACGTATAAGAGATAGCCTGCGATATGTGTCTTGCTGCCTCTAATTTACCAGAATTAGTGAGATCATCTACTGCTCCACCCACGCTGCTGCAAATAGCGTGAGTTCATTTTGTTCTGTGGATGAGTGGTAGTCGAGGGAGTGTAGGTAGCAGAACTCCTTTCTCCATTCACCCCGCGCTCGACATTTCGTTCCTCGGTATGTCTTGGCTGTGGTAAAGGGTAACACAACGACCACTGGGGTGCAAGTGCTTCCTTCCAATGATGCTAGTCGCTGGTTATACGACCTGCAGCGGGTTTGCCGAATCTCGGGGTCCCTCCGGTGTTTAGTTTGGTAAGGAACTTGCCTACTGACCTTCGTATCGGCTGTTACCAATTTACGGTCCCGGCAACAGCAATGGTAGGCTTCCCTTTTGGGCATGCCCTCTTGAGCACTGAACGCTTTTAGCGTTTGTGAGGACTGCAGCCAGGGAAACCCTCGTTGAACTTCCTTGGCACTCTCTAATCAAGACAGATCCTGAGCATCTTTTCATTTGAACGTGCTGTTTTCTAAAACGCGGGTGAGTACCACTGAGGTCTCGAAAGGTTTCTGTCTGAGAGTCGGGCCTGATTAGAGTTCCCTTCAGAGTACCTGGCCCAGGATATTTCTTGAGGGCAGGGCTGTGTTTGCGAAGCCGCAGGCCGCAGGCCTTGTGAATGATAGGTGCCCTTCGGCAGGGTTTCTAAGGTTGTTACGGCAGTGTGCCACAAGGCGGCAGCACTGCTCCGTGTCCTCTCGGGTAACTTGGGGAAAGAAAGCCTTAGCGGGGGTCCCGGTGCTGGACGGGACATGGGGAGTCGAACGTGGCTAAACACACACCCCAGGGCTTGTGTATCCTCGCCTCCTGCCGCTTAACCTGCACTGCCCCACCCCAGGCCTATCGCAAGACTTGCAAGTGGGCTACTCGGAGGGTGCCGTGCTTCGCAGCTGGGGCGACTCTAATGAAGTGGGCTGGAGGCGGGAACCTGCCTAGCAGGAGCCCTGGAGAGCCGGTTTCCTCACAGCTCTTCCCTCTCAGCTGCTCCACCGTCACTTGGGTACACCAGGCTTTGCTTACCCGTAGGAGGGCCACGTTGCACCGGGAGACTGTGGTACCACGCAGGGGAGAACGGGCGCTAGAGGTCCGAGGGGCCGCTGGTCAGGTGGCACGTCCTCCTCCCTTGCTCCCTCAGCAGCAGCATACTCCAGCCGTGGGACCCAGGCCCGCCTAGGCTCCAGGGGTGTGTCTCCAGCCGACGACGTCCAAGAGGCCTGAGGTAACAGAGGAAAGGCATTTCTTACCCCCTTCCTTGCCTTGTCATTGAATAGTCCTTATCCCTTTCAGCATAGTTTATATACGACGTTGCGTGTGTTTGAGCTCTACAATCCCTTGATGCAATTATAAACGTAGCTGCACCCGTAGCCTTTCGGGTTCTTTGCCCTGTCAGTTTATTGAGGAATGTTTTGTAGCACTCCCTGTGCTTTCGGTTGGGTCGCCCTTGATGAGAACTTTTTGATACGTTGACTGTCTGTCTGGGAATCCCAGCCTCCTACTTCCCCCTTCCCCGGTCTCCAATTTCCCCCTATGGGAACTCCACGCTTGTCTCTTCCCTTTGTGAACCCGTGTTTCCTTTGTATGCTGCTTCCTTTGTATCCCTATTTAGACTGCACGTATAAGAGATAGCCTGCGATATGTGTCTTGCTGCCTCTAATTTACCAGAATTAGTGAGATCATCTACTGCTCCACCCACGCTGCTGCAAATAGCGTGAGTTCATTTTGTTCTGTGGATGAGTGGTAGTCGAGGGAGTGTAGGTAGCAGAACTCCTTTCTCCATTCACCCCGCGCTCGACATTTCGTTCCTCGGTATGTCTTGGCTGTGGTAAAGGGTAACACAACGACCACTGGGGTGCAAGTGCTTCCTTCCAATGATGCTAGTCGCTGGTTATACGACCTGCAGCGGGTTTGCCGAATCTCGGGGTCCCTCCGGTGTTTAGTTTGGTAAGGAACTTGCCTACTGACCTTCGTATCGGCTGTTACCAATTTACGGTCCCGGCAACAGCAATGGTAGGCTTCCCTTTTGGGCATGCCCTCTTGAGCACTGAACGCTTTTAGCGTTTGTGAGGACTGCAGCCAGGGAAACCCTCGTTGAACTTCCTTGGCACTCTCTAATCAAGACAGATCCTGAGCATCTTTTCATTTGAACGTGCTGTTTTCTAAAACGCGGGTGAGTACCACTGAGGTCTCGAAAGGTTTCTGTCTGAGAGTCGGGCCTGATTAGAGTTCCCTTCAGAGTACCTGGCCCAGGATATTTCTTGAGGGCAGGGCTGTGTTTGCGAAGCCGCAGGCCGCAGGCCTTGTGAATGATAGGTGCCCTTCGGCAGGGTTTCTAAGGTTGTTACGGCAGTGTGCCACAAGGCGGCAGCACTGCTCCGTGTCCTCTCGGGTAACTTGGGGAAAGAAAGCCTTAGCGGGGGTCCCGGTGCTGGACGGGACATGGGGAGTCGAACGTGGCTAAACACACACCCCAGGGCTTGTGTATCCTCGCCTCCTGCCGCTTAACCTGCACTGCCCCACCCCAGGCCTATCGCAAGACTTGCAAGTGGGCTACTCGGAGGGTGCCGTGCTTCGCAGCTGGGGCGACTCTAATGAAGTGGGCTGGAGGCGGGAACCTGCCTAGCAGGAGCCCTGGAGAGCCGGTTTCCTCACAGCTCTTCCCTCTCAGCTGCTCCACCGTCACTTGGGTACACCAGGCTTTGCTTACCCGTAGGAGGGCCACGTTGGACCGGGAGACTGTGGTACCACGCAGGGGAGAACGGGCGCTAGAGGTCCGAGGGGCCGCTGGTCAGGTGGCACGTCCTCCTCCCTTGCTCCCTCAGCAGCAGCATACTCCAGCCGTGGGACCCAGGCCCGCCTAGGCTCCAGGGGTGTGTCTCCAGCCGACGACGTCCAAGAGGCCTGAGGTAACAGAGGAAAGGCATTTCTTACCCCCTTCCTTGCCTTGTCATTGAATAGTCCTTATCCCTTTCAGCATAGTTTATATACGACGTTGCGTGTGTTTGAGCTCTACAATCCCTTGATGCAATTATAAACGTAGCTGCACCCGTAGCCTTTCGGGTTCTTTGCCCTGTCAGTTTATTGAGGAATGTTTTGTAGCACTCCCTGTGCTTTCGGTTGGGTCGCCCTTGATGAGAACTTTTTGATACGTTGACTGTCTGTCTGGGAATCCCAGCCTCCTACTTCCCCCTTCCCCGGTCTCCAATTTCCCCCTATGGGAACTCCACGCTTGTCTCTTCCCTTTGTGAACCCGTGTTTCCTTTGTATGCTGCTTCCTTTGTATCCCTATTTAGACTGCACGTATAAGAGATAGCCTGCGATATGTGTCTTGCTGCCTCTAATTTACCAGAATTAGTGAGATCATCTACTGCTCCACCCACGCTGCTGCAAATAGCGTGAGTTCATTTTGTTCTGTGGATGAGTGGTAGTCGAGGGAGTGTAGGTAGCAGAACTCCTTTCTCCATTCACCCCGCGCTCGACATTTCGTTCCTCGGTATGTCTTGGCTGTGGTAAAGGGTAACACAACGACCACTGGGGTGCAAGTGCTTCCTTCCAATGATGCTAGTCGCTGGTTATACGACCTGCAGCGGGTTTGCCGAATCTCGGGGTCCCTCCGGTGTTTAGTTTGGTAAGGAACTTGCCTACTGACCTTCGTATCGGCTGTTACCAATTTACGGTCCCGGCAACAGCAATGGTAGGCTTCCCTTTTGGGCATGCCCTCTTGAGCACTGAACGCTGTTAGCGTTTGTGAGGACTGCAGCCAGGGAAACCCTCGTTGAACTTCCTTTGCACTCTCTAATCAAGACAGATCCTGAGCATCTTTTCATTTGAACGTGCTGTTTTCTAAAACGCGGGTGAGTACCACTGAGGTCTCGAAAGGTTTCTGTCTGAGAGTCGGGCCTGATTAGAGTTCCCTTCAGAGTACCTGGCCCAGGATATTTCTTGAGGGCAGGGCTGTGTTTGCGAAGCCGCAGGCCGCAGGCCTTGTGAATGATAGGTGCCCTTCGGCAGGGTTTCTAAGGTTGTTACGGCAGTGTGCCACAAGGCGGCAGCACTGCTCCGTGTCCTCTCGGGTAACTTGGGGAAAGAAAGCCTTAGCGGGGGTCCCGGTGCTGGACGGGACATGGGGAGTCGAACGTGGCTAAACACACACCCCAGGGCTTGTGTATCCTCGCCTCCTGCCGCTTAACCTGCACTGCCCCACCCCAGGCCTATCGCAAGACTTGCAAGTGGGCTACTCGGAGGGTGCCGTGCTTCGCAGCTGGGGCGACTCTAATGAAGTGGGCTGGAGGCGGGAACCTGCCTAGCAGGAGCCCTGGAGAGCCGGTTTCCTCACAGCTCTTCCCTCTCAGCTGCTCCACCGTCACTTGGGTACACCAGGCTTTGCTTACCCGTAGGAGGGCCACGTTGCACCGGGAGACTGTGGTACCACGCAGGGGAGAACGGGCGCTAGAGGTCCGAGGGGCCGCTGGTCAGGTGGCACGTCCTCCTCCCTTGCTCCCTCAGCAGCAGCATACTCCAGCCGTGGGACCCAGGCCCGCCTAGGCTCCAGGGGTGTGTCTCCAGCCGACGACGTCCAAGAGGCCTGAGGTAACAGAGGAAAGGCATTTCTTACCCCCTTCCTTGCCTTGTCATTGAATAGTCCTTATCCCTTTCAGCATAGTTTATATACGACGTTGCGTGTGTTTGAGCTCTACAATCCCTTGATGCAATTATAAACGTAGCTGCACCCGTAGCCTTTCGGGTTCTTTGCCCTGTCAGTTTATTGAGGAATGTTTTGTAGCACTCCCTGTGCTTTCGGTTGGGTCGCCCTCGATGAGAACTTTTTGATACGTTGACTGTCTGTCTGGGAATCCCAGCCTCCTACTTCCCCCTTCCCCGGTCTCCAATTTCCCCCTATGGGAACTCCACGCTTGTCTCTTCCCTTTGTGAACCCGTGTTTCCTTTGTATGCTGCTTCCTTTGTATCCCTATTTAGACTGCACGTATAAGAGGTAGCCTGCGATATGTGTCTTGCTGCCTCTAATTTACCAGAATTAGTGAGATCATCTACTGCTCCACCCACGCTGCTGCAAATAGCGTGAGTTCATTTTGTTCTGTGGATGAGTGGTAGTCGAGGGAGTGTAGGTAGCAGAACTCCTTTCTCCATTCACCCCGCGCTCGACATTTCGTTCCTCGGTATGTCTTGGCTGTGGTAAAGGGTAACACAACGACCACTGGGGTGCAAGTGCTTCCGTCCAATGATGCTAGTCGCTGGTTATACGACCTGCAGCGGGTTTGCCGAATCTCGGGGTCCCTCCGGTGTTTAGTTTGGTAAGGAACTTGCCTACTGACCTTCGTATCGGCTGTTACCAATTTACGGTCCCGGCAACAGCAATGGTAGGCTTCCCTTTTGGGCATGCCCTCTTGAGCACTGAACGCTTTTAGCGTTTGTGAGGACTGCAGCCAGGGAAACCCTCGTTGAACTTCCTTGGCACTCTCTAATCAAGACAGATCCTGAGCATCTTTTCATTTGAACGTGCTGTTTTCTAAAACGCGGGTGAGTACCACTGAGGTCTCGAAAGGTTTCTGTCTGAGAGTCGGGCCTGATTAGAGTTCCCTTCAGAGTACCTGGCCCAGGATATTTCTTGAGGGCAGGGCTGTGTTTGCGAAGCCGCAGGCCGCAGGCCTTGTGAATGATAGGTGCCCTTCGGCAGGGTTTCTAAGGTTGTTACGGCAGTGTGCCACAAGGCGGCAGCACTGCTCCGTGTCCTCTCGGGTAACTTGGGGAAAGAAAGCCTTAGCGGGGGTCCCGGTGCTGGACGGGACATGGGGAGTCGAACGTGGCTAAACACACACCCCAGGGCTTGTGTATCCTCGCCTCCTGCCGCTTAACCTGCACTGCCCCACCCCAGGCCTATCGCAAGACTTGCAAGTGGGCTACTCGGAGGGTGCCGTGCTTCGCAGCTGGGGCGACTCTAATGAAGTGGGCTGGAGGCGGGAACCTGCCTAGCAGGAGCCCTGGAGAGCCGGTTTCCTCACAGCTCTTCCCTCTCAGCTGCTCCACCGTCACTTGGGTACACCAGGCTTTGCTTACCCGTAGGAGGGCCACGTTGCACCGGGAGACTGTGGTACCACGCAGGGGAGAACGGGCGCTAGAGGTCCGAGGGGCCGCTGGTCAGGTGGCACGTCCTCCTCCCTTGCTCCCTCAGCAGCAGCATACTCCAGCCGTGGGACCCAGGCCCGCCTAGGCTCCAGGGGTGTGTCTCCAGCCGACGACGTCCAAGAGGCCTGAGGTAACAGAGGAAAGGCATTTCTTACCCCCTTCCTTGCCTTGTCATTGAATAGTCCTTATCCCTTTCAGCATAGTTTATATACGACGTTGCGTGTGTTTGAGCTCTACAATCCCTTGATGCAATTATAAACGTAGCTGCACCCGTAGCCTTTCGGGTTCTTTGCCCTGTCAGTTTATTGAGGAATGTTTTGTAGCACTCCCTGTGCTTTCGGTTGGGTCGCCCTCGATGAGAACTTTTTGATACGTTGACTGTCTGTCTGGGAATCCCAGCCTCCTACTTCCCCCTTCCCCGGTCTCCAATTTCCCCCTATGGGAACTCCACGCTTGTCTCTTCCCTTTGTGAACCCGTGTTTCCTTTGTATGCTGCTTCCTTTGTATCCCTATTTAGACTGCACGTATAAGAGGTAGCCTGCGATATGTGTCTTGCTGCCTCTAATTTACCAGAATTAGTGAGATCATCTACTGCTCCACCCACGCTGCTGCAAATAGCGTGAGTTCATTTTGTTCTGTGGATGAGTGGTAGTCGAGGGAGTGTAGGTAGCAGAACTCCTTTCTCCATTCACCCCGCGCTCGACATTTCGTTCCTCGGTATGTCTTGGCTGTGGTAAAGGGTAACACAACGACCACTGGGGTGCAAGTGCTTCCGTCCAATGATGCTAGTCGCTGGTTATACGACCTGCAGCGGGTTTGCCGAATCTCGGGGTCCCTCCGGTGTTTAGTTTGGTAAGGAACTTGCCTACTGACCTTCGTATCGGCTGTTACCAATTTACGGTCCCGGCAACAGCAATGGTAGGCTTCCCTTTTGGGCATGCCCTCTTGAGCACTGAACGCTTTTAGCGTTTGTGAGGACTGCAGCCAGGGAAACCCTCGTTGAACTTCCTTGGCACTCTCTAATCAAGACAGATCCTGAGCATCTTTTCATTTGAACGTGCTGTTTTCTAAAACGCGGGTGAGTACCACTGAGGTCTCGAAAGGTTTCTGTCTGAGAGTCGGGCCTGATTAGAGTTCCCTTCAGAGTACCTGGCCCAGGATATTTCTTGAGGGCAGGGCTGTGTTTGCGAAGCCGCAGGCCGCAGGCCTTGTGAATGATAGGTGCCCTTCGGCAGGGTTTCTAAGGTTGTTACGGCAGTGTGCCACAAGGCGGCAGCACTGCTCCGTGTCCTCTCGGGTAACTTGGGGAAAGAAAGCCTTAGCGGGGGTCCCGGTGCTGGACGGGACATGGGGAGTCGAACGTGGCTAAACACACACCCCAGGGCTTGTGTATCCTCGCCTCCTGCCGCTTAACCTGCACTGCCCCACCCCAGGCCTATCGCAAGACTTGCAAGTGGGCTACTCGGAGGGTGCCGTGCTTCGCAGCTGGGGCGACTCTAATGAAGTGGGCTGGAGGCGGGAACCTGCCTAGCAGGAGCCCTGGAGAGCCGGTTTCCTCACAGCTCTTCCCTCTCAGCTGCTCCACCGTCACTTGGGTACACCAGGCTTTGCTTACCCGTAGGAGGGCCACGTTGCACCGGGAGACTGTGGTACCACGCAGGGGAGAACGGGCGCTAGAGGTCCGAGGGGCCGCTGGTCAGGTGGCACGTCCTCCTCCCTTGCTCCCTCAGCAGCAGCATACTCCAGCCGTGGGACCCAGGCCCGCCTAGGCTCCAGGGGTGTGTCTCCAGCCGACGACGTCCAAGAGGCCTGAGGTAACAGAGGAAAGGCATTTCTTACCCCCTTCCTTGCCTTGTCATTGAATAGTCCTTATCCCTTTCAGCATAGTTTATATACGACGTTGCGTGTGTTTGAGCTCTACAATCCCTTGATGCAATTATAAACGTAGCTGCACCCGTAGCCTTTCGGGTTCTTTGCCCTGTCAGTTTATTGAGGAATGTTTTGTAGCACTCCCTGTGCTTTCGGTTGGGTCGCCCTTGATGAGAACTTTTTGATACGTTGACTGTCTGTCTGGGAATCCCAGCCTCCTACTTCCCCCTTCCCCGGTCTCCAATTTCCCCCTATGGGAACTCCACGCTTGTCTCTTCCCTTTGTGAACCCGTGTTTCCTTTGTATGCTGCTTCCTTTGTATCCCTATTTAGACTGCACGTATAAGAGGTAGCCTGCGATATGTGTCTTGCTGCCTCTAATTTACCAGAATTAGTGAGATCATCTACTGCTCCACCCACGCTGCTGCAAATAGCGTGAGTTCATTTTGTTCTGTGGATGAGTGGTAGTCGAGGGAGTGTAGGTAGCAGAACTCCTTTCTCCATTCACCCCGCGCTCGACATTTCGTTCCTCGGTATGTCTTGGCTGTGGTAAAGGGTAACACAACGACCACTGGGGTGCAAGTGCTTCCTTCCAATGATGCTAGTCGCTGGTTATACGACCTGCAGCGGGTTTGCCGAATCTCGGGGTCCCTCCGGTGTTTAGTTTGGTAAGGAACTTGCCTACTGACCTTCGTATCGGCTGTTACCAATTTACGGTCCCGGCAACAGCAATGGTAGGCTTCCCTTTTGGGCATGCCCTCTTGAGCACTGAACGCTGTTAGCGTTTGTGAGGACTGCAGCCAGGGAAACCCTCGTTGAACTTCCTTGGCACTCTCTAATCAAGACAGATCCTGAGCATCTTTTCATTTGAACGTGCTGTTTTCTAAAACGCGGGTGAGTACCACTGAGGTCTCGAAAGGTTTCTGTCTGAGAGTCGGGCCTGATTAGAGTTCCCTTCAGAGTACCTGGCCCAGGATATTTCTTGAGGGCAGGGCTGTGTTTGCGAAGCCGCAGGCCGCAGGCCTTGTGAATGATAGGTGCCCTTCGGCAGGGTTTCTAAGGTTGTTACGGCAGTGTGCCACAAGGCGGCAGCACTGCTCCGTGTCCTCTCGGGTAACTTGGGGAAAGAAAGCCTTAGCGGGGGTCCCGGTGCTGGACGGGACATGGGGAGTCGAACGTGGCTAAACACACACCCCAGGGCTTGTGTATCCTCGCCTCCTGCCGCTTAACCTGCACTGCCCCACCCCAGGCCTATCGCAAGACTTGCAAGTGGGCTACTCGGAGGGTGCCGTGCTTCGCAGCTGGGGCGACTCTAATGAAGTGGGCTGGAGGCGGGAACCTGCCTAGCAGGAGCCCTGGAGAGCCGGTTTCCTCACAGCTCTTCCCTCTCAGCTGCTCCACCGTCACTTGGGTACACCAGGCTTTGCTTACCCGTAGGAGGGCCACGTTGCACCGGGAGACTGTGGTACCACGCAGGGGAGAACGGGCGCTAGAGGTCCGAGGGGCCGCTGGTCAGGTGGCACGTCCTCCTCCCTTGCTCCCTCAGCAGCAGCATACTCCAGCCGTGGGACCCAGGCCCGCCTAGGCTCCAGGGGTGTGTCTCCAGCCGACGACGTCCAAGAGGCCTGAGGTAACAGAGGAAAGGCATTTCTTACCCCCTTCCTTGCCTTGTCATTGAATAGTCCTTATCCCTTTCAGCATAGTTTATATACGACGTTGCGTGTGTTTGAGCTCTACAATCCCTTGATGCAATTATAAACGTAGCTGCACCCGTAGCCTTTCGGGTTCTTTGCCCTGTCAGTTTATTGAGGAATGTTTTGTAGCACTCCCTGTGCTTTCGGTTGGGTCGCCCTCGATGAGAACTTTTTGATACGTTGACTGTCTGTCTGGGAATCCCAGCCTCCTACTTCCCCCTTCCCCGGTCTCCAATTTCCCCCTATGGGAACTCCACGCTTGTCTCTTCCCTTTGTGAACCCGTGTTTCCTTTGTATGCTGCTTCCTTTGTATCCCTATTTAGACTGCACGTATAAGAGATAGCCTGCGATATGTGTCTTGCTGCCTCTAATTTACCAGAATTAGTGAGATCATCTACTGCTCCACCCACGCTGCTGCAAATAGCGTGAGTTCATTTTGTTCTGTGGATGAGTGGTAGTCGAGGGAGTGTAGGTAGCAGAACTCCTTTCTCCATTCACCCCGCGCTCGACATTTCGTTCCTCGGTATGTCTTGGCTGTGGTAAAGGGTAACACAACGACCACTGGGGTGCAAGTGCTTCCTTCCAATGATGCTAGTCGCTGGTTATACGACCTGCAGCGGGTTTGCCGAATCTCGGGGTCCCTCCGGTGTTTAGTTTGGTAAGGAACTTGCCTACTGACCTTCGTATCGGCTGTTACCAATTTACGGTCCCGGCAACAGCAATGGTAGGCTTCCCTTTTGGGCATGCCCTCTTGAGCACTGAACGCTTTTAGCGTTTGTGAGGACTGCAGCCAGGGAAACCCTCGTTGAACTTCCTTGGCACTCTCTAATCAAGACAGATCCTGAGCATCTTTTCATTTGAACGTGCTGTTTTCTAAAACGCGGGTGAGTACCACTGAGGTCTCGAAAGGTTTCTGTCTGAGAGTCGGGCCTGATTAGAGTTCCCTTCAGAGTACCTGGCCCAGGATATTTCTTGAGGGCAGGGCTGTGTTTGCGAAGCCGCAGGCCGCAGGCCTTGTGAATGATAGGTGCCCTTCGGCAGGGTTTCTAAGGTTGTTACGGCAGTGTGCCACAAGGCGGCAGCACTGCTCCGTGTCCTCTCGGGTAACTTGGGGAAAGAAAGCCTTAGCGGGGGTCCCGGTGCTGGACGGGACATGGGGAGTCGAACGTGGCTAAACACACACCCCAGGGCTTGTGTATCCTCGCCTCCTGCCGCTTAACCTGCACTGCCCCACCCCAGGCCTATCGCAAGACTTGCAAGTGGGCTACTCGGAGGGTGCCGTGCTTCGCAGCTGGGGCGACTCTAATGAAGTGGGCTGGAGGCGGGAACCTGCCTAGCAGGAGCCCTGGAGAGCCGGTTTCCTCACAGCTCTTCCCTCTCAGCTGCTCCACCGTCACTTGGGTACACCAGGCTTTGCTTACCCGTAGGAGGGCCACGTTGCACCGGGAGACTGTGGTACCACGCAGGGGAGAACGGGCGCTAGAGGTCCGAGGGGCCGCTGGTCAGGTGGCACGTCCTCCTCCCTTGCTCCCTCAGCAGCAGCATACTCCAGCCGTGGGACCCAGGCCCGCCTAGGCTCCAGGGGTGTGTCTCCAGCCGACGACGTCCAAGAGGCCTGAGGTAACAGAGGAAAGGCATTTCTTACCCCCTTCCTTGCCTTGTCATTGAATAGTCCTTATCCCTTTCAGCATAGTTTATATACGACGTTGCGTGTGTTTGAGCTCTACAATCCCTTGATGCAATTATAAACGTAGCTGCACCCGTAGCCTTTCGGGTTCTTTGCCCTGTCAGTTTATTGAGGAATGTTTTGTAGCACTCCCTGTGCTTTCGGTTGGGTCGCCCTTGATGAGAACTTTTTGATACGTTGACTGTCTGTCTGGGAATCCCAGCCTCCTACTTCCCCCTTCCCCGGTCTCCAATTTCCCCCTATGGGAACTCCACGCTTGTCTCTTCCCTTTGTGAACCCGTGTTTCCTTTGTATGCTGCTTCCTTTGTATCCCTATTTAGACTGCACGTATAAGAGATAGCCTGCGATATGTGTCTTGCTGCCTCTAATTTACCAGAATTAGTGAGATCATCTACTGCTCCACCCACGCTGCTGCAAATAGCGTGAGTTCATTTTGTTCTGTGGATGAGTGGTAGTCGAGGGAGTGTAGGTAGCAGAACTCCTTTCTCCATTCACCCCGCGCTCGACATTTCGTTCCTCGGTATGTCTTGGCTGTGGTAAAGGGTAACACAACGACCACTGGGGTGCAAGTGCTTCCGTCCAATGATGCTAGTCGCTGGTTATACGACCTGCAGCGGGTTTGCCGAATCTCGGGGTCCCTCCGGTGTTTAGTTTGGTAAGGAACTTGCCTACTGACCTTCGTATCGGCTGTTACCAATTTACGGTCCCGGCAACAGCAATGGTAGGCTTCCCTTTTGGGCATGCCCTCTTGAGCACTGAACGCTTTTAGCGTTTGTGAGGACTGCAGCCAGGGAAACCCTCGTTGAACTTCCTTGGCACTCTCTAATCAAGACAGATCCTGAGCATCTTTTCATTTGAACGTGCTGTTTTCTAAAACGCGGGTGAGTACCACTGAGGTCTCGAAAGGTTTCTGTCTGAGAGTCGGGCCTGATTAGAGTTCCCTTCAGAGTACCTGGCCCAGGATATTTCTTGAGGGCAGGGCTGTGTTTGCGAAGCCGCAGGCCGCAGGCCTTGTGAATGATAGGTGCCCTTCGGCAGGGTTTCTAAGGTTGTTACGGCAGTGTGCCACAAGCCGGCAGCACTGCTCCGTGTCCTCTCGGGTAACTTGGGGAAAGAAAGCCTTAGCGGGGGTCCCGGTGCTGGACGGGACATGGGGAGTCGAACGTGGCTAAACACACACCCCAGGGCTTGTGTATCCTCGCCTCCTGCCGCTTAACCTGCACTGCCCCACCCCAGGCCTATCGCAAGACTTGCAAGTGGGCTACTCGGAGGGTGCCGTGCTTCGCAGCTGGGGCGACTCTAATGAAGTGGGCTGGAGGCGGGAACCTGCCTAGCAGGAGCCCTGGAGAGCCGGTTTCCTCACAGCTCTTCCCTCTCAGCTGCTCCACCGTCACTTGGGTACACCAGGCTTTGCTTACCCGTAGGAGGGCCACGTTGGACCGGGAGACTGTGGTACCACGCAGGGGAGAACGGGCGCTAGAGGTCCGAGGGGCCGCTGGTCAGGTGGCACGTCCTCCTCCCTTGCTCCCTCAGCAGCAGCATACTCCAGCCGTGGGACCCAGGCCCGCCTAGGCTCCAGGGGTGTGTCTCCAGCCGACGACGTCCAAGAGGCCTGAGGTAACAGAGGAAAGGCATTTCTTACCCCCTTCCTTGCCTTCTCATTGAATAGTCCTTATCCCTTTCAGCATAGTTTATATACGACGTTGCGTGTGTTTGAGCTCTACAATCCCTTGATGCAATTATAAACGTAGCTGCACCCGTAGCCTTTCGGGTTCTTTGCCCTGTCAGTTTATTGAGGAATGTTTTGTAGCACTCCCTGTGCTTTCGGTTGGGTCGCCCTCGATGAGAACTTTTTGATACGTTGACTGTCTGTCTGGGAATCCCAGCCTCCTACTTCCCCCTTCCCCGGTCTCCAATTTCCCCCTATGGGAACTCCACGCTTGTCTCTTCCCTTTGTGAACCCGTGTTTCCTTTGTATGCTGCTTCCTTTGTATCCCTATTTAGACTGCACGTATAAGAGGTAGCCTGCGATATGTGTCTTGCTGCCTCTAATTTACCAGAATTAGTGAGATCATCTACTGCTCCACCCACGCTGCTGCAAATAGCGTGAGTTCATTTTGTTCTGTGGATGAGTGGTAGTCGAGGGAGTGTAGGTAGCAGAACTCCTTTCTCCATTCACCCCGCGCTCGACATTTCGTTCCTCGGTATGTCTTGGCTGTGGTAAAGGGTAACACAACGACCACTGGGGTGCAAGTGCTTCCTTCCAATGATGCTAGTCGCTGGTTATACGACCTGCAGCGGGTTTGCCGAATCTCGGGGTCCCTCCGGTGTTTAGTTTGGTAAGGAACTTGCCTACTGACCTTCGTATCGGCTGTTACCAATTTACGGTCCCGGCAACAGCAATGGTAGGCTTCCCTTTTGGGCATGCCCTCTTGAGCACTGAACGCTTTTAGCGTTTGTGAGGACTGCAGCCAGGGAAACCCTCGTTGAACTTCCTTGGCACTCTCTAATCAAGACAGATCCTGAGCATCTTTTCATTTGAACGTGCTGTTTTCTAAAACGCGGGTGAGTACCACTGAGGTCTCGAAAGGTTTCTGTCTGAGAGTCGGGCCTGATTAGAGTTCCCTTCAGAGTACCTGGCCCAGGATATTTCTTGAGGGCAGGGCTGTGTTTGCGAAGCCGCAGGCCGCAGGCCTTGTGAATGATAGGTGCCCTTCGGCAGGGTTTCTAAGGTTGTTACGGCAGTGTGCCACAAGGCGGCAGCACTGCTCCGTGTCCTCTCGGGTAACTTGGGGAAAGAAAGCCTTAGCGGGGGTCCCGGTGCTGGACGGGACATGGGGAGTCGAACGTGGCTAAACACACACCCCAGGGCTTGTGTATCCTCGCCTCCTGCCGCTTAACCTGCACTGCCCCACCCCAGGCCTATCGCAAGACTTGCAAGTGGGCTACTCGGAGGGTGCCGTGCTTCGCAGCTGGGGCGACTCTAATGAAGTGGGCTGGAGGCGGGAACCTGCCTAGCAGGAGCCCTGGAGAGCCGGTTTCCTCACAGCTCTTCCCTCTCAGCTGCTCCACCGTCACTTGGGTACACCAGGCTTTGCTTACCCGTAGGAGGGCCACGTTGCACCGGGAGACTGTGGTACCACGCAGGGGAGAACGGGCGCTAGAGGTCCGAGGGGCCGCTGGTCAGGTGGCACGTCCTCCTCCCTTGCTCCCTCAGCAGCAGCATACTCCAGCCGTGGGACCCAGGCCCGCCTAGGCTCCAGGGGTGTGTCTCCAGCCGACGACGTCCAAGAGGCCTGAGGTAACAGAGGAAAGGCATTTCTTACCCCCTTCCTTGCCTTGTCATTGAATAGTCCTTATCCCTTTCAGCATAGTTTATATACGACGTTGCGTGTGTTTGAGCTCTACAATCCCTTGATGCAATTATAAACGTAGCTGCACCCGTAGCCTTTCGGGTTCTTTGCCCTGTCAGTTTATTGAGGAATGTTTTGTAGCACTCCCTGTGCTTTCGGTTGGGTCGCCCTCGATGAGAACTTTTTGATACGTTGACTGTCTGTCTGGGAATCCCAGCCTCCTACTTCCCCCTTCCCCGGTCTCCAATTTCCCCCTATGGGAACTCCACGCTTGTCTCTTCCCTTTGTGAACCCGTGTTTCCTTTGTATGCTGCTTCCTTTGTATCCCTATTTAGACTGCACGTATAAGAGATAGCCTGCGATATGTGTCTTGCTGCCTCTAATTTACCAGAATTAGTGAGATCATCTACTGCTCCACCCACGCTGCTGCAAATAGCGTGAGTTCATTTTGTTCTGTGGATGAGTGGTAGTCGAGGGAGTGTAGGTAGCAGAACTCCTTTCTCCATTCACCCCGCGCTCGACATTTCGTTCCTCGGTATGTCTTGGCTGTGGTAAAGGGTAACACAACGACCACTGGGGTGCAAGTGCTTCCTTCCAATGATGCTAGTCGCTGGTTATACGACCTGCAGCGGGTTTGCCGAATCTCGGGGTCCCTCCGGTGTTTAGTTTGGTAAGGAACTTGCCTACTGACCTTCGTATCGGCTGTTACCAATTTACGGTCCCGGCAACAGCAATGGTAGGCTTCCCTTTTGGGCATGCCCTCTTGAGCACTGAACGCTTTTAGCGTTTGTGAGGACTGCAGCCAGGGAAACCCTCGTTGAACTTCCTTGGCACTCTCTAATCAAGACAGATCCTGAGCATCTTTTCATTTGAACGTGCTGTTTTCTAAAACGCGGGTGAGTACCACTGAGGTCTCGAAAGGTTTCTGTCTGAGAGTCGGGCCTGATTAGAGTTCCCTTCAGAGTACCTGGCCCAGGATATTTCTTGAGGGCAGGGCTGTGTTTGCGAAGCCGCAGGCCGCAGGCCTTGTGAATGATAGGTGCCCTTCGGCAGGGTTTCTAAGGTTGTTACGGCAGTGTGCCACAAGGCGGCAGCACTGCTCCGTGTCCTCTCGGGTAACTTGGGGAAAGAAAGCCTTAGCGGGGGTCCCGGTGCTGGACGGGACATGGGGAGTCGAACGTGGCTAAACACACACCCCAGGGCTTGTGTATCCTCGCCTCCTGCCGCTTAACCTGCACTGCCCCACCCCAGGCCTATCGCAAGACTTGCAAGTGGGCTACTCGGAGGGTGCCGTGCTTCGCAGCTGGGGCGACTCTAATGAAGTGGGCTGGAGGCGGGAACCTGCCTAGCAGGAGCCCTGGAGAGCCGGTTTCCTCACAGCTCTTCCCTCTCAGCTGCTCCACCGTCACTTGGGTACACCAGGCTTTGCTTACCCGTAGGAGGGCCACGTTGCACCGGGAGACTGTGGTACCACGCAGGGGAGAACGGGCGCTAGAGGTCCGAGGGGCCGCTGGTCAGGTGGCACGTCCTCCTCCCTTGCTCCCTCAGCAGCAGCATACTCCAGCCGTGGGACCCAGGCCCGCCTAGGCTCCAGGGGTGTGTCTCCAGCCGACGACGTCCAAGAGGCCTGAGGTAACAGAGGAAAGGCATTTCTTACCCCCTTCCTTGCCTTGTCATTGAATAGTCCTTATCCCTTTCAGCATAGTTTATATACGACGTTGCGTGTGTTTGAGCTCTACAATCCCTTGATGCAATTATAAACGTAGCTGCACCCGTAGCCTTTCGGGTTCTTTGCCCTGTCAGTTTATTGAGGAATGTTTTGTAGCACTCCCTGTGCTTTCGGTTGGGTCGCCCTTGATGAGAACTTTTTGATACGTTGACTGTCTGTCTGGGAATCCCAGCCTCCTACTTCCCCCTTCCCCGGTCTCCAATTTCCCCCTATGGGAACTCCACGCTTGTCTCTTCCCTTTGTGAACCCGTGTTTCCTTTGTATGCTGCTTCCTTTGTATCCCTATTTAGACTGCACGTATAAGAGGTAGCCTGCGATATGTGTCTTGCTGCCTCTAATTTACCAGAATTAGTGAGATCATCTACTGCTCCACCCACGCTGCTGCAAATAGCGTGAGTTCATTTTGTTCTGTGGATGAGTGGTAGTCGAGGGAGTGTAGGTAGCAGAACTCCTTTCTCCATTCACCCCGCGCTCGACATTTCGTTCCTCGGTATGTCTTGGCTGTGGTAAAGGGTAACACAACGACCACTGGGGTGCAAGTGCTTCCTTCCAATGATGCTAGTCGCTGGTTATACGACCTGCAGCGGGTTTGCCGAATCTCGGGGTCCCTCCGGTGTTTAGTTTGGTAAGGAACTTGCCTACTGACCTTCGTATCGGCTGTTACCAATTTACGGTCCCGGCAACAGCAATGGTAGGCTTCCCTTTTGGGCATGCCCTCTTGAGCACTGAACGCTTTTAGCGTTTGTGAGGACTGCAGCCAGGGAAACCCTCGTTGAACTTCCTTGGCACTCTCTAATCAAGACAGATCCTGAGCATCTTTTCATTTGAACGTGCTGTTTTCTAAAACGCGGGTGAGTACCACTGAGGTCTCGAAAGGTTTCTGTCTGAGAGTCGGGCCTGATTAGAGTTCCCTTCAGAGTACCTGGCCCAGGATATTTCTTGAGGGCAGGGCTGTGTTTGCGAAGCCGCAGGCCGCAGGCCTTGTGAATGATAGGTGCCCTTCGGCAGGGTTTCTAAGGTTGTTACGGCAGTGTGCCACAAGGCGGCAGCACTGCTCCGTGTCCTCTCGGGTAACTTGGGGAAAGAAAGCCTTAGCGGGGGTCCCGGTGCTGGACGGGACATGGGGAGTCGAACGTGGCTAAACACACACCCCAGGGCTTGTGTATCCTCGCCTCCTGCCGCTTAACCTGCACTGCCCCACCCCAGGCCTATCGCAAGACTTGCAAGTGGGCTACTCGGAGGGTGCCGTGCTTCGCAGCTGGGGCGACTCTAATGAAGTGGGCTGGAGGCGGGAACCTGCCTAGCAGGAGCCCTGGAGAGCCGGTTTCCTCACAGCTCTTCCCTCTCAGCTGCTCCACCGTCACTTGGGTACACCAGGCTTTGCTTACCCGTAGGAGGGCCACGTTGCACCGGGAGACTGTGGTACCACGCAGGGGAGAACGGGCGCTAGAGGTCCGAGGGGCCGCTGGTCAGGTGGCACGTCCTCCTCCCTTGCTCCCTCAGCAGCAGCATACTCCAGCCGTGGGACCCAGGCCCGCCTAGGCTCCAGGGGTGTGTCTCCAGCCGACGACGTCCAAGAGGCCTGAGGTAACAGAGGAAAGGCATTTCTTACCCCCTTCCTTGCCTTGTCATTGAATAGTCCTTATCCCTTTCAGCATAGTTTATATACGACGTTGCGTGTGTTTGAGCTCTACAATCCCTTGATGCAATTATAAACGTAGCTGCACCCGTAGCCTTTCGGGTTCTTTGCCCTGTCAGTTTATTGAGGAATGTTTTGTAGCACTCCCTGTGCTTTCGGTTGGGTCGCCCTCGATGAGAACTTTTTGATACGTTGACTGTCTGTCTGGGAATCCCAGCCTCCTACTTCCCCCTTCCCCGGTCTCCAATTTCCCCCTATGGGAACTCCACGCTTGTCTCTTCCCTTTGTGAACCCGTGTTTCCTTTGTATGCTGCTTCCTTTGTATCCCTATTTAGACTGCACGTATAAGAGGTAGCCTGCGATATGTGTCTTGCTGCCTCTAATTTACCAGAATTAGTGAGATCATCTACTGCTCCACCCACGCTGCTGCAAATAGCGTGAGTTCATTTTGTTCTGTGGATGAGTGGTAGTCGAGGGAGTGTAGGTAGCAGAACTCCTTTCTCCATTCACCCCGCGCTCGACATTTCGTTCCTCGGTATGTCTTGGCTGTGGTAAAGGGTAACACAACGACCACTGGGGTGCAAGTGCTTCCGTCCAATGATGCTAGTCGCTGGTTATACGACCTGCAGCGGGTTTGCCGAATCTCGGGGTCCCTCCGGTGTTTAGTTTGGTAAGGAACTTGCCTACTGACCTTCGTATCGGCTGTTACCAATTTACGGTCCCGGCAACAGCAATGGTAGGCTTCCCTTTTGGGCATGCCCTCTTGAGCACTGAACGCTTTTAGCGTTTGTGAGGACTGCAGCCAGGGAAACCCTCGTTGAACTTCCTTGGCACTCTCTAATCAAGACAGATCCTGAGCATCTTTTCATTTGAACGTGCTGTTTTCTAAAACGCGGGTGAGTACCACTGAGGTCTCGAAAGGTTTCTGTCTGAGAGTCGGGCCTGATTAGAGTTCCCTTCAGAGTACCTGGCCCAGGATATTTCTTGAGGGCAGGGCTGTGTTTGCGAAGCCGCAGGCCGCAGGCCTTGTGAATGATAGGTGCCCTTCGGCAGGGTTTCTAAGGTTGTTACGGCAGTGTGCCACAAGGCGGCAGCACTGCTCCGTGTCCTCTCGGGTAACTTGGGGAAAGAAAGCCTTAGCGGGGGTCCCGGTGCTGGACGGGACATGGGGAGTCGAACGTGGCTAAACACACACCCCAGGGCTTGTGTATCCTCGCCTCCTGCCGCTTAACCTGCACTGCCCCACCCCAGGCCTATCGCAAGACTTGCAAGTGGGCTACTCGGAGGGTGCCGTGCTTCGCAGCTGGGGCGACTCTAATGAAGTGGGCTGGAGGCGGGAACCTGCCTAGCAGGAGCCCTGGAGAGCCGGTTTCCTCACAGCTCTTCCCTCTCAGCTGCTCCACCGTCACTTGGGTACACCAGGCTTTGCTTACCCGTAGGAGGGCCACGTTGCACCGGGAGACTGTGGTACCACGCAGGGGAGAACGGGCGCTAGAGGTCCGAGGGGCCGCTGGTCAGGTGGCACGTCCTCCTCCCTTGCTCCCTCAGCAGCAGCATACTCCAGCCGTGGGACCCAGGCCCGCCTAGGCTCCAGGGGTGTGTCTCCAGCCGACGACGTCCAAGAGGCCTGAGGTAACAGAGGAAAGGCATTTCTTACCCCCTTCCTTGCCTTGTCATTGAATAGTCCTTATCCCTTTCAGCATAGTTTATATACGACGTTGCGTGTGTTTGAGCTCTACAATCCCTTGATGCAATTATAAACGTAGCTGCACCCGTAGCCTTTCGGGTTCTTTGCCCTGTCAGTTTATTGAGGAATGTTTTGTAGCACTCCCTGTGCTTTCGGTTGGGTCGCCCTTGATGAGAACTTTTTGATACGTTGACTGTCTGTCTGGGAATCCCAGCCTCCTACTTCCCCCTTCCCCGGTCTCCAATTTCCCCCTATGGGAACTCCACGCTTGTCTCTTCCCTTTGTGAACCCGTGTTTCCTTTGTATGCTGCTTCCTTTGTATCCCTATTTAGACTGCACGTATAAGAGATAGCCTGCGATATGTGTCTTGCTGCCTCTAATTTACCAGAATTAGTGAGATCATCTACTGCTCCACCCACGCTGCTGCAAATAGCGTGAGTTCATTTTGTTCTGTGGATGAGTGGTAGTCGAGGGAGTGTAGGTAGCAGAACTCCTTTCTCCATTCACCCCGCGCTCGACATTTCGTTCCTCGGTATGTCTTGGCTGTGGTAAAGGGTAACACAACGACCACTGGGGTGCAAGTGCTTCCTTCCAATGATGCTAGTCTCTGGTTATACGACCTGCAGCGGGTTTGCCGAATCTCGGGGTCCCTCCGGTGTTTAGTTTGGTAAGGAACTTGCCTACTGACCTTCGTATCGGCTGTTACCAATTTACGGTCCCGGCAACAGCAATGGTAGGCTTCCCTTTTGGGCATGCCCTCTTGAGCACTGAACGCTGTTAGCGTTTGTGAGGACTGCAGCCAGGGAAACCCTCGTTGAACTTCCTTGGCACTCTCTAATCAAGACAGATCCTGAGCATCTTTTCATTTGAACGTGCTGTTTTCTAAAACGCGGGTGAGTACCACTGAGGTCTCGAAAGGTTTCTGTCTGAGAGTCGGGCCTGATTAGAGTTCCCTTCAGAGTACCTGGCCCAGGATATTTCTTGAGGGCAGGGCTGTGTTTGCGAAGCCGCAGGCCGCAGGCCTTGTGAATGATAGGTGCCCTTCGGCAGGGTTTCTAAGGTTGTTACGGCAGTGTGCCACAAGGCGGCAGCACTGCTCCGTGTCCTCTCGGGTAACTTGGGGAAAGAAAGCCTTAGCGGGGGTCCCGGTGCTGGACGGGACATGGGGAGTCGAACGTGGCTAAACACACACCCCAGGGCTTGTGTATCCTCGCCTCCTGCCGCTTAACCTGCACTGCCCCACCCCAGGCCTATCGCAAGACTTGCAAGTGGGCTACTCGGAGGGTGCCGTGCTTCGCAGCTGGGGCGACTCTAATGAAGTGGGCTGGAGGCGGGAACCTGCCTAGCAGGAGCCCTGGAGAGCCGGTTTCCTCACAGCTCTTCCCTCTCAGCTGCTCCACCGTCACTTGGGTACACCAGGCTTTGCTTACCCGTAGGAGGGCCACGTTGCACCGGGAGACTGTGGTACCACGCAGGGGAGAACGGGCGCTAGAGGTCCGAGGGGCCGCTGGTCAGGTGGCACGTCCTCCTCCCTTGCTCCCTCAGCAGCAGCATACTCCAGCCGTGGGACCCAGGCCCGCCTAGGCTCCAGGGGTGTGTCTCCAGCCGACGACGTCCAAGAGGCCTGAGGTAACAGAGGAAAGGCATTTCTTACCCCCTTCCTTGCCTTGTCATTGAATAGTCCTTATCCCTTTCAGCATAGTTTATATACGACGTTGCGTGTGTTTGAGCTCTACAATCCCTTGATGCAATTATAAACGTAGCTGCACCCGTAGCCTTTCGGGTTCTTTGCCCTGTCAGTTTATTGAGGAATGTTTTGTAGCACTCCCTGTGCTTTCGGTTGGGTCGCCCTCGATGAGAACTTTTTGATACGTTGACTGTCTGTCTGGGAATCCCAGCCTCCTACTTCCCCCTTCCCCGGTCTCCAATTTCCCCCTATGGGAACTCCACGCTTGTCTCTTCCCTTTGTGAACCCGTGTTTCCTTTGTATGCTGCTTCCTTTGTATCCCTATTTAGACTGCACGTATAAGAGGTAGCCTGCGATATGTGTCTTGCTGCCTCTAATTTACCAGAATTAGTGAGATCATCTACTGCTCCACCCACGCTGCTGCAAATAGCGTGAGTTCATTTTGTTCTGTGGATGAGTGGTAGTCGAGGGAGTGTAGGTAGCAGAACTCCTTTCTCCATTCACCCCGCGCTCGACATTTCGTTCCTCGGTATGTCTTGGCTGTGGTAAAGGGTAACACAACGACCACTGGGGTGCAAGTGCTTCCGTCCAATGATGCTAGTCGCTGGTTATACGACCTGCAGCGGGTTTGCCGAATCTCGGGGTCCCTCCGGTGTTTAGTTTGGTAAGGAACTTGCCTACTGACCTTCGTATCGGCTGTTACCAATTTACGGTCCCGGCAACAGCAATGGTAGGCTTCCCTTTTGGGCATGCCCTCTTGAGCACTGAACGCTTTTAGCGTTTGTGAGGACTGCAGCCAGGGAAACCCTCGTTGAACTTCCTTGGCACTCTCTAATCAAGACAGATCCTGAGCATCTTTTCATTTGAACGTGCTGTTTTCTAAAACGCGGGTGAGTACCACTGAGGTCTCGAAAGGTTTCTGTCTGAGAGTCGGGCCTGATTAGAGTTCCCTTCAGAGTACCTGGCCCAGGATATTTCTTGAGGGCAGGGCTGTGTTTGCGAAGCCGCAGGCCGCAGGCCTTGTGAATGATAGGTGCCCTTCGGCAGGGTTTCTAAGGTTGTTACGGCAGTGTGCCACAAGGCGGCAGCACTGCTCCGTGTCCTCTCGGGTAACTTGGGGAAAGAAAGCCTTAGCGGGGGTCCCGGTGCTGGACGGGACATGGGGAGTCGAACGTGGCTAAACACACACCCCAGGGCTTGTGTATCCTCGCCTCCTGCCGCTTAACCTGCACTGCCCCACCCCAGGCCTATCGCAAGACTTGCAAGTGGGCTACTCGGAGGGTGCCGTGCTTCGCAGCTGGGGCGACTCTAATGAAGTGGGCTGGAGGCGGGAACCTGCCTAGCAGGAGCCCTGGAGAGCCGGTTTCCTCACAGCTCTTCCCTCTCAGCTGCTCCACCGTCACTTGGGTACACCAGGCTTTGCTTACCCGTAGGAGGGCCACGTTGCACCGGGAGACTGTGGTACCACGCAGGGGAGAACGGGCGCTAGAGGTCCGAGGGGCCGCTGGTCAGGTGGCACGTCCTCCTCCCTTGCTCCCTCAGCAGCAGCATACTCCAGCCGTGGGACCCAGGCCCGCCTAGGCTCCAGGGGTGTGTCTCCAGCCGACGACGTCCAAGAGGCCTGAGGTAACAGAGGAAAGGCATTTCTTACCCCCTTCCTTGCCTTGTCATTGAATAGTCCTTATCCCTTTCAGCATAGTTTATATACGACGTTGCGTGTGTTTGAGCTCTACAATCCCTTGATGCAATTATAAACGTAGCTGCACCCGTAGCCTTTCGGGTTCTTTGCCCTGTCAGTTTATTGAGGAATGTTTTGTAGCACTCCCTGTGCTTTCGGTTGGGTCGCCCTCGATGAGAACTTTTTGATACGTTGACTGTCTGTCTGGGAATCCCAGCCTCCTACTTCCCCCTTCCCCGGTCTCCAATTTCCCCCTATGGGAACTCCACGCTTGTCTCTTCCCTTTGTGAACCCGTGTTTCCTTTGTATGCTGCTTCCTTTGTATCCCTATTTAGACTGCACGTATAAGAGGTAGCCTGCGATATGTGTCTTGCTGCCTCTAATTTACCAGAATTAGTGAGATCATCTACTGCTCCACCCACGCTGCTGCAAATAGCGTGAGTTCATTTTGTTCTGTGGATGAGTGGTAGTCGAGGGAGTGTAGGTAGCAGAACTCCTTTCTCCATTCACCCCGCGCTCGACATTTCGTTCCTCGGTATGTCTTGGCTGTGGTAAAGGGTAACACAACGACCACTGGGGTGCAAGTGCTTCCTTCCAATGATGCTAGTCGCTGGTTATACGACCTGCAGCGGGTTTGCCGAATCTCGGGGTCCCTCCGGTGTTTAGTTTGGTAAGGAACTTGCCTACTGACCTTCGTATCGGCTGTTACCAATTTACGGTCCCGGCAACAGCAATGGTAGGCTTCCCTTTTGGGCATGCCCTCTTGAGCACTGAACGCTTTTAGCGTTTGTGAGGACTGCAGCCAGGGAAACCCTCGTTGAACTTCCTTGGCACTCTCTAATCAAGACAGATCCTGAGCATCTTTTCATTTGAACGTGCTGTTTTCTAAAACGCGGGTGAGTACCACTGAGGTCTCGAAAGGTTTCTGTCTGAGAGTCGGGCCTGATTAGAGTTCCCTTCAGAGTACCTGGCCCAGGATATTTCTTGAGGGCAGGGCTGTGTTTGCGAAGCCGCAGGCCGCAGGCCTTGTGAATGATAGGTGCCCTTCGGCAGGGTTTCTAAGGTTGTTACGGCAGTGTGCCACAAGGCGGCAGCACTGCTCCGTGTCCTCTCGGGTAACTTGGGGAAAGAAAGCCTTAGCGGGGGTCCCGGTGCTGGACGGGACATGGGGAGTCGAACGTGGCTAAACACACACCCCAGGGCTTGTGTATCCTCGCCTCCTGCCGCTTAACCTGCACTGCCCCACCCCAGGCCTATCGCAAGACTTGCAAGTGGGCTACTCGGAGGGTGCCGTGCTTCGCAGCTGGGGCGACTCTAATGAAGTGGGCTGGAGGCGGGAACCTGCCTAGCAGGAGCCCTGGAGAGCCGGTTTCCTCACAGCTCTTCCCTCTCAGCTGCTCCACCGTCACTTGGGTACACCAGGCTTTGCTTACCCGTAGGAGGGCCACGTTGCACCGGGAGACTGTGGTACCACGCAGGGGAGAACGGGCGCTAGAGGTCCGAGGGGCCGCTGGTCAGGTGGCACGTCCTCCTCCCTTGCTCCCTCAGCAGCAGCATACTCCAGCCGTGGGACCCAGGCCCGCCTAGGCTCCAGGGGTGTGTCTCCAGCCGACGACGTCCAAGAGGCCTGAGGTAACAGAGGAAAGGCATTTCTTACCCCCTTCCTTGCCTTGTCATTGAATAGTCCTTATCCCTTTCAGCATAGTTTATATACGACGTTGCGTGTGTTTGAGCTCTACAATCCCTTGATGCAATTATAAACGTAGCTGCACCCGTAGCCTTTCGGGTTCTTTGCCCTGTCAGTTTATTGAGGAATGTTTTGTAGCACTCCCTGTGCTTTCGGTTGGGTCGCCCTCGATGAGAACTTTTTGATACGTTGACTGTCTGTCTGGGAATCCCAGCCTCCTACTTCCCCCTTCCCCGGTCTCCAATTTCCCCCTATGGGAACTCCACGCTTGTCTCTTCCCTTTGTGAACCCGTGTTTCCTTTGTATGCTGCTTCCTTTGTATCCCTATTTAGACTGCACGTATAAGAGGTAGCCTGCGATATGTGTCTTGCTGCCTCTAATTTACCAGAATTAGTGAGATCATCTACTGCTCCACCCACGCTGCTGCAAATAGCGTGAGTTCATTTTGTTCTGTGGATGAGTGGTAGTCGAGGGAGTGTAGGTAGCAGAACTCCTTTCTCCATTCACCCCGCGCTCGACATTTCGTTCCTCGGTATGTCTTGGCTGTGGTAAAGGGTAACACAACGACCACTGGGGTGCAAGTGCTTCCGTCCAATGATGCTAGTCGCTGGTTATACGACCTGCAGCGGGTTTGCCGAATCTCGGGGTCCCTCCGGTGTTTAGTTTGGTAAGGAACTTGCCTACTGACCTTCGTATCGGCTGTTACCAATTTACGGTCCCGGCAACAGCAATGGTAGGCTTCCCTTTTGGGCATGCCCTCTTGAGCACTGAACGCTTTTAGCGTTTGTGAGGACTGCAGCCAGGGAAACCCTCGTTGAACTTCCTTGGCACTCTCTAATCAAGACAGATCCTGAGCATCTTTTCATTTGAACGTGCTGTTTTCTAAAACGCGGGTGAGTACCACTGAGGTCTCGAAAGGTTTCTGTCTGAGAGTCGGGCCTGATTAGAGTTCCCTTCAGAGTACCTGGCCCAGGATATTTCTTGAGGGCAGGGCTGTGTTTGCGAAGCCGCAGGCCGCAGGCCTTGTGAATGATAGGTGCCCTTCGGCAGGGTTTCTAAGGTTGTTACGGCAGTGTGCCACAAGGCGGCAGCACTGCTCCGTGTCCTCTCGGGTAACTTGGGGAAAGAAAGCCTTAGCGGGGGTCCCGGTGCTGGACGGGACATGGGGAGTCGAACGTGGCTAAACACACACCCCAGGGCTTGTGTATCCTCGCCTCCTGCCGCTTAACCTGCACTGCCCCACCCCAGGCCTATCGCAAGACTTGCAAGTGGGCTACTCGGAGGGTGCCGTGCTTCGCAGCTGGGGCGACTCTAATGAAGTGGGCTGGAGGCGGGAACCTGCCTAGCAGGAGCCCTGGAGAGCCGGTTTCCTCACAGCTCTTCCCTCTCAGCTGCTCCACCGTCACTTGGGTACACCAGGCTTTGCTTACCCGTAGGAGGGCCACGTTGCACCGGGAGACTGTGGTACCACGCAGGGGAGAACGGGCGCTAGAGGTCCGAGGGGCCGCTGGTCAGGTGGCACGTCCTCCTCCCTTGCTCCCTCAGCAGCAGCATACTCCAGCCGTGGGACCCAGGCCCGCCTAGGCTCCAGGGGTGTGTCTCCAGCCGACGACGTCCAAGAGGCCTGAGGTAACAGAGGAAAGGCATTTCTTACCCCCTTCCTTGCCTTGTCATTGAATAGTCCTTATCCCTTTCAGCATAGTTTATATACGACGTTGCGTGTGTTTGAGCTCTACAATCCCTTGATGCAATTATAAACGTAGCTGCACCCGTAGCCTTTCGGGTTCTTTGCCCTGTCAGTTTATTGAGGAATGTTTTGTAGCACTCCCTGTGCTTTCGGTTGGGTCGCCCTCGATGAGAACTTTTTGATACGTTGACTGTCTGTCTGGGAATCCCAGCCTCCTACTTCCCCCTTCCCCGGTCTCCAATTTCCCCCTATGGGAACTCCACGCTTGTCTCTTCCCTTTGTGAACCCGTGTTTCCTTTGTATGCTGCTTCCTTTGTATCCCTATTTAGACTGCACGTATAAGAGGTAGCCTGCGATATGTGTCTTGCTGCCTCTAATTTACCAGAATTAGTGAGATCATCTACTGCTCCACCCACGCTGCTGCAAATAGCGTGAGTTCATTTTGTTCTGTGGATGAGTGGTAGTCGAGGGAGTGTAGGTAGCAGAACTCCTTTCTCCATTCACCCCGCGCTCGACATTTCGTTCCTCGGTATGTCTTGGCTGTGGTAAAGGGTAACACAACGACCACTGGGGTGCAAGTGCTTCCTTCCAATGATGCTAGTCGCTGGTTATACGACCTGCAGCGGGTTTGCCGAATCTCGGGGTCCCTCCGGTGTTTAGTTTGGTAAGGAACTTGCCTACTGACCTTCGTATCGGCTGTTACCAATTTACGGTCCCGGCAACAGCAATGGTAGGCTTCCCTTTTGGGCATGCCCTCTTGAGCACTGAACGCTTTTAGCGTTTGTGAGGACTGCAGCCAGGGAAACCCTCGTTGAACTTCCTTGGCACTCTCTAATCAAGACAGATCCTGAGCATCTTTTCATTTGAACGTGCTGTTTTCTAAAACGCGGGTGAGTACCACTGAGGTCTCGAAAGGTTTCTGTCTGAGAGTCGGGCCTGATTAGAGTTCCCTTCAGAGTACCTGGCCCAGGATATTTCTTGAGGGCAGGGCTGTGTTTGCGAAGCCGCAGGCCGCAGGCCTTGTGAATGATAGGTGCCCTTCGGCAGGGTTTCTAAGGTTGTTACGGCAGTGTGCCACAAGGCGGCAGCACTGCTCCGTGTCCTCTCGGGTAACTTGGGGAAAGAAAGCCTTAGCGGGGGTCCCGGTGCTGGACGGGACATGGGGAGTCGAACGTGGCTAAACACACACCCCAGGGCTTGTGTATCCTCGCCTCCTGCCGCTTAACCTGCACTGCCCCACCCCAGGCCTATCGCAAGACTTGCAAGTGGGCTACTCGGAGGGTGCCGTGCTTCGCAGCTGGGGCGACTCTAATGAAGTGGGCTGGAGGCGGGAACCTGCCTAGCAGGAGCCCTGGAGAGCCGGTTTCCTCACAGCTCTTCCCTCTCAGCTGCTCCACCGTCACTTGGGTACACCAGGCTTTGCTTACCCGTAGGAGGGCCACGTTGCACCGGGAGACTGTGGTACCACGCAGGGGAGAACGGGCGCTAGAGGTCCGAGGGGCCGCTGGTCAGGTGGCACGTCCTCCTCCCTTGCTCCCTCAGCAGCAGCATACTCCAGCCGTGGGACCCAGGCCCGCCTAGGCTCCAGGGGTGTGTCTCCAGCCGACGACGTCCAAGAGGCCTGAGGTAACAGAGGAAAGGCATTTCTTACCCCCTTCCTTGCCTTGTCATTGAATAGTCCTTATCCCTTTCAGCATAGTTTATATACGACGTTGCGTGTGTTTGAGCTCTACAATCCCTTGATGCAATTATAAACGTAGCTGCACCCGTAGCCTTTCGGGTTCTTTGCCCTGTCAGTTTATTGAGGAATGTTTTGTAGCACTCCCTGTGCTTTCGGTTGGGTCGCCCTCGATGAGAACTTTTTGATACGTTGACTGTCTGTCTGGGAATCCCAGCCTCCTACTTCCCCCTTCCCCGGTCTCCAATTTCCCCCTATGGGAACTCCACGCTTGTCTCTTCCCTTTGTGAACCCGTGTTTCCTTTGTATGCTGCTTCCTTTGTATCCCTATTTAGACTGCACGTATAAGAGGTAGCCTGCGATATGTGTCTTGCTGCCTCTAATTTACCAGAATTAGTGAGATCATCTACTGCTCCACCCACGCTGCTGCAAATAGCGTGAGTTCATTTTGTTCTGTGGATGAGTGGTAGTCGAGGGAGTGTAGGTAGCAGAACTCCTTTCTCCATTCACCCCGCGCTCGACATTTCGTTCCTCGGTATGTCTTGGCTGTGGTAAAGGGTAACACAACGACCACTGGGGTGCAAGTGCTTCCGTCCAATGATGCTAGTCGCTGGTTATACGACCTGCAGCGGGTTTGCCGAATCTCGGGGTCCCTCCGGTGTTTAGTTTGGTAAGGAACTTGCCTACTGACCTTCGTATCGGCTGTTACCAATTTACGGTCCCGGCAACAGCAATGGTAGGCTTCCCTTTTGGGCATGCCCTCTTGAGCACTGAACGCTTTTAGCGTTTGTGAGGACTGCAGCCAGGGAAACCCTCGTTGAACTTCCTTGGCACTCTCTAATCAAGACAGATCCTGAGCATCTTTTCATTTGAACGTGCTGTTTTCTAAAACGCGGGTGAGTACCACTGAGGTCTCGAAAGGTTTCTGTCTGAGAGTCGGGCCTGATTAGAGTTCCCTTCAGAGTACCTGGCCCAGGATATTTCTTGAGGGCAGGGCTGTGTTTGCGAAGCCGCAGGCCGCAGGCCTTGTGAATGATAGGTGCCCTTCGGCAGGGTTTCTAAGGTTGTTACGGCAGTGTGCCACAAGGCGGCAGCACTGCTCCGTGTCCTCTCGGGTAACTTGGGGAAAGAAAGCCTTAGCGGGGGTCCCGGTGCTGGACGGGACATGGGGAGTCGAACGTGGCTAAACACACACCCCAGGGCTTGTGTATCCTCGCCTCCTGCCGCTTAACCTGCACTGCCCCACCCCAGGCCTATCGCAAGACTTGCAAGTGGGCTACTCGGAGGGTGCCGTGCTTCGCAGCTGGGGCGACTCTAATGAAGTGGGCTGGAGGCGGGAACCTGCCTAGCAGGAGCCCTGGAGAGCCGGTTTCCTCACAGCTCTTCCCTCTCAGCTGCTCCACCGTCACTTGGGTACACCAGGCTTTGCTTACCCGTAGGAGGGCCACGTTGCACCGGGAGACTGTGGTACCACGCAGGGGAGAACGGGCGCTAGAGGTCCGAGGGGCCGCTGGTCAGGTGGCACGTCCTCCTCCCTTGCTCCCTCAGCAGCAGCATACTCCAGCCGTGGGACCCAGGCCCGCCTAGGCTCCAGGGGTGTGTCTCCAGCCGACGACGTCCAAGAGGCCTGAGGTAACAGAGGAAAGGCATTTCTTACCCCCTTCCTTGCCTTGTCATTGAATAGTCCTTATCCCTTTCAGCATAGTTTATATACGACGTTGCGTGTGTTTGAGCTCTACAATCCCTTGATGCAATTATAAACGTAGCTGCACCCGTAGCCTTTCGGGTTCTTTGCCCTGTCAGTTTATTGAGGAATGTTTTGTAGCACTCCCTGTGCTTTCGGTTGGGTCGCCCTTGATGAGAACTTTTTGATACGTTGACTGTCTGTCTGGGAATCCCAGCCTCCTACTTCCCCCTTCCCCGGTCTCCAATTTCCCCCTATGGGAACTCCACGCTTGTCTCTTCCCTTTGTGAACCCGTGTTTCCTTTGTATGCTGCTTCCTTTGTATCCCTATTTAGACTGCACGTATAAGAGGTAGCCTGCGATATGTGTCTTGCTGCCTCTAATTTACCAGAATTAGTGAGATCATCTACTGCTCCACCCACGCTGCTGCAAATAGCGTGAGTTCATTTTGTTCTGTGGATGAGTGGTAGTCGAGGGAGTGTAGGTAGCAGAACTCCTTTCTCCATTCACCCCGCGCTCGACATTTCGTTCCTCGGTATGTCTTGGCTGTGGTAAAGGGTAACACAACGACCACTGGGGTGCAAGTGCTTCCGTCCAATGATGCTAGTCGCTGGTTATACGACCTGCAGCGGGTTTGCCGAATCTCGGGGTCCCTCCGGTGTTTAGTTTGGTAAGGAACTTGCCTACTGACCTTCGTATCGGCTGTTACCAATTTACGGTCCCGGCAACAGCAATGGTAGGCTTCCCTTTTGGGCATGCCCTCTTGAGCACTGAACGCTTTTAGCGTTTGTGAGGACTGCAGCCAGGGAAACCCTCGTTGAACTTCCTTGGCACTCTCTAATCAAGACAGATCCTGAGCATCTTTTCATTTGAACGTGCTGTTTTCTAAAACGCGGGTGAGTACCACTGAGGTCTCGAAAGGTTTCTGTCTGAGAGTCGGGCCTGATTAGAGTTCCCTTCAGAGTACCTGGCCCAGGATATTTCTTGAGGGCAGGGCTGTGTTTGCGAAGCCGCAGGCCGCAGGCCTTGTGAATGATAGGTGCCCTTCGGCAGGGTTTCTAAGGTTGTTACGGCAGTGTGCCACAAGGCGGCAGCACTGCTCCGTGTCCTCTCGGGTAACTTGGGGAAAGAAAGCCTTAGCGGGGGTCCCGGTGCTGGACGGGACATGGGGAGTCGAACGTGGCTAAACACACACCCCAGGGCTTGTGTATCCTCGCCTCCTGCCGCTTAACCTGCACTGCCCCACCCCAGGCCTATCGCAAGACTTGCAAGTGGGCTACTCGGAGGGTGCCGTGCTTCGCAGCTGGGGCGACTCTAATGAAGTGGGCTGGAGGCGGGAACCTGCCTAGCAGGAGCCCTGGAGAGCCGGTTTCCTCACAGCTCTTCCCTCTCAGCTGCTCCACCGTCACTTGGGTACACCAGGCTTTGCTTACCCGTAGGAGGGCCACGTTGCACCGGGAGACTGTGGTACCACGCAGGGGAGAACGGGCGCTAGAGGTCCGAGGGGCCGCTGGTCAGGTGGCACGTCCTCCTCCCTTGCTCCCTCAGCAGCAGCATACTCCAGCCGTGGGACCCAGGCCCGCCTAGGCTCCAGGGGTGTGTCTCCAGCCGACGACGTCCAAGAGGCCTGAGGTAACAGAGGAAAGGCATTTCTTACCCCCTTCCTTGCCTTGTCATTGAATAGTCCTTATCCCTTTCAGCATAGTTTATATACGACGTTGCGTGTGTTTGAGCTCTACAATCCCTTGATGCAATTATAAACGTAGCTGCACCCGTAGCCTTTCGGGTTCTTTGCCCTGTCAGTTTATTGAGGAATGTTTTGTAGCACTCCCTGTGCTTTCGGTTGGGTCGCCCTTGATGAGAACTTTTTGATACGTTGACTGTCTGTCTGGGAATCCCAGCCTCCTACTTCCCCCTTCCCCGGTCTCCAATTTCCCCCTATGGGAACTCCACGCTTGTCTCTTCCCTTTGTGAACCCGTGTTTCCTTTGTATGCTGCTTCCTTTGTATCCCTATTTAGACTGCACGTATAAGAGGTAGCCTGCGATATGTGTCTTGCTGCCTCTAATTTACCAGAATTAGTGAGATCATCTACTGCTCCACCCACGCTGCTGCAAATAGCGTGAGTTCATTTTGTTCTGTGGATGAGTGGTAGTCGAGGGAGTGTAGGTAGCAGAACTCCTTTCTCCATTCACCCCGCGCTCGACATTTCGTTCCTCGGTATGTCTTGGCTGTGGTAAAGGGTAACACAACGACCACTGGGGTGCAAGTGCTTCCTTCCAATGATGCTAGTCGCTGGTTATACGACCTGCAGCGGGTTTGCCGAATCTCGGGGTCCCTCCGGTGTTTAGTTTGGTAAGGAACTTGCCTACTGACCTTCGTATCGGCTGTTACCAATTTACGGTCCCGGCAACAGCAATGGTAGGCTTCCCTTTTGGGCATGCCCTCTTGAGCACTGAACGCTGTTAGCGTTTGTGAGGACTGCAGCCAGGGAAACCCTCGTTGAACTTCCTTGGCACTCTCTAATCAAGACAGATCCTGAGCATCTTTTCATTTGAACGTGCTGTTTTCTAAAACGCGGGTGAGTACCACTGAGGTCTCGAAAGGTTTCTGTCTGAGAGTCGGGCCTGATTAGAGTTCCCTTCAGAGTACCTGGCCCAGGATATTTCTTGAGGGCAGGGCTGTGTTTGCGAAGCCGCAGGCCGCAGGCCTTGTGAATGATAGGTGCCCTTCGGCAGGGTTTCTAAGGTTGTTACGGCAGTGTGCCACAAGGCGGCAGCACTGCTCCGTGTCCTCTCGGGTAACTTGGGGAAAGAAAGCCTTAGCGGGGGTCCCGGTGCTGGACGGGACATGGGGAGTCGAACGTGGCTAAACACACACCCCAGGGCTTGTGTATCCTCGCCTCCTGCCGCTTAACCTGCACTGCCCCACCCCAGGCCTATCGCAAGACTTGCAAGTGGGCTACTCGGAGGGTGCCGTGCTTCGCAGCTGGGGCGACTCTAATGAAGTGGGCTGGAGGCGGGAACCTGCCTAGCAGGAGCCCTGGAGAGCCGGTTTCCTCACAGCTCTTCCCTCTCAGCTGCTCCACCGTCACTTGGGTACACCAGGCTTTGCTTACCCGTAGGAGGGCCACGTTGCACCGGGAGACTGTGGTACCACGCAGGGGAGAACGGGCGCTAGAGGTCCGAGGGGCCGCTGGTCAGGTGGCACGTCCTCCTCCCTTGCTCCCTCAGCAGCAGCATACTCCAGCCGTGGGACCCAGGCCCGCCTAGGCTCCAGGGGTGTGTCTCCAGCCGACGACGTCCAAGAGGCCTGAGGTAACAGAGGAAAGGCATTTCTTACCCCCTTCCTTGCCTTGTCATTGAATAGTCCTTATCCCTTTCAGCATAGTTTATATACGACGTTGCGTGTGTTTGAGCTCTACAATCCCTTGATGCAATTATAAACGTAGCTGCACCCGTAGCCTTTCGGGTTCTTTGCCCTGTCAGTTTATTGAGGAATGTTTTGTAGCACTCCCTGTGCTTTCGGTTGGGTCGCCCTCGATGAGAACTTTTTGATACGTTGACTGTCTGTCTGGGAATCCCAGCCTCCTACTTCCCCCTTCCCCGGTCTCCAATTTCCCCCTATGGGAACTCCACGCTTGTCTCTTCCCTTTGTGAACCCGTGTTTCCTTTGTATGCTGCTTCCTTTGTATCCCTATTTAGACTGCACGTATAAGAGATAGCCTGCGATATGTGTCTTGCTGCCTCTAATTTACCAGAATTAGTGAGATCATCTACTGCTCCACCCACGCTGCTGCAAATAGCGTGAGTTCATTTTGTTCTGTGGATGAGTGGTAGTCGAGGGAGTGTAGGTAGCAGAACTCCTTTCTCCATTCACCCCGCGCTCGACATTTCGTTCCTCGGTATGTCTTGGCTGTGGTAAAGGGTAACACAACGACCACTGGGGTGCAAGTGCTTCCTTCCAATGATGCTAGTCGCTGGTTATACGACCTGCAGCGGGTTTGCCGAATCTCGGGGTCCCTCCGGTGTTTAGTTTGGTAAGGAACTTGCCTACTGACCTTCGTATCGGCTGTTACCAATTTACGGTCCCGGCAACAGCAATGGTAGGCTTCCCTTTTGGGCATGCCCTCTTGAGCACTGAACGCTTTTAGCGTTTGTGAGGACTGCAGCCAGGGAAACCCTCGTTGAACTTCCTTGGCACTCTCTAATCAAGACAGATCCTGAGCATCTTTTCATTTGAACGTGCTGTTTTCTAAAACGCGGGTGAGTACCACTGAGGTCTCGAAAGGTTTCTGTCTGAGAGTCGGGCCTGATTAGAGTTCCCTTCAGAGTACCTGGCCCAGGATATTTCTTGAGGGCAGGGCTGTGTTTGCGAAGCCGCAGGCCGCAGGCCTTGTGAATGATAGGTGCCCTTCGGCAGGGTTTCTAAGGTTGTTACGGCAGTGTGCCACAAGGCGGCAGCACTGCTCCGTGTCCTCTCGGGTAACTTGGGGAAAGAAAGCCTTAGCGGGGGTCCCGGTGCTGGACGGGACATGGGGAGTCGAACGTGGCTAAACACACACCCCAGGGCTTGTGTATCCTCGCCTCCTGCCGCTTAACCTGCACTGCCCCACCCCAGGCCTATCGCAAGACTTGCAAGTGGGCTACTCGGAGGGTGCCGTGCTTCGCAGCTGGGGCGACTCTAATGAAGTGGGCTGGAGGCGGGAACCTGCCTAGCAGGAGCCCTGGAGAGCCGGTTTCCTCACAGCTCTTCCCTCTCAGCTGCTCCACCGTCACTTGGGTACACCAGGCTTTGCTTACCCGTAGGAGGGCCACGTTGCACCGGGAGACTGTGGTACCACGCAGGGGAGAACGGGCGCTAGAGGTCCGAGGGGCCGCTGGTCAGGTGGCACGTCCTCCTCCCTTGCTCCCTCAGCAGCAGCATACTCCAGCCGTGGGACCCAGGCCCGCCTAGGCTCCAGGGGTGTGTCTCCAGCCGACGACGTCCAAGAGGCCTGAGGTAACAGAGGAAAGGCATTTCTTACCCCCTTCCTTGCCTTGTCATTGAATAGTCCTTATCCCTTTCAGCATAGTTTATATACGACGTTGCGTGTGTTTGAGCTCTACAATCCCTTGATGCAATTATAAACGTAGCTGCACCCGTAGCCTTTCGGGTTCTTTGCCCTGTCAGTTTATTGAGGAATGTTTTGTAGCACTCCCTGTGCTTTCGGTTGGGTCGCCCTCGATGAGAACTTTTTGATACGTTGACTGTCTGTCTGGGAATCCCAGCCTCCTACTTCCCCCTTCCCCGGTCTCCAATTTCCCCCTATGGGAACTCCACGCTTGTCTCTTCCCTTTGTGAACCCGTGTTTCCTTTGTATGCTGCTTCCTTTGTATCCCTATTTAGACTGCACGTATAAGAGATAGCCTGCGATATGTGTCTTGCTGCCTCTAATTTACCAGAATTAGTGAGATCATCTACTGCTCCACCCACGCTGCTGCAAATAGCGTGAGTTCATTTTGTTCTGTGGATGAGTGGTAGTCGAGGGAGTGTAGGTAGCAGAACTCCTTTCTCCATTCACCCCGCGCTCGACATTTCGTTCCTCGGTATGTCTTGGCTGTGGTAAAGGGTAACACAACGACCACTGGGGTGCAAGTGCTTCCGTCCAATGATGCTAGTCGCTGGTTATACGACCTGCAGCGGGTTTGCCGAATCTCGGGGTCCCTCCGGTGTTTAGTTTGGTAAGGAACTTGCCTACTGACCTTCGTATCGGCTGTTACCAATTTACGGTCCCGGCAACAGCAATGGTAGGCTTCCCTTTTGGGCATGCCCTCTTGAGCACTGAACGCTGTTAGCGTTTGTGAGGACTGCAGCCAGGGAAACCCTCGTTGAACTTCCTTGGCACTCTCTAATCAAGACAGATCCTGAGCATCTTTTCATTTGAACGTGCTGTTTTCTAAAACGCGGGTGAGTACCACTGAGGTCTCGAAAGGTTTCTGTCTGAGAGTCGGGCCTGATTAGAGTTCCCTTCAGAGTACCTGGCCCAGGATATTTCTTGAGGGCAGGGCTGTGTTTGCGAAGCCGCAGGCCGCAGGCCTTGTGAATGATAGGTGCCCTTCGGCAGGGTTTCTAAGGTTGTTACGGCAGTGTGCCACAAGGCGGCAGCACTGCTCCGTGTCCTCTCGGGTAACTTGGGGAAAGAAAGCCTTAGCGGGGGTCCCGGTGCTGGACGGGACATGGGGAGTCGAACGTGGCTAAACACACACCCCAGGGCTTGTGTATCCTCGCCTCCTGCCGCTTAACCTGCACTGCCCCACCCCAGGCCTATCGCAAGACTTGCAAGTGGGCTACTCGGAGGGTGCCGTGCTTCGCAGCTGGGGCGACTCTAATGAAGTGGGCTGGAGGCGGGAACCTGCCTAGCAGGAGCCCTGGAGAGCCGGTTTCCTCACAGCTCTTCCCTCTCAGCTGCTCCACCGTCACTTGGGTACACCAGGCTTTGCTTACCCGTAGGAGGGCCACGTTGCACCGGGAGACTGTGGTACCACGCAGGGGAGAACGGGCGCTAGAGGTCCGAGGGGCCGCTGGTCAGGTGGCACGTCCTCCTCCCTTGCTCCCTCAGCAGCAGCATACTCCAGCCGTGGGACCCAGGCCCGCCTAGGCTCCAGGGGTGTGTCTCCAGCCGACGACGTCCAAGAGGCCTGAGGTAACAGAGGAAAGGCATTTCTTACCCCCTTCCTTGCCTTGTCATTGAATAGTCCTTATCCCTTTCAGCATAGTTTATATACGACGTTGCGTGTGTTTGAGCTCTACAATCCCTTGATGCAATTATAAACGTAGCTGCACCCGTAGCCTTTCGGGTTCTTTGCCCTGTCAGTTTATTGAGGAATGTTTTGTAGCACTCCCTGTGCTTTCGGTTGGGTCGCCCTCGATGAGAACTTTTTGATACGTTGACTGTCTGTCTGGGAATCCCAGCCTCCTACTTCCCCCTTCCCCGGTCTCCAATTTCCCCCTATGGGAACTCCACGCTTGTCTCTTCCCTTTGTGAACCCGTGTTTCCTTTGTATGCTGCTTCCTTTGTATCCCTATTTAGACTGCACGTATAAGAGATAGCCTGCGATATGTGTCTTGCTGCCTCTAATTTACCAGAATTAGTGAGATCATCTACTGCTCCACCCACGCTGCTGCAAATAGCGTGAGTTCATTTTGTTCTGTGGATGAGTGGTAGTCGAGGGAGTGTAGGTAGCAGAACTCCTTTCTCCATTCACCCCGCGCTCGACATTTCGTTCCTCGGTATGTCTTGGCTGTGGTAAAGGGTAACACAACGACCACTGGGGTGCAAGTGCTTCCTTCCAATGATGCTAGTCGCTGGTTATACGACCTGCAGCGGGTTTGCCGAATCTCGGGGTCCCTCCGGTGTTTAGTTTGGTAAGGAACTTGCCTACTGACCTTCGTATCGGCTGTTACCAATTTACGGTCCCGGCAACAGCAATGGTAGGCTTCCCTTTTGGGCATGCCCTCTTGAGCACTGAACGCTTTTAGCGTTTGTGAGGACTGCAGCCAGGGAAACCCTCGTTGAACTTCCTTTGCACTCTCTAATCAAGACAGATCCTGAGCATCTTTTCATTTGAACGTGCTGTTTTCTAAAACGCGGGTGAGTACCACTGAGGTCTCGAAAGGTTTCTGTCTGAGAGTCGGGCCTGATTAGAGTTCCCTTCAGAGTACCTGGCCCAGGATATTTCTTGAGGGCAGGGCTGTGTTTGCGAAGCCGCAGGCCGCAGGCCTTGTGAATGATAGGTGCCCTTCGGCAGGGTTTCTAAGGTTGTTACGGCAGTGTGCCACAAGGCGGCAGCACTGCTCCGTGTCCTCTCGGGTAACTTGGGGAAAGAAAGCCTTAGCGGGGGTCCCGGTGCTGGACGGGACATGGGGAGTCGAACGTGGCTAAACACACACCCCAGGGCTTGTGTATCCTCGCCTCCTGCCGCTTAACCTGCACTGCCCCACCCCAGGCCTATCGCAAGACTTGCAAGTGGGCTACTCGGAGGGTGCCGTGCTTCGCAGCTGGGGCGACTCTAATGAAGTGGGCTGGAGGCGGGAACCTGCCTAGCAGGAGCCCTGGAGAGCCGGTTTCCTCACAGCTCTTCCCTCTCAGCTGCTCCACCGTCACTTGGGTACACCAGGCTTTGCTTACCCGTAGGAGGGCCACGTTGCACCGGGAGACTGTGGTACCACGCAGGGGAGAACGGGCGCTAGAGGTCCGAGGGGCCGCTGGTCAGGTGGCACGTCCTCCTCCCTTGCTCCCTCAGCAGCAGCATACTCCAGCCGTGGGACCCAGGCCCGCCTAGGCTCCAGGGGTGTGTCTCCAGCCGACGACGTCCAAGAGGCCTGAGGTAACAGAGGAAAGGCATTTCTTACCCCCTTCCTTGCCTTGTCATTGAATAGTCCTTATCCCTTTCAGCATAGTTTATATACGACGTTGCGTGTGTTTGAGCTCTACAATCCCTTGATGCAATTATAAACGTAGCTGCACCCGTAGCCTTTCGGGTTCTTTGCCCTGTCAGTTTATTGAGGAATGTTTTGTAGCACTCCCTGTGCTTTCGGTTGGGTCGCCCTTGATGAGAACTTTTTGATACGTTGACTGTCTGTCTGGGAATCCCAGCCTCCTACTTCCCCCTTCCCCGGTCTCCAATTTCCCCCTATGGGAACTCCACGCTTGTCTCTTCCCTTTGTGAACCCGTGTTTCCTTTGTATGCTGCTTCCTTTGTATCCCTATTTAGACTGCACGTATAAGAGATAGCCTGCGATATGTGTCTTGCTGCCTCTAATTTACCAGAATTAGTGAGATCATCTACTGCTCCACCCACGCTGCTGCAAATAGCGTGAGTTCATTTTGTTCTGTGGATGAGTGGTAGTCGAGGGAGTGTAGGTAGCAGAACTCCTTTCTCCATTCACCCCGCGCTCGACATTTCGTTCCTCGGTATGTCTTGGCTCTGGTAAAGGGTAACACAACGACCACTGGGGTGCAAGTGCTTCCGTCCAATGATGCTAGTCGCTGGTTATACGACCTGCAGCGGGTTTGCCGAATCTCGGGGTCCCTCCGGTGTTTAGTTTGGTAAGGAACTTGCCTACTGACCTTCGTATCGGCTGTTACCAATTTACGGTCCCGGCAACAGCAATGGTAGGCTTCCCTTTTGGGCATGCCCTCTTGAGCACTGAACGCTTTTAGCGTTTGTGAGGACTGCAGCCAGGGAAACCCTCGTTGAACTTCCTTGGCACTCTCTAATCAAGACAGATCCTGAGCATCTTTTCATTTGAACGTGCTGTTTTCTAAAACGCGGGTGAGTACCACTGAGGTCTCGAAAGGTTTCTGTCTGAGAGTCGGGCCTGATTAGAGTTCCCTTCAGAGTACCTGGCCCAGGATATTTCTTGAGGGCAGGGCTGTGTTTGCGAAGCCGCAGGCCGCAGGCCTTGTGAATGATAGGTGCCCTTCGGCAGGGTTTCTAAGGTTGTTACGGCAGTGTGCCACAAGGCGGCAGCACTGCTCCGTGTCCTCTCGGGTAACTTGGGGAAAGAAAGCCTTAGCGGGGGTCCCGGTGCTGGACGGGACATGGGGAGTCGAACGTGGCTAAACACACACCCCAGGGCTTGTGTATCCTCGCCTCCTGCCGCTTAACCTGCACTGCCCCACCCCAGGCCTATCGCAAGACTTGCAAGTGGGCTACTCGGAGGGTGCCGTGCTTCGCAGCTGGGGCGACTCTAATGAAGTGGGCTGGAGGCGGGAACCTGCCTAGCAGGAGCCCTGGAGAGCCGGTTTCCTCACAGCTCTTCCCTCTCAGCTGCTCCACCGTCACTTGGGTACACCAGGCTTTGCTTACCCGTAGGAGGGCCACGTTGGACCGGGAGACTGTGGTACCACGCAGGGGAGAACGGGCGCTAGAGGTCCGAGGGGCCGCTGGTCAGGTGGCACGTCCTCCTCCCTTGCTCCCTCAGCAGCAGCATACTCCAGCCGTGGGACCCAGGCCCGCCTAGGCTCCAGGGGTGTGTCTCCAGCCGACGACGTCCAAGAGGCCTGAGGTAACAGAGGAAAGGCATTTCTTACCCCCTTCCTTGCCTTCTCATTGAATAGTCCTTATCCCTTTCAGCATAGTTTATATACGACGTTGCGTGTGTTTGAGCTCTACAATCCCTTGATGCAATTATAAACGTAGCTGCACCCGTAGCCTTTCGGGTTCTTTGCCCTGTCAGTTTATTGAGGAATGTTTTGTAGCACTCCCTGTGCTTTCGGTTGGGTCGCCCTCGATGAGAACTTTTTGATACGTTGACTGTCTGTCTGGGAATCCCAGCCTCCTACTTCCCCCTTCCCCGGTCTCCAATTTCCCCCTATGGGAACTCCACGCTTGTCTCTTCCCTTTGTGAACCCGTGTTTCCTTTGTATGCTGCTTCCTTTGTATCCCTATTTAGACTGCACGTATAAGAGGTAGCCTGCGATATGTGTCTTGCTGCCTCTAATTTACCAGAATTAGTGAGATCATCTACTGCTCCACCCACGCTGCTGCAAATAGCGTGAGTTCATTTTGTTCTGTGGATGAGTGGTAGTCGAGGGAGTGTAGGTAGCAGAACTCCTTTCTCCATTCACCCCGCGCTCGACATTTCGTTCCTCGGTATGTCTTGGCTGTGGTAAAGGGTAACACAACGACCACTGGGGTGCAAGTGCTTCCTTCCAATGATGCTAGTCTCTGGTTATACGACCTGCAGCGGGTTTGCCGAATCTCGGGGTCCCTCCGGTGTTTAGTTTGGTAAGGAACTTGCCTACTGACCTTCGTATCGGCTGTTACCAATTTACGGTCCCGGCAACAGCAATGGTAGGCTTCCCTTTTGGGCATGCCCTCTTGAGCACTGAACGCTTTTAGCGTTTGTGAGGACTGCAGCCAGGGAAACCCTCGTTGAACTTCCTTTGCACTCTCTAATCAAGACAGATCCTGAGCATCTTTTCATTTGAACGTGCTGTTTTCTAAAACGCGGGTGAGTACCACTGAGGTCTCGAAAGGTTTCTGTCTGAGAGTCGGGCCTGATTAGAGTTCCCTTCAGAGTACCTGGCCCAGGATATTTCTTGAGGGCAGGGCTGTGTTTGCGAAGCCGCAGGCCGCAGGCCTTGTGAATGATAGGTGCCCTTCGGCAGGGTTTCTAAGGTTGTTACGGCAGTGTGCCACAAGGCGGCAGCACTGCTCCGTGTCCTCTCGGGTAACTTGGGGAAAGAAAGCCTTAGCGGGGGTCCCGGTGCTGGACGGGACATGGGGAGTCGAACGTGGCTAAACACACACCCCAGGGCTTGTGTATCCTCGCCTCCTGCCGCTTAACCTGCACTGCCCCACCCCAGGCCTATCGCAAGACTTGCAAGTGGGCTACTCGGAGGGTGCCGTGCTTCGCAGCTGGGGCGACTCTAATGAAGTGGGCTGGAGGCGGGAACCTGCCTAGCAGGAGCCCTGGAGAGCCGGTTTCCTCACAGCTCTTCCCTCTCAGCTGCTCCACCGTCACTTGGGTACACCAGGCTTTGCTTACCCGTAGGAGGGCCACGTTGGACCGGGAGACTGTGGTACCACGCAGGGGAGAACGGGCGCTAGAGGTCCGAGGGGCCGCTCGTCAGGTGGCACGTCCTCCTCCCTTGCTCCCTCAGCAGCAGCATACTCCAGCCGTGGGACCCAGGCCCGCCTAGGCTCCAGGGGTGTGTCTCCAGCCGACGACGTCCAAGAGGCCTGAGGTAACAGAGGAAAGGCATTTCTTACCCCCTTCCTTGCCTTGTCATTGAATAGTCCTTATCCCTTTCAGCATAGTTTATATACGACGTTGCGTGTGTTTGAGCTCTACAATCCCTTGATGCAATTATAAACGTAGCTGCACCCGTAGCCTTTCGGGTTCTTTGCCCTGTCAGTTTATTGAGGAATGTTTTGTAGCACTCCCTGTGCTTTCGGTTGGGTCGCCCTCGATGAGAACTTTTTGATACGTTGACTGTCTGTCTGGGAATCCCAGCCTCCTACTTCCCCCTTCCCCGGTCTCCAATTTCCCCCTATGGGAACTCCACGCTTGTCTCTTCCCTTTGTGAACCCGTGTTTCCTTTGTATGCTGCTTCCTTTGTATCCCTATTTAGACTGCACGTATAAGAGATAGCCTGCGATATGTGTCTTGCTGCCTCTAATTTACCAGAATTAGTGAGATCATCTACTGCTCCACCCACGCTGCTGCAAATAGCGTGAGTTCATTTTGTTCTGTGGATGAGTGGTAGTCGAGGGAGTGTAGGTAGCAGAACTCCTTTCTCCATTCACCCCGCGCTCGACATTTCGTTCCTCGGTATGTCTTGGCTGTGGTAAAGGGTAACACAACGACCACTGGGGTGCAAGTGCTTCCTTCCAATGATGCTAGTCGCTGGTTATACGACCTGCAGCGGGTTTGCCGAATCTCGGGGTCCCTCCGGTGTTTAGTTTGGTAAGGAACTTGCCTACTGACCTTCGTATCGGCTGTTACCAATTTACGGTCCCGGCAACAGCAATGGTAGGCTTCCCTTTTGGGCATGCCCTCTTGAGCACTGAACGCTTTTAGCGTTTGTGAGGACTGCAGCCAGGGAAACCCTCGTTGAACTTCCTTGGCACTCTCTAATCAAGACAGATCCTGAGCATCTTTTCATTTGAACGTGCTGTTTTCTAAAACGCGGGTGAGTACCACTGAGGTCTCGAAAGGTTTCTGTCTGAGAGTCGGGCCTGATTAGAGTTCCCTTCAGAGTACCTGGCCCAGGATATTTCTTGAGGGCAGGGCTGTGTTTGCGAAGCCGCAGGCCGCAGGCCTTGTGAATGATAGGTGCCCTTCGGCAGGGTTTCTAAGGTTGTTACGGCAGTGTGCCACAAGGCGGCAGCACTGCTCCGTGTCCTCTCGGGTAACTTGGGGAAAGAAAGCCTTAGCGGGGGTCCCGGTGCTGGACGGGACATGGGGAGTCGAACGTGGCTAAACACACACCCCAGGGCTTGTGTATCCTCGCCTCCTGCCGCTTAACCTGCACTGCCCCACCCCAGGCCTATCGCAAGACTTGCAAGTGGGCTACTCGGAGGGTGCCGTGCTTCGCAGCTGGGGCGACTCTAATGAAGTGGGCTGGAGGCGGGAACCTGCCTAGCAGGAGCCCTGGAGAGCCGGTTTCCTCACAGCTCTTCCCTCTCAGCTGCTCCACCGTCACTTGGGTACACCAGGCTTTGCTTACCCGTAGGAGGGCCACGTTGCACCGGGAGACTGTGGTACCACGCAGGGGAGAACGGGCGCTAGAGGTCCGAGGGGCCGCTGGTCAGGTGGCACGTCCTCCTCCCTTGCTCCCTCAGCAGCAGCATACTCCAGCCGTGGGACCCAGGCCCGCCTAGGCTCCAGGGGTGTGTCTCCAGCCGACGACGTCCAAGAGGCCTGAGGTAACAGAGGAAAGGCATTTCTTACCCCCTTCCTTGCCTTGTCATTGAATAGTCCTTATCCCTTTCAGCATAGTTTATATACGACGTTGCGTGTGTTTGAGCTCTACAATCCCTTGATGCAATTATAAACGTAGCTGCACCCGTAGCCTTTCGGGTTCTTTGCCCTGTCAGTTTATTGAGGAATGTTTTGTAGCACTCCCTGTGCTTTCGGTTGGGTCGCCCTTGATGAGAACTTTTTGATACGTTGACTGTCTGTCTGGGAATCCCAGCCTCCTACTTCCCCCTTCCCCGGTCTCCAATTTCCCCCTATGGGAACTCCACGCTTGTCTCTTCCCTTTGTGAACCCGTGTTTCCTTTGTATGCTGCTTCCTTTGTATCCCTATTTAGACTGCACGTATAAGAGATAGCCTGCGATATGTGTCTTGCTGCCTCTAATTTACCAGAATTAGTGAGATCATCTACTGCTCCACCCACGCTGCTGCAAATAGCGTGAGTTCATTTTGTTCTGTGGATGAGTGGTAGTCGAGGGAGTGTAGGTAGCAGAACTCCTTTCTCCATTCACCCCGCGCTCGACATTTCGTTCCTCGGTATGTCTTGGCTGTGGTAAAGGGTAACACAACGACCACTGGGGTGCAAGTGCTTCCTTCCAATGATGCTAGTCGCTGGTTATACGACCTGCAGCGGGTTTGCCGAATCTCGGGGTCCCTCCGGTGTTTAGTTTGGTAAGGAACTTGCCTACTGACCTTCGTATCGGCTGTTACCAATTTACGGTCCCGGCAACAGCAATGGTAGGCTTCCCTTTTGGGCATGCCCTCTTGAGCACTGAACGCTTTTAGCGTTTGTGAGGACTGCAGCCAGGGAAACCCTCGTTGAACTTCCTTTGCACTCTCTAATCAAGACAGATCCTGAGCATCTTTTCATTTGAACGTGCTGTTTTCTAAAACGCGGGTGAGTACCACTGAGGTCTCGAAAGGTTTCTGTCTGAGAGTCGGGCCTGATTAGAGTTCCCTTCAGAGTACCTGGCCCAGGATATTTCTTGAGGGCAGGGCTGTGTTTGCGAAGCCGCAGGCCGCAGGCCTTGTGAATGATAGGTGCCCTTCGGCAGGGTTTCTAAGGTTGTTACGGCAGTGTGCCACAAGGCGGCAGCACTGCTCCGTGTCCTCTCGGGTAACTTGGGGAAAGAAAGCCTTAGCGGGGGTCCCGGTGCTGGACGGGACATGGGGAGTCGAACGTGGCTAAACACACACCCCAGGGCTTGTGTATCCTCGCCTCCTGCCGCTTAACCTGCACTGCCCCACCCCAGGCCTATCGCAAGACTTGCAAGTGGGCTACTCGGAGGGTGCCGTGCTTCGCAGCTGGGGCGACTCTAATGAAGTGGGCTGGAGGCGGGAACCTGCCTAGCAGGAGCCCTGGAGAGCCGGTTTCCTCACAGCTCTTCCCTCTCAGCTGCTCCACCGTCACTTGGGTACACCAGGCTTTGCTTACCCGTAGGAGGGCCACGTTGCACCGGGAGACTGTGGTACCACGCAGGGGAGAACGGGCGCTAGAGGTCCGAGGGGCCGCTGGTCAGGTGGCACGTCCTCCTCCCTTGCTCCCTCAGCAGCAGCATACTCCAGCCGTGGGACCCAGGCCCGCCTAGGCTCCAGGGGTGTGTCTCCAGCCGACGACGTCCAAGAGGCCTGAGGTAACAGAGGAAAGGCATTTCTTACCCCCTTCCTTGCCTTGTCATTGAATAGTCCTTATCCCTTTCAGCATAGTTTATATACGACGTTGCGTGTGTTTGAGCTCTACAATCCCTTGATGCAATTATAAACGTAGCTGCACCCGTAGCCTTTCGGGTTCTTTGCCCTGTCAGTTTATTGAGGAATGTTTTGTAGCACTCCCTGTGCTTTCGGTTGGGTCGCCCTTGATGAGAACTTTTTGATACGTTGACTGTCTGTCTGGGAATCCCAGCCTCCTACTTCCCCCTTCCCCGGTCTCCAATTTCCCCCTATGGGAACTCCACGCTTGTCTCTTCCCTTTGTGAACCCGTGTTTCCTTTGTATGCTGCTTCCTTTGTATCCCTATTTAGACTGCACGTATAAGAGATAGCCTGCGATATGTGTCTTGCTGCCTCTAATTTACCAGAATTAGTGAGATCATCTACTGCTCCACCCACGCTGCTGCAAATAGCGTGAGTTCATTTTGTTCTGTGGATGAGTGGTAGTCGAGGGAGTGTAGGTAGCAGAACTCCTTTCTCCATTCACCCCGCGCTCGACATTTCGTTCCTCGGTATGTCTTGGCTGTGGTAAAGGGTAACACAACGACCACTGGGGTGCAAGTGCTTCCGTCCAATGATGCTAGTCGCTGGTTATACGACCTGCAGCGGGTTTGCCGAATCTCGGGGTCCCTCCGGTGTTTAGTTTGGTAAGGAACTTGCCTACTGACCTTCGTATCGGCTGTTACCAATTTACGGTCCCGGCAACAGCAATGGTAGGCTTCCCTTTTGGGCATGCCCTCTTGAGCACTGAACGCTGTTAGCGTTTGTGAGGACTGCAGCCAGGGAAACCCTCGTTGAACTTCCTTGGCACTCTCTAATCAAGACAGATCCTGAGCATCTTTTCATTTGAACGTGCTGTTTTCTAAAACGCGGGTGAGTACCACTGAGGTCTCGAAAGGTTTCTGTCTGAGAGTCGGGCCTGATTAGAGTTCCCTTCAGAGTACCTGGCCCAGGATATTTCTTGAGGGCAGGGCTGTGTTTGCGAAGCCGCAGGCCGCAGGCCTTGTGAATGATAGGTGCCCTTCGGCAGGGTTTCTAAGGTTGTTACGGCAGTGTGCCACAAGGCGGCAGCACTGCTCCGTGTCCTCTCGGGTAACTTGGGGAAAGAAAGCCTTAGCGGGGGTCCCGGTGCTGGACGGGACATGGGGAGTCGAACGTGGCTAAACACACACCCCAGGGCTTGTGTATCCTCGCCTCCTGCCGCTTAACCTGCACTGCCCCACCCCAGGCCTATCGCAAGACTTGCAAGTGGGCTACTCGGAGGGTGCCGTGCTTCGCAGCTGGGGCGACTCTAATGAAGTGGGCTGGAGGCGGGAACCTGCCTAGCAGGAGCCCTGGAGAGCCGGTTTCCTCACAGCTCTTCCCTCTCAGCTGCTCCACCGTCACTTGGGTACACCAGGCTTTGCTTACCCGTAGGAGGGCCACGTTGGACCGGGAGACTGTGGTACCACGCAGGGGAGAACGGGCGCTAGAGGTCCGAGGGGCCGCTGGTCAGGTGGCACGTCCTCCTCCCTTGCTCCCTCAGCAGCAGCATACTCCAGCCGTGGGACCCAGGCCCGCCTAGGCTCCAGGGGTGTGTCTCCAGCCGACGACGTCCAAGAGGCCTGAGGTAACAGAGGAAAGGCATTTCTTACCCCCTTCCTTGCCTTGTCATTGAATAGTCCTTATCCCTTTCAGCATAGTTTATATACGACGTTGCGTGTGTTTGAGCTCTACAATCCCTTGATGCAATTATAAACGTAGCTGCACCCGTAGCCTTTCGGGTTCTTTGCCCTGTCAGTTTATTGAGGAATGTTTTGTAGCACTCCCTGTGCTTTCGGTTGGGTCGCCCTTGATGAGAACTTTTTGATACGTTGACTGTCTGTCTGGGAATCCCAGCCTCCTACTTCCCCCTTCCCCGGTCTCCAATTTCCCCCTATGGGAACTCCACGCTTGTCTCTTCCCTTTGTGAACCCGTGTTTCCTTTGTATGCTGCTTCCTTTGTATCCCTATTTAGACTGCACGTATAAGAGATAGCCTGCGATATGTGTCTTGCTGCCTCTAATTTACCAGAATTAGTGAGATCATCTACTGCTCCACCCACGCTGCTGCAAATAGTGTGAGTTCATTTTGTTCTGTGGATGAGTGGTAGTCGAGGGAGTGTAGGTAGCAGAACTCCTTTCTCCATTCACCCCGCGCTCGACATTTCGTTCCTCGGTATGTCTTGGCTGTGGTAAAGGGTAACACAACGACCACTGGGGTGCAAGTGCTTCCGTCCAATGATGCTAGTCGCTGGTTATACGACCTGCAGCGGGTTTGCCGAATCTCGGGGTCCCTCCGGTGTTTAGTTTGGTAAGGAACTTGCCTACTGACCTTCGTATCGGCTGTTACCAATTTACGGTCCCGGCAACAGCAATGGTAGGCTTCCCTTTTGGGCATGCCCTCTTGAGCACTGAACGCTGTTAGCGTTTGTGAGGACTGCAGCCAGGGAAACCCTCGTTGAACTTCCTTGGCACTCTCTAATCAAGACAGATCCTGAGCATCTTTTCATTTGAACGTGCTGTTTTCTAAAACGCGGGTGAGTACCACTGAGGTCTCGAAAGGTTTCTGTCTGAGAGTCGGGCCTGATTAGAGTTCCCTTCAGAGTACCTGGCCCAGGATATTTCTTGAGGGCAGGGCTGTGTTTGCGAAGCCGCAGGCCGCAGGCCTTGTGAATGATAGGTGCCCTTCGGCAGGGTTTCTAAGGTTGTTACGGCAGTGTGCCACAAGGCGGCAGCACTGCTCCGTGTCCTCTCGGGTAACTTGGGGAAAGAAAGCCTTAGCGGGGGTCCCGGTGCTGGACGGGACATGGGGAGTCGAACGTGGCTAAACACACACCCCAGGGCTTGTGTATCCTCGCCTCCTGCCGCTTAACCTGCACTGCCCCACCCCAGGCCTATCGCAAGACTTGCAAGTGGGCTACTCGGAGGGTGCCGTGCTTCGCAGCTGGGGCGACTCTAATGAAGTGGGCTGGAGGCGGGAACCTGCCTAGCAGGAGCCCTGGAGAGCCGGTTTCCTCACAGCTCTTCCCTCTCAGCTGCTCCACCGTCACTTGGGTACACCAGGCTTTGCTTACCCGTAGGAGGGCCACGTTGCACCGGGAGACTGTGGTACCACGCAGGGGAGAACGGGCGCTAGAGGTCCGAGGGGCCGCTGGTCAGGTGGCACGTCCTCCTCCCTTGCTCCCTCAGCAGCAGCATACTCCAGCCGTGGGACCCAGGCCCGCCTAGGCTCCAGGGGTGTGTCTCCAGCCGACGACGTCCAAGAGGCCTGAGGTAACAGAGGAAAGGCATTTCTTACCCCCTTCCTTGCCTTGTCATTGAATAGTCCTTATCCCTTTCAGCATAGTTTATATACGACGTTGCGTGTGTTTGAGCTCTACAATCCCTTGATGCAATTATAAACGTAGCTGCACCCGTAGCCTTTCGGGTTCTTTGCCCTGTCAGTTTATTGAGGAAGGTTTTGTAGCACTCCCTGTGCTTTCGGTTGGGTCGCCCTTGATGAGAACTTTTTGATACGTTGACTGTCTGTCTGGGAATCCCAGCCTCCTACTTCCCCCTTCCCCGGTCTCCAATTTCCCCCTATGGGAACTCCACGCTTGTCTCTTCCCTTTGTGAACCCGTGTTTCCTTTGTATGCTGCTTCCTTTGTATCCCTATTTAGACTGCACGTATAAGAGATAGCCTGCGATATGTGTCTTGCTGCCTCTAATTTACCAGAATTAGTGAGATCATCTACTGCTCCACCCACGCTGCTGCAAATAGCGTGAGTTCATTTTGTTCTGTGGATGAGTGGTAGTCGAGGGAGTGTAGGTAGCAGAACTCCTTTCTCCATTCACCCCGCGCTCGACATTTCGTTCCTCGGTATGTCTTGGCTGTGGTAAAGGGTAACACAACGACCACTGGGGTGCAAGTGCTTCCGTCCAATGATGCTAGTCGCTGGTTATACGACCTGCAGCGGGTTTGCCGAATCTCGGGGTCCCTCCGGTGTTTAGTTTGGTAAGGAACTTGCCTACTGACCTTCGTATCGGCTGTTACCAATTTACGGTCCCGGCAACAGCAATGGTAGGCTTCCCTTTTGGGCATGCCCTCTTGAGCACTGAACGCTGTTAGCGTTTGTGAGGACTGCAGCCAGGGAAACCCTCGTTGAACTTCCTTTGCACTCTCTAATCAAGACAGATCCTGAGCATCTTTTCATTTGAACGTGCTGTTTTCTAAAACGCGGGTGAGTACCACTGAGGTCTCGAAAGGTTTCTGTCTGAGAGTCGGGCCTGATTAGAGTTCCCTTCAGAGTACCTGGCCCAGGATATTTCTTGAGGGCAGGGCTGTGTTTGCGAAGCCGCAGGCCGCAGGCCTTGTGAATGATAGGTGCCCTTCGGCAGGGTTTCTAAGGTTGTTACGGCAGTGTGCCACAAGGCGGCAGCACTGCTCCGTGTCCTCTCGGGTAACTTGGGGAAAGAAAGCCTTAGCGGGGGTCCCGGTGCTGGACGGGACATGGGGAGTCGAACGTGGCTAAACACACACCCCAGGGCTTGTGTATCCTCGCCTCCTGCCGCTTAACCTGCACTGCCCCACCCCAGGCCTATCGCAAGACTTGCAAGTGGGCTACTCGGAGGGTGCCGTGCTTCGCAGCTGGGGCGACTCTAATGAAGTGGGCTGGAGGCGGGAACCTGCCTAGCAGGAGCCCTGGAGAGCCGGTTTCCTCACAGCTCTTCCCTCTCAGCTGCTCCACCGTCACTTGGGTACACCAGGCTTTGCTTACCCGTAGGAGGGCCACGTTGCACCGGGAGACTGTGGTACCACGCAGGGGAGAACGGGCGCTAGAGGTCCGAGGGGCCGCTGGTCAGGTGGCACGTCCTCCTCCCTTGCTCCCTCAGCAGCAGCATACTCCAGCCGTGGGACCCAGGCCCGCCTAGGCTCCAGGGGTGTGTCTCCAGCCGACGACGTCCAAGAGGCCTGAGGTAACAGAGGAAAGGCATTTCTTACCCCCTTCCTTGCCTTGTCATTGAATAGTCCTTATCCCTTTCAGCATAGTTTATATACGACGTTGCGTGTGTTTGAGCTCTACAATCCCTTGATGCAATTATAAACGTAGCTGCACCCGTAGCCTTTCGGGTTCTTTGCCCTGTCAGTTTATTGAGGAATGTTTTGTAGCACTCCCTGTGCTTTCGGTTGGGTCGCCCTCGATGAGAACTTTTTGATACGTTGACTGTCTGTCTGGGAATCCCAGCCTCCTACTTCCCCCTTCCCCGGTCTCCAATTTCCCCCTATGGGAACTCCACGCTTGTCTCTTCCCTTTGTGAACCCGTGTTTCCTTTGTATGCTGCTTCCTTTCTATCCCTATTTAGACTGCACGTATAAGAGATAGCCTGCGATATGTGTCTTGCTGCCTCTAATTTACCAGAATTAGTGAGATCATCTACTGCTCCACCCACGCTGCTGCAAATAGCGTGAGTTCATTTTGTTCTGTGGATGAGTGGTAGTCGAGGGAGTGTAGGTAGCAGAACTCCTTTCTCCATTCACCCCGCGCTCGACATTTCGTTCCTCGGTATGTCTTGGCTGTGGTAAAGGGTAACACAACGACCACTGGGGTGCAAGTGCTTCCTTCCAATGATGCTAGTCGCTGGTTATACGACCTGCAGCGGGTTTGCCGAATCTCGGGGTCCCTCCGGTGTTTAGTTTGGTAAGGAACTTGCCTACTGACCTTCGTATCGGCTGTTACCAATTTACGGTCCCGGCAACAGCAATGGTAGGCTTCCCTTTTGGGCATGCCCTCTTGAGCACTGAACGCTGTTAGCGTTTGTGAGGACTGCAGCCAGGGAAACCCTCGTTGAACTTCCTTTGCACTCTCTAATCAAGACAGATCCTGAGCATCTTTTCATTTGAACGTGCTGTTTTCTAAAACGCGGGTGAGTACCACTGAGGTCTCGAAAGGTTTCTGTCTGAGAGTCGGGCCTGATTAGAGTTCCCTTCAGAGTACCTGGCCCAGGATATTTCTTGAGGGCAGGGCTGTGTTTGCGAAGCCGCAGGCCGCAGGCCTTGTGAATGATAGGTGCCCTTCGGCAGGGTTTCTAAGGTTGTTACGGCAGTGTGCCACAAGGCGGCAGCACTGCTCCGTGTCCTCTCGGGTAACTTGGGGAAAGAAAGCCTTAGCGGGGGTCCCGGTGCTGGACGGGACATGGGGAGTCGAACGTGGCTAAACACACACCCCAGGGCTTGTGTATCCTCGCCTCCTGCCGCTTAACCTGCACTGCCCCACCCCAGGCCTATCGCAAGACTTGCAAGTGGGCTACTCGGAGGGTGCCGTGCTTCGCAGCTGGGGCGACTCTAATGAAGTGGGCTGGAGGCGGGAACCTGCCTAGCAGGAGCCCTGGAGAGCCGGTTTCCTCACAGCTCTTCCCTCTCAGCTGCTCCACCGTCACTTGGGTACACCAGGCTTTGCTTACCCGTAGGAGGGCCACGTTGCACCGGGAGACTGTGGTACCACGCAGGGGAGAACGGGCGCTAGAGGTCCGAGGGGCCGCTGGTCAGGTGGCACGTCCTCCTCCCTTGCTCCCTCAGCAGCAGCATACTCCAGCCGTGGGACCCAGGCCCGCCTAGGCTCCAGGGGTGTGTCTCCAGCCGACGACGTCCAAGAGGCCTGAGGTAACAGAGGAAAGGCATTTCTTACCCCCTTCCTTGCCTTGTCATTGAATAGTCCTTATCCCTTTCAGCATAGTTTATATACGACGTTGCGTGTGTTTGAGCTCTACAATCCCTTGATGCAATTATAAACGTAGCTGCACCCGTAGCCTTTCGGGTTCTTTGCCCTGTCAGTTTATTGAGGAATGTTTTGTAGCACTCCCTGTGCTTTCGGTTGGGTCGCCCTCGATGAGAACTTTTTGATACGTTGACTGTCTGTCTGGGAATCCCAGCCTCCTACTTCCCCCTTCCCCGGTCTCCAATTTCCCCCTATGGGAACTCCACGCTTGTCTCTTCCCTTTGTGAACCCGTGTTTCCTTTGTATGCTGCTTCCTTTGTATCCCTATTTAGACTGCACGTATAAGAGATAGCCTGCGATATGTGTCTTGCTGCCTCTAATTTACCAGAATTAGTGAGATCATCTACTGCTCCACCCACGCTGCTGCAAATAGCGTGAGTTCATTTTGTTCTGTGGATGAGTGGTAGTCGAGGGAGTGTAGGTAGCAGAACTCCTTTCTCCATTCACCCCGCGCTCGACATTTCGTTCCTCGGTATGTCTTGGCTGTGGTAAAGGGTAACACAACGACCACTGGGGTGCAAGTGCTTCCTTCCAATGATGCTAGTCGCTGGTTATACGACCTGCAGCGGGTTTGCCGAATCTCGGGGTCCCTCCGGTGTTTAGTTTGGTAAGGAACTTGCCTACTGACCTTCGTATCGGCTGTTACCAATTTACGGTCCCGGCAACAGCAATGGTAGGCTTCCCTTTTGGGCATGCCCTCTTGAGCACTGAACGCTGTTAGCGTTTGTGAGGACTGCAGCCAGGGAAACCCTCGTTGAACTTCCTTGGCACTCTCTAATCAAGACAGATCCTGAGCATCTTTTCATTTGAACGTGCTGTTTTCTAAAACGCGGGTGAGTACCACTGAGGTCTCGAAAGGTTTCTGTCTGAGAGTCGGGCCTGATTAGAGTTCCCTTCAGAGTACCTGGCCCAGGATATTTCTTGAGGGCAGGGCTGTGTTTGCGAAGCCGCAGGCCGCAGGCCTTGTGAATGATAGGTGCCCTTCGGCAGGGTTTCTAAGGTTGTTACGGCAGTGTGCCACAAGGCGGCAGCACTGCTCCGTGTCCTCTCGGGTAACTTGGGGAAAGAAAGCCTTAGCGGGGGTCCCGGTGCTGGACGGGACATGGGGAGTCGAACGTGGCTAAACACACACCCCAGGGCTTGTGTATCCTCGCCTCCTGCCGCTTAACCTGCACTGCCCCACCCCAGGCCTATCGCAAGACTTGCAAGTGGGCTACTCGGAGGGTGCCGTGCTTCGCAGCTGGGGCGACTCTAATGAAGTGGGCTGGAGGCGGGAACCTGCCTAGCAGGAGCCCTGGAGAGCCGGTTTCCTCACAGCTCTTCCCTCTCAGCTGCTCCACCGTCACTTGGGTACACCAGGCTTTGCTTACCCGTAGGAGGGCCACGTTGCACCGGGAGACTGTGGTACCACGCAGGGGAGAACGGGCGCTAGAGGTCCGAGGGGCCGCTGGTCAGGTGGCACGTCCTCCTCCCTTGCTCCCTCAGCAGCAGCATACTCCAGCCGTGGGACCCAGGCCCGCCTAGGCTCCAGGGGTGTGTCTCCAGCCGACGACGTCCAAGAGGCCTGAGGTAACAGAGGAAAGGCATTTCTTACCCCCTTCCTTGCCTTGTCATTGAATAGTCCTTATCCCTTTCAGCATAGTTTATATACGACGTTGCGTGTGTTTGAGCTCTACAATCCCTTGATGCAATTATAAACGTAGCTGCACCCGTAGCCTTTCGGGTTCTTTGCCCTGTCAGTTTATTGAGGAATGTTTTGTAGCACTCCCTGTGCTTTCGGTTGGGTCGCCCTCGATGAGAACTTTTTGATACGTTGACTGTCTGTCTGGGAATCCCAGCCTCCTACTTCCCCCTTCCCCGGTCTCCAATTTCCCCCTATGGGAACTCCACGCTTGTCTCTTCCCTTTGTGAACCCGTGTTTCCTTTGTATGCTGCTTCCTTTGTATCCCTATTTAGACTGCACGTATAAGAGATAGCCTGCGATATGTGTCTTGCTGCCTCTAATTTACCAGAATTAGTGAGATCATCTACTGCTCCACCCACGCTGCTGCAAATAGCGTGAGTTCATTTTGTTCTGTGGATGAGTGGTAGTCGAGGGAGTGTAGGTAGCAGAACTCCTTTCTCCATTCACCCCGCGCTCGACATTTCGTTCCTCGGTATGTCTTGGCTGTGGTAAAGGGTAACACAACGACCACTGGGGTGCAAGTGCTTCCTTCCAATGATGCTAGTCGCTGGTTATACGACCTGCAGCGGGTTTGCCGAATCTCGGGGTCCCTCCGGTGTTTAGTTTGGTAAGGAACTTGCCTACTGACCTTCGTATCGGCTGTTACCAATTTACGGTCCCGGCAACAGCAATGGTAGGCTTCCCTTTTGGGCATGCCCTCTTGAGCACTGAACGCTTTTAGCGTTTGTGAGGACTGCAGCCAGGGAAACCCTCGTTGAACTTCCTTGGCACTCTCTAATCAAGACAGATCCTGAGCATCTTTTCATTTGAACGTGCTGTTTTCTAAAACGCGGGTGAGTACCACTGAGGTCTCGAAAGGTTTCTGTCTGAGAGTCGGGCCTGATTAGAGTTCCCTTCAGAGTACCTGGCCCAGGATATTTCTTGAGGGCAGGGCTGTGTTTGCGAAGCCGCAGGCCGCAGGCCTTGTGAATGATAGGTGCCCTTCGGCAGGGTTTCTAAGGTTGTTACGGCAGTGTGCCACAAGGCGGCAGCACTGCTCCGTGTCCTCTCGGGTAACTTGGGGAAAGAAAGCCTTAGCGGGGGTCCCGGTGCTGGACGGGACATGGGGAGTCGAACGTGGCTAAACACACACCCCAGGGCTTGTGTATCCTCGCCTCCTGCCGCTTAACCTGCACTGCCCCACCCCAGGCCTATCGCAAGACTTGCAAGTGGGCTACTCGGAGGGTGCCGTGCTTCGCAGCTGGGGCGACTCTAATGAAGTGGGCTGGAGGCGGGAACCTGCCTAGCAGGAGCCCTGGAGAGCCGGTTTCCTCACAGCTCTTCCCTCTCAGCTGCTCCACCGTCACTTGGGTACACCAGGCTTTGCTTACCCGTAGGAGGGCCACGTTGCACCGGGAGACTGTGGTACCACGCAGGGGAGAACGGGCGCTAGAGGTCCGAGGGGCCGCTGGTCAGGTGGCACGTCCTCCTCCCTTGCTCCCTCAGCAGCAGCATACTCCAGCCGTGGGACCCAGGCCCGCCTAGGCTCCAGGGGTGTGTCTCCAGCCGACGACGTCCAAGAGGCCTGAGGTAACAGAGGAAAGGCATTTCTTACCCCCTTCCTTGCCTTGTCATTGAATAGTCCTTATCCCTTTCAGCATAGTTTATATACGACGTTGCGTGTGTTTGAGCTCTACAATCCCTTGATGCAATTATAAACGTAGCTGCACCCGTAGCCTTTCGGGTTCTTTGCCCTGTCAGTTTATTGAGGAATGTTTTGTAGCACTCCCTGTGCTTTCGGTTGGGTCGCCCTTGATGAGAACTTTTTGATACGTTGACTGTCTGTCTGGGAATCCCAGCCTCCTACTTCCCCCTTCCCCGGTCTCCAATTTCCCCCTATGGGAACTCCACGCTTGTCTCTTCCCTTTGTGAACCCGTGTTTCCTTTGTATGCTGCTTCCTTTGTATCCCTATTTAGACTGCACGTATAAGAGGTAGCCTGCGATATGTGTCTTGCTGCCTCTAATTTACCAGAATTAGTGAGATCATCTACTGCTCCACCCACGCTGCTGCAAATAGCGTGAGTTCATTTTGTTCTGTGGATGAGTGGTAGTCGAGGGAGTGTAGGTAGCAGAACTCCTTTCTCCATTCACCCCGCGCTCGACATTTCGTTCCTCGGTATGTCTTGGCTGTGGTAAAGGGTAACACAACGACCACTGGGGTGCAAGTGCTTCCTTCCAATGATGCTAGTCGCTGGTTATACGACCTGCAGCGGGTTTGCCGAATCTCGGGGTCCCTCCGGTGTTTAGTTTGGTAAGGAACTTGCCTACTGACCTTCGTATCGGCTGTTACCAATTTACGGTCCCGGCAACAGCAATGGCAGGCTTCCCTTTTGGGCATGCCCTCTTGAGCACTGAACGCTTTTAGCGTTTGTGAGGACTGCAGCCAGGGAAACCCTCGTTGAACTTCCTTGGCACTCTCTAATCAAGACAGATCCTGAGCATCTTTTCATTTGAACGTGCTGTTTTCTAAAACGCGGGTGAGTACCACTGAGGTCTCGAAAGGTTTCTGTCTGAGAGTCGGGCCTGATTAGAGTTCCCTTCAGAGTACCTGGCCCAGGATATTTCTTGAGGGCAGGGCTGTGTTTGCGAAGCCGCAGGCCGCAGGCCTTGTGAATGATAGGTGCCCTTCGGCAGGGTTTCTAAGGTTGTTACGGCAGTGTGCCACAAGGCGGCAGCACTGCTCCGTGTCCTCTCGGGTAACTTGGGGAAAGAAAGCCTTAGCGGGGGTCCCGGTGCTGGACGGGACATGGGGAGTCGAACGTGGCTAAACACACACCCCAGGGCTTGTGTATCCTCGCCTCCTGCCGCTTAACCTGCACTGCCCCACCCCAGGCCTATCGCAAGACTTGCAAGTGGGCTACTCGGAGGGTGCCGTGCTTCGCAGCTGGGGCGACTCTAATGAAGTGGGCTGGAGGCGGGAACCTGCCTAGCAGGAGCCCTGGAGAGCCGGTTTCCTCACAGCTCTTCCCTCTCAGCTGCTCCACCGTCACTTGGGTACACCAGGCTTTGCTTACCCGTAGGAGGGCCACGTTGCACCGGGAGACTGTGGTACCACGCAGGGGAGAACGGGCGCTAGAGGTCCGAGGGGCCGCTGGTCAGGTGGCACGTCCTCCTCCCTTGCTCCCTCAGCAGCAGCATACTCCAGCCGTGGGACCCAGGCCCGCCTAGGCTCCAGGGGTGTGTCTCCAGCCGACGACGTCCAAGAGGCCTGAGGTAACAGAGGAAAGGCATTTCTTACCCCCTTCCTTGCCTTGTCATTGAATAGTCCTTATCCCTTTCAGCATAGTTTATATACGACGTTGCGTGTGTTTGAGCTCTACAATCCCTTGATGCAATTATAAACGTAGCTGCACCCGTAGCCTTTCGGGTTCTTTGCCCTGTCAGTTTATTGAGGAATGTTTTGTAGCACTCCCTGTGCTTTCGGTTGGGTCGCCCTTGATGAGAACTTTTTGATACGTTGACTGTCTGTCTGGGAATCCCAGCCTCCTACTTCCCCCTTCCCCGGTCTCCAATTTCCCCCTATGGGAACTCCACGCTTGTCTCTTCCCTTTGTGAACCCGTGTTTCCTTTGTATGCTGCTTCCTTTGTATCCCTATTTAGACTGCACGTATAAGAGGTAGCCTGCGATATGTGTCTTGCTGCCTCTAATTTACCAGAATTAGTGAGATCATCTACTGCTCCACCCACGCTGCTGCAAATAGCGTGAGTTCATTTTGTTCTGTGGATGAGTGGTAGTCGAGGGAGTGTAGGTAGCAGAACTCCTTTCTCCATTCACCCCGCGCTCGACATTTCGTTCCTCGGTATGTCTTGGCTGTGGTAAAGGGTAACACAACGACCACTGGGGTGCAAGTGCTTCCTTCCAATGATGCTAGTCGCTGGTTATACGACCTGCAGCGGGTTTGCCGAATCTCGGGGTCCCTCCGGTGTTTAGTTTGGTAAGGAACTTGCCTACTGACCTTCGTATCGGCTGTTACCAATTTACGGTCCCGGCAACAGCAATGGTAGGCTTCCCTTTTGGGCATGCCCTCTTGAGCACTGAACGCTGTTAGCGTTTGTGAGGACTGCAGCCAGGGAAACCCTCGTTGAACTTCCTTGGCACTCTCTAATCAAGACAGATCCTGAGCATCTTTTCATTTGAACGTGCTGTTTTCTAAAACGCGGGTGAGTACCACTGAGGTCTCGAAAGGTTTCTGTCTGAGAGTCGGGCCTGATTAGAGTTCCCTTCAGAGTACCTGGCCCAGGATATTTCTTGAGGGCAGGGCTGTGTTTGCGAAGCCGCAGGCCGCAGGCCTTGTGAATGATAGGTGCCCTTCGGCAGGGTTTCTAAGGTTGTTACGGCAGTGTGCCACAAGGCGGCAGCACTGCTCCGTGTCCTCTCGGGTAACTTGGGGAAAGAAAGCCTTAGCGGGGGTCCCGGTGCTGGACGGGACATGGGGAGTCGAACGTGGCTAAACACACACCCCAGGGCTTGTGTATCCTCGCCTCCTGCCGCTTAACCTGCACTGCCCCACCCCAGGCCTATCGCAAGACTTGCAAGTGGGCTACTCGGAGGGTGCCGTGCTTCGCAGCTGGGGCGACTCTAATGAAGTGGGCTGGAGGCGGGAACCTGCCTAGCAGGAGCCCTGGAGAGCCGGTTTCCTCACAGCTCTTCCCTCTCAGCTGCTCCACCGTCACTTGGGTACACCAGGCTTTGCTTACCCGTAGGAGGGCCACGTTGCACCGGGAGACTGTGGTACCACGCAGGGGAGAACGGGCGCTAGAGGTCCGAGGGGCCGCTGGTCAGGTGGCACGTCCTCCTCCCTTGCTCCCTCAGCAGCAGCATACTCCAGCCGTGGGACCCAGGCCCGCCTAGGCTCCAGGGGTGTGTCTCCAGCCGACGACGTCCAAGAGGCCTGAGGTAACAGAGGAAAGGCATTTCTTACCCCCTTCCTTGCCTTGTCATTGAATAGTCCTTATCCCTTTCAGCATAGTTTATATACGACGTTGCGTGTGTTTGAGCTCTACAATCCCTTGATGCAATTATAAACGTAGCTGCACCCGTAGCCTTTCGGGTTCTTTGCCCTGTCAGTTTATTGAGGAATGTTTTGTAGCACTCCCTGTGCTTTCGGTTGGGTCGCCCTCGATGAGAACTTTTTGATACGTTGACTGTCTGTCTGGGAATCCCAGCCTCCTACTTCCCCCTTCCCCGGTCTCCAATTTCCCCCTATGGGAACTCCACGCTTGTCTCTTCCCTTTGTGAACCCGTGTTTCCTTTGTATGCTGCTTCCTTTGTATCCCTATTTAGACTGCACGTATAAGAGATAGCCTGCGATATGTGTCTTGCTGCCTCTAATTTACCAGAATTAGTGAGATCATCTACTGCTCCACCCACGCTGCTGCAAATAGCGTGAGTTCATTTTGTTCTGTGGATGAGTGGTAGTCGAGGGAGTGTAGGTAGCAGAACTCCTTTCTCCATTCACCCCGCGCTCGACATTTCGTTCCTCGGTATGTCTTGGCTGTGGTAAAGGGTAACACAACGACCACTGGGGTGCAAGTGCTTCCTTCCAATGATGCTAGTCGCTGGTTATACGACCTGCAGCGGGTTTGCCGAATCTCGGGGTCCCTCCGGTGTTTAGTTTGGTAAGGAACTTGCCTACTGACCTTCGTATCGGCTGTTACCAATTTACGGTCCCGGCAACAGCAATGGTAGGCTTCCCTTTTGGGCATGCCCTCTTGAGCACTGAACGCTGTTAGCGTTTGTGAGGACTGCAGCCAGGGAAACCCTCGTTGAACTTCCTTGGCACTCTCTAATCAAGACAGATCCTGAGCATCTTTTCATTTGAACGTGCTGTTTTCTAAAACGCGGGTGAGTACCACTGAGGTCTCGAAAGGTTTCTGTCTGAGAGTCGGGCCTGATTAGAGTTCCCTTCAGAGTACCTGGCCCAGGATATTTCTTGAGGGCAGGGCTGTGTTTGCGAAGCCGCAGGCCGCAGGCCTTGTGAATGATAGGTGCCCTTCGGCAGGGTTTCTAAGGTTGTTACGGCAGTGTGCCACAAGGCGGCAGCACTGCTCCGTGTCCTCTCGGGTAACTTGGGGAAAGAAAGCCTTAGCGGGGGTCCCGGTGCTGGACGGGACATGGGGAGTCGAACGTGGCTAAACACACACCCCAGGGCTTGTGTATCCTCGCCTCCTGCCGCTTAACCTGCACTGCCCCACCCCAGGCCTATCGCAAGACTTGCAAGTGGGCTACTCGGAGGGTGCCGTGCTTCGCAGCTGGGGCGACTCTAATGAAGTGGGCTGGAGGCGGGAACCTGCCTAGCAGGAGCCCTGGAGAGCCGGTTTCCTCACAGCTCTTCCCTCTCAGCTGCTCCACCGTCACTTGGGTACACCAGGCTTTGCTTACCCGTAGGAGGGCCACGTTGCACCGGGAGACTGTGGTACCACGCAGGGGAGAACGGGCGCTAGAGGTCCGAGGGGCCGCTGGTCAGGTGGCACGTCCTCCTCCCTTGCTCCCTCAGCAGCAGCATACTCCAGCCGTGGGACCCAGGCCCGCCTAGGCTCCAGGGGTGTGTCTCCAGCCGACGACGTCCAAGAGGCCTGAGGTAACAGAGGAAAGGCATTTCTTACCCCCTTCCTTGCCTTGTCATTGAATAGTCCTTATCCCTTTCAGCATAGTTTATATACGACGTTGCGTGTGTTTGAGCTCTACAATCCCTTGATGCAATTATAAACGTAGCTGCACCCGTAGCCTTTCGGGTTCTTTGCCCTGTCAGTTTATTGAGGAATGTTTTGTAGCACTCCCTGTGCTTTCGGTTGGGTCGCCCTCGATGAGAACTTTTTGATACGTTGACTGTCTGTCTGGGAATCCCAGCCTCCTACTTCCCCCTTCCCCGGTCTCCAATTTCCCCCTATGGGAACTCCACGCTTGTCTCTTCCCTTTGTGAACCCGTGTTTCCTTTGTATGCTGCTTCCTTTGTATCCCTATTTAGACTGCACGTATAAGAGATAGCCTGCGATATGTGTCTTGCTGCCTCTAATTTACCAGAATTAGTGAGATCATCTACTGCTCCACCCACGCTGCTGCAAATAGCGTGAGTTCATTTTGTTCTGTGGATGAGTGGTAGTCGAGGGAGTGTAGGTAGCAGAACTCCTTTCTCCATTCACCCCGCGCTCGACATTTCGTTCCTCGGTATGTCTTGGCTGTGGTAAAGGGTAACACAACGACCACTGGGGTGCAAGTGCTTCCTTCCAATGATGCTAGTCGCTGGTTATACGACCTGCAGCGGGTTTGCCGAATCTCGGGGTCCCTCCGGTGTTTAGTTTGGTAAGGAACTTGCCTACTGACCTTCGTATCGGCTGTTACCAATTTACGGTCCCGGCAACAGCAATGGTAGGCTTCCCTTTTGGGCATGCCCTCTTGAGCACTGAACGCTGTTAGCGTTTGTGAGGACTGCAGCCAGGGAAACCCTCGTTGAACTTCCTTGGCACTCTCTAATCAAGACAGATCCTGAGCATCTTTTCATTTGAACGTGCTGTTTTCTAAAACGCGGGTGAGTACCACTGAGGTCTCGAAAGGTTTCTGTCTGAGAGTCGGGCCTGATTAGAGTTCCCTTCAGAGTACCTGGCCCAGGATATTTCTTGAGGGCAGGGCTGTGTTTGCGAAGCCGCAGGCCGCAGGCCTTGTGAATGATAGGTGCCCTTCGGCAGGGTTTCTAAGGTTGTTACGGCAGTGTGCCACAAGGCGGCAGCACTGCTCCGTGTCCTCTCGGGTAACTTGGGGAAAGAAAGCCTTAGCGGGGGTCCCGGTGCTGGACGGGACATGGGGAGTCGAACGTGGCTAAACACACACCCCAGGGCTTGTGTATCCTCGCCTCCTGCCGCTTAACCTGCACTGCCCCACCCCAGGCCTATCGCAAGACTTGCAAGTGGGCTACTCGGAGGGTGCCGTGCTTCGCAGCTGGGGCGACTCTAATGAAGTGGGCTGGAGGCGGGAACCTGCCTAGCAGGAGCCCTGGAGAGCCGGTTTCCTCACAGCTCTTCCCTCTCAGCTGCTCCACCGTCACTTGGGTACACCAGGCTTTGCTTACCCGTAGGAGGGCCACGTTGCACCGGGAGACTGTGGTACCACGCAGGGGAGAACGGGCGCTAGAGGTCCGAGGGGCCGCTGGTCAGGTGGCACGTCCTCCTCCCTTGCTCCCTCAGCAGCAGCATACTCCAGCCGTGGGACCCAGGCCCGCCTAGGCTCCAGGGGTGTGTCTCCAGCCGACGACGTCCAAGAGGCCTGAGGTAACAGAGGAAAGGCATTTCTTACCCCCTTCCTTGCCTTGTCATTGAATAGTCCTTATCCCTTTCAGCATAGTTTATATACGACGTTGCGTGTGTTTGAGCTCTACAATCCCTTGATGCAATTATAAACGTAGCTGCACCCGTAGCCTTTCGGGTTCTTTGCCCTGTCAGTTTATTGAGGAATGTTTTGTAGCACTCCCTGTGCTTTCGGTTGGGTCGCCCTCGATGAGAACTTTTTGATACGTTGACTGTCTGTCTGGGAATCCCAGCCTCCTACTTCCCCCTTCCCCGGTCTCCAATTTCCCCCTATGGGAACTCCACGCTTGTCTCTTCCCTTTGTGAACCCGTGTTTCCTTTGTATGCTGCTTCCTTTGTATCCCTATTTAGACTGCACGTATAAGAGATAGCCTGCGATATGTGTCTTGCTGCCTCTAATTTACCAGAATTAGTGAGATCATCTACTGCTCCACCCACGCTGCTGCAAATAGCGTGAGTTCATTTTGTTCTGTGGATGAGTGGTAGTCGAGGGAGTGTAGGTAGCAGAACTCCTTTCTCCATTCACCCCGCGCTCGACATTTCGTTCCTCGGTATGTCTTGGCTGTGGTAAAGGGTAACACAACGACCACTGGGGTGCAAGTGCTTCCGTCCAATGATGCTAGTCGCTGGTTATACGACCTGCAGCGGGTTTGCCGAATCTCGGGGTCCCTCCGGTGTTTAGTTTGGTAAGGAACTTGCCTACTGACCTTCGTATCGGCTGTTACCAATTTACGGTCCCGGCAACAGCAATGGTAGGCTTCCCTTTTGGGCATGCCCTCTTGAGCACTGAACGCTGTTAGCGTTTGTGAGGACTGCAGCCAGGGAAACCCTCGTTGAACTTCCTTGGCACTCTCTAATCAAGACAGATCCTGAGCATCTTTTCATTTGAACGTGCTGTTTTCTAAAACGCGGGTGAGTACCACTGAGGTCTCGAAAGGTTTCTGTCTGAGAGTCGGGCCTGATTAGAGTTCCCTTCAGAGTACCTGGCCCAGGATATTTCTTGAGGGCAGGGCTGTGTTTGCGAAGCCGCAGGCCGCAGGCCTTGTGAATGATAGGTGCCCTTCGGCAGGGTTTCTAAGGTTGTTACGGCAGTGTGCCACAAGGCGGCAGCACTGCTCCGTGTCCTCTCGGGTAACTTGGGGAAAGAAAGCCTTAGCGGGGGTCCCGGTGCTGGACGGGACATGGGGAGTCGAACGTGGCTAAACACACACCCCAGGGCTTGTGTATCCTCGCCTCCTGCCGCTTAACCTGCACTGCCCCACCCCAGGCCTATCGCAAGACTTGCAAGTGGGCTACTCGGAGGGTGCCGTGCTTCGCAGCTGGGGCGACTCTAATGAAGTGGGCTGGAGGCGGGAACCTGCCTAGCAGGAGCCCTGGAGAGCCGGTTTCCTCACAGCTCTTCCCTCTCAGCTGCTCCACCGTCACTTGGGTACACCAGGCTTTGCTTACCCGTAGGAGGGCCACGTTGGACCGGGAGACTGTGGTACCACGCAGGGGAGAACGGGCGCTAGAGGTCCGAGGGGCCGCTGGTCAGGTGGCACGTCCTCCTCCCTTGCTCCCTCAGCAGCAGCATACTCCAGCCGTGGGACCCAGGCCCGCCTAGGCTCCAGGGGTGTGTCTCCAGCCGACGACGTCCAAGAGGCCTGAGGTAACAGAGGAAAGGCATTTCTTACCCCCTTCCTTGCCTTGTCATTGAATAGTCCTTATCCCTTTCAGCATAGTTTATATACGACGTTGCGTGTGTTTGAGCTCTACAATCCCTTGATGCAATTATAAACGTAGCTGCACCCGTAGCCTTTCGGGTTCTTTGCCCTGTCAGTTTATTGAGGAATGTTTTGTAGCACTCCCTGTGCTTTCGGTTGGGTCGCCCTTGATGAGAACTTTTTGATACGTTGACTGTCTGTCTGGGAATCCCAGCCTCCTACTTCCCCCTTCCCCGGTCTCCAATTTCCCCCTATGGGAACTCCACGCTTGTCTCTTCCCTTTGTGAACCCGTGTTTCCTTTGTATGCTGCTTCCTTTGTATCCCTATTTAGACTGCACGTATAAGAGATAGCCTGCGATATGTGTCTTGCTGCCTCTAATTTACCAGAATTAGTGAGATCATCTACTGCTCCACCCACGCTGCTGCAAATAGCGTGAGTTCATTTTGTTCTGTGGATGAGTGGTAGTCGAGGGAGTGTAGGTAGCAGAACTCCTTTCTCCATTCACCCCGCGCTCGACATTTCGTTCCTCGGTATGTCTTGGCTGTGGTAAAGGGTAACACAACGACCACTGGGGTGCAAGTGCTTCCGTCCAATGATGCTAGTCGCTGGTTATACGACCTGCAGCGGGTTTGCCGAATCTCGGGGTCCCTCCGGTGTTTAGTTTGGTAAGGAACTTGCCTACTGACCTTCGTATCGGCTGTTACCAATTTACGGTCCCGGCAACAGCAATGGTAGGCTTCCCTTTTGGGCATGCCCTCTTGAGCACTGAACGCTGTTAGCGTTTGTGAGGACTGCAGCCAGGGAAACCCTCGTTGAACTTCCTTGGCACTCTCTAATCAAGACAGATCCTGAGCATCTTTTCATTTGAACGTGCTGTTTTCTAAAACGCGGGTGAGTACCACTGAGGTCTCGAAAGGTTTCTGTCTGAGAGTCGGGCCTGATTAGAGTTCCCTTCAGAGTACCTGGCCCAGGATATTTCTTGAGGGCAGGGCTGTGTTTGCGAAGCCGCAGGCCGCAGGCCTTGTGAATGATAGGTGCCCTTCGGCAGGGTTTCTAAGGTTGTTACGGCAGTGTGCCACAAGGCGGCAGCACTGCTCCGTGTCCTCTCGGGTAACTTGGGGAAAGAAAGCCTTAGCGGGGGTCCCGGTGCTGGACGGGACATGGGGAGTCGAACGTGGCTAAACACACACCCCAGGGCTTGTGTATCCTCGCCTCCTGCCGCTTAACCTGCACTGCCCCACCCCAGGCCTATCGCAAGACTTGCAAGTGGGCTACTCGGAGGGTGCCGTGCTTCGCAGCTGGGGCGACTCTAATGAAGTGGGCTGGAGGCGGGAACCTGCCTAGCAGGAGCCCTGGAGAGCCGGTTTCCTCACAGCTCTTCCCTCTCAGCTGCTCCACCGTCACTTGGGTACACCAGGCTTTGCTTACCCGTAGGAGGGCCACGTTGCACCGGGAGACTGTGGTACCACGCAGGGGAGAACGGGCGCTAGAGGTCCGAGGGGCCGCTGGTCAGGTGGCACGTCCTCCTCCCTTGCTCCCTCAGCAGCAGCATACTCCAGCCGTGGGACCCAGGCCCGCCTAGGCTCCAGGGGTGTGTCTCCAGCCGACGACGTCCAAGAGGCCTGAGGTAACAGAGGAAAGGCATTTCTTACCCCCTTCCTTGCCTTGTCATTGAATAGTCCTTATCCCTTTCAGCATAGTTTATATACGACGTTGCGTGTGTTTGAGCTCTACAATCCCTTGATGCAATTATAAACGTAGCTGCACCCGTAGCCTTTCGGGTTCTTTGCCCTGTCAGTTTATTGAGGAAGGTTTTGTAGCACTCCCTGTGCTTTCGGTTGGGTCGCCCTTGATGAGAACTTTTTGATACGTTGACTGTCTGTCTGGGAATCCCAGCCTCCTACTTCCCCCTTCCCCGGTCTCCAATTTCCCCCTATGGGAACTCCACGCTTGTCTCTTCCCTTTGTGAACCCGTGTTTCCTTTGTATGCTGCTTCCTTTGTATCCCTATTTAGACTGCACGTATAAGAGATAGCCTGCGATATGTGTCTTGCTGCCTCTAATTTACCAGAATTAGTGAGATCATCTACTGCTCCACCCACGCTGCTGCAAATAGCGTGAGTTCATTTTGTTCTGTGGATGAGTGGTAGTCGAGGGAGTGTAGGTAGCAGAACTCCTTTCTCCATTCACCCCGCGCTCGACATTTCGTTCCTCGGTATGTCTTGGCTGTGGTAAAGGGTAACACAACGACCACTGGGGTGCAAGTGCTTCCTTCCAATGATGCTAGTCGCTGGTTATACGACCTGCAGCGGGTTTGCCGAATCTCGGGGTCCCTCCGGTGTTTAGTTTGGTAAGGAACTTGCCTACTGACCTTCGTATCGGCTGTTACCAATTTACGGTCCCGGCAACAGCAATGGTAGGCTTCCCTTTTGGGCATGCCCTCTTGAGCACTGAACGCTGTTAGCGTTTGTGAGGACTGCAGCCAGGGAAACCCTCGTTGAACTTCCTTGGCACTCTCTAATCAAGACAGATCCTGAGCATCTTTTCATTTGAACGTGCTGTTTTCTAAAACGCGGGTGAGTACCACTGAGGTCTCGAAAGGTTTCTGTCTGAGAGTCGGGCCTGATTAGAGTTCCCTTCAGAGTACCTGGCCCAGGATATTTCTTGAGGGCAGGGCTGTGTTTGCGAAGCCGCAGGCCGCAGGCCTTGTGAATGATAGGTGCCCTTCGGCAGGGTTTCTAAGGTTGTTACGGCAGTGTGCCACAAGGCGGCAGCACTGCTCCGTGTCCTCTCGGGTAACTTGGGGAAAGAAAGCCTTAGCGGGGGTCCCGGTGCTGGACGGGACATGGGGAGTCGAACGTGGCTAAACACACACCCCAGGGCTTGTGTATCCTCGCCTCCTGCCGCTTAACCTGCACTGCCCCACCCCAGGCCTATCGCAAGACTTGCAAGTGGGCTACTCGGAGGGTGCCGTGCTTCGCAGCTGGGGCGACTCTAATGAAGTGGGCTGGAGGCGGGAACCTGCCTAGCAGGAGCCCTGGAGAGCCGGTTTCCTCACAGCTCTTCCCTCTCAGCTGCTCCACCGTCACTTGGGTACACCAGGCTTTGCTTACCCGTAGGAGGGCCACGTTGCACCGGGAGACTGTGGTACCACGCAGGGGAGAACGGGCGCTAGAGGTCCGAGGGGCCGCTGGTCAGGTGGCACGTCCTCCTCCCTTGCTCCCTCAGCAGCAGCATACTCCAGCCGTGGGACCCAGGCCCGCCTAGGCTCCAGGGGTGTGTCTCCAGCCGACGACGTCCAAGAGGCCTGAGGTAACAGAGGAAAGGCATTTCTTACCCCCTTCCTTGCCTTGTCATTGAATAGTCCTTATCCCTTTCAGCATAGTTTATATACGACGTTGCGTGTGTTTGAGCTCTACAATCCCTTGATGCAATTATAAACGTAGCTGCACCCGTAGCCTTTCGGGTTCTTTGCCCTGTCAGTTTATTGAGGAATGTTTTGTAGCACTCCCTGTGCTTTCGGTTGGGTCGCCCTCGATGAGAACTTTTTGATACGTTGACTGTCTGTCTGGGAATCCCAGCCTCCTACTTCCCCCTTCCCCGGTCTCCAATTTCCCCCTATGGGAACTCCACGCTTGTCTCTTCCCTTTGTGAACCCGTGTTTCCTTTGTATGCTGCTTCCTTTGTATCCCTATTTAGACTGCACGTATAAGAGATAGCCTGCGATATGTGTCTTGCTGCCTCTAATTTACCAGAATTAGTGAGATCATCTACTGCTCCACCCACGCTGCTGCAAATAGCGTGAGTTCATTTTGTTCTGTGGATGAGTGGTAGTCGAGGGAGTGTAGGTAGCAGAACTCCTTTCTCCATTCACCCCGCGCTCGACATTTCGTTCCTCGGTATGTCTTGGCTGTGGTAAAGGGTAACACAACGACCACTGGGGTGCAAGTGCTTCCTTCCAATGATGCTAGTCGCTGGTTATACGACCTGCAGCGGGTTTGCCGAATCTCGGGGTCCCTCCGGTGTTTAGTTTGGTAAGGAACTTGCCTACTGACCTTCGTATCGGCTGTTACCAATTTACGGTCCCGGCAACAGCAATGGTAGGCTTCCCTTTTGGGCATGCCCTCTTGAGCACTGAACGCTGTTAGCGTTTGTGAGGACTGCAGCCAGGGAAACCCTCGTTGAACTTCCTTTGCACTCTCTAATCAAGACAGATCCTGAGCATCTTTTCATTTGAACGTGCTGTTTTCTAAAACGCGGGTGAGTACCACTGAGGTCTCGAAAGGTTTCTGTCTGAGAGTCGGGCCTGATTAGAGTTCCCTTCAGAGTACCTGGCCCAGGATATTTCTTGAGGGCAGGGCTGTGTTTGCGAAGCCGCAGGCCGCAGGCCTTGTGAATGATAGGTGCCCTTCGGCAGGGTTTCTAAGGTTGTTACGGCAGTGTGCCACAAGGCGGCAGCACTGCTCCGTGTCCTCTCGGGTAACTTGGGGAAAGAAAGCCTTAGCGGGGGTCCCGGTGCTGGACGGGACATGGGGAGTCGAACGTGGCTAAACACACACCCCAGGGCTTGTGTATCCTCGCCTCCTGCCGCTTAACCTGCACTGCCCCACCCCAGGCCTATCGCAAGACTTGCAAGTGGGCTACTCGGAGGGTGCCGTGCTTCGCAGCTGGGGCGACTCTAATGAAGTGGGCTGGAGGCGGGAACCTGCCTAGCAGGAGCCCTGGAGAGCCGGTTTCCTCACAGCTCTTCCCTCTCAGCTGCTCCACCGTCACTTGGGTACACCAGGCTTTGCTTACCCGTAGGAGGGCCACGTTGCACCGGGAGACTGTGGTACCACGCAGGGGAGAACGGGCGCTAGAGGTCCGAGGGGCCGCTCGTCAGGTGGCACGTCCTCCTCCCTTGCTCCCTCAGCAGCAGCATACTCCAGCCGTGGGACCCAGGCCCGCCTAGGCTCCAGGGGTGTGTCTCCAGCCGACGACGTCCAAGAGGCCTGAGGTAACAGAGGAAAGGCATTTCTTACCCCCTTCCTTGCCTTGTCATTGAATAGTCCTTATCCCTTTCAGCATAGTTTATATACGACGTTGCGTGTGTTTGAGCTCTACAATCCCTTGATGCAATTATAAACGTAGCTGCACCCGTAGCCTTTCGGGTTCTTTGCCCTGTCAGTTTATTGAGGAAGGTTTTGTAGCACTCCCTGTGCTTTCGGTTGGGTCGCCCTTGATGAGAACTTTTTGATACGTTGACTGTCTGTCTGGGAATCCCAGCCTCCTACTTCCCCCTTCCCCGGTCTCCAATTTCCCCCTATGGGAACTCCACGCTTGTCTCTTCCCTTTGTGAACCCGTGTTTCCTTTGTATGCTGCTTCCTTTGTATCCCTATTTAGACTGCACGTATAAGAGATAGCCTGCGATATGTGTCTTGCTGCCTCTAATTTACCAGAATTAGTGAGATCATCTACTGCTCCACCCACGCTGCTGCAAATAGCGTGAGTTCATTTTGTTCTGTGGATGAGTGGTAGTCGAGGGAGTGTAGGTAGCAGAACTCCTTTCTCCATTCACCCCGCGCTCGACATTTCGTTCCTCGGTATGTCTTGGCTGTGGTAAAGGGTAACACAACGACCACTGGGGTGCAAGTGCTTCCTTCCAATGATGCTAGTCGCTGGTTATACGACCTGCAGCGGGTTTGCCGAATCTCGGGGTCCCTCCGGTGTTTAGTTTGGTAAGGAACTTGCCTACTGACCTTCGTATCGGCTGTTACCAATTTACGGTCCCGGCAACAGCAATGGTAGGCTTCCCTTTTGGGCATGCCCTCTTGAGCACTGAACGCTGTTAGCGTTTGTGAGGACTGCAGCCAGGGAAACCCTCGTTGAACTTCCTTGGCACTCTCTAATCAAGACAGATCCTGAGCATCTTTTCATTTGAACGTGCTGTTTTCTAAAACGCGGGTGAGTACCACTGAGGTCTCGAAAGGTTTCTGTCTGAGAGTCGGGCCTGATTAGAGTTCCCTTCAGAGTACCTGGCCCAGGATATTTCTTGAGGGCAGGGCTGTGTTTGCGAAGCCGCAGGCCGCAGGCCTTGTGAATGATAGGTGCCCTTCGGCAGGGTTTCTAAGGTTGTTACGGCAGTGTGCCACAAGGCGGCAGCACTGCTCCGTGTCCTCTCGGGTAACTTGGGGAAAGAAAGCCTTAGCGGGGGTCCCGGTGCTGGACGGGACATGGGGAGTCGAACGTGGCTAAACACACACCCCAGGGCTTGTGTATCCTCGCCTCCTGCCGCTTAACCTGCACTGCCCCACCCCAGGCCTATCGCAAGACTTGCAAGTGGGCTACTCGGAGGGTGCCGTGCTTCGCAGCTGGGGCGACTCTAATGAAGTGGGCTGGAGGCGGGAACCTGCCTAGCAGGAGCCCTGGAGAGCCGGTTTCCTCACAGCTCTTCCCTCTCAGCTGCTCCACCGTCACTTGGGTACACCAGGCTTTGCTTACCCGTAGGAGGGCCACGTTGCACCGGGAGACTGTGGTACCACGCAGGGGAGAACGGGCGCTAGAGGTCCGAGGGGCCGCTGGTCAGGTGGCACGTCCTCCTCCCTTGCTCCCTCAGCAGCAGCATACTCCAGCCGTGGGACCCAGGCCCGCCTAGGCTCCAGGGGTGTGTCTCCAGCCGACGACGTCCAAGAGGCCTGAGGTAACAGAGGAAAGGCATTTCTTACCCCCTTCCTTGCCTTGTCATTGAATAGTCCTTATCCCTTTCAGCATAGTTTATATACGACGTTGCGTGTGTTTGAGCTCTACAATCCCTTGATGCAATTATAAACGTAGCTGCACCCGTAGCCTTTCGGGTTCTTTGCCCTGTCAGTTTATTGAGGAATGTTTTGTAGCACTCCCTGTGCTTTCGGTTGGGTCGCCCTCGATGAGAACTTTTTGATACGTTGACTGTCTGTCTGGGAATCCCAGCCTCCTACTTCCCCCTTCCCCGGTCTCCAATTTCCCCCTATGGGAACTCCACGCTTGTCTCTTCCCTTTGTGAACCCGTGTTTCCTTTGTATGCTGCTTCCTTTGTATCCCTATTTAGACTGCACGTATAAGAGATAGCCTGCGATATGTGTCTTGCTGCCTCTAATTTACCAGAATTAGTGAGATCATCTACTGCTCCACCCACGCTGCTGCAAATAGCGTGAGTTCATTTTGTTCTGTGGATGAGTGGTAGTCGAGGGAGTGTAGGTAGCAGAACTCCTTTCTCCATTCACCCCGCGCTCGACATTTCGTTCCTCGGTATGTCTTGGCTGTGGTAAAGGGTAACACAACGACCACTGGGGTGCAAGTGCTTCCTTCCAATGATGCTAGTCGCTGGTTATACGACCTGCAGCGGGTTTGCCGAATCTCGGGGTCCCTCCGGTGTTTAGTTTGGTAAGGAACTTGCCTACTGACCTTCGTATCGGCTGTTACCAATTTACGGTCCCGGCAACAGCAATGGTAGGCTTCCCTTTTGGGCATGCCCTCTTGAGCACTGAACGCTGTTAGCGTTTGTGAGGACTGCAGCCAGGGAAACCCTCGTTGAACTTCCTTTGCACTCTCTAATCAAGACAGATCCTGAGCATCTTTTCATTTGAACGTGCTGTTTTCTAAAACGCGGGTGAGTACCACTGAGGTCTCGAAAGGTTTCTGTCTGAGAGTCGGGCCTGATTAGAGTTCCCTTCAGAGTACCTGGCCCAGGATATTTCTTGAGGGCAGGGCTGTGTTTGCGAAGCCGCAGGCCGCAGGCCTTGTGAATGATAGGTGCCCTTCGGCAGGGTTTCTAAGGTTGTTACGGCAGTGTGCCACAAGGCGGCAGCACTGCTCCGTGTCCTCTCGGGTAACTTGGGGAAAGAAAGCCTTAGCGGGGGTCCCGGTGCTGGACGGGACATGGGGAGTCGAACGTGGCTAAACACACACCCCAGGGCTTGTGTATCCTCGCCTCCTGCCGCTTAACCTGCACTGCCCCACCCCAGGCCTATCGCAAGACTTGCAAGTGGGCTACTCGGAGGGTGCCGTGCTTCGCAGCTGGGGCGACTCTAATGAAGTGGGCTGGAGGCGGGAACCTGCCTAGCAGGAGCCCTGGAGAGCCGGTTTCCTCACAGCTCTTCCCTCTCAGCTGCTCCACCGTCACTTGGGTACACCAGGCTTTGCTTACCCGTAGGAGGGCCACGTTGCACCGGGAGACTGTGGTACCACGCAGGGGAGAACGGGCGCTAGAGGTCCGAGGGGCCGCTGGTCAGGTGGCACGTCCTCCTCCCTTGCTCCCTCAGCAGCAGCATACTCCAGCCGTGGGACCCAGGCCCGCCTAGGCTCCAGGGGTGTGTCTCCAGCCGACGACGTCCAAGAGGCCTGAGGTAACAGAGGAAAGGCATTTCTTACCCCCTTCCTTGCCTTGTCATTGAATAGTCCTTATCCCTTTCAGCATAGTTTATATACGACGTTGCGTGTGTTTGAGCTCTACAATCCCTTGATGCAATTATAAACGTAGCTGCACCCGTAGCCTTTCGGGTTCTTTGCCCTGTCAGTTTATTGAGGAATGTTTTGTAGCACTCCCTGTGCTTTCGGTTGGGTCGCCCTTGATGAGAACTTTTTGATACGTTGACTGTCTGTCTGGGAATCCCAGCCTCCTACTTCCCCCTTCCCCGGTCTCCAATTTCCCCCTATGGGAACTCCACGCTTGTCTCTTCCCTTTGTGAACCCGTGTTTCCTTTGTATGCTGCTTCCTTTGTATCCCTATTTAGACTGCACGTATAAGAGATAGCCTGCGATATGTGTCTTGCTGCCTCTAATTTACCAGAATTAGTGAGATCATCTACTGCTCCACCCACGCTGCTGCAAATAGCGTGAGTTCATTTTGTTCTGTGGATGAGTGGTAGTCGAGGGAGTGTAGGTAGCAGAACTCCTTTCTCCATTCACCCCGCGCTCGACATTTCGTTCCTCGGTATGTCTTGGCTGTGGTAAAGGGTAACACAACGACCACTGGGGTGCAAGTGCTTCCTTCCAATGATGCTAGTCGCTGGTTATACGACCTGCAGCGGGTTTGCCGAATCTCGGGGTCCCTCCGGTGTTTAGTTTGGTAAGGAACTTGCCTACTGACCTTCGTATCGGCTGTTACCAATTTACGGTCCCGGCAACAGCAATGGTAGGCTTCCCTTTTGGGCATGCCCTCTTGAGCACTGAACGCTTTTAGCGTTTGTGAGGACTGCAGCCAGGGAAACCCTCGTTGAACTTCCTTGGCACTCTCTAATCAAGACAGATCCTGAGCATCTTTTCATTTGAACGTGCTGTTTTCTAAAACGCGGGTGAGTACCACTGAGGTCTCGAAAGGTTTCTGTCTGAGAGTCGGGCCTGATTAGAGTTCCCTTCAGAGTACCTGGCCCAGGATATTTCTTGAGGGCAGGGCTGTGTTTGCGAAGCCGCAGGCCGCAGGCCTTGTGAATGATAGGTGCCCTTCGGCAGGGTTTCTAAGGTTGTTACGGCAGTGTGCCACAAGGCGGCAGCACTGCTCCGTGTCCTCTCGGGTAACTTGGGGAAAGAAAGCCTTAGCGGGGGTCCCGGTGCTGGACGGGACATGGGGAGTCGAACGTGGCTAAACACACACCCCAGGGCTTGTGTATCCTCGCCTCCTGCCGCTTAACCTGCACTGCCCCACCCCAGGCCTATCGCAAGACTTGCAAGTGGGCTACTCGGAGGGTGCCGTGCTTCGCAGCTGGGGCGACTCTAATGAAGTGGGCTGGAGGCGGGAACCTGCCTAGCAGGAGCCCTGGAGAGCCGGTTTCCTCACAGCTCTTCCCTCTCAGCTGCTCCACCGTCACTTGGGTACACCAGGCTTTGCTTACCCGTAGGAGGGCCACGTTGCACCGGGAGACTGTGGTACCACGCAGGGGAGAACGGGCGCTAGAGGTCCGAGGGGCCGCTGGTCAGGTGGCACGTCCTCCTCCCTTGCTCCCTCAGCAGCAGCATACTCCAGCCGTGGGACCCAGGCCCGCCTAGGCTCCAGGGGTGTGTCTCCAGCCGACGACGTCCAAGAGGCCTGAGGTAACAGAGGAAAGGCATTTCTTACCCCCTTCCTTGCCTTGTCATTGAATAGTCCTTATCCCTTTCAGCATAGTTTATATACGACGTTGCGTGTGTTTGAGCTCTACAATCCCTTGATGCAATTATAAACGTAGCTGCACCCGTAGCCTTTCGGGTTCTTTGCCCTGTCAGTTTATTGAGGAATGTTTTGTAGCACTCCCTGTGCTTTCGGTTGGGTCGCCCTTGATGAGAACTTTTTGATACGTTGACTGTCTGTCTGGGAATCCCAGCCTCCTACTTCCCCCTTCCCCGGTCTCCAATTTCCCCCTATGGGAACTCCACGCTTGTCTCTTCCCTTTGTGAACCCGTGTTTCCTTTGTATGCTGCTTCCTTTGTATCCCTATTTAGACTGCACGTATAAGAGGTAGCCTGCGATATGTGTCTTGCTGCCTCTAATTTACCAGAATTAGTGAGATCATCTACTGCTCCACCCACGCTGCTGCAAATAGTGTGAGTTCATTTTGTTCTGTGGATGAGTGGTAGTCGAGGGAGTGTAGGTAGCAGAACTCCTTTCTCCATTCACCCCGCGCTCGACATTTCGTTCCTCGGTATGTCTTGGCTGTGGTAAAGGGTAACACAACGACCACTGGGGTGCAAGTGCTTCCGTCCAATGATGCTAGTCGCTGGTTATACGACCTGCAGCGGGTTTGCCGAATCTCGGGGTCCCTCCGGTGTTTAGTTTGGTAAGGAACTTGCCTACTGACCTTCGTATCGGCTGTTACCAATTTACGGTCCCGGCAACAGCAATGGTAGGCTTCCCTTTTGGGCATGCCCTCTTGAGCACTGAACGCTTTTAGCGTTTGTGAGGACTGCAGCCAGGGAAACCCTCGTTGAACTTCCTTTGCACTCTCTAATCAAGACAGATCCTGAGCATCTTTTCATTTGAACGTGCTGTTTTCTAAAACGCGGGTGAGTACCACTGAGGTCTCGAAAGGTTTCTGTCTGAGAGTCGGGCCTGATTAGAGTTCCCTTCAGAGTACCTGGCCCAGGATATTTCTTGAGGGCAGGGCTGTGTTTGCGAAGCCGCAGGCCGCAGGCCTTGTGAATGATAGGTGCCCTTCGGCAGGGTTTCTAAGGTTGTTACGGCAGTGTGCCACAAGGCGGCAGCACTGCTCCGTGTCCTCTCGGGTAACTTGGGGAAAGAAAGCCTTAGCGGGGGTCCCGGTGCTGGACGGGACATGGGGAGTCGAACGTGGCTAAACACACACCCCAGGGCTTGTGTATCCTCGCCTCCTGCCGCTTAACCTGCACTGCCCCACCCCAGGCCTATCGCAAGACTTGCAAGTGGGCTACTCGGAGGGTGCCGTGCTTCGCAGCTGGGGCGACTCTAATGAAGTGGGCTGGAGGCGGGAACCTGCCTAGCAGGAGCCCTGGAGAGCCGGTTTCCTCACAGCTCTTCCCTCTCAGCTGCTCCACCGTCACTTGGGTACACCAGGCTTTGCTTACCCGTAGGAGGGCCACGTTGCACCGGGAGACTGTGGTACCACGCAGGGGAGAACGGGCGCTAGAGGTCCGAGGGGCCGCTGGTCAGGTGGCACGTCCTCCTCCCTTGCTCCCTCAGCAGCAGCATACTCCAGCCGTGGGACCCAGGCCCGCCTAGGCTCCAGGGGTGTGTCTCCAGCCGACGACGTCCAAGAGGCCTGAGGTAACAGAGGAAAGGCATTTCTTACCCCCTTCCTTGCCTTGTCATTGAATAGTCCTTATCCCTTTCAGCATAGTTTATATACGACGTTGCGTGTGTTTGAGCTCTACAATCCCTTGATGCAATTATAAACGTAGCTGCACCCGTAGCCTTTCGGGTTCTTTGCCCTGTCAGTTTATTGAGGAATGTTTTGTAGCACTCCCTGTGCTTTCGGTTGGGTCGCCCTTGATGAGAACTTTTTGATACGTTGACTGTCTGTCTGGGAATCCCAGCCTCCTACTTCCCCCTTCCCCGGTCTCCAATTTCCCCCTATGGGAACTCCACGCTTGTCTCTTCCCTTTGTGAACCCGTGTTTCCTTTGTATGCTGCTTCCTTTGTATCCCTATTTAGACTGCACGTATAAGAGATAGCCTGCGATATGTGTCTTGCTGCCTCTAATTTACCAGAATTAGTGAGATCATCTACTGCTCCACCCACGCTGCTGCAAATAGCGTGAGTTCATTTTGTTCTGTGGATGAGTGGTAGTCGAGGGAGTGTAGGTAGCAGAACTCCTTTCTCCATTCACCCCGCGCTCGACATTTCGTTCCTCGGTATGTCTTGGCTGTGGTAAAGGGTAACACAACGACCACTGGGGTGCAAGTGCTTCCGTCCAATGATGCTAGTCGCTGGTTATACGACCTGCAGCGGGTTTGCCGAATCTCGGGGTCCCTCCGGTGTTTAGTTTGGTAAGGAACTTGCCTACTGACCTTCGTATCGGCTGTTACCAATTTACGGTCCCGGCAACAGCAATGGTAGGCTTCCCTTTTGGGCATGCCCTCTTGAGCACTGAACGCTGTTAGCGTTTGTGAGGACTGCAGCCAGGGAAACCCTCGTTGAACTTCCTTGGCACTCTCTAATCAAGACAGATCCTGAGCATCTTTTCATTTGAACGTGCTGTTTTCTAAAACGCGGGTGAGTACCACTGAGGTCTCGAAAGGTTTCTGTCTGAGAGTCGGGCCTGATTAGAGTTCCCTTCAGAGTACCTGGCCCAGGATATTTCTTGAGGGCAGGGCTGTGTTTGCGAAGCCGCAGGCCGCAGGCCTTGTGAATGATAGGTGCCCTTCGGCAGGGTTTCTAAGGTTGTTACGGCAGTGTGCCACAAGGCGGCAGCACTGCTCCGTGTCCTCTCGGGTAACTTGGGGAAAGAAAGCCTTAGCGGGGGTCCCGGTGCTGGACGGGACATGGGGAGTCGAACGTGGCTAAACACACACCCCAGGGCTTGTGTATCCTCGCCTCCTGCCGCTTAACCTGCACTGCCCCACCCCAGGCCTATCGCAAGACTTGCAAGTGGGCTACTCGGAGGGTGCCGTGCTTCGCAGCTGGGGCGACTCTAATGAAGTGGGCTGGAGGCGGGAACCTGCCTAGCAGGAGCCCTGGAGAGCCGGTTTCCTCACAGCTCTTCCCTCTCAGCTGCTCCACCGTCACTTGGGTACACCAGGCTTTGCTTACCCGTAGGAGGGCCACGTTGGACCGGGAGACTGTGGTACCACGCAGGGGAGAACGGGCGCTAGAGGTCCGAGGGGCCGCTGGTCAGGTGGCACGTCCTCCTCCCTTGCTCCCTCAGCAGCAGCATACTCCAGCCGTGGGACCCAGGCCCGCCTAGGCTCCAGGGGTGTGTCTCCAGCCGACGACGTCCAAGAGGCCTGAGGTAACAGAGGAAAGGCATTTCTTACCCCCTTCCTTGCCTTGTCATTGAATAGTCCTTATCCCTTTCAGCATAGTTTATATACGACGTTGCGTGTGTTTGAGCTCTACAATCCCTTGATGCAATTATAAACGTAGCTGCACCCGTAGCCTTTCGGGTTCTTTGCCCTGTCAGTTTATTGAGGAATGTTTTGTAGCACTCCCTGTGCTTTCGGTTGGGTCGCCCTTGATGAGAACTTTTTGATACGTTGACTGTCTGTCTGGGAATCCCAGCCTCCTACTTCCCCCTTCCCCGGTCTCCAATTTCCCCCTATGGGAACTCCACGCTTGTCTCTTCCCTTTGTGAACCCGTGTTTCCTTTGTATGCTGCTTCCTTTGTATCCCTATTTAGACTGCACGTATAAGAGATAGCCTGCGATATGTGTCTTGCTGCCTCTAATTTACCAGAATTAGTGAGATCATCTACTGCTCCACCCACGCTGCTGCAAATAGCGTGAGTTCATTTTGTTCTGTGGATGAGTGGTAGTCGAGGGAGTGTAGGTAGCAGAACTCCTTTCTCCATTCACCCCGCGCTCGACATTTCGTTCCTCGGTATGTCTTGGCTGTGGTAAAGGGTAACACAACGACCACTGGGGTGCAAGTGCTTCCGTCCAATGATGCTAGTCGCTGGTTATACGACCTGCAGCGGGTTTGCCGAATCTCGGGGTCCCTCCGGTGTTTAGTTTGGTAAGGAACTTGCCTACTGACCTTCGTATCGGCTGTTACCAATTTACGGTCCCGGCAACAGCAATGGTAGGCTTCCCTTTTGGGCATGCCCTCTTGAGCACTGAACGCTGTTAGCGTTTGTGAGGACTGCAGCCAGGGAAACCCTCGTTGAACTTCCTTTGCACTCTCTAATCAAGACAGATCCTGAGCATCTTTTCATTTGAACGTGCTGTTTTCTAAAACGCGGGTGAGTACCACTGAGGTCTCGAAAGGTTTCTGTCTGAGAGTCGGGCCTGATTAGAGTTCCCTTCAGAGTACCTGGCCCAGGATATTTCTTGAGGGCAGGGCTGTGTTTGCGAAGCCGCAGGCCGCAGGCCTTGTGAATGATAGGTGCCCTTCGGCAGGGTTTCTAAGGTTGTTACGGCAGTGTGCCACAAGGCGGCAGCACTGCTCCGTGTCCTCTCGGGTAACTTGGGGAAAGAAAGCCTTAGCGGGGGTCCCGGTGCTGGACGGGACATGGGGAGTCGAACGTGGCTAAACACACACCCCAGGGCTTGTGTATCCTCGCCTCCTGCCGCTTAACCTGCACTGCCCCACCCCAGGCCTATCGCAAGACTTGCAAGTGGGCTACTCGGAGGGTGCCGTGCTTCGCAGCTGGGGCGACTCTAATGAAGTGGGCTGGAGGCGGGAACCTGCCTAGCAGGAGCCCTGGAGAGCCGGTTTCCTCACAGCTCTTCCCTCTCAGCTGCTCCACCGTCACTTGGGTACACCAGGCTTTGCTTACCCGTAGGAGGGCCACGTTGCACCGGGAGACTGTGGTACCACGCAGGGGAGAACGGGCGCTAGAGGTCCGAGGGGCCGCTCGTCAGGTGGCACGTCCTCCTCCCTTGCTCCCTCAGCAGCAGCATACTCCAGCCGTGGGACCCAGGCCCGCCTAGGCTCCAGGGGTGTGTCTCCAGCCGACGACGTCCAAGAGGCCTGAGGTAACAGAGGAAAGGCATTTCTTACCCCCTTCCTTGCCTTGTCATTGAATAGTCCTTATCCCTTTCAGCATAGTTTATATACGACGTTGCGTGTGTTTGAGCTCTACAATCCCTTGATGCAATTATAAACGTAGCTGCACCCGTAGCCTTTCGGGTTCTTTGCCCTGTCAGTTTATTGAGGAAGGTTTTGTAGCACTCCCTGTGCTTTCGGTTGGGTCGCCCTTGATGAGAACTTTTTGATACGTTGACTGTCTGTCTGGGAATCCCAGCCTCCTACTTCCCCCTTCCCCGGTCTCCAATTTCCCCCTATGGGAACTCCACGCTTGTCTCTTCCCTTTGTGAACCCGTGTTTCCTTTGTATGCTGCTTCCTTTGTATCCCTATTTAGACTGCACGTATAAGAGATAGCCTGCGATATGTGTCTTGCTGCCTCTAATTTACCAGAATTAGTGAGATCATCTACTGCTCCACCCACGCTGCTGCAAATAGCGTGAGTTCATTTTGTTCTGTGGATGAGTGGTAGTCGAGGGAGTGTAGGTAGCAGAACTCCTTTCTCCATTCACCCCGCGCTCGACATTTCGTTCCTCGGTATGTCTTGGCTGTGGTAAAGGGTAACACAACGACCACTGGGGTGCAAGTGCTTCCTTCCAATGATGCTAGTCGCTGGTTATACGACCTGCAGCGGGTTTGCCGAATCTCGGGGTCCCTCCGGTGTTTAGTTTGGTAAGGAACTTGCCTACTGACCTTCGTATCGGCTGTTACCAATTTACGGTCCCGGCAACAGCAATGGTAGGCTTCCCTTTTGGGCATGCCCTCTTGAGCACTGAACGCTGTTAGCGTTTGTGAGGACTGCAGCCAGGGAAACCCTCGTTGAACTTCCTTGGCACTCTCTAATCAAGACAGATCCTGAGCATCTTTTCATTTGAACGTGCTGTTTTCTAAAACGCGGGTGAGTACCACTGAGGTCTCGAAAGGTTTCTGTCTGAGAGTCGGGCCTGATTAGAGTTCCCTTCAGAGTACCTGGCCCAGGATATTTCTTGAGGGCAGGGCTGTGTTTGCGAAGCCGCAGGCCGCAGGCCTTGTGAATGATAGGTGCCCTTCGGCAGGGTTTCTAAGGTTGTTACGGCAGTGTGCCACAAGGCGGCAGCACTGCTCCGTGTCCTCTCGGGTAACTTGGGGAAAGAAAGCCTTAGCGGGGGTCCCGGTGCTGGACGGGACATGGGGAGTCGAACGTGGCTAAACACACACCCCAGGGCTTGTGTATCCTCGCCTCCTGCCGCTTAACCTGCACTGCCCCACCCCAGGCCTATCGCAAGACTTGCAAGTGGGCTACTCGGAGGGTGCCGTGCTTCGCAGCTGGGGCGACTCTAATGAAGTGGGCTGGAGGCGGGAACCTGCCTAGCAGGAGCCCTGGAGAGCCGGTTTCCTCACAGCTCTTCCCTCTCAGCTGCTCCACCGTCACTTGGGTACACCAGGCTTTGCTTACCCGTAGGAGGGCCACGTTGCACCGGGAGACTGTGGTACCACGCAGGGGAGAACGGGCGCTAGAGGTCCGAGGGGCCGCTGGTCAGGTGGCACGTCCTCCTCCCTTGCTCCCTCAGCAGCAGCATACTCCAGCCGTGGGACCCAGGCCCGCCTAGGCTCCAGGGGTGTGTCTCCAGCCGACGACGTCCAAGAGGCCTGAGGTAACAGAGGAAAGGCATTTCTTACCCCCTTCCTTGCCTTGTCATTGAATAGTCCTTATCCCTTTCAGCATAGTTTATATACGACGTTGCGTGTGTTTGAGCTCTACAATCCCTTGATGCAATTATAAACGTAGCTGCACCCGTAGCCTTTCGGGTTCTTTGCCCTGTCAGTTTATTGAGGAATGTTTTGTAGCACTCCCTGTGCTTTCGGTTGGGTCGCCCTCGATGAGAACTTTTTGATACGTTGACTGTCTGTCTGGGAATCCCAGCCTCCTACTTCCCCCTTCCCCGGTCTCCAATTTCCCCCTATGGGAACTCCACGCTTGTCTCTTCCCTTTGTGAACCCGTGTTTCCTTTGTATGCTGCTTCCTTTGTATCCCTATTTAGACTGCACGTATAAGAGATAGCCTGCGATATGTGTCTTGCTGCCTCTAATTTACCAGAATTAGTGAGATCATCTACTGCTCCACCCACGCTGCTGCAAATAGCGTGAGTTCATTTTGTTCTGTGGATGAGTGGTAGTCGAGGGAGTGTAGGTAGCAGAACTCCTTTCTCCATTCACCCCGCGCTCGACATTTCGTTCCTCGGTATGTCTTGGCTGTGGTAAAGGGTAACACAACGACCACTGGGGTGCAAGTGCTTCCTTCCAATGATGCTAGTCGCTGGTTATACGACCTGCAGCGGGTTTGCCGAATCTCGGGGTCCCTCCGGTGTTTAGTTTGGTAAGGAACTTGCCTACTGACCTTCGTATCGGCTGTTACCAATTTACGGTCCCGGCAACAGCAATGGTAGGCTTCCCTTTTGGGCATGCCCTCTTGAGCACTGAACGCTGTTAGCGTTTGTGAGGACTGCAGCCAGGGAAACCCTCGTTGAACTTCCTTTGCACTCTCTAATCAAGACAGATCCTGAGCATCTTTTCATTTGAACGTGCTGTTTTCTAAAACGCGGGTGAGTACCACTGAGGTCTCGAAAGGTTTCTGTCTGAGAGTCGGGCCTGATTAGAGTTCCCTTCAGAGTACCTGGCCCAGGATATTTCTTGAGGGCAGGGCTGTGTTTGCGAAGCCGCAGGCCGCAGGCCTTGTGAATGATAGGTGCCCTTCGGCAGGGTTTCTAAGGTTGTTACGGCAGTGTGCCACAAGGCGGCAGCACTGCTCCGTGTCCTCTCGGGTAACTTGGGGAAAGAAAGCCTTAGCGGGGGTCCCGGTGCTGGACGGGACATGGGGAGTCGAACGTGGCTAAACACACACCCCAGGGCTTGTGTATCCTCGCCTCCTGCCGCTTAACCTGCACTGCCCCACCCCAGGCCTATCGCAAGACTTGCAAGTGGGCTACTCGGAGGGTGCCGTGCTTCGCAGCTGGGGCGACTCTAATGAAGTGGGCTGGAGGCGGGAACCTGCCTAGCAGGAGCCCTGGAGAGCCGGTTTCCTCACAGCTCTTCCCTCTCAGCTGCTCCACCGTCACTTGGGTACACCAGGCTTTGCTTACCCGTAGGAGGGCCACGTTGCACCGGGAGACTGTGGTACCACGCAGGGGAGAACGGGCGCTAGAGGTCCGAGGGGCCGCTGGTCAGGTGGCACGTCCTCCTCCCTTGCTCCCTCAGCAGCAGCATACTCCAGCCGTGGGACCCAGGCCCGCCTAGGCTCCAGGGGTGTGTCTCCAGCCGACGACGTCCAAGAGGCCTGAGGTAACAGAGGAAAGGCATTTCTTACCCCCTTCCTTGCCTTGTCATTGAATAGTCCTTATCCCTTTCAGCATAGTTTATATACGACGTTGCGTGTGTTTGAGCTCTACAATCCCTTGATGCAATTATAAACGTAGCTGCACCCGTAGCCTTTCGGGTTCTTTGCCCTGTCAGTTTATTGAGGAATGTTTTGTAGCACTCCCTGTGCTTTCGGTTGGGTCGCCCTTGATGAGAACTTTTTGATACGTTGACTGTCTGTCTGGGAATCCCAGCCTCCTACTTCCCCCTTCCCCGGTCTCCAATTTCCCCCTATGGGAACTCCACGCTTGTCTCTTCCCTTTGTGAACCCGTGTTTCCTTTGTATGCTGCTTCCTTTGTATCCCTATTTAGACTGCACGTATAAGAGATAGCCTGCGATATGTGTCTTGCTGCCTCTAATTTACCAGAATTAGTGAGATCATCTACTGCTCCACCCACGCTGCTGCAAATAGCGTGAGTTCATTTTGTTCTGTGGATGAGTGGTAGTCGAGGGAGTGTAGGTAGCAGAACTCCTTTCTCCATTCACCCCGCGCTCGACATTTCGTTCCTCGGTATGTCTTGGCTGTGGTAAAGGGTAACACAACGACCACTGGGGTGCAAGTGCTTCCTTCCAATGATGCTAGTCGCTGGTTATACGACCTGCAGCGGGTTTGCCGAATCTCGGGGTCCCTCCGGTGTTTAGTTTGGTAAGGAACTTGCCTACTGACCTTCGTATCGGCTGTTACCAATTTACGGTCCCGGCAACAGCAATGGTAGGCTTCCCTTTTGGGCATGCCCTCTTGAGCACTGAACGCTTTTAGCGTTTGTGAGGACTGCAGCCAGGGAAACCCTCGTTGAACTTCCTTGGCACTCTCTAATCAAGACAGATCCTGAGCATCTTTTCATTTGAACGTGCTGTTTTCTAAAACGCGGGTGAGTACCACTGAGGTCTCGAAAGGTTTCTGTCTGAGAGTCGGGCCTGATTAGAGTTCCCTTCAGAGTACCTGGCCCAGGATATTTCTTGAGGGCAGGGCTGTGTTTGCGAAGCCGCAGGCCGCAGGCCTTGTGAATGATAGGTGCCCTTCGGCAGGGTTTCTAAGGTTGTTACGGCAGTGTGCCACAAGGCGGCAGCACTGCTCCGTGTCCTCTCGGGTAACTTGGGGAAAGAAAGCCTTAGCGGGGGTCCCGGTGCTGGACGGGACATGGGGAGTCGAACGTGGCTAAACACACACCCCAGGGCTTGTGTATCCTCGCCTCCTGCCGCTTAACCTGCACTGCCCCACCCCAGGCCTATCGCAAGACTTGCAAGTGGGCTACTCGGAGGGTGCCGTGCTTCGCAGCTGGGGCGACTCTAATGAAGTGGGCTGGAGGCGGGAACCTGCCTAGCAGGAGCCCTGGAGAGCCGGTTTCCTCACAGCTCTTCCCTCTCAGCTGCTCCACCGTCACTTGGGTACACCAGGCTTTGCTTACCCGTAGGAGGGCCACGTTGCACCGGGAGACTGTGGTACCACGCAGGGGAGAACGGGCGCTAGAGGTCCGAGGGGCCGCTGGTCAGGTGGCACGTCCTCCTCCCTTGCTCCCTCAGCAGCAGCATACTCCAGCCGTGGGACCCAGGCCCGCCTAGGCTCCAGGGGTGTGTCTCCAGCCGACGACGTCCAAGAGGCCTGAGGTAACAGAGGAAAGGCATTTCTTACCCCCTTCCTTGCCTTGTCATTGAATAGTCCTTATCCCTTTCAGCATAGTTTATATACGACGTTGCGTGTGTTTGAGCTCTACAATCCCTTGATGCAATTATAAACGTAGCTGCACCCGTAGCCTTTCGGGTTCTTTGCCCTGTCAGTTTATTGAGGAATGTTTTGTAGCACTCCCTGTGCTTTCGGTTGGGTCGCCCTTGATGAGAACTTTTTGATACGTTGACTGTCTGTCTGGGAATCCCAGCCTCCTACTTCCCCCTTCCCCGGTCTCCAATTTCCCCCTATGGGAACTCCACGCTTGTCTCTTCCCTTTGTGAACCCGTGTTTCCTTTGTATGCTGCTTCCTTTGTATCCCTATTTAGACTGCACGTATAAGAGGTAGCCTGCGATATGTGTCTTGCTGCCTCTAATTTACCAGAATTAGTGAGATCATCTACTGCTCCACCCACGCTGCTGCAAATAGTGTGAGTTCATTTTGTTCTGTGGATGAGTGGTAGTCGAGGGAGTGTAGGTAGCAGAACTCCTTTCTCCATTCACCCCGCGCTCGACATTTCGTTCCTCGGTATGTCTTGGCTGTGGTAAAGGGTAACACAACGACCACTGGGGTGCAAGTGCTTCCGTCCAATGATGCTAGTCGCTGGTTATACGACCTGCAGCGGGTTTGCCGAATCTCGGGGTCCCTCCGGTGTTTAGTTTGGTAAGGAACTTGCCTACTGACCTTCGTATCGGCTGTTACCAATTTACGGTCCCGGCAACAGCAATGGTAGGCTTCCCTTTTGGGCATGCCCTCTTGAGCACTGAACGCTTTTAGCGTTTGTGAGGACTGCAGCCAGGGAAACCCTCGTTGAACTTCCTTGGCACTCTCTAATCAAGACAGATCCTGAGCATCTTTTCATTTGAACGTGCTGTTTTCTAAAACGCGGGTGAGTACCACTGAGGTCTCGAAAGGTTTCTGTCTGAGAGTCGGGCCTGATTAGAGTTCCCTTCAGAGTACCTGGCCCAGGATATTTCTTGAGGGCAGGGCTGTGTTTGCGAAGCCGCAGGCCGCAGGCCTTGTGAATGATAGGTGCCCTTCGGCAGGGTTTCTAAGGTTGTTACGGCAGTGTGCCACAAGGCGGCAGCACTGCTCCGTGTCCTCTCGGGTAACTTGGGGAAAGAAAGCCTTAGCGGGGGTCCCGGTGCTGGACGGGACATGGGGAGTCGAACGTGGCTAAACACACACCCCAGGGCTTGTGTATCCTCGCCTCCTGCCGCTTAACCTGCACTGCCCCACCCCAGGCCTATCGCAAGACTTGCAAGTGGGCTACTCGGAGGGTGCCGTGCTTCGCAGCTGGGGCGACTCTAATGAAGTGGGCTGGAGGCGGGAACCTGCCTAGCAGGAGCCCTGGAGAGCCGGTTTCCTCACAGCTCTTCCCTCTCAGCTGCTCCACCGTCACTTGGGTACACCAGGCTTTGCTTACCCGTAGGAGGGCCACGTTGGACCGGGAGACTGTGGTACCACGCAGGGGAGAACGGGCGCTAGAGGTCCGAGGGGCCGCTGGTCAGGTGGCACGTCCTCCTCCCTTGCTCCCTCAGCAGCAGCATACTCCAGCCGTGGGACCCAGGCCCGCCTAGGCTCCAGGGGTGTGTCTCCAGCCGACGACGTCCAAGAGGCCTGAGGTAACAGAGGAAAGGCATTTCTTACCCCCTTCCTTGCCTTGTCATTGAATAGTCCTTATCCCTTTCAGCATAGTTTATATACGACGTTGCGTGTGTTTGAGCTCTACAATCCCTTGATGCAATTATAAACGTAGCTGCACCCGTAGCCTTTCGGGTTCTTTGCCCTGTCAGTTTATTGAGGAATGTTTTGTAGCACTCCCTGTGCTTTCGGTTGGGTCGCCCTTGATGAGAACTTTTTGATACGTTGACTGTCTGTCTGGGAATCCCAGCCTCCTACTTCCCCCTTCCCCGGTCTCCAATTTCCCCCTATGGGAACTCCACGCTTGTCTCTTCCCTTTGTGAACCCGTGTTTCCTTTGTATGCTGCTTCCTTTGTATCCCTATTTAGACTGCACGTATAAGAGATAGCCTGCGATATGTGTCTTGCTGCCTCTAATTTACCAGAATTAGTGAGATCATCTACTGCTCCACCCACGCTGCTGCAAATAGCGTGAGTTCATTTTGTTCTGTGGATGAGTGGTAGTCGAGGGAGTGTAGGTAGCAGAACTCCTTTCTCCATTCACCCCGCGCTCGACATTTCGTTCCTCGGTATGTCTTGGCTGTGGTAAAGGGTAACACAACGACCACTGGGGTGCAAGTGCTTCCTTCCAATGATGCTAGTCGCTGGTTATACGACCTGCAGCGGGTTTGCCGAATCTCGGGGTCCCTCCGGTGTTTAGTTTGGTAAGGAACTTGCCTACTGACCTTCGTATCGGCTGTTACCAATTTACGGTCCCGGCAACAGCAATGGTAGGCTTCCCTTTTGGGCATGCCCTCTTGAGCACTGAACGCTGTTAGCGTTTGTGAGGACTGCAGCCAGGGAAACCCTCGTTGAACTTCCTTGGCACTCTCTAATCAAGACAGATCCTGAGCATCTTTTCATTTGAACGTGCTGTTTTCTAAAACGCGGGTGAGTACCACTGAGGTCTCGAAAGGTTTCTGTCTGAGAGTCGGGCCTGATTAGAGTTCCCTTCAGAGTACCTGGCCCAGGATATTTCTTGAGGGCAGGGCTGTGTTTGCGAAGCCGCAGGCCGCAGGCCTTGTGAATGATAGGTGCCCTTCGGCAGGGTTTCTAAGGTTGTTACGGCAGTGTGCCACAAGGCGGCAGCACTGCTCCGTGTCCTCTCGGGTAACTTGGGGAAAGAAAGCCTTAGCGGGGGTCCCGGTGCTGGACGGGACATGGGGAGTCGAACGTGGCTAAACACACACCCCAGGGCTTGTGTATCCTCGCCTCCTGCCGCTTAACCTGCACTGCCCCACCCCAGGCCTATCGCAAGACTTGCAAGTGGGCTACTCGGAGGGTGCCGTGCTTCGCAGCTGGGGCGACTCTAATGAAGTGGGCTGGAGGCGGGAACCTGCCTAGCAGGAGCCCTGGAGAGCCGGTTTCCTCACAGCTCTTCCCTCTCAGCTGCTCCACCGTCACTTGGGTACACCAGGCTTTGCTTACCCGTAGGAGGGCCACGTTGCACCGGGAGACTGTGGTACCACGCAGGGGAGAACGGGCGCTAGAGGTCCGAGGGGCCGCTGGTCAGGTGGCACGTCCTCCTCCCTTGCTCCCTCAGCAGCAGCATACTCCAGCCGTGGGACCCAGGCCCGCCTAGGCTCCAGGGGTGTGTCTCCAGCCGACGACGTCCAAGAGGCCTGAGGTAACAGAGGAAAGGCATTTCTTACCCCCTTCCTTGCCTTGTCATTGAATAGTCCTTATCCCTTTCAGCATAGTTTATATACGACGTTGCGTGTGTTTGAGCTCTACAATCCCTTGATGCAATTATAAACGTAGCTGCACCCGTAGCCTTTCGGGTTCTTTGCCCTGTCAGTTTATTGAGGAATGTTTTGTAGCACTCCCTGTGCTTTCGGTTGGGTCGCCCTTGATGAGAACTTTTTGATACGTTGACTGTCTGTCTGGGAATCCCAGCCTCCTACTTCCCCCTTCCCCGGTCTCCAATTTCCCCCTATGGGAACTCCACGCTTGTCTCTTCCCTTTGTGAACCCGTGTTTCCTTTGTATGCTGCTTCCTTTGTATCCCTATTTAGACTGCACGTATAAGAGATAGCCTGCGATATGTGTCTTGCTGCCTCTAATTTACCAGAATTAGTGAGATCATCTACTGCTCCACCCACGCTGCTGCAAATAGCGTGAGTTCATTTTGTTCTGTGGATGAGTGGTAGTCGAGGGAGTGTAGGTAGCAGAACTCCTTTCTCCATTCACCCCGCGCTCGACATTTCGTTCCTCGGTATGTCTTGGCTGTGGTAAAGGGTAACACAACGACCACTGGGGTGCAAGTGCTTCCTTCCAATGATGCTAGTCGCTGGTTATACGACCTGCAGCGGGTTTGCCGAATCTCGGGGTCCCTCCGGTGTTTAGTTTGGTAAGGAACTTGCCTACTGACCTTCGTATCGGCTGTTACCAATTTACGGTCCCGGCAACAGCAATGGTAGGCTTCCCTTTTGGGCATGCCCTCTTGAGCACTGAACGCTTTTAGCGTTTGTGAGGACTGCAGCCAGGGAAACCCTCGTTGAACTTCCTTGGCACTCTCTAATCAAGACAGATCCTGAGCATCTTTTCATTTGAACGTGCTGTTTTCTAAAACGCGGGTGAGTACCACTGAGGTCTCGAAAGGTTTCTGTCTGAGAGTCGGGCCTGATTAGAGTTCCCTTCAGAGTACCTGGCCCAGGATATTTCTTGAGGGCAGGGCTGTGTTTGCGAAGCCGCAGGCCGCAGGCCTTGTGAATGATAGGTGCCCTTCGGCAGGGTTTCTAAGGTTGTTACGGCAGTGTGCCACAAGGCGGCAGCACTGCTCCGTGTCCTCTCGGGTAACTTGGGGAAAGAAAGCCTTAGCGGGGGTCCCGGTGCTGGACGGGACATGGGGAGTCGAACGTGGCTAAACACACACCCCAGGGCTTGTGTATCCTCGCCTCCTGCCGCTTAACCTGCACTGCCCCACCCCAGGCCTATCGCAAGACTTGCAAGTGGGCTACTCGGAGGGTGCCGTGCTTCGCAGCTGGGGCGACTCTAATGAAGTGGGCTGGAGGCGGGAACCTGCCTAGCAGGAGCCCTGGAGAGCCGGTTTCCTCACAGCTCTTCCCTCTCAGCTGCTCCACCGTCACTTGGGTACACCAGGCTTTGCTTACCCGTAGGAGGGCCACGTTGCACCGGGAGACTGTGGTACCACGCAGGGGAGAACGGGCGCTAGAGGTCCGAGGGGCCGCTGGTCAGGTGGCACGTCCTCCTCCCTTGCTCCCTCAGCAGCAGCATACTCCAGCCGTGGGACCCAGGCCCGCCTAGGCTCCAGGGGTGTGTCTCCAGCCGACGACGTCCAAGAGGCCTGAGGTAACAGAGGAAAGGCATTTCTTACCCCCTTCCTTGCCTTGTCATTGAATAGTCCTTATCCCTTTCAGCATAGTTTATATACGACGTTGCGTGTGTTTGAGCTCTACAATCCCTTGATGCAATTATAAACGTAGCTGCACCCGTAGCCTTTCGGGTTCTTTGCCCTGTCAGTTTATTGAGGAAGGTTTTGTAGCACTCCCTGTGCTTTCGGTTGGGTCGCCCTTGATGAGAACTTTTTGATACGTTGACTGTCTGTCTGGGAATCCCAGCCTCCTACTTCCCCCTTCCCCGGTCTCCAATTTCCCCCTATGGGAACTCCACGCTTGTCTCTTCCCTTTGTGAACCCGTGTTTCCTTTGTATGCTGCTTCCTTTGTATCCCTATTTAGACTGCACGTATAAGAGATAGCCTGCGATATGTGTCTTGCTGCCTCTAATTTACCAGAATTAGTGAGATCATCTACTGCTCCACCCACGCTGCTGCAAATAGCGTGAGTTCATTTTGTTCTGTGGATGAGTGGTAGTCGAGGGAGTGTAGGTAGCAGAACTCCTTTCTCCATTCACCCCGCGCTCGACATTTCGTTCCTCGGTATGTCTTGGCTGTGGTAAAGGGTAACACAACGACCACTGGGGTGCAAGTGCTTCCTTCCAATGATGCTAGTCGCTGGTTATACGACCTGCAGCGGGTTTGCCGAATCTCGGGGTCCCTCCGGTGTTTAGTTTGGTAAGGAACTTGCCTACTGACCTTCGTATCGGCTGTTACCAATTTACGGTCCCGGCAACAGCAATGGTAGGCTTCCCTTTTGGGCATGCCCTCTTGAGCACTGAACGCTGTTAGCGTTTGTGAGGACTGCAGCCAGGGAAACCCTCGTTGAACTTCCTTGGCACTCTCTAATCAAGACAGATCCTGAGCATCTTTTCATTTGAACGTGCTGTTTTCTAAAACGCGGGTGAGTACCACTGAGGTCTCGAAAGGTTTCTGTCTGAGAGTCGGGCCTGATTAGAGTTCCCTTCAGAGTACCTGGCCCAGGATATTTCTTGAGGGCAGGGCTGTGTTTGCGAAGCCGCAGGCCGCAGGCCTTGTGAATGATAGGTGCCCTTCGGCAGGGTTTCTAAGGTTGTTACGGCAGTGTGCCACAAGGCGGCAGCACTGCTCCGTGTCCTCTCGGGTAACTTGGGGAAAGAAAGCCTTAGCGGGGGTCCCGGTGCTGGACGGGACATGGGGAGTCGAACGTGGCTAAACACACACCCCAGGGCTTGTGTATCCTCGCCTCCTGCCGCTTAACCTGCACTGCCCCACCCCAGGCCTATCGCAAGACTTGCAAGTGGGCTACTCGGAGGGTGCCGTGCTTCGCAGCTGGGGCGACTCTAATGAAGTGGGCTGGAGGCGGGAACCTGCCTAGCAGGAGCCCTGGAGAGCCGGTTTCCTCACAGCTCTTCCCTCTCAGCTGCTCCACCGTCACTTGGGTACACCAGGCTTTGCTTACCCGTAGGAGGGCCACGTTGCACCGGGAGACTGTGGTACCACGCAGGGGAGAACGGGCGCTAGAGGTCCGAGGGGCCGCTGGTCAGGTGGCACGTCCTCCTCCCTTGCTCCCTCAGCAGCAGCATACTCCAGCCGTGGGACCCAGGCCCGCCTAGGCTCCAGGGGTGTGTCTCCAGCCGACGACGTCCAAGAGGCCTGAGGTAACAGAGGAAAGGCATTTCTTACCCCCTTCCTTGCCTTGTCATTGAATAGTCCTTATCCCTTTCAGCATAGTTTATATACGACGTTGCGTGTGTTTGAGCTCTACAATCCCTTGATGCAATTATAAACGTAGCTGCACCCGTAGCCTTTCGGGTTCTTTGCCCTGTCAGTTTATTGAGGAATGTTTTGTAGCACTCCCTGTGCTTTCGGTTGGGTCGCCCTCGATGAGAACTTTTTGATACGTTGACTGTCTGTCTGGGAATCCCAGCCTCCTACTTCCCCCTTCCCCGGTCTCCAATTTCCCCCTATGGGAACTCCACGCTTGTCTCTTCCCTTTGTGAACCCGTGTTTCCTTTGTATGCTGCTTCCTTTGTATCCCTATTTAGACTGCACGTATAAGAGATAGCCTGCGATATGTGTCTTGCTGCCTCTAATTTACCAGAATTAGTGAGATCATCTACTGCTCCACCCACGCTGCTGCAAATAGCGTGAGTTCATTTTGTTCTGTGGATGAGTGGTAGTCGAGGGAGTGTAGGTAGCAGAACTCCTTTCTCCATTCACCCCGCGCTCGACATTTCGTTCCTCGGTATGTCTTGGCTGTGGTAAAGGGTAACACAACGACCACTGGGGTGCAAGTGCTTCCTTCCAATGATGCTAGTCGCTGGTTATACGACCTGCAGCGGGTTTGCCGAATCTCGGGGTCCCTCCGGTGTTTAGTTTGGTAAGGAACTTGCCTACTGACCTTCGTATCGGCTGTTACCAATTTACGGTCCCGGCAACAGCAATGGTAGGCTTCCCTTTTGGGCATGCCCTCTTGAGCACTGAACGCTTTTAGCGTTTGTGAGGACTGCAGCCAGGGAAACCCTCGTTGAACTTCCTTGGCACTCTCTAATCAAGACAGATCCTGAGCATCTTTTCATTTGAACGTGCTGTTTTCTAAAACGCGGGTGAGTACCACTGAGGTCTCGAAAGGTTTCTGTCTGAGAGTCGGGCCTGATTAGAGTTCCCTTCAGAGTACCTGGCCCAGGATATTTCTTGAGGGCAGGGCTGTGTTTGCGAAGCCGCAGGCCGCAGGCCTTGTGAATGATAGGTGCCCTTCGGCAGGGTTTCTAAGGTTGTTACGGCAGTGTGCCACAAGGCGGCAGCACTGCTCCGTGTCCTCTCGGGTAACTTGGGGAAAGAAAGCCTTAGCGGGGGTCCCGGTGCTGGACGGGACATGGGGAGTCGAACGTGGCTAAACACACACCCCAGGGCTTGTGTATCCTCGCCTCCTGCCGCTTAACCTGCACTGCCCCACCCCAGGCCTATCGCAAGACTTGCAAGTGGGCTACTCGGAGGGTGCCGTGCTTCGCAGCTGGGGCGACTCTAATGAAGTGGGCTGGAGGCGGGAACCTGCCTAGCAGGAGCCCTGGAGAGCCGGTTTCCTCACAGCTCTTCCCTCTCAGCTGCTCCACCGTCACTTGGGTACACCAGGCTTTGCTTACCCGTAGGAGGGCCACGTTGCACCGGGAGACTGTGGTACCACGCAGGGGAGAACGGGCGCTAGAGGTCCGAGGGGCCGCTGGTCAGGTGGCACGTCCTCCTCCCTTGCTCCCTCAGCAGCAGCATACTCCAGCCGTGGGACCCAGGCCCGCCTAGGCTCCAGGGGTGTGTCTCCAGCCGACGACGTCCAAGAGGCCTGAGGTAACAGAGGAAAGGCATTTCTTACCCCCTTCCTTGCCTTGTCATTGAATAGTCCTTATCCCTTTCAGCATAGTTTATATACGACGTTGCGTGTGTTTGAGCTCTACAATCCCTTGATGCAATTATAAACGTAGCTGCACCCGTAGCCTTTCGGGTTCTTTGCCCTGTCAGTTTATTGAGGAATGTTTTGTAGCACTCCCTGTGCTTTCGGTTGGGTCGCCCTTGATGAGAACTTTTTGATACGTTGACTGTCTGTCTGGGAATCCCAGCCTCCTACTTCCCCCTTCCCCGGTCTCCAATTTCCCCCTATGGGAACTCCACGCTTGTCTCTTCCCTTTGTGAACCCGTGTTTCCTTTGTATGCTGCTTCCTTTGTATCCCTATTTAGACTGCACGTATAAGAGATAGCCTGCGATATGTGTCTTGCTGCCTCTAATTTACCAGAATTAGTGAGATCATCTACTGCTCCACCCACGCTGCTGCAAATAGCGTGAGTTCATTTTGTTCTGTGGATGAGTGGTAGTCGAGGGAGTGTAGGTAGCAGAACTCCTTTCTCCATTCACCCCGCGCTCGACATTTCGTTCCTCGGTATGTCTTGGCTGTGGTAAAGGGTAACACAACGACCACTGGGGTGCAAGTGCTTCCGTCCAATGATGCTAGTCGCTGGTTATACGACCTGCAGCGGGTTTGCCGAATCTCGGGGTCCCTCCGGTGTTTAGTTTGGTAAGGAACTTGCCTACTGACCTTCGTATCGGCTGTTACCAATTTACGGTCCCGGCAACAGCAATGGTAGGCTTCCCTTTTGGGCATGCCCTCTTGAGCACTGAACGCTGTTAGCGTTTGTGAGGACTGCAGCCAGGGAAACCCTCGTTGAACTTCCTTGGCACTCTCTAATCAAGACAGATCCTGAGCATCTTTTCATTTGAACGTGCTGTTTTCTAAAACGCGGGTGAGTACCACTGAGGTCTCGAAAGGTTTCTGTCTGAGAGTCGGGCCTGATTAGAGTTCCCTTCAGAGTACCTGGCCCAGGATATTTCTTGAGGGCAGGGCTGTGTTTGCGAAGCCGCAGGCCGCAGGCCTTGTGAATGATAGGTGCCCTTCGGCAGGGTTTCTAAGGTTGTTACGGCAGTGTGCCACAAGGCGGCAGCACTGCTCCGTGTCCTCTCGGGTAACTTGGGGAAAGAAAGCCTTAGCGGGGGTCCCGGTGCTGGACGGGACATGGGGAGTCGAACGTGGCTAAACACACACCCCAGGGCTTGTGTATCCTCGCCTCCTGCCGCTTAACCTGCACTGCCCCACCCCAGGCCTATCGCAAGACTTGCAAGTGGGCTACTCGGAGGGTGCCGTGCTTCGCAGCTGGGGCGACTCTAATGAAGTGGGCTGGAGGCGGGAACCTGCCTAGCAGGAGCCCTGGAGAGCCGGTTTCCTCACAGCTCTTCCCTCTCAGCTGCTCCACCGTCACTTGGGTACACCAGGCTTTGCTTACCCGTAGGAGGGCCACGTTGCACCGGGAGACTGTGGTACCACGCAGGGGAGAACGGGCGCTAGAGGTCCGAGGGGCCGCTGGTCAGGTGGCACGTCCTCCTCCCTTGCTCCCTCAGCAGCAGCATACTCCAGCCGTGGGACCCAGGCCCGCCTAGGCTCCAGGGGTGTGTCTCCAGCCGACGACGTCCAAGAGGCCTGAGGTAACAGAGGAAAGGCATTTCTTACCCCCTTCCTTGCCTTGTCATTGAATAGTCCTTATCCCTTTCAGCATAGTTTATATACGACGTTGCGTGTGTTTGAGCTCTACAATCCCTTGATGCAATTATAAACGTAGCTGCACCCGTAGCCTTTCGGGTTCTTTGCCCTGTCAGTTTATTGAGGAATGTTTTGTAGCACTCCCTGTGCTTTCGGTTGGGTCGCCCTCGATGAGAACGTTTTGATACGTTGACTGTCTGTCTGGGAATCCCAGCCTCCTACTTCCCCCTTCCCCAGTCTCCAATTTCCCCCTATGGGAACTCCACGCTTGTCTCTTCCCTTTGTGAACCCGTGTTTCCTTTGTATGCTGCTTCCTTTGTATCCCTATTTAGACTGCACGTATAAGAGGTAGCCTGCGATATGTGTCTTGCTGCCTCTAATTTACCAGAATTAGTGAGATCATCTACTGCTCCACCCACGCTGCTGCAAATAGTGTGAGTTCATTTTGTTCTGTGGATGAGTGGTAGTCGAGGGAGTGTAGGTAGCAGAACTCCTTTCTCCATTCACCCCGCGCTCGACATTTCGTTCCTCGGTATGTCTTGGCTGTGGTAAAGGGTAACACAACGACCACTGGGGTGCAAGTGCTTCCTTCCAATGATGCTAGTCGCTGGTTATACGACCTGCAGCGGGTTTGCCGAATCTCGGGGTCCCTCCGGTGTTTAGTTTGGTAAGGAACTTGCCTACTGACCTTCGTATCGGCTGTTACCAATTTACGGTCCCGGCAACAGCAATGGTAGGCTTCCCTTTTGGGCATGCCCTCTTGAGCACTGAACGCTTTTAGCGTTTGTGAGGACTGCAGCCAGGGAAACCCTCGTTGAACTTCCTTGGCACTCTCTAATCAAGACAGATCCTGAGCATCTTTTCATTTGAACGTGCTGTTTTCTAAAACGCGGGTGAGTACCACTGAGGTCTCGAAAGGTTTCTGTCTGAGAGTCGGGCCTGATTAGAGTTCCCTTCAGAGTACCTGGCCCAGGATATTTCTTGAGGGCAGGGCTGTGTTTGCGAAGCCGCAGGCCGCAGGCCTTGTGAATGATAGGTGCCCTTCGGCAGGGTTTCTAAGGTTGTTACGGCAGTGTGCCACAAGGCGGCAGCACTGCTCCGTGTCCTCTCGGGTAACTTGGGGAAAGAAAGCCTTAGCGGGGGTCCCGGTGCTGGACGGGACATGGGGAGTCGAACGTGGCTAAACACACACCCCAGGGCTTGTGTATCCTCGCCTCCTGCCGCTTAACCTGCACTGCCCCACCCCAGGCCTATCGCAAGACTTGCAAGTGGGCTACTCGGAGGGTGCCGTGCTTCGCAGCTGGGGCGACTCTAATGAAGTGGGCTGGAGGCGGGAACCTGCCTAGCAGGAGCCCTGGAGAGCCGGTTTCCTCACAGCTCTTCCCTCTCAGCTGCTCCACCGTCACTTGGGTACACCAGGCTTTGCTTACCCGTAGGAGGGCCACGTTGCACCGGGAGACTGTGGTACCACGCAGGGGAGAACGGGCGCTAGAGGTCCGAGGGGCCGCTGGTCAGGTGGCACGTCCTCCTCCCTTGCTCCCTCAGCAGCAGCATACTCCAGCCGTGGGACCCAGGCCCGCCTAGGCTCCAGGGGTGTGTCTCCAGCCGACGACGTCCAAGAGGCCTGAGGTAACAGAGGAAAGGCATTTCTTACCCCCTTCCTTGCCTTGTCATTGAATAGTCCTTATCCCTTTCAGCATAGTTTATATACGACGTTGCGTGTGTTTGAGCTCTACAATCCCTTGATGCAATTATAAACGTAGCTGCACCCGTAGCCTTTCGGGTTCTTTGCCCTGTCAGTTTATTGAGGAATGTTTTGTAGCACTCCCTGTGCTTTCGGTTGGGTCGCCCTCGATGAGAACTTTTTGATACGTTGACTGTCTGTCTGGGAATCCCAGCCTCCTACTTCCCCCTTCCCCGGTCTCCAATTTCCCCCTATGGGAACTCCACGCTTGTCTCTTCCCTTTGTGAACCCGTGTTTCCTTTGTATGCTGCTTCCTTTGTATCCCTATTTAGACTGCACGTATAAGAGATAGCCTGCGATATGTGTCTTGCTGCCTCTAATTTACCAGAATTAGTGAGATCATCTACTGCTCCACCCACGCTGCTGCAAATAGCGTGAGTTCATTTTGTTCTGTGGATGAGTGGTAGTCGAGGGAGTGTAGGTAGCAGAACTCCTTTCTCCATTCACCCCGCGCTCGACATTTCGTTCCTCGGTATGTCTTGGCTGTGGTAAAGGGTAACACAACGACCACTGGGGTGCAAGTGCTTCCTTCCAATGATGCTAGTCGCTGGTTATACGACCTGCAGCGGGTTTGCCGAATCTCGGGGTCCCTCCGGTGTTTAGTTTGGTAAGGAACTTGCCTACTGACCTTCGTATCGGCTGTTACCAATTTACGGTCCCGGCAACAGCAATGGTAGGCTTCCCTTTTGGGCATGCCCTCTTGAGCACTGAACGCTGTTAGCGTTTGTGAGGACTGCAGCCAGGGAAACCCTCGTTGAACTTCCTTTGCACTCTCTAATCAAGACAGATCCTGAGCATCTTTTCATTTGAACGTGCTGTTTTCTAAAACGCGGGTGAGTACCACTGAGGTCTCGAAAGGTTTCTGTCTGAGAGTCGGGCCTGATTAGAGTTCCCTTCAGAGTACCTGGCCCAGGATATTTCTTGAGGGCAGGGCTGTGTTTGCGAAGCCGCAGGCCGCAGGCCTTGTGAATGATAGGTGCCCTTCGGCAGGGTTTCTAAGGTTGTTACGGCAGTGTGCCACAAGGCGGCAGCACTGCTCCGTGTCCTCTCGGGTAACTTGGGGAAAGAAAGCCTTAGCGGGGGTCCCGGTGCTGGACGGGACATGGGGAGTCGAACGTGGCTAAACACACACCCCAGGGCTTGTGTATCCTCGCCTCCTGCCGCTTAACCTGCACTGCCCCACCCCAGGCCTATCGCAAGACTTGCAAGTGGGCTACTCGGAGGGTGCCGTGCTTCGCAGCTGGGGCGACTCTAATGAAGTGGGCTGGAGGCGGGAACCTGCCTAGCAGGAGCCCTGGAGAGCCGGTTTCCTCACAGCTCTTCCCTCTCAGCTGCTCCACCGTCACTTGGGTACACCAGGCTTTGCTTACCCGTAGGAGGGCCACGTTGCACCGGGAGACTGTGGTACCACGCAGGGGAGAACGGGCGCTAGAGGTCCGAGGGGCCGCTGGTCAGGTGGCACGTCCTCCTCCCTTGCTCCCTCAGCAGCAGCATACTCCAGCCGTGGGACCCAGGCCCGCCTAGGCTCCAGGGGTGTGTCTCCAGCCGACGACGTCCAAGAGGCCTGAGGTAACAGAGGAAAGGCATTTCTTACCCCCTTCCTTGCCTTGTCATTGAATAGTCCTTATCCCTTTCAGCATAGTTTATATACGACGTTGCGTGTGTTTGAGCTCTACAATCCCTTGATGCAATTATAAACGTAGCTGCACCCGTAGCCTTTCGGGTTCTTTGCCCTGTCAGTTTATTGAGGAATGTTTTGTAGCACTCCCTGTGCTTTCGGTTGGGTCGCCCTCGATGAGAACTTTTTGATACGTTGACTGTCTGTCTGGGAATCCCAGCCTCCTACTTCCCCCTTCCCCGGTCTCCAATTTCCCCCTATGGGAACTCCACGCTTGTCTCTTCCCTTTGTGAACCCGTGTTTCCTTTGTATGCTGCTTCCTTTGTATCCCTATTTAGACTGCACGTATAAGAGGTAGCCTGCGATATGTGTCTTGCTGCCTCTAATTTACCAGAATTAGTGAGATCATCTACTGCTCCACCCACGCTGCTGCAAATAGCGTGAGTTCATTTTGTTCTGTGGATGAGTGGTAGTCGAGGGAGTGTAGGTAGCAGAACTCCTTTCTCCATTCACCCCGCGCTCGACATTTCGTTCCTCGGTATGTCTTGGCTGTGGTAAAGGGTAACACAACGACCACTGGGGTGCAAGTGCTTCCTTCCAATGATGCTAGTCTCTGGTTATACGACCTGCAGCGGGTTTGCCGAATCTCGGGGTCCCTCCGGTGTTTAGTTTGGTAAGGAACTTGCCTACTGACCTTCGTATCGGCTGTTACCAATTTACGGTCCCGGCAACAGCAATGGTAGGCTTCCCTTTTGGGCATGCCCTCTTGAGCACTGAACGCTTTTAGCGTTTGTGAGGACTGCAGCCAGGGAAACCCTCGTTGAACTTCCTTTGCACTCTCTAATCAAGACAGATCCTGAGCATCTTTTCATTTGAACGTGCTGTTTTCTAAAACGCGGGTGAGTACCACTGAGGTCTCGAAAGGTTTCTGTCTGAGAGTCGGGCCTGATTAGAGTTCCCTTCAGAGTACCTGGCCCAGGATATTTCTTGAGGGCAGGGCTGTGTTTGCGAAGCCGCAGGCCGCAGGCCTTGTGAATGATAGGTGCCCTTCGGCAGGGTTTCTAAGGTTGTTACGGCAGTGTGCCACAAGGCGGCAGCACTGCTCCGTGTCCTCTCGGGTAACTTGGGGAAAGAAAGCCTTAGCGGGGGTCCCGGTGCTGGACGGGACATGGGGAGTCGAACGTGGCTAAACACACACCCCAGGGCTTGTGTATCCTCGCCTCCTGCCGCTTAACCTGCACTGCCCCACCCCAGGCCTATCGCAAGACTTGCAAGTGGGCTACTCGGAGGGTGCCGTGCTTCGCAGCTGGGGCGACTCTAATGAAGTGGGCTGGAGGCGGGAACCTGCCTAGCAGGAGCCCTGGAGAGCCGGTTTCCTCACAGCTCTTCCCTCTCAGCTGCTCCACCGTCACTTGGGTACACCAGGCTTTGCTTACCCGTAGGAGGGCCACGTTGCACCGGGAGACTGTGGTACCACGCAGGGGAGAACGGGCGCTAGAGGTCCGAGGGGCCGCTGGTCAGGTGGCACGTCCTCCTCCCTTGCTCCCTCAGCAGCAGCATACTCCAGCCGTGGGACCCAGGCCCGCCTAGGCTCCAGGGGTGTGTCTCCAGCCGACGACGTCCAAGAGGCCTGAGGTAACAGAGGAAAGGCATTTCTTACCCCCTTCCTTGCCTTGTCATTGAATAGTCCTTATCCCTTTCAGCATAGTTTATATACGACGTTGCGTGTGTTTGAGCTCTACAATCCCTTGATGCAATTATAAACGTAGCTGCACCCGTAGCCTTTCGGGTTCTTTGCCCTGTCAGTTTATTGAGGAATGTTTTGTAGCACTCCCTGTGCTTTCGGTTGGGTCGCCCTCGATGAGAACTTTTTGATACGTTGACTGTCTGTCTGGGAATCCCAGCCTCCTACTTCCCCCTTCCCCGGTCTCCAATTTCCCCCTATGGGAACTCCACGCTTGTCTCTTCCCTTTGTGAACCCGTGTTTCCTTTGTATGCTGCTTCCTTTGTATCCCTATTTAGACTGCACGTATAAGAGATAGCCTGCGATATGTGTCTTGCTGCCTCTAATTTACCAGAATTAGTGAGATCATCTACTGCTCCACCCACGCTGCTGCAAATAGCGTGAGTTCATTTTGTTCTGTGGATGAGTGGTAGTCGAGGGAGTGTAGGTAGCAGAACTCCTTTCTCCATTCACCCCGCGCTCGACATTTCGTTCCTCGGTATGTCTTGGCTGTGGTAAAGGGTAACACAACGACCACTGGGGTGCAAGTGCTTCCTTCCAATGATGCTAGTCGCTGGTTATACGACCTGCAGCGGGTTTGCCGAATCTCGGGGTCCCTCCGGTGTTTAGTTTGGTAAGGAACTTGCCTACTGACCTTCGTATCGGCTGTTACCAATTTACGGTCCCGGCAACAGCAATGGTAGGCTTCCCTTTTGGGCATGCCCTCTTGAGCACTGAACGCTTTTAGCGTTTGTGAGGACTGCAGCCAGGGAAACCCTCGTTGAACTTCCTTGGCACTCTCTAATCAAGACAGATCCTGAGCATCTTTTCATTTGAACGTGCTGTTTTCTAAAACGCGGGTGAGTACCACTGAGGTCTCGAAAGGTTTCTGTCTGAGAGTCGGGCCTGATTAGAGTTCCCTTCAGAGTACCTGGCCCAGGATATTTCTTGAGGGCAGGGCTGTGTTTGCGAAGCCGCAGGCCGCAGGCCTTGTGAATGATAGGTGCCCTTCGGCAGGGTTTCTAAGGTTGTTACGGCAGTGTGCCACAAGGCGGCAGCACTGCTCCGTGTCCTCTCGGGTAACTTGGGGAAAGAAAGCCTTAGCGGGGGTCCCGGTGCTGGACGGGACATGGGGAGTCGAACGTGGCTAAACACACACCCCAGGGCTTGTGTATCCTCGCCTCCTGCCGCTTAACCTGCACTGCCCCACCCCAGGCCTATCGCAAGACTTGCAAGTGGGCTACTCGGAGGGTGCCGTGCTTCGCAGCTGGGGCGACTCTAATGAGGTGGGCTGGAGGCGGGAACCTGCCTAGCAGGAGCCCTGGAGAGCCGGTTTCCTCACAGCTCTTCCCTCTCAGCTGCTCCACCGTCACTTGGGTACACCAGGCTTTGCTTACCCGTAGGAGGGCCACGTTGCACCGGGAGACTGTGGTACCACGCAGGGGAGAACGGGCGCTAGAGGTCCGAGGGGCCGCTGGTCAGGTGGCACGTCCTCCTCCCTTGCTCCCTCAGCAGCAGCATACTCCAGCCGTGGGACCCAGGCCCGCCTAGGCTCCAGGGGTGTGTCTCCAGCCGACGACGTCCAAGAGGCCTGAGGTAACAGAGGAAAGGCATTTCTTACCCCCTTCCTTGCCTTGTCATTGAATAGTCCTTATCCCTTTCAGCATAGTTTATATACGACGTTGCGTGTGTTTGAGCTCTACAATCCCTTGATGCAATTATAAACGTAGCTGCACCCGTAGCCTTTCGGGTTCTTTGCCCTGTCAGTTTATTGAGGAATGTTTTGTAGCACTCCCTGTGCTTTCGGTTGGGTCGCCCTCGATGAGAACTTTTTGATACGTTGACTGTCTGTCTGGGAATCCCAGCCTCCTACTTCCCCCTTCCCCGGTCTCCAATTTCCCCCTATGGGAACTCCACGCTTGTCTCTTCCCTTTGTGAACCCGTGTTTCCTTTGTATGCTGCTTCCTTTGTATCCCTATTTAGACTGCACGTATAAGAGATAGCCTGCGATATGTGTCTTGCTGCCTCTAATTTACCAGAATTAGTGAGATCATCTACTGCTCCACCCACGCTGCTGCAAATAGCGTGAGTTCATTTTGTTCTGTGGATGAGTGGTAGTCGAGGGAGTGTAGGTAGCAGAACTCCTTTCTCCATTCACCCCGCGCTCGACATTTCGTTCCTCGGTATGTCTTGGCTGTGGTAAAGGGTAACACAACGACCACTGGGGTGCAAGTGCTTCCTTCCAATGATGCTAGTCGCTGGTTATACGACCTGCAGCGGGTTTGCCGAATCTCGGGGTCCCTCCGGTGTTTAGTTTGGTAAGGAACTTGCCTACTGACCTTCGTATCGGCTGTTACCAATTTACGGTCCCGGCAACAGCAATGGTAGGCTTCCCTTTTGGGCATGCCCTCTTGAGCACTGAACGCTTTTAGCGTTTGTGAGGACTGCAGCCAGGGAAACCCTCGTTGAACTTCCTTGGCACTCTCTAATCAAGACAGATCCTGAGCATCTTTTCATTTGAACGTGCTGTTTTCTAAAACGCGGGTGAGTACCACTGAGGTCTCGAAAGGTTTCTGTCTGAGAGTCGGGCCTGATTAGAGTTCCCTTCAGAGTACCTGGCCCAGGATATTTCTTGAGGGCAGGGCTGTGTTTGCGAAGCCGCAGGCCGCAGGCCTTGTGAATGATAGGTGCCCTTCGGCAGGGTTTCTAAGGTTGTTACGGCAGTGTGCCACAAGGCGGCAGCACTGCTCCGTGTCCTCTCGGGTAACTTGGGGAAAGAAAGCCTTAGCGGGGGTCCCGGTGCTGGACGGGACATGGGGAGTCGAACGTGGCTAAACACACACCCCAGGGCTTGTGTATCCTCGCCTCCTGCCGCTTAACCTGCACTGCCCCACCCCAGGCCTATCGCAAGACTTGCAAGTGGGCTACTCGGAGGGTGCCGTGCTTCGCAGCTGGGGCGACTCTAATGAAGTGGGCTGGAGGCGGGAACCTGCCTAGCAGGAGCCCTGGAGAGCCGGTTTCCTCACAGCTCTTCCCTCTCAGCTGCTCCACCGTCACTTGGGTACACCAGGCTTTGCTTACCCGTAGGAGGGCCACGTTGCACCGGGAGACTGTGGTACCACGCAGGGGAGAACGGGCGCTAGAGGTCCGAGGGGCCGCTGGTCAGGTGGCACGTCCTCCTCCCTTGCTCCCTCAGCAGCAGCATACTCCAGCCGTGGGACCCAGGCCCGCCTAGGCTCCAGGGGTGTGTCTCCAGCCGACGACGTCCAAGAGGCCTGAGGTAACAGAGGAAAGGCATTTCTTACCCCCTTCCTTGCCTTGTCATTGAATAGTCCTTATCCCTTTCAGCATAGTTTATATACGACGTTGCGTGTGTTTGAGCTCTACAATCCCTTGATGCAATTATAAACGTAGCTGCACCCGTAGCCTTTCGGGTTCTTTGCCCTGTCAGTTTATTGAGGAATGTTTTGTAGCACTCCCTGTGCTTTCGGTTGGGTCGCCCTCGATGAGAACTTTTTGATACGTTGACTGTCTGTCTGGGAATCCCAGCCTCCTACTTCCCCCTTCCCCGGTCTCCAATTTCCCCCTATGGGAACTCCACGCTTGTCTCTTCCCTTTGTGAACCCGTGTTTCCTTTGTATGCTGCTTCCTTTGTATCCCTATTTAGACTGCACGTATAAGAGATAGCCTGCGATATGTGTCTTGCTGCCTCTAATTTACCAGAATTAGTGAGATCATCTACTGCTCCACCCACGCTGCTGCAAATAGCGTGAGTTCATTTTGTTCTGTGGATGAGTGGTAGTCGAGGGAGTGTAGGTAGCAGAACTCCTTTCTCCATTCACCCCGCGCTCGACATTTCGTTCCTCGGTATGTCTTGGCTGTGGTAAAGGGTAACACAACGACCACTGGGGTGCAAGTGCTTCCTTCCAATGATGCTAGTCGCTGGTTATACGACCTGCAGCGGGTTTGCCGAATCTCGGGGTCCCTCCGGTGTTTAGTTTGGTAAGGAACTTGCCTACTGACCTTCGTATCGGCTGTTACCAATTTACGGTCCCGGCAACAGCAATGGTAGGCTTCCCTTTTGGGCATGCCCTCTTGAGCACTGAACGCTTTTAGCGTTTGTGAGGACTGCAGCCAGGGAAACCCTCGTTGAACTTCCTTGGCACTCTCTAATCAAGACAGATCCTGAGCATCTTTTCATTTGAACGTGCTGTTTTCTAAAACGCGGGTGAGTACCACTGAGGTCTCGAAAGGTTTCTGTCTGAGAGTCGGGCCTGATTAGAGTTCCCTTCAGAGTACCTGGCCCAGGATATTTCTTGAGGGCAGGGCTGTGTTTGCGAAGCCGCAGGCCGCAGGCCTTGTGAATGATAGGTGCCCTTCGGCAGGGTTTCTAAGGTTGTTACGGCAGTGTGCCACAAGGCGGCAGCACTGCTCCGTGTCCTCTCGGGTAACTTGGGGAAAGAAAGCCTTAGCGGGGGTCCCGGTGCTGGACGGGACATGGGGAGTCGAACGTGGCTAAACACACACCCCAGGGCTTGTGTATCCTCGCCTCCTGCCGCTTAACCTGCACTGCCCCACCCCAGGCCTATCGCAAGACTTGCAAGTGGGCTACTCGGAGGGTGCCGTGCTTCGCAGCTGGGGCGACTCTAATGAAGTGGGCTGGAGGCGGGAACCTGCCTAGCAGGAGCCCTGGAGAGCCGGTTTCCTCACAGCTCTTCCCTCTCAGCTGCTCCACCGTCACTTGGGTACACCAGGCTTTGCTTACCCGTAGGAGGGCCACGTTGCACCGGGAGACTGTGGTACCACGCAGGGGAGAACGGGCGCTAGAGGTCCGAGGGGCCGCTGGTCAGGTGGCACGTCCTCCTCCCTTGCTCCCTCAGCAGCAGCATACTCCAGCCGTGGGACCCAGGCCCGCCTAGGCTCCAGGGGTGTGTCTCCAGCCGACGACGTCCAAGAGGCCTGAGGTAACAGAGGAAAGGCATTTCTTACCCCCTTCCTTGCCTTGTCATTGAATAGTCCTTATCCCTTTCAGCATAGTTTATATACGACGTTGCGTGTGTTTGAGCTCTACAATCCCTTGATGCAATTATAAACGTAGCTGCACCCGTAGCCTTTCGGGTTCTTTGCCCTGTCAGTTTATTGAGGAATGTTTTGTAGCACTCCCTGTGCTTTCGGTTGGGTCGCCCTCGATGAGAACTTTTTGATACGTTGACTGTCTGTCTGGGAATCCCAGCCTCCTACTTCCCCCTTCCCCGGTCTCCAATTTCCCCCTATGGGAACTCCACGCTTGTCTCTTCCCTTTGTGAACCCGTGTTTCCTTTGTATGCTGCTTCCTTTGTATCCCTATTTAGACTGCACGTATAAGAGATAGCCTGCGATATGTGTCTTGCTGCCTCTAATTTACCAGAATTAGTGAGATCATCTACTGCTCCACCCACGCTGCTGCAAATAGCGTGAGTTCATTTTGTTCTGTGGATGAGTGGTAGTCGAGGGAGTGTAGGTAGCAGAACTCCTTTCTCCATTCACCCCGCGCTCGACATTTCGTTCCTCGGTATGTCTTGGCTGTGGTAAAGGGTAACACAACGACCACTGGGGTGCAAGTGCTTCCTTCCAATGATGCTAGTCGCTGGTTATACGACCTGCAGCGGGTTTGCCGAATCTCGGGGTCCCTCCGGTGTTTAGTTTGGTAAGGAACTTGCCTACTGACCTTCGTATCGGCTGTTACCAATTTACGGTCCCGGCAACAGCAATGGTAGGCTTCCCTTTTGGGCATGCCCTCTTGAGCACTGAACGCTTTTAGCGTTTGTGAGGACTGCAGCCAGGGAAACCCTCGTTGAACTTCCTTGGCACTCTCTAATCAAGACAGATCCTGAGCATCTTTTCATTTGAACGTGCTGTTTTCTAAAACGCGGGTGAGTACCACTGAGGTCTCGAAAGGTTTCTGTCTGAGAGTCGGGCCTGATTAGAGTTCCCTTCAGAGTACCTGGCCCAGGATATTTCTTGAGGGCAGGGCTGTGTTTGCGAAGCCGCAGGCCGCAGGCCTTGTGAATGATAGGTGCCCTTCGGCAGGGTTTCTAAGGTTGTTACGGCAGTGTGCCACAAGGCGGCAGCACTGCTCCGTGTCCTCTCGGGTAACTTGGGGAAAGAAAGCCTTAGCGGGGGTCCCGGTGCTGGACGGGACATGGGGAGTCGAACGTGGCTAAACACACACCCCAGGGCTTGTGTATCCTCGCCTCCTGCCGCTTAACCTGCACTGCCCCACCCCAGGCCTATCGCAAGACTTGCAAGTGGGCTACTCGGAGGGTGCCGTGCTTCGCAGCTGGGGCGACTCTAATGAAGTGGGCTGGAGGCGGGAACCTGCCTAGCAGGAGCCCTGGAGAGCCGGTTTCCTCACAGCTCTTCCCTCTCAGCTGCTCCACCGTCACTTGGGTACACCAGGCTTTGCTTACCCGTAGGAGGGCCACGTTGCACCGGGAGACTGTGGTACCACGCAGGGGAGAACGGGCGCTAGAGGTCCGAGGGGCCGCTGGTCAGGTGGCACGTCCTCCTCCCTTGCTCCCTCAGCAGCAGCATACTCCAGCCGTGGGACCCAGGCCCGCCTAGGCTCCAGGGGTGTGTCTCCAGCCGACGACGTCCAAGAGGCCTGAGGTAACAGAGGAAAGGCATTTCTTACCCCCTTCCTTGCCTTGTCATTGAATAGTCCTTATCCCTTTCAGCATAGTTTATATACGACGTTGCGTGTGTTTGAGCTCTACAATCCCTTGATGCAATTATAAACGTAGCTGCACCCGTAGCCTTTCGGGTTCTTTGCCCTGTCAGTTTATTGAGGAATGTTTTGTAGCACTCCCTGTGCTTTCGGTTGGGTCGCCCTCGATGAGAACTTTTTGATACGTTGACTGTCTGTCTGGGAATCCCAGCCTCCTACTTCCCCCTTCCCCGGTCTCCAATTTCCCCCTATGGGAACTCCACGCTTGTCTCTTCCCTTTGTGAACCCGTGTTTCCTTTGTATGCTGCTTCCTTTGTATCCCTATTTAGACTGCACGTATAAGAGATAGCCTGCGATATGTGTCTTGCTGCCTCTAATTTACCAGAATTAGTGAGATCATCTACTGCTCCACCCACGCTGCTGCAAATAGCGTGAGTTCATTTTGTTCTGTGGATGAGTGGTAGTCGAGGGAGTGTAGGTAGCAGAACTCCTTTCTCCATTCACCCCGCGCTCGACATTTCGTTCCTCGGTATGTCTTGGCTGTGGTAAAGGGTAACACAACGACCACTGGGGTGCAAGTGCTTCCTTCCAATGATGCTAGTCGCTGGTTATACGACCTGCAGCGGGTTTGCCGAATCTCGGGGTCCCTCCGGTGTTTAGTTTGGTAAGGAACTTGCCTACTGACCTTCGTATCGGCTGTTACCAATTTACGGTCCCGGCAACAGCAATGGTAGGCTTCCCTTTTGGGCATGCCCTCTTGAGCACTGAACGCTTTTAGCGTTTGTGAGGACTGCAGCCAGGGAAACCCTCGTTGAACTTCCTTGGCACTCTCTAATCAAGACAGATCCTGAGCATCTTTTCATTTGAACGTGCTGTTTTCTAAAACGTGGGTGAGTACCACTGAGGTCTCGAAAGGTTTCTGTCTGAGAGTCGGGCCTGATTAGAGTTCCCTTCAGAGTACCTGGCCCAGGATATTTCTTGAGGGCAGGGCTGTGTTTGCGAAGCCGCAGGCCGCAGGCCTTGTGAATGATAGGTGCCCTTCGGCAGGGTTTCTAAGGTTGTTACGGCAGTGTGCCACAAGGCGGCAGCACTGCTCCGTGTCCTCTCGGGTAACTTGGGGAAAGAAAGCCTTAGCGGGGGTCCCGGTGCTGGACGGGACATGGGGAGTCGAACGTGGCTAAACACACACCCCAGGGCTTGTGTATCCTCGCCTCCTGCCGCTTAACCTGCACTGCCCCACCCCAGGCCTATCGCAAGACTTGCAAGTGGGCTACTCGGAGGGTGCCGTGCTTCGCAGCTGGGGCGACTCTAATGAAGTGGGCTGGAGGCGGGAACCTGCCTAGCAGGAGCCCTGGAGAGCCGGTTTCCTCACAGCTCTTCCCTCTCAGCTGCTCCACCGTCACTTGGGTACACCAGGCTTTGCTTACCCGTAGGAGGGCCACGTTGCACCGGGAGACTGTGGTACCACGCAGGGGAGAACGGGCGCTAGAGGTCCGAGGGGCCGCTGGTCAGGTGGCACGTCCTCCTCCCTTGCTCCCTCAGCAGCAGCATACTCCAGCCGTGGGACCCAGGCCCGCCTAGGCTCCAGGGGTGTGTCTCCAGCCGACGACGTCCAAGAGGCCTGAGGTAACAGAGGAAAGGCATTTCTTACCCCCTTCCTTGCCTTGTCATTGAATAGTCCTTATCCCTTTCAGCATAGTTTATATACGACGTTGCGTGTGTTTGAGCTCTACAATCCCTTGATGCAATTATAAACGTAGCTGCACCCGTAGCCTTTCGGGTTCTTTGCCCTGTCAGTTTATTGAGGAATGTTTTGTAGCACTCCCTGTGCTTTCGGTTGGGTCGCCCTCGATGAGAACTTTTTGATACGTTGACTGTCTGTCTGGGAATCCCAGCCTCCTACTTCCCCCTTCCCCGGTCTCCAATTTCCCCCTATGGGAACTCCACGCTTGTCTCTTCCCTTTGTGAACCCGTGTTTCCTTTGTATGCTGCTTCCTTTGTATCCCTATTTAGACTGCACGTATAAGAGATAGCCTGCGATATGTGTCTTGCTGCCTCTAATTTACCAGAATTAGTGAGATCATCTACTGCTCCACCCACGCTGCTGCAAATAGCGTGAGTTCATTTTGTTCTGTGGATGAGTGGTAGTCGAGGGAGTGTAGGTAGCAGAACTCCTTTCTCCATTCACCCCGCGCTCGACATTTCGTTCCTCGGTATGTCTTGGCTGTGGTAAAGGGTAACACAACGACCACTGGGGTGCAAGTGCTTCCTTCCAATGATGCTAGTCGCTGGTTATACGACCTGCAGCGGGTTTGCCGAATCTCGGGGTCCCTCCGGTGTTTAGTTTGGTAAGGAACTTGCCTACTGACCTTCGTATCGGCTGTTACCAATTTACGGTCCCGGCAACAGCAATGGTAGGCTTCCCTTTTGGGCATGCCCTCTTGAGCACTGAACGCTTTTAGCGTTTGTGAGGACTGCAGCCAGGGAAACCCTCGTTGAACTTCCTTGGCACTCTCTAATCAAGACAGATCCTGAGCATCTTTTCATTTGAACGTGCTGTTTTCTAAAACGCGGGTGAGTACCACTGAGGTCTCGAAAGGTTTCTGTCTGAGAGTCGGGCCTGATTAGAGTTCCCTTCAGAGTACCTGGCCCAGGATATTTCTTGAGGGCAGGGCTGTGTTTGCGAAGCCGCAGGCCGCAGGCCTTGTGAATGATAGGTGCCCTTCGGCAGGGTTTCTAAGGTTGTTACGGCAGTGTGCCACAAGGCGGCAGCACTGCTCCGTGTCCTCTCGGGTAACTTGGGGAAAGAAAGCCTTAGCGGGGGTCCCGGTGCTGGACGGGACATGGGGAGTCGAACGTGGCTAAACACACACCCCAGGGCTTGTGTATCCTCGCCTCCTGCCGCTTAACCTGCACTGCCCCACCCCAGGCCTATCGCAAGACTTGCAAGTGGGCTACTCGGAGGGTGCCGTGCTTCGCAGCTGGGGCGACTCTAATGAAGTGGGCTGGAGGCGGGAACCTGCCTAGCAGGAGCCCTGGAGAGCCGGTTTCCTCACAGCTCTTCCCTCTCAGCTGCTCCACCGTCACTTGGGTACACCAGGCTTTGCTTACCCGTAGGAGGGCCACGTTGCACCGGGAGACTGTGGTACCACGCAGGGGAGAACGGGCGCTAGAGGTCCGAGGGGCCGCTGGTCAGGTGGCACGTCCTCCTCCCTTGCTCCCTCAGCAGCAGCATACTCCAGCCGTGGGACCCAGGCCCGCCTAGGCTCCAGGGGTGTGTCTCCAGCCGACGACGTCCAAGAGGCCTGAGGTAACAGAGGAAAGGCATTTCTTACCCCCTTCCTTGCCTTGTCATTGAATAGTCCTTATCCCTTTCAGCATAGTTTATATACGACGTTGCGTGTGTTTGAGCTCTACAATCCCTTGATGCAATTATAAACGTAGCTGCACCCGTAGCCTTTCGGGTTCTTTGCCCTGTCAGTTTATTGAGGAATGTTTTGTAGCACTCCCTGTGCTTTCGGTTGGGTCGCCCTCGATGAGAACTTTTTGATACGTTGACTGTCTGTCTGGGAATCCCAGCCTCCTACTTCCCCCTTCCCCGGTCTCCAATTTCCCCCTATGGGAACTCCACGCTTGTCTCTTCCCTTTGTGAACCCGTGTTTCCTTTGTATGCTGCTTCCTTTGTATCCCTATTTAGACTGCACGTATAAGAGGTAGCCTGCGATATGTGTCTTGCTGCCTCTAATTTACCAGAATTAGTGAGATCATCTACTGCTCCACCCACGCTGCTGCAAATAGCGTGAGTTCATTTTGTTCTGTGGATGAGTGGTAGTCGAGGGAGTGTAGGTAGCAGAACTCCTTTCTCCATTCACCCCGCGCTCGACATTTCGTTCCTCGGTATGTCTTGGCTGTGGTAAAGGGTAACACAACGACCACTGGGGTGCAAGTGCTTCCTTCCAATGATGCTAGTCGCTGGTTATACGACCTGCAGCGGGTTTGCCGAATCTCGGGGTCCCTCCGGTGTTTAGTTTGGTAAGGAACTTGCCTACTGACCTTCGTATCGGCTGTTACCAATTTACGGTCCCGGCAACAGCAATGGTAGGCTTCCCTTTTGGGCATGCCCTCTTGAGCACTGAACGCTTTTAGCGTTTGTGAGGACTGCAGCCAGGGAAACCCTCGTTGAACTTCCTTGGCACTCTCTAATCAAGACAGATCCTGAGCATCTTTTCATTTGAACGTGCTGTTTTCTAAAACGCGGGTGAGTACCACTGAGGTCTCGAAAGGTTTCTGTCTGAGAGTCGGGCCTGATTAGAGTTCCCTTCAGAGTACCTGGCCCAGGATATTTCTTGAGGGCAGGGCTGTGTTTGCGAAGCCGCAGGCCGCAGGCCTTGTGAATGATAGGTGCCCTTCGGCAGGGTTTCTAAGGTTGTTACGGCAGTGTGCCACAAGGCGGCAGCACGGCTCCGTGTCCTCTCGGGTAACTTGGGGAAAGAAAGCCTTAGCGGGGGTCCCGGTGCTGGACGGGACATGGGGAGTCGAACGTGGCTAAACACACACCCCAGGGCTTGTGTATCCTCGCCTCCTGCCGCTTAACCTGCACTGCCCCACCCCAGGCCTATCGCAAGACTTGCAAGTGGGCTACTCGGAGGGTGCCGTGCTTCGCAGCTGGGGCGACTCTAATGAAGTGGGCTGGAGGCGGGAACCTGCCTAGCAGGAGCCCTGGAGAGCCGGTTTCCTCACAGCTCTTCCCTCTCAGCTGCTCCACCGTCACTTGGGTACACCAGGCTTTGCTTACCCGTAGGAGGGCCACGTTGCACCGGGAGACTGTGGTACCACGCAGGGGAGAACGGGCGCTAGAGGTCCGAGGGGCCGCTGGTCAGGTGGCACGTCCTCCTCCCTTGCTCCCTCAGCAGCAGCATACTCCAGCCGTGGGACCCAGGCCCGCCTAGGCTCCAGGGGTGTGTCTCCAGCCGACGACGTCCAAGAGGCCTGAGGTAACAGAGGAAAGGCATTTCTTACCCCCTTCCTTGCCTTGTCATTGAATAGTCCTTATCCCTTTCAGCATAGTTTATATACGACGTTGCGTGTGTTTGAGCTCTACAATCCCTTGATGCAATTATAAACGTAGCTGCACCCGTAGCCTTTCGGGTTCTTTGCCCTGTCAGTTTATTGAGGAATGTTTTGTAGCACTCCCTGTGCTTTCGGTTGGGTCGCCCTTGATGAGAACTTTTTGATACGTTGACTGTCTGTCTGGGAATCCCAGCCTCCTACTTCCCCCTTCCCCGGTCTCCAATTTCCCCCTATGGGAACTCCACGCTTGTCTCTTCCCTTTGTGAACCCGTGTTTCCTTTGTATGCTGCTTCCTTTGTATCCCTATTTAGACTGCACGTATAAGAGATAGCCTGCGATATGTGTCTTGCTGCCTCTAATTTACCAGAATTAGTGAGATCATCTACTGCTCCACCCACGCTGCTGCAAATAGCGTGAGTTCATTTTGTTCTGTGGATGAGTGGTAGTCGAGGGAGTGTAGGTAGCAGAACTCCTTTCTCCATTCACCCCGCGCTCGACATTTCGTTCCTCGGTATGTCTTGGCTGTGGTAAAGGGTAACACAACGACCACTGGGGTGCAAGTGCTTCCTTCCAATGATGCTAGTCGCTGGTTATACGACCTGCAGCGGGTTTGCCGAATCTCGGGGTCCCTCCGGTGTTTAGTTTGGTAAGGAACTTGCCTACTGACCTTCGTATCGGCTGTTACCAATTTACGGTCCCGGCAACAGCAATGGTAGGCTTCCCTTTTGGGCATGCCCTCTTGAGCACTGAACGCTTTTAGCGTTTGTGAGGACTGCAGCCAGGGAAACCCTCGTTGAACTTCCTTTGCACTCTCTAATCAAGACAGATCCTGAGCATCTTTTCATTTGAACGTGCTGTTTTCTAAAACGCGGGTGAGTACCACTGAGGTCTCGAAAGGTTTCTGTCTGAGAGTCGGGCCTGATTAGAGTTCCCTTCAGAGTACCTGGCCCAGGATATTTCTTGAGGGCAGGGCTGTGTTTGCGAAGCCGCAGGCCGCAGGCCTTGTGAATGATAGGTGCCCTTCGGCAGGGTTTCTAAGGTTGTTACGGCAGTGTGCCACAAGGCGGCAGCACTGCTCCGTGTCCTCTCGGGTAACTTGGGGAAAGAAAGCCTTAGCGGGGGTCCCGGTGCTGGACGGGACATGGGGAGTCGAACGTGGCTAAACACACACCCCAGGGCTTGTGTATCCTCGCCTCCTGCCGCTTAACCTGCACTGCCCCACCCCAGGCCTATCGCAAGACTTGCAAGTGGACTACTCGGAGGGTGCCGTGCTTCGCAGCTGGGGCGACTCTAATGAAGTGGGCTGGAGGCGGGAACCTGCCTAGCAGGAGCCCTGGAGAGCCGGTTTCCTCACAGCTCTTCCCTCTCAGCTGCTCCACCGTCACTTGGGTACACCAGGCTTTGCTTACCCGTAGGAGGGCCACGTTGCACCGGGAGACTGTGGTACCACGCAGGGGAGAACGGGCGCTAGAGGTCCGAGGGGCCGCTGGTCAGGTGGCACGTCCTCCTCCCTTGCTCCCTCAGCAGCAGCATACTCCAGCCGTGGGACCCAGGCCCGCCTAGGCTCCAGGGGTGTGTCTCCAGCCGACGACGTCCAAGAGGCCTGAGGTAACAGAGGAAAGGCATTTCTTACCCCCTTCCTTGCCTTGTCATTGAATAGTCCTTATCCCTTTCAGCATAGTTTATATACGACGTTGCGTGTGTTTGAGCTCTACAATCCCTTGATGCAATTATAAACGTAGCTGCACCCGTAGCCTTTCGGGTTCTTTGCCCTGTCAGTTTATTGAGGAATGTTTTGTAGCACTCCCTGTGCTTTCGGTTGGGTCGCCCTCGATGAGAACTTTTTGATACGTTGACTGTCTGTCTGGGAATCCCAGCCTCCTACTTCCCCCTTCCCCGGTCTCCAATTTCCCCCTATGGGAACTCCACGCTTGTCTCTTCCCTTTGTGAACCCGTGTTTCCTTTGTATGCTGCTTCCTTTGTATCCCTATTTAGACTGCACGTATAAGAGATAGCCTGCGATATGTGTCTTGCTGCCTCTAATTTACCAGAATTAGTGAGATCATCTACTGCTCCACCCACGCTGCTGCAAATAGCGTGAGTTCATTTTGTTCTGTGGATGAGTGGTAGTCGAGGGAGTGTAGGTAGCAGAACTCCTTTCTCCATTCACCCCGCGCTCGACATTTCGTTCCTCGGTATGTCTTGGCTGTGGTAAAGGGTAACACAACGACCACTGGGGTGCAAGTGCTTCCTTCCAATGATGCTAGTCGCTGGTTATACGACCTGCAGCGGGTTTGCCGAATCTCGGGGTCCCTCCGGTGTTTAGTTTGGTAAGGAACTTGCCTACTGACCTTCGTATCGGCTGTTACCAATTTACGGTCCCGGCAACAGCAATGGTAGGCTTCCCTTTTGGGCATGCCCTCTTGAGCACTGAACGCTTTTAGCGTTTGTGAGGACTGCAGCCAGGGAAACCCTCGTTGAACTTCCTTGGCACTCTCTAATCAAGACAGATCCTGAGCATCTTTTCATTTGAACGTGCTGTTTTCTAAAACGCGGGTGAGTACCACTGAGGTCTCGAAAGGTTTCTGTCTGAGAGTCGGGCCTGATTAGAGTTCCCTTCAGAGTACCTGGCCCAGGATATTTCTTGAGGGCAGGGCTGTGTTTGCGAAGCCGCAGGCCGCAGGCCTTGTGAATGATAGGTGCCCTTCGGCAGGGTTTCTAAGGTTGTTACGGCAGTGTGCCACAAGGCGGCAGCACTGCTCCGTGTCCTCTCGGGTAACTTGGGGAAAGAAAGCCTTAGCGGGGGTCCCGGTGCTGGACGGGACATGGGGAGTCGAACGTGGCTAAACACACACCCCAGGGCTTGTGTATCCTCGCCTCCTGCCGCTTAACCTGCACTGCCCCACCCCAGGCCTATCGCAAGACTTGCAAGTGGGCTACTCGGAGGGTGCCGTGCTTCGCAGCTGGGGCGACTCTAATGAAGTGGGCTGGAGGCGGGAACCTGCCTAGCAGGAGCCCTGGAGAGCCGGTTTCCTCACAGCTCTTCCCTCTCAGCTGCTCCACCGTCACTTGGGTACACCAGGCTTTGCTTACCCGTAGGAGGGCCACGTTGCACCGGGAGACTGTGGTACCACGCAGGGGAGAACGGGCGCTAGAGGTCCGAGGGGCCGCTCGTCAGGTGGCACGTCCTCCTCCCTTGCTCCCTCAGCAGCAGCATACTCCAGCCGTGGGACCCAGGCCCGCCTAGGCTCCAGGGGTGTGTCTCCAGCCGACGACGTCCAAGAGGCCTGAGGTAACAGAGGAAAGGCATTTCTTACCCCCTTCCTTGCCTTGTCATTGAATAGTCCTTATCCCTTTCAGCATAGTTTATATACGACGTTGCGTGTGTTTGAGCTCTACAATCCCTTGATGCAATTATAAACGTAGCTGCACCCGTAGCCTTTCGGGTTCTTTGCCCTGTCAGTTTATTGAGGAATGTTTTGTAGCACTCCCTGTGCTTTCGGTTGGGTCGCCCTTGATGAGAACTTTTTGATACGTTGACTGTCTGTCTGGGAATCCCAGCCTCCTACTTCCCCCTTCCCCGGTCTCCAATTTCCCCCTATGGGAACTCCACGCTTGTCTCTTCCCTTTGTGAACCCGTGTTTCCTTTGTATGCTGCTTCCTTTGTATCCCTATTTAGACTGCACGTATAAGAGATAGCCTGCGATATGTGTCTTGCTGCCTCTAATTTACCAGAATTAGTGAGATCATCTACTGCTCCACCCACGCTGCTGCAAATAGCGTGAGTTCATTTTGTTCTGTGGATGAGTGGTAGTCGAGGGAGTGTAGGTAGCAGAACTCCTTTCTCCATTCACCCCGCGCTCGACATTTCGTTCCTCGGTATGTCTTGGCTGTGGTAAAGGGTAACACAACGACCACTGGGGTGCAAGTGCTTCCTTCCAATGATGCTAGTCGCTGGTTATACGACCTGCAGCGGGTTTGCCGAATCTCGGGGTCCCTCCGGTGTTTAGTTTGGTAAGGAACTTGCCTACTGACCTTCGTATCGGCTGTTACCAATTTACGGTCCCGGCAACAGCAATGGTAGGCTTCCCTTTTGGGCATGCCCTCTTGAGCACTGAACGCTTTTAGCGTTTGTGAGGACTGCAGCCAGGGAAACCCTCGTTGAACTTCCTTGGCACTCTCTAATCAAGACAGATCCTGAGCATCTTTTCATTTGAACGTGCTGTTTTCTAAAACGCGGGTGAGTACCACTGAGGTCTCGAAAGGTTTCTGTCTGAGAGTCGGGCCTGATTAGAGTTCCCTTCAGAGTACCTGGCCCATGATATTTCTTGAGGGCAGGGCTGTGTTTGCGAAGCCGCAGGCCGCAGGCCTTGTGAATGATAGGTGCCCTTCGGCAGGGTTTCTAAGGTTGTTACGGCAGTGTGCCACAAGGCGGCAGCACTGCTCCGTGTCCTCTCGGGTAACTTGGGGAAAGAAAGCCTTAGCGGGGGTCCCGGTGCTGGACGGGACATGGGGAGTCGAACGTGGCTAAACACACACCCCAGGGCTTGTGTATCCTCGCCTCCTGCCGCTTAACCTGCACTGCCCCACCCCAGGCCTATCGCAAGACTTGCAAGTGGGCTACTCGGAGGGTGCCGTGCTTCACAGCTGGGGCGACTCTAATGAAGTGGGCTGGAGGCGGGAACCTGCCTAGCAGGAGCCCTGGAGAGCCGGTTTCCTCACAGCTCTTCCCTCTCAGCTGCTCCACCGTCACTTGGGTACACCAGGCTTTGCTTACCCGTAGGAGGGCCACGTTGCACCGGGAGACTGTGGTACCACGCAGGGGAGAACGGGCGCTAGAGGTCCGAGGGGCCGCTCGTCAGGTGGCACGTCCTCCTCCCTTGCTCCCTCAGCAGCAGCATACTCCAGCCGTGGGACCCAGGCCCGCCTAGGCTCCAGGGGTGTGTCTCCAGCCGACGACGTCCAAGAGGCCTGAGGTAACAGAGGAAAGGCATTTCTTACCCCCTTCCTTGCCTTGTCATTGAATAGTCCTTATCCCTTTCAGCATAGTTTATATACGACGTTGCGTGTGTTTGAGCTCTACAATCCCTTGATGCAATTATAAACGTAGCTGCACCCGTAGCCTTTCGGGTTCTTTGCCCTGTCAGTTTATTGAGGAATGTTTTGTAGCACTCCCTGTGCTTTCGGTTGGGTCGCCCTTGATGAGAACTTTTTGATACGTTGACTGTCTGTCTGGGAATCCCAGCCTCCTACTTCCCCCTTCCCCGGTCTCCAATTTCCCCCTATGGGAACTCCACGCTTGTCTCTTCCCTTTGTGAACCCGTGTTTCCTTTGTATGCTGCTTCCTTTGTATCCCTATTTAGACTGCACGTATAAGAGATAGCCTGCGATATGTGTCTTGCTGCCTCTAATTTACCAGAATTAGTGAGATCATCTACTGCTCCACCCACGCTGCTGCAAATAGCGTGAGTTCATTTTGTTCTGTGGATGAGTGGTAGTCGAGGGAGTGTAGGTAGCAGAACTCCTTTCTCCATTCACCCCGCGCTCGACATTTCGTTCCTCGGTATGTCTTGGCTGTGGTAAAGGGTAACACAACGACCACTGGGGTGCAAGTGCTTCCTTCCAATGATGCTAGTCGCTGGTTATACGACCTGCAGCGGGTTTGCCGAATCTCGGGGTCCCTCCGGTGTTTAGTTTGGTAAGGAACTTGCCTACTGACCTTCGTATCGGCTGTTACCAATTTACGGTCCCGGCAACAGCAATGGTAGGCTTCCCTTTTGGGCATGCCCTCTTGAGCACTGAACGCTTTTAGCGTTTGTGAGGACTGCAGCCAGGGAAACCCTCGTTGAACTTCCTTTGCACTCTCTAATCAAGACAGATCCTGAGCATCTTTTCATTTGAACGTGCTGTTTTCTAAAACGCGGGTGAGTACCACTGAGGTCTCGAAAGGTTTCTGTCTGAGAGTCGGGCCTGATTAGAGTTCCCTTCAGAGTACCTGGCCCAGGATATTTCTTGAGGGCAGGGCTGTGTTTGCGAAGCCGCAGGCCGCAGGCCTTGTGAATGATAGGTGCCCTTCGGCAGGGTTTCTAAGGTTGTTACGGCAGTGTGCCACAAGGCGGCAGCACTGCTCCGTGTCCTCTCGGGTAACTTGGGGAAAGAAAGCCTTAGCGGGGGTCCCGGTGCTGGACGGGACATGGGGAGTCGAACGTGGCTAAACACACACCCCAGGGCTTGTGTATCCTCGCCTCCTGCCGCCTAACCTGCACTGCCCCACCCCAGGCCTATCGCAAGACTTGCAAGTGGGCTACTCGGAGGGTGCCGTGCTTCGCAGCTGGGGCGACTCTAATGAAGTGGGCTGGAGGCGGGAACCTGCCTAGCAGGAGCCCTGGAGAGCCGGTTTCCTCACAGCTCTTCCCTCTCAGCTGCTCCACCGTCACTTGGGTACACCAGGCTTTGCTTACCCGTAGGAGGGCCACGTTGCACCGGGAGACTGTGGTACCACGCAGGGGAGAACGGGCGCTAGAGGTCCGAGGGGCCGCTGGTCAGGTGGCACGTCCTCCTCCCTTGCTCCCTCAGCAGCAGCATACTCCAGCCGTGGGACCCAGGCCCGCCTAGGCTCCAGGGGTGTGTCTCCAGCCGACGACGTCCAAGAGGCCTGAGGTAACAGAGGAAAGGCATTTCTTACCCCCTTCCTTGCCTTGTCATTGAATAGTCCTTATCCCTTTCAGCATAGTTTATATACGACGTTGCGTGTGTTTGAGCTCTACAATCCCTTGATGCAATTATAAACGTAGCTGCACCCGTAGCCTTTCGGGTTCTTTGCCCTGTCAGTTTATTGAGGAATGTTTTGTAGCACTCCCTGTGCTTTCGGTTGCGTCGCCCTTGATGAGAACTTTTTGATACGTTGACTGTCTGTCTGGGAATCCCAGCCTCCTACTTCCCCCTTCCCCGGTCTCCAATTTCCCCCTATGGGAACTCCACGCTTGTCTCTTCCCTTTGTGAACCCGTGTTTCCTTTGTATGCTGCTTCCTTTGTATCCCTATTTAGACTGCACGTATAAGAGATAGCCTGCGATATGTGTCTTGCTGCCTCTAATTTACCAGAATTAGTGAGATCATCTACTGCTCCACCCACGCTGCTGCAAATAGCGTGAGTTCATTTTGTTCTGTGGATGAGTGGTAGTCGAGGGAGTGTAGGTAGCAGAACTCCTTTCTCCATTCACCCCGCGCTCGACATTTCGTTCCTCGGTATGTCTTGGCTGTGGTAAAGGGTAACACAACGACCACTGGGGTGCAAGTGCTTCCTTCCAATGATGCTAGTCGCTGGTTATACGACCTGCAGCGGGTTTGCCGAATCTCGGGGTCCCTCCGGTGTTTAGTTTGGTAAGGAACTTGCCTACTGACCTTCGTATCGGCTGTTACCAATTTACGGTCCCGGCAACAGCAATGGTAGGCTTCCCTTTTGGGCATGCCCTCTTGAGCACTGAACGCTTTTAGCGTTTGTGAGGACTGCAGCCAGGGAAACCCTCGTTGAACTTCCTTGGCACTCTCTAATCAAGACAGATCCTGAGCATCTTTTCATTTGAACGTGCTGTTTTCTAAAACGCGGGTGAGTACCACTGAGGTCTCGAAAGGTTTCTGTCTGAGAGTCGGGCCTGATTAGAGTTCCCTTCAGAGTACCTGGCCCAGGATATTTCTTGAGGGCAGGGCTGTGTTTGCGAAGCCGCAGGCCGCAGGCCTTGTGAATGATAGGTGCCCTTCGGCAGGGTTTCTAAGGTTGTTACGGCAGTGTGCCACAAGGCGGCAGCACTGCTCCGTGTCCTCTCGGGTAACTTGGGGAAAGAAAGCCTTAGCGGGGGTCCCGGTGCTGGACGGGACATGGGGAGTCGAACGTGGCTAAACACACACCCCAGGGCTTGTGTATCCTCGCCTCCTGCCGCTTAACCTGCACTGCCCCACCCCAGGCCTATCGCAAGACTTGCAAGTGGGCTACTCGGAGGGTGCCGTGCTTCGCAGCTGGGGCGACTCTAATGAAGTGGGCTGGAGGCGGGAACCTGCCTAGCAGGAGCCCTGGAGAGCCGGTTTCCTCACAGCTCTTCCCTCTCAGCTGCTCCACCGTCACTTGGGTACACCAGGCTTTGCTTACCCGTAGGAGGGCCACGTTGCACCGGGAGACTGTGGTACCACGCAGGGGAGAACGGGCGCTAGAGGTCCGAGGGGCCGCTGGTCAGGTGGCACGTCCTCCTCCCTTGCTCCCTCAGCAGCAGCATACTCCAGCCGTGGGACCCAGGCCCGCCTAGGCTCCAGGGGTGTGTCTCCAGCCGACGACGTCCAAGAGGCCTGAGGTAACAGAGGAAAGGCATTTCTTACCCCCTTCCTTGCCTTGTCATTGAATAGTCCTTATCCCTTTCAGCATAGTTTATATACGACGTTGCGTGTGTTTGAGCTCTACAATCCCTTGATGCAATTATAAACGTAGCTGCACCCGTAGCCTTTCGGGTTCTTTGCCCTGTCAGTTTATTGAGGAATGTTTTGTAGCACTCCCTGTGCTTTCGGTTGGGTCGCCCTTGATGAGAACTTTTTGATACGTTGACTGTCTGTCTGGGAATCCCAGCCTCCTACTTCCCCCTTCCCCGGTCTCCAATTTCCCCCTATGGGAACTCCACGCTTGTCTCTTCCCTTTGTGAACCCGTGTTTCCTTTGTATGCTGCTTCCTTTGTATCCCTATTTAGACTGCACGTATAAGAGATAGCCTGCGATATGTGTCTTGCTGCCTCTAATTTACCAGAATTAGTGAGATCATCTACTGCTCCACCCACGCTGCTGCAAATAGCGTGAGTTCATTTTGTTCTGTGGATGAGTGGTAGTCGAGGGAGTGTAGGTAGCAGAACTCCTTTCTCCATTCACCCCGCGCTCGACATTTCGTTCCTCGGTATGTCTTGGCTGTGGTAAAGGGTAACACAACGACCACTGGGGTGCAAGTGCTTCCTTCCAATGATGCTAGTCGCTGGTTATACGACCTGCAGCGGGTTTGCCGAATCTCGGGGTCCCTCCGGTGTTTAGTTTGGTAAGGAACTTGCCTACTGACCTTCGTATCGGCTGTTACCAATTTACGGTCCCGGCAACAGCAATGGTAGGCTTCCCTTTTGGGCATGCCCTCTTGAGCACTGAACGCTTTTAGCGTTTGTGAGGACTGCAGCCAGGGAAACCCTCGTTGAACTTCCTTGGCACTCTCTAATCAAGACAGATCCTGAGCATCTTTTCATTTGAACGTGCTGTTTTCTAAAACGCGGGTGAGTACCACTGAGGTCTCGAAAGGTTTCTGTCTGAGAGTCGGGCCTGATTAGAGTTCCCTTCAGAGTACCTGGCCCAGGATATTTCTTGAGGGCAGGGCTGTGTTTGCGAAGCCGCAGGCCGCAGGCCTTGTGAATGATAGGTGCCCTTCGGCAGGGTTTCTAAGGTTGTTACGGCAGTGTGCCACAAGGCGGCAGCACTGCTCCGTGTCCTCTCGGGTAACTTGGGGAAAGAAAGCCTTAGCGGGGGTCCCGGTGCTGGACGGGACATGGGGAGTCGAACGTGGCTAAACACACACCCCAGGGCTTGTGTATCCTCGCCTCCTGCCGCTTAACCTGCACTGCCCCACCCCAGGCCTATCGCAAGACTTGCAAGTGGGCTACTCGGAGGGTGCCGTGCTTCGCAGCTGGGGCGACTCTAATGAAGTGGGCTGGAGGCGGGAACCTGCCTAGCAGGAGCCCTGGAGAGCCGGTTTCCTCACAGCTCTTCCCTCTCAGCTGCTCCACCGTCACTTGGGTACACCAGGCTTTGCTTACCCGTAGGAGGGCCACGTTGCACCGGGAGACTGTGGTACCACGCAGGGGAGAACGGGCGCTAGAGGTCCGAGGGGCCGCTCGTCAGGTGGCACGTCCTCCTCCCTTGCTCCCTCAGCAGCAGCATACTCCAGCCGTGGGACCCAGGCCCGCCTAGGCTCCAGGGGTGTGTCTCCAGCCGACGACGTCCAAGAGGCCTGAGGTAACAGAGGAAAGGCATTTCTTACCCCCTTCCTTGCCTTGTCATTGAATAGTCCTTATCCCTTTCAGCATAGTTTATATACGACGTTGCGTGTGTTTGAGCTCTACAATCCCTTGATGCAATTATAAACGTAGCTGCACCCGTAGCCTTTCGGGTTCTTTGCCCTGTCAGTTTATTGAGGAATGTTTTGTAGCACTCCCTGTGCTTTCGGTTGGGTCGCCCTTGATGAGAACTTTTTGATACGTTGACTGTCTGTCTGGGAATCCCAGCCTCCTACTTCCCCCTTCCCCGGTCTCCAATTTCCCCCTATGGGAACTCCACGCTTGTCTCTTCCCTTTGTGAACCCGTGTTTCCTTTGTATGCTGCTTCCTTTGTATCCCTATTTAGACTGCACGTATAAGAGATAGCCTGCGATATGTGTCTTGCTGCCTCTAATTTACCAGAATTAGTGAGATCATCTACTGCTCCACCCACGCTGCTGCAAATAGCGTGAGTTCATTTTGTTCTGTGGATGAGTGGTAGTCGAGGGAGTGTAGGTAGCAGAACTCCTTTCTCCATTCACCCCGCGCTCGACATTTCGTTCCTCGGTATGTCTTGGCTGTGGTAAAGGGTAACACAACGACCACTGGGGTGCAAGTGCTTCCTTCCAATGATGCTAGTCGCTGGTTATACGACCTGCAGCGGGTTTGCCGAATCTCGGGGTCCCTCCGGTGTTTAGTTTGGTAAGGAACTTGCCTACTGACCTTCGTATCGGCTGTTACCAATTTACGGTCCCGGCAACAGCAATGGTAGGCTTCCCTTTTGGGCATGCCCTCTTGAGCACTGAACGCTTTTAGCGTTTGTGAGGACTGCAGCCAGGGAAACCCTCGTTGAACTTCCTTTGCACTCTCTAATCAAGACAGATCCTGAGCATCTTTTCATTTGAACGTGCTGTTTTCTAAAACGCGGGTGAGTACCACTGAGGTCTCGAAAGGTTTCTGTCTGAGAGTCGGGCCTGATTAGAGTTCCCTTCAGAGTACCTGGCCCAGGATATTTCTTGAGGGCAGGGCTGTGTTTGCGAAGCCGCAGGCCGCAGGCCTTGTGAATGATAGGTGCCCTTCGGCAGGGTTTCTAAGGTTGTTACGGCAGTGTGCCACAAGGCGGCAGCACTGCTCCGTGTCCTCTCGGGTAACTTGGGGAAAGAAAGCCTTAGCGGGGGTCCCGGTGCTGGACGGGACATGGGGAGTCGAACGTGGCTAAACACACACCCCAGGGCTTGTGTATCCTCGCCTCCTGCCGCCTAACCTGCACTGCCCCACCCCAGGCCTATCGCAAGACTTGCAAGTGGGCTACTCGGAGGGTGCCGTGCTTCGCAGCTGGGGCGACTCTAATGAAGTGGGCTGGAGGCGGGAACCTGCCTAGCAGGAGCCCTGGAGAGCCGGTTTCCTCACAGCTCTTCCCTCTCAGCTGCTCCACCGTCACTTGGGTACACCAGGCTTTGCTTACCCGTAGGAGGGCCACGTTGCACCGGGAGACTGTGGTACCACGCAGGGGAGAACGGGCGCTAGAGGTCCGAGGGGCCGCTCGTCAGGTGGCACGTCCTCCTCCCTTGCTCCCTCAGCAGCAGCATACTCCAGCCGTGGGACCCAGGCCCGCCTAGGCTCCAGGGGTGTGTCTCCAGCCGACGACGTCCAAGAGGCCTGAGGTAACAGAGGAAAGGCATTTCTTACCCCCTTCCTTGCCTTGTCATTGAATAGTCCTTATCCCTTTCAGCATAGTTTATATACGACGTTGCGTGTGTTTGAGCTCTACAATCCCTTGATGCAATTATAAACGTAGCTGCACCCGTAGCCTTTCGGGTTCTTTGCCCTGTCAGTTTATTGAGGAATGTTTTGTAGCACTCCCTGTGCTTTCGGTTGGGTCGCCCTCGATGAGAACTTTTTGATACGTTGACTGTCTGTCTGGGAATCCCAGCCTCCTACTTCCCCCTTCCCCGGTCTCCAATTTCCCCCTATGGGAACTCCACGCTTGTCTCTTCCCTTTGTGAACCCGTGTTTCCTTTGTATGCTGCTTCCTTTGTATCCCTATTTAGACTGCACGTATAAGAGATAGCCTGCGATATGTGTCTTGCTGCCTCTAATTTACCAGAATTAGTGAGATCATCTACTGCTCCACCCACGCTGCTGCAAATAGCGTGAGTTCATTTTGTTCTGTGGATGAGTGGTAGTCGAGGGAGTGTAGGTAGCAGAACTCCTTTCTCCATTCACCCCGCGCTCGACATTTCGTTCCTCGGTATGTCTTGGCTGTGGTAAAGGGTAACACAACGACCACTGGGGTGCAAGTGCTTCCTTCCAATGATGCTAGTCGCTGGTTATACGACCTGCAGCGGGTTTGCCGAATCTCGGGGTCCCTCCGGTGTTTAGTTTGGTAAGGAACTTGCCTACTGACCTTCGTATCGGCTGTTACCAATTTACGGTCCCGGCAACAGCAATGGTAGGCTTCCCTTTTGGGCATGCCCTCTTGAGCACTGAACGCTTTTAGCGTTTGTGAGGACTGCAGCCAGGGAAACCCTCGTTGAACTTCCTTGGCACTCTCTAATCAAGACAGATCCTGAGCATCTTTTCATTTGAACGTGCTGTTTTCTAAAACGCGGGTGAGTACCACTGAGGTCTCGAAAGGTTTCTGTCTGAGAGTCGGGCCTGATTAGAGTTCCCTTCAGAGTACCTGGCCCAGGATATTTCTTGAGGGCAGGGCTGTGTTTGCGAAGCCGCAGGCCGCAGGCCTTGTGAATGATAGGTGCCCTTCGGCAGGGTTTCTAAGGTTGTTACGGCAGTGTGCCACAAGGCGGCAGCACTGCTCCGTGTCCTCTCGGGTAACTTGGGGAAAGAAAGCCTTAGCGGGGGTCCCGGTGCTGGACGGGACATGGGGAGTCGAACGTGGCTAAACACACACCCCAGGGCTTGTGTATCCTCGCCTCCTGCCGCTTAACCTGCACTGCCCCACCCCAGGCCTATCGCAAGACTTGCAAGTGGGCTACTCGGAGGGTGCCGTGCTTCGCAGCTGGGGCGACTCTAATGAAGTGGGCTGGAGGCGGGAACCTGCCTAGCAGGAGCCCTGGAGAGCCGGTTTCCTCACAGCTCTTCCCTCTCAGCTGCTCCACCGTCACTTGGGTACACCAGGCTTTGCTTACCCGTAGGAGGGCCACGTTGCACCGGGAGACTGTGGTACCACGCAGGGGAGAACGGGCGCTAGAGGTCCGAGGGGCCGCTGGTCAGGTGGCACGTCCTCCTCCCTTGCTCCCTCAGCAGCAGCATACTCCAGCCGTGGGACCCAGGCCCGCCTAGGCTCCAGGGGTGTGTCTCCAGCCGACGACGTCCAAGAGGCCTGAGGTAACAGAGGAAAGGCATTTCTTACCCCCTTCCTTGCCTTGTCATTGAATAGTCCTTATCCCTTTCAGCATAGTTTATATACGACGTTGCGTGTGTTTGAGCTCTACAATCCCTTGATGCAATTATAAACGTAGCTGCACCCGTAGCCTTTCGGGTTCTTTGCCCTGTCAGTTTATTGAGGAATGTTTTGTAGCACTCCCTGTGCTTTCGGTTGGGTCGCCCTTGATGAGAACTTTTTGATACGTTGACTGTCTGTCTGGGAATCCCAGCCTCCTACTTCCCCCTTCCCCGGTCTCCAATTTCCCCCTATGGGAACTCCACGCTTGTCTCTTCCCTTTGTGAACCCGTGTTTCCTTTGTATGCTGCTTCCTTTGTATCCCTATTTAGACTGCACGTATAAGAGATAGCCTGCGATATGTGTCTTGCTGCCTCTAATTTACCAGAATTAGTGAGATCATCTACTGCTCCACCCACGCTGCTGCAAATAGCGTGAGTTCATTTTGTTCTGTGGATGAGTGGTAGTCGAGGGAGTGTAGGTAGCAGAACTCCTTTCTCCATTCACCCCGCGCTCGACATTTCGTTCCTCGGTATGTCTTGGCTGTGGTAAAGGGTAACACAACGACCACTGGGGTGCAAGTGCTTCCTTCCAATGATGCTAGTCGCTGGTTATACGACCTGCAGCGGGTTTGCCGAATCTCGGGGTCCCTCCGGTGTTTAGTTTGGTAAGGAACTTGCCTACTGACCTTCGTATCGGCTGTTACCAATTTACGGTCCCGGCAACAGCAATGGTAGGCTTCCCTTTTGGGCATGCCCTCTTGAGCACTGAACGCTTTTAGCGTTTGTGAGGACTGCAGCCAGGGAAACCCTCGTTGAACTTCCTTTGCACTCTCTAATCAAGACAGATCCTGAGCATCTTTTCATTTGAACGTGCTGTTTTCTAAAACGCGGGTGAGTACCACTGAGGTCTCGAAAGGTTTCTGTCTGAGAGTCGGGCCTGATTAGAGTTCCCTTCAGAGTACCTGGCCCAGGATATTTCTTGAGGGCAGGGCTGTGTTTGCGAAGCCGCAGGCCGCAGGCCTTGTGAATGATAGGTGCCCTTCGGCAGGGTTTCTAAGGTTGTTACGGCAGTGTGCCACAAGGCGGCAGCACTGCTCCGTGTCCTCTCGGGTAACTTGGGGAAAGAAAGCCTTAGCGGGGGTCCCGGTGCTGGACGGGACATGGGGAGTCGAACGTGGCTAAACACACACCCCAGGGCTTGTGTATCCTCGCCTCCTGCCGCTTAACCTGCACTGCCCCACCCCAGGCCTATCGCAAGACTTGCAAGTGGGCTACTCGGAGGGTGCCGTGCTTCGCAGCTGGGGCGACTCTAATGAAGTGGGCTGGAGGCGGGAACCTGCCTAGCAGGAGCCCTGGAGAGCCGGTTTCCTCACAGCTCTTCCCTCTCAGCTGCTCCACCGTCACTTGGGTACACCAGGCTTTGCTTACCCGTAGGAGGGCCACGTTGCACCGGGAGACTGTGGTACCACGCAGGGGAGAACGGGCGCTAGAGGTCCGAGGGGCCGCTCGTCAGGTGGCACGTCCTCCTCCCTTGCTCCCTCAGCAGCAGCATACTCCAGCCGTGGGACCCAGGCCCGCCTAGGCTCCAGGGGTGTGTCTCCAGCCGACGACGTCCAAGAGGCCTGAGGTAACAGAGGAAAGGCATTTCTTACCCCCTTCCTTGCCTTGTCATTGAATAGTCCTTATCCCTTTCAGCATAGTTTATATACGACGTTGCGTGTGTTTGAGCTCTACAATCCCTTGATGCAATTATAAACGTAGCTGCACCCGTAGCCTTTCGGGTTCTTTGCCCTGTCAGTTTATTGAGGAATGTTTTGTAGCACTCCCTGTGCTTTCGGTTGGGTCGCCCTTGATGAGAACTTTTTGATACGTTGACTGTCTGTCTGGGAATCCCAGCCTCCTACTTCCCCCTTCCCCGGTCTCCAATTTCCCCCTATGGGAACTCCACGCTTGTCTCTTCCCTTTGTGAACCCGTGTTTCCTTTGTATGCTGCTTCCTTTGTATCCCTATTTAGACTGCACGTATAAGAGATAGCCTGCGATATGTGTCTTGCTGCCTCTAATTTACCAGAATTAGTGAGATCATCTACTGCTCCACCCACGCTGCTGCAAATAGCGTGAGTTCATTTTGTTCTGTGGATGAGTGGTAGTCGAGGGAGTGTAGGTAGCAGAACTCCTTTCTCCATTCACCCCGCGCTCGACATTTCGTTCCTCGGTATGTCTTGGCTGTGGTAAAGGGTAACACAACGACCACTGGGGTGCAAGTGCTTCCTTCCAATGATGCTAGTCGCTGGTTATACGACCTGCAGCGGGTTTGCCGAATCTCGGGGTCCCTCCGGTGTTTAGTTTGGTAAGGAACTTGCCTACTGACCTTCGTATCGGCTGTTACCAATTTACGGTCCCGGCAACAGCAATGGTAGGCTTCCCTTTTGGGCATGCCCTCTTGAGCACTGAACGCTTTTAGCGTTTGTGAGGACTGCAGCCAGGGAAACCCTCGTTGAACTTCCTTGGCACTCTCTAATCAAGACAGATCCTGAGCATCTTTTCATTTGAACGTGCTGTTTTCTAAAACGCGGGTGAGTACCACTGAGGTCTCGAAAGGTTTCTGTCTGAGAGTCGGGCCTGATTAGAGTTCCCTTCAGAGTACCTGGCCCATGATATTTCTTGAGGGCAGGGCTGTGTTTGCGAAGCCGCAGGCCGCAGGCCTTGTGAATGATAGGTGCCCTTCGGCAGGGTTTCTAAGGTTGTTACGGCAGTGTGCCACAAGGCGGCAGCACTGCTCCGTGTCCTCTCGGGTAACTTGGGGAAAGAAAGCCTTAGCGGGGGTCCCGGTGCTGGACGGGACATGGGGAGTCGAACGTGGCTAAACACACACCCCAGGGCTTGTGTATCCTCGCCTCCTGCCGCTTAACCTGCACTGCCCCACCCCAGGCCTATCGCAAGACTTGCAAGTGGGCTACTCGGAGGGTGCCGTGCTTCGCAGCTGGGGCGACTCTAATGAAGTGGGCTGGAGGCGGGAACCTGCCTAGCAGGAGCCCTGGAGAGCCGGTTTCCTCACAGCTCTTCCCTCTCAGCTGCTCCACCGTCACTTGGGTACACCAGGCTTTGCTTACCCGTAGGAGGGCCACGTTGCACCGGGAGACTGTGGTACCACGCAGGGGAGAACGGGCGCTAGAGGTCCGAGGGGCCGCTGGTCAGGTGGCACGTCCTCCTCCCTTGCTCCCTCAGCAGCAGCATACTCCAGCCGTGGGACCCAGGCCCGCCTAGGCTCCAGGGGTGTGTCTCCAGCCGACGACGTCCAAGAGGCCTGAGGTAACAGAGGAAAGGCATTTCTTACCCCCTTCCTTGCCTTGTCATTGAATAGTCCTTATCCCTTTCAGCATAGTTTATATACGACGTTGCGTGTGTTTGAGCTCTACAATCCCTTGATGCAATTATAAACGTAGCTGCACCCGTAGCCTTTCGGGTTCTTTGCCCTGTCAGTTTATTGAGGAATGTTTTGTAGCACTCCCTGTGCTTTCGGTTGGGTCGCCCTTGATGAGAACTTTTTGATACGTTGACTGTCTGTCTGGGAATCCCAGCCTCCTACTTCCCCCTTCCCCGGTCTCCAATTTCCCCCTATGGGAACTCCACGCTTGTCTCTTCCCTTTGTGAACCCGTGTTTCCTTTGTATGCTGCTTCCTTTGTATCCCTATTTAGACTGCACGTATAAGAGGTAGCCTGCGATATGTGTCTTGCTGCCTCTAATTTACCAGAATTAGTGAGATCATCTACTGCTCCACCCACGCTGCTGCAAATAGCGTGAGTTCATTTTGTTCTGTGGATGAGTGGTAGTCGAGGGAGTGTAGGTAGCAGAACTCCTTTCTCCATTCACCCCGCGCTCGACATTTCGTTCCTCGGTATGTCTTGGCTGTGGTAAAGGGTAACACAACGACCACTGGGGTGCAAGTGCTTCCTTCCAATGATGCTAGTCGCTGGTTATACGACCTGCAGCGGGTTTGCCGAATCTCGGGGTCCCTCCGGTGTTTAGTTTGGTAAGGAACTTGCCTACTGACCTTCGTATCGGCTGTTACCAATTTACGGTCCCGGCAACAGCAATGGTAGGCTTCCCTTTTGGGCATGCCCTCTTGAGCACTGAACGCTTTTAGCGTTTGTGAGGACTGCAGCCAGGGAAACCCTCGTTGAACTTCCTTGGCACTCTCTAATCAAGACAGATCCTGAGCATCTTTTCATTTGAACGTGCTGTTTTCTAAAACGCGGGTGAGTACCACTGAGGTCTCGAAAGGTTTCTGTCTGAGAGTCGGGCCTGATTAGAGTTCCCTTCAGAGTACCTGGCCCAGGATATTTCTTGAGGGCAGGGCTGTGTTTGCGAAGCCGCAGGCCGCAGGCCTTGTGAATGATAGGTGCCCTTCGGCAGGGTTTCTAAGGTTGTTACGGCAGTGTGCCACAAGGCGGCAGCACTGCTCCGTGTCCTCTCGGGTAACTTGGGGAAAGAAAGCCTTAGCGGGGGTCCCGGTGCTGGACGGGACATGGGGAGTCGAACGTGGCTAAACACACACCCCAGGGCTTGTGTATCCTCGCCTCCTGCCGCTTAACCTGCACTGCCCCACCCCAGGCCTATCGCAAGACTTGCAAGTGGGCTACTCGGAGGGTGCCGTGCTTCGCAGCTGGGGCGACTCTAATGAAGTGGGCTGGAGGCGGGAACCTGCCTAGCAGGAGCCCTGGAGAGCCGGTTTCCTCACAGCTCTTCCCTCTCAGCTGCTCCACCGTCACTTGGGTACACCAGGCTTTGCTTACCCGTAGGAGGGCCACGTTGCACCGGGAGACTGTGGTACCACGCAGGGGAGAACGGGCGCTAGAGGTCCGAGGGGCCGCTGGTCAGGTGGCACGTCCTCCTCCCTTGCTCCCTCAGCAGCAGCATACTCCAGCCGTGGGACCCAGGCCCGCCTAGGCTCCAGGGGTGTGTCTCCAGCCGACGACGTCCAAGAGGCCTGAGGTAACAGAGGAAAGGCATTTCTTACCCCCTTCCTTGCCTTGTCATTGAATAGTCCTTATCCCTTTCAGCATAGTTTATATACGACGTTGCGTGTGTTTGAGCTCTACAATCCCTTGATGCAATTATAAACGTAGCTGCACCCGTAGCCTTTCGGGTTCTTTGCCCTGTCAGTTTATTGAGGAATGTTTTGTAGCACTCCCTGTGCTTTCGGTTGGGTCGCCCTTGATGAGAACTTTTTGATACGTTGACTGTCTGTCTGGGAATCCCAGCCTCCTACTTCCCCCTTCCCCGGTCTCCAATTTCCCCCTATGGGAACTCCACGCTTGTCTCTTCCCTTTGTGAACCCGTGTTTCCTTTGTATGCTGCTTCCTTTGTATCCCTATTTAGACTGCACGTATAAGAGGTAGCCTGCGATATGTGTCTTGCTGCCTCTAATTTACCAGAATTAGTGAGATCATCTACTGCTCCACCCACGCTGCTGCAAATAGCGTGAGTTCATTTTGTTCTGTGGATGAGTGGTAGTCGAGGGAGTGTAGGTAGCAGAACTCCTTTCTCCATTCACCCCGCGCTCGACATTTCGTTCCTCGGTATGTCTTGGCTGTGGTAAAGGGTAACACAACGACCACTGGGGTGCAAGTGCTTCCTTCCAATGATGCTAGTCGCTGGTTATACGACCTGCAGCGGGTTTGCCGAATCTCGGGGTCCCTCCGGTGTTTAGTTTGGTAAGGAACTTGCCTACTGACCTTCGTATCGGCTGTTACCAATTTACGGTCCCGGCAACAGCAATGGTAGGCTTCCCTTTTGGGCATGCCCTCTTGAGCACTGAACGCTTTTAGCGTTTGTGAGGACTGCAGCCAGGGAAACCCTCGTTGAACTTCCTTGGCACTCTCTAATCAAGACAGATCCTGAGCATCTTTTCATTTGAACGTGCTGTTTTCTAAAACGCGGGTGAGTACCACTGAGGTCTCGAAAGGTTTCTGTCTGAGAGTCGGGCCTGATTAGAGTTCCCTTCAGAGTACCTGGCCCAGGATATTTCTTGAGGGCAGGGCTGTGTTTGCGAAGCCGCAGGCCGCAGGCCTTGTGAATGATAGGTGCCCTTCGGCAGGGTTTCTAAGGTTGTTACGGCAGTGTGCCACAAGGCGGCAGCACTGCTCCGTGTCCTCTCGGGTAACTTGGGGAAAGAAAGCCTTAGCGGGGGTCCCGGTGCTGGACGGGACATGGGGAGTCGAACGTGGCTAAACACACACCCCAGGGCTTGTGTATCCTCGCCTCCTGCCGCTTAACCTGCACTGCCCCACCCCAGGCCTATCGCAAGACTTGCAAGTGGGCTACTCGGAGGGTGCCGTGCTTCGCAGCTGGGGCGACTCTAATGAAGTGGGCTGGAGGCGGGAACCTGCCTAGCAGGAGCCCTGGAGAGCCGGTTTCCTCACAGCTCTTCCCTCTCAGCTGCTCCACCGTCACTTGGGTACACCAGGCTTTGCTTACCCGTAGGAGGGCCACGTTGCACCGGGAGACTGTGGTACCACGCAGGGGAGAACGGGCGCTAGAGGTCCGAGGGGCCGCTGGTCAGGTGGCACGTCCTCCTCCCTTGCTCCCTCAGCAGCAGCATACTCCAGCCGTGGGACCCAGGCCCGCCTAGGCTCCAGGGGTGTGTCTCCAGCCGACGACGTCCAAGAGGCCTGAGGTAACAGAGGAAAGGCATTTCTTACCCCCTTCCTTGCCTTGTCATTGAATAGTCCTTATCCCTTTCAGCATAGTTTATATACGACGTTGCGTGTGTTTGAGCTCTACAGTCCCTTGATGCAATTATAAACGTAGCTGCACCCGTAGCCTTTCGGGTTCTTTGCCCTGTCAGTTTATTGAGGAATGTTTTGTAGCACTCCCTGTGCTTTCGGTTGGGTCGCCCTCGATGAGAACTTTTTGATACGTTGACTGTCTGTCTGGGAATCCCAGCCTCCTACTTCCCCCTTCCCCGGTCTCCAATTTCCCCCTATGGGAACTCCACGCTTGTCTCTTCCCTTTGTGAACCCGTGTTTCCTTTGTATGCTGCTTCCTTTGTATCCCTATTTAGACTGCACGTATAAGAGGTAGCCTGCGATATGTGTCTTGCTGCCTCTAATTTACCAGAATTAGTGAGATCATCTACTGCTCCACCCACGCTGCTGCAAATAGCGTGAGTTCATTTTGTTCTGTGGATGAGTGGTAGTCGAGGGAGTGTAGGTAGCAGAACTCCTTTCTCCATTCACCCCGCGCTCGACATTTCGTTCCTCGGTATGTCTTGGCTGTGGTAAAGGGTAACACAACGACCACTGGGGTGCAAGTGCTTCCTTCCAATGATGCTAGTCGCTGGTTATACGACCTGCAGCGGGTTTGCCGAATCTCGGGGTCCCTCCGGTGTTTAGTTTGGTAAGGAACTTGCCTACTGACCTTCGTATCGGCTGTTACCAATTTACGGTCCCGGCAACAGCAATGGTAGGCTTCCCTTTTGGGCATGCCCTCTTGAGCACTGAACGCTTTTAGCGTTTGTGAGGACTGCAGCCAGGGAAACCCTCGTTGAACTTCCTTGGCACTCTCTAATCAAGACAGATCCTGAGCATCTTTTCATTTGAACGTGCTGTTTTCTAAAACGCGGGTGAGTACCACTGAGGTCTCGAAAGGTTTCTGTCTGAGAGTCGGGCCTGATTAGAGTTCCCTTCAGAGTACCTGGCCCAGGATATTTCTTGAGGGCAGGGCTGTGTTTGCGAAGCCGCAGGCCGCAGGCCTTGTGAATGATAGGTGCCCTTCGGCAGGGTTTCTAAGGTTGTTACGGCAGTGTGCCACAAGGCGGCAGCACTGCTCCGTGTCCTCTCGGGTAACTTGGGGAAAGAAAGCCTTAGCGGGGGTCCCGGTGCTGGACGGGACATGGGGAGTCGAACGTGGCTAAACACACACCCCAGGGCTTGTGTATCCTCGCCTCCTGCCGCTTAACCTGCACTGCCCCACCCCAGGCCTATCGCAAGACTTGCAAGTGGGCTACTCGGAGGGTGCCGTGCTTCGCAGCTGGGGCGACTCTAATGAAGTGGGCTGGAGGCGGGAACCTGCCTAGCAGGAGCCCTGGAGAGCCGGTTTCCTCACAGCTCTTCCCTCTCAGCTGCTCCACCGTCACTTGGGTACACCAGGCTTTGCTTACCCGTAGGAGGGCCACGTTGCACCGGGAGACTGTGGTACCACGCAGGGGAGAACGGGCGCTAGAGGTCCGAGGGGCCGCTGGTCAGGTGGCACGTCCTCCTCCCTTGCTCCCTCAGCAGCAGCATACTCCAGCCGTGGGACCCAGGCCCGCCTAGGCTCCAGGGGTGTGTCTCCAGCCGACGACGTCCAAGAGGCCTGAGGTAACAGAGGAAAGGCATTTCTTACCCCCTTCCTTGCCTTGTCATTGAATAGTCCTTATCCCTTTCAGCATAGTTTATATACGACGTTGCGTGTGTTTGAGCTCTACAATCCCTTGATGCAATTATAAACGTAGCTGCACCCGTAGCCTTTCGGGTTCTTTGCCCTGTCAGTTTATTGAGGAATGTTTTGTAGCACTCCCTGTGCTTTCGGTTGGGTCGCCCTTGATGAGAACTTTTTGATACGTTGACTGTCTGTCTGGGAATCCCAGCCTCCTACTTCCCCCTTCCCCGGTCTCCAATTTCCCCCTATGGGAACTCCACGCTTGTCTCTTCCCTTTGTGAACCCGTGTTTCCTTTGTATGCTGCTTCCTTTGTATCCCTATTTAGACTGCACGTATAAGAGGTAGCCTGCGATATGTGTCTTGCTGCCTCTAATTTACCAGAATTAGTGAGATCATCTACTGCTCCACCCACGCTGCTGCAAATAGCGTGAGTTCATTTTGTTCTGTGGATGAGTGGTAGTCGAGGGAGTGTAGGTAGCAGAACTCCTTTCTCCATTCACCCCGCGCTCGACATTTCGTTCCTCGGTATGTCTTGGCTGTGGTAAAGGGTAACACAACGACCACTGGGGTGCAAGTGCTTCCTTCCAATGATGCTAGTCGCTGGTTATACGACCTGCAGCGGGTTTGCCGAATCTCGGGGTCCCTCCGGTGTTTAGTTTGGTAAGGAACTTGCCTACTGACCTTCGTATCGGCTGTTACCAATTTACGGTCCCGGCAACAGCAATGGCAGGCTTCCCTTTTGGGCATGCCCTCTTGAGCACTGAACGCTTTTAGCGTTTGTGAGGACTGCAGCCAGGGAAACCCTCGTTGAACTTCCTTGGCACTCTCTAATCAAGACAGATCCTGAGCATCTTTTCATTTGAACGTGCTGTTTTCTAAAACGCGGGTGAGTACCACTGAGGTCTCGAAAGGTTTCTGTCTGAGAGTCGGGCCTGATTAGAGTTCCCTTCAGAGTACCTGGCCCAGGATATTTCTTGAGGGCAGGGCTGTGTTTGCGAAGCCGCAGGCCGCAGGCCTTGTGAATGATAGGTGCCCTTCGGCAGGGTTTCTAAGGTTGTTACGGCAGTGTGCCACAAGGCGGCAGCACTGCTCCGTGTCCTCTCGGGTAACTTGGGGAAAGAAAGCCTTAGCGGGGGTCCCGGTGCTGGACGGGACATGGGGAGTCGAACGTGGCTAAACACACACCCCAGGGCTTGTGTATCCTCGCCTCCTGCCGCTTAACCTGCACTGCCCCACCCCAGGCCTATCGCAAGACTTGCAAGTGGGCTACTCGGAGGGTGCCGTGCTTCGCAGCTGGGGCGACTCTAATGAAGTGGGCTGGAGGCGGGAACCTGCCTAGCAGGAGCCCTGGAGAGCCGGTTTCCTCACAGCTCTTCCCTCTCAGCTGCTCCACCGTCACTTGGGTACACCAGGCTTTGCTTACCCGTAGGAGGGCCACGTTGCACCGGGAGACTGTGGTACCACGCAGGGGAGAACGGGCGCTAGAGGTCCGAGGGGCCGCTGGTCAGGTGGCACGTCCTCCTCCCTTGCTCCCTCAGCAGCAGCATACTCCAGCCGTGGGACCCAGGCCCGCCTAGGCTCCAGGGGTGTGTCTCCAGCCGACGACGTCCAAGAGGCCTGAGGTAACAGAGGAAAGGCATTTCTTACCCCCTTCCTTGCCTTGTCATTGAATAGTCCTTATCCCTTTCAGCATAGTTTATATACGACGTTGCGTGTGTTTGAGCTCTACAATCCCTTGATGCAATTATAAACGTAGCTGCACCCGTAGCCTTTCGGGTTCTTTGCCCTGTCAGTTTATTGAGGAATGTTTTGTAGCACTCCCTGTGCTTTCGGTTGGGTCGCCCTTGATGAGAACTTTTTGATACGTTGACTGTCTGTCTGGGAATCCCAGCCTCCTACTTCCCCCTTCCCCGGTCTCCAATTTCCCCCTATGGGAACTCCACGCTTGTCTCTTCCCTTTGTGAACCCGTGTTTCCTTTGTATGCTGCTTCCTTTGTATCCCTATTTAGACTGCACGTATAAGAGGTAGCCTGCGATATGTGTCTTGCTGCCTCTAATTTACCAGAATTAGTGAGATCATCTACTGCTCCACCCACGCTGCTGCAAATAGCGTGAGTTCATTTTGTTCTGTGGATGAGTGGTAGTCGAGGGAGTGTAGGTAGCAGAACTCCTTTCTCCATTCACCCCGCGCTCGACATTTCGTTCCTCGGTATGTCTTGGCTGTGGTAAAGGGTAACACAACGACCACTGGGGTGCAAGTGCTTCCTTCCAATGATGCTAGTCGCTGGTTATACGACCTGCAGCGGGTTTGCCGAATCTCGGGGTCCCTCCGGTGTTTAGTTTGGTAAGGAACTTGCCTACTGACCTTCGTATCGGCTGTTACCAATTTACGGTCCCGGCAACAGCAATGGTAGGCTTCCCTTTTGGGCATGCCCTCTTGAGCACTGAACGCTTTTAGCGTTTGTGAGGACTGCAGCCAGGGAAACCCTCGTTGAACTTCCTTGGCACTCTCTAATCAAGACAGATCCTGAGCATCTTTTCATTTGAACGTGCTGTTTTCTAAAACGCGGGTGAGTACCACTGAGGTCTCGAAAGGTTTCTGTCTGAGAGTCGGGCCTGATTAGAGTTCCCTTCAGAGTACCTGGCCCAGGATATTTCTTGAGGGCAGGGCTGTGTTTGCGAAGCCGCAGGCCGCAGGCCTTGTGAATGATAGGTGCCCTTCGGCAGGGTTTCTAAGGTTGTTACGGCAGTGTGCCACAAGGCGGCAGCACTGCTCCGTGTCCTCTCGGGTAACTTGGGGAAAGAAAGCCTTAGCGGGGGTCCCGGTGCTGGACGGGACATGGGGAGTCGAACGTGGCTAAACACACACCCCAGGGCTTGTGTATCCTCGCCTCCTGCCGCTTAACCTGCACTGCCCCACCCCAGGCCTATCGCAAGACTTGCAAGTGGGCTACTCGGAGGGTGCCGTGCTTCGCAGCTGGGGCGACTCTAATGAAGTGGGCTGGAGGCGGGAACCTGCCTAGCAGGAGCCCTGGAGAGCCGGTTTCCTCACAGCTCTTCCCTCTCAGCTGCTCCACCGTCACTTGGGTACACCAGGCTTTGCTTACCCGTAGGAGGGCCACGTTGCACCGGGAGACTGTGGTACCACGCAGGGGAGAACGGGCGCTAGAGGTCCGAGGGGCCGCTGGTCAGGTGGCACGTCCTCCTCCCTTGCTCCCTCAGCAGCAGCATACTCCAGCCGTGGGACCCAGGCCCGCCTAGGCTCCAGGGGTGTGTCTCCAGCCGACGACGTCCAAGAGGCCTGAGGTAACAGAGGAAAGGCATTTCTTACCCCCTTCCTTGCCTTGTCATTGAATAGTCCTTATCCCTTTCAGCATAGTTTATATACGACGTTGCGTGTGTTTGAGCTCTACAGTCCCTTGATGCAATTATAAACGTAGCTGCACCCGTAGCCTTTCGGGTTCTTTGCCCTGTCAGTTTATTGAGGAATGTTTTGTAGCACTCCCTGTGCTTTCGGTTGGGTCGCCCTTGATGAGAACTTTTTGATACGTTGACTGTCTGTCTGGGAATCCCAGCCTCCTACTTCCCCCTTCCCCGGTCTCCAATTTCCCCCTATGGGAACTCCACGCTTGTCTCTTCCCTTTGTGAACCCGTGTTTCCTTTGTATGCTGCTTCCTTTGTATCCCTATTTAGACTGCACGTATAAGAGGTAGCCTGCGATATGTGTCTTGCTGCCTCTAATTTACCAGAATTAGTGAGATCATCTACTGCTCCACCCACGCTGCTGCAAATAGCGTGAGTTCATTTTGTTCTGTGGATGAGTGGTAGTCGAGGGAGTGTAGGTAGCAGAACTCCTTTCTCCATTCACCCCGCGCTCGACATTTCGTTCCTCGGTATGTCTTGGCTGTGGTAAAGGGTAACACAACGACCACTGGGGTGCAAGTGCTTCCTTCCAATGATGCTAGTCGCTGGTTATACGACCTGCAGCGGGTTTGCCGAATCTCGGGGTCCCTCCGGTGTTTAGTTTGGTAAGGAACTTGCCTACTGACCTTCGTATCGGCTGTTACCAATTTACGGTCCCGGCAACAGCAATGGTAGGCTTCCCTTTTGGGCATGCCCTCTTGAGCACTGAACGCTTTTAGCGTTTGTGAGGACTGCAGCCAGGGAAACCCTCGTTGAACTTCCTTGGCACTCTCTAATCAAGACAGATCCTGAGCATCTTTTCATTTGAACGTGCTGTTTTCTAAAACGCGGGTGAGTACCACTGAGGTCTCGAAAGGTTTCTGTCTGAGAGTCGGGCCTGATTAGAGTTCCCTTCAGAGTACCTGGCCCAGGATATTTCTTGAGGGCAGGGCTGTGTTTGCGAAGCCGCAGGCCGCAGGCCTTGTGAATGATAGGTGCCCTTCGGCAGGGTTTCTAAGGTTGTTACGGCAGTGTGCCACAAGGCGGCAGCACTGCTCCGTGTCCTCTCGGGTAACTTGGGGAAAGAAAGCCTTAGCGGGGGTCCCGGTGCTGGACGGGACATGGGGAGTCGAACGTGGCTAAACACACACCCCAGGGCTTGTGTATCCTCGCCTCCTGCCGCTTAACCTGCACTGCCCCACCCCAGGCCTATCGCAAGACTTGCAAGTGGGCTACTCGGAGGGTGCCGTGCTTCGCAGCTGGGGCGACTCTAATGAAGTGGGCTGGAGGCGGGAACCTGCCTAGCAGGAGCCCTGGAGAGCCGGTTTCCTCACAGCTCTTCCCTCTCAGCTGCTCCACCGTCACTTGGGTACACCAGGCTTTGCTTACCCGTAGGAGGGCCACGTTGCACCGGGAGACTGTGGTACCACGCAGGGGAGAACGGGCGCTAGAGGTCCGAGGGGCCGCTCGTCAGGTGGCACGTCCTCCTCCCTTGCTCCCTCAGCAGCAGCATACTCCAGCCGTGGGACCCAGGCCCGCCTAGGCTCCAGGGGTGTGTCTCCAGCCGACGACGTCCAAGAGGCCTGAGGTAACAGAGGAAAGGCATTTCTTACCCCCTTCCTTGCCTTGTCATTGAATAGTCCTTATCCCTTTCAGCATAGTTTATATACGACGTTGCGTGTGTTTGAGCTCTACAGTCCCTTGATGCAATTATAAACGTAGCTGCACCCGTAGCCTTTCGGGTTCTTTGCCCTGTCAGTTTATTGAGGAATGTTTTGTAGCACTCCCTGTGCTTTCGGTTGGGTCGCCCTCGATGAGAACTTTTTGATACGTTGACTGTCTGTCTGGGAATCCCAGCCTCCTACTTCCCCCTTCCCCGGTCTCCAATTTCCCCCTATGGGAACTCCACGCTTGTCTCTTCCCTTTGTGAACCCGTGTTTCCTTTGTATGCTGCTTCCTTTGTATCCCTATTTAGACTGCACGTATAAGAGATAGCCTGCGATATGTGTCTTGCTGCCTCTAATTTACCAGAATTAGTGAGATCATCTACTGCTCCACCCACGCTGCTGCAAATAGCGTGAGTTCATTTTGTTCTGTGGATGAGTGGTAGTCGAGGGAGTGTAGGTAGCAGAACTCCTTTCTCCATTCACCCCGCGCTCGACATTTCGTTCCTCGGTATGTCTTGGCTGTGGTAAAGGGTAACACAACGACCACTGGGGTGCAAGTGCTTCCTTCCAATGATGCTAGTCGCTGGTTATACGACCTGCAGCGGGTTTGCCGAATCTCGGGGTCCCTCCGGTGTTTAGTTTGGTAAGGAACTTGCCTACTGACCTTCGTATCGGCTGTTACCAATTTACGGTCCCGGCAACAGCAATGGTAGGCTTCCCTTTTGGGCATGCCCTCTTGAGCACTGAACGCTTTTAGCGTTTGTGAGGACTGCAGCCAGGGAAACCCTCGTTGAACTTCCTTGGCACTCTCTAATCAAGACAGATCCTGAGCATCTTTTCATTTGAACGTGCTGTTTTCTAAAACGCGGGTGAGTACCACTGAGGTCTCGAAAGGTTTCTGTCTGAGAGTCGGGCCTGATTAGAGTTCCCTTCAGAGTACCTGGCCCAGGATATTTCTTGAGGGCAGGGCTGTGTTTGCGAAGCCGCAGGCCGCAGGCCTTGTGAATGATAGGTGCCCTTCGGCAGGGTTTCTAAGGTTGTTACGGCAGTGTGCCACAAGGCGGCAGCACTGCTCCGTGTCCTCTCGGGTAACTTGGGGAAAGAAAGCCTTAGCGGGGGTCCCGGTGCTGGACGGGACATGGGGAGTCGAACGTGGCTAAACACACACCCCAGGGCTTGTGTATCCTCGCCTCCTGCCGCTTAACCTGCACTGCCCCACCCCAGGCCTATCGCAAGACTTGCAAGTGGGCTACTCGGAGGGTGCCGTGCTTCGCAGCTGGGGCGACTCTAATGAAGTGGGCTGGAGGCGGGAACCTGCCTAGCAGGAGCCCTGGAGAGCCGGTTTCCTCACAGCTCTTCCCTCTCAGCTGCTCCACCGTCACTTGGGTACACCAGGCTTTGCTTACCCGTAGGAGGGCCACGTTGCACCGGGAGACTGTGGTACCACGCAGGGGAGAACGGGCGCTAGAGGTCCGAGGGGCCGCTCGTCAGGTGGCACGTCCTCCTCCCTTGCTCCCTCAGCAGCAGCATACTCCAGCCGTGGGACCCAGGCCCGCCTAGGCTCCAGGGGTGTGTCTCCAGCCGACGACGTCCAAGAGGCCTGAGGTAACAGAGGAAAGGCATTTCTTACCCCCTTCCTTGCCTTGTCATTGAATAGTCCTTATCCCTTTCAGCATAGTTTATATACGACGTTGCGTGTGTTTGAGCTCTACAATCCCTTGATGCAATTATAAACGTAGCTGCACCCGTAGCCTTTCGGGTTCTTTGCCCTGTCAGTTTATTGAGGAATGTTTTGTAGCACTCCCTGTGCTTTCGGTTGGGTCGCCCTTGATGAGAACTTTTTGATACGTTGACTGTCTGTCTGGGAATCCCAGCCTCCTACTTCCCCCTTCCCCGGTCTCCAATTTCCCCCTATGGGAACTCCACGCTTGTCTCTTCCCTTTGTGAACCCGTGTTTCCTTTGTATGCTGCTTCCTTTGTATCCCTATTTAGACTGCACGTATAAGAGATAGCCTGCGATATGTGTCTTGCTGCCTCTAATTTACCAGAATTAGTGAGATCATCTACTGCTCCACCCACGCTGCTGCAAATAGCGTGAGTTCATTTTGTTCTGTGGATGAGTGGTAGTCGAGGGAGTGTAGGTAGCAGAACTCCTTTCTCCATTCACCCCGCGCTCGACATTTCGTTCCTCGGTATGTCTTGGCTGTGGTAAAGGGTAACACAACGACCACTGGGGTGCAAGTGCTTCCTTCCAATGATGCTAGTCGCTGGTTATACGACCTGCAGCGGGTTTGCCGAATCTCGGGGTCCCTCCGGTGTTTAGTTTGGTAAGGAACTTGCCTACTGACCTTCGTATCGGCTGTTACCAATTTACGGTCCCGGCAACAGCAATGGTAGGCTTCCCTTTTGGGCATGCCCTCTTGAGCACTGAACGCTTTTAGCGTTTGTGAGGACTGCAGCCAGGGAAACCCTCGTTGAACTTCCTTTGCACTCTCTAATCAAGACAGATCCTGAGCATCTTTTCATTTGAACGTGCTGTTTTCTAAAACGCGGGTGAGTACCACTGAGGTCTCGAAAGGTTTCTGTCTGAGAGTCGGGCCTGATTAGAGTTCCCTTCAGAGTACCTGGCCCAGGATATTTCTTGAGGGCAGGGCTGTGTTTGCGAAGCCGCAGGCCGCAGGCCTTGTGAATGATAGGTGCCCTTCGGCAGGGTTTCTAAGGTTGTTACGGCAGTGTGCCACAAGGCGGCAGCACTGCTCCGTGTCCTCTCGGGTAACTTGGGGAAAGAAAGCCTTAGCGGGGGTCCCGGTGCTGGACGGGACATGGGGAGTCGAACGTGGCTAAACACACACCCCAGGGCTTGTGTATCCTCGCCTCCTGCCGCTTAACCTGCACTGCCCCACCCCAGGCCTATCGCAAGACTTGCAAGTGGGCTACTCGGAGGGTGCCGTGCTTCGCAGCTGGGGCGACTCTAATGAAGTGGGCTGGAGGCGGGAACCTGCCTAGCAGGAGCCCTGGAGAGCCGGTTTCCTCACAGCTCTTCCCTCTCAGCTGCTCCACCGTCACTTGGGTACACCAGGCTTTGCTTACCCGTAGGAGGGCCACGTTGCACCGGGAGACTGTGGTACCACGCAGGGGAGAACGGGCGCTAGAGGTCCGAGGGGCCGCTGGTCAGGTGGCACGTCCTCCTCCCTTGCTCCCTCAGCAGCAGCATACTCCAGCCGTGGGACCCAGGCCCGCCTAGGCTCCAGGGGTGTGTCTCCAGCCGACGACGTCCAAGAGGCCTGAGGTAACAGAGGAAAGGCATTTCTTACCCCCTTCCTTGCCTTGTCATTGAATAGTCCTTATCCCTTTCAGCATAGTTTATATACGACGTTGCGTGTGTTTGAGCTCTACAATCCCTTGATGCAATTATAAACGTAGCTGCACCCGTAGCCTTTCGGGTTCTTTGCCCTGTCAGTTTATTGAGGAATGTTTTGTAGCACTCCCTGTGCTTTCGGTTGGGTCGCCCTTGATGAGAACTTTTTGATACGTTGACTGTCTGTCTGGGAATCCCAGCCTCCTACTTCCCCCTTCCCCGGTCTCCAATTTCCCCCTATGGGAACTCCACGCTTGTCTCTTCCCTTTGTGAACCCGTGTTTCCTTTGTATGCTGCTTCCTTTGTATCCCTATTTAGACTGCACGTATAAGAGATAGCCTGCGATATGTGTCTTGCTGCCTCTAATTTACCAGAATTAGTGAGATCATCTACTGCTCCACCCACGCTGCTGCAAATAGCGTGAGTTCATTTTGTTCTGTGGATGAGTGGTAGTCGAGGGAGTGTAGGTAGCAGAACTCCTTTCTCCATTCACCCCGCGCTCGACATTTCGTTCCTCGGTATGTCTTGGCTGTGGTAAAGGGTAACACAACGACCACTGGGGTGCAAGTGCTTCCTTCCAATGATGCTAGTCGCTGGTTATACGACCTGCAGCGGGTTTGCCGAATCTCGGGGTCCCTCCGGTGTTTAGTTTGGTAAGGAACTTGCCTACTGACCTTCGTATCGGCTGTTACCAATTTACGGTCCCGGCAACAGCAATGGTAGGCTTCCCTTTTGGGCATGCCCTCTTGAGCACTGAACGCTTTTAGCGTTTGTGAGGACTGCAGCCAGGGAAACCCTCGTTGAACTTCCTTGGCACTCTCTAATCAAGACAGATCCTGAGCATCTTTTCATTTGAACGTGCTGTTTTCTAAAACGCGGGTGAGTACCACTGAGGTCTCGAAAGGTTTCTGTCTGAGAGTCGGGCCTGATTAGAGTTCCCTTCAGAGTACCTGGCCCATGATATTTCTTGAGGGCAGGGCTGTGTTTGCGAAGCCGCAGGCCGCAGGCCTTGTGAATGATAGGTGCCCTTCGGCAGGGTTTCTAAGGTTGTTACGGCAGTGTGCCACAAGGCGGCAGCACTGCTCCGTGTCCTCTCGGGTAACTTGGGGAAAGAAAGCCTTAGCGGGGGTCCCGGTGCTGGACGGGACATGGGGAGTCGAACGTGGCTAAACACACACCCCAGGGCTTGTGTATCCTCGCCTCCTGCCGCTTAACCTGCACTGCCCCACCCCAGGCCTATCGCAAGACTTGCAAGTGGGCTACTCGGAGGGTGCCGTGCTTCGCAGCTGGGGCGACTCTAATGAAGTGGGCTGGAGGCGGGAACCTGCCTAGCAGGAGCCCTGGAGAGCCGGTTTCCTCACAGCTCTTCCCTCTCAGCTGCTCCACCGTCACTTGGGTACACCAGGCTTTGCTTACCCGTAGGAGGGCCACGTTGCACCGGGAGACTGTGGTACCACGCAGGGGAGAACGGGCGCTAGAGGTCCGAGGGGCCGCTGGTCAGGTGGCACGTCCTCCTCCCTTGCTCCCTCAGCAGCAGCATACTCCAGCCGTGGGACCCAGGCCCGCCTAGGCTCCAGGGGTGTGTCTCCAGCCGACGACGTCCAAGAGGCCTGAGGTAACAGAGGAAAGGCATTTCTTACCCCCTTCCTTGCCTTGTCATTGAATAGTCCTTATCCCTTTCAGCATAGTTTATATACGACGTTGCGTGTGTTTGAGCTCTACAATCCCTTGATGCAATTATAAACGTAGCTGCACCCGTAGCCTTTCGGGTTCTTTGCCCTGTCAGTTTATTGAGGAATGTTTTGTAGCACTCCCTGTGCTTTCGGTTGGGTCGCCCTTGATGAGAACTTTTTGATACGTTGACTGTCTGTCTGGGAATCCCAGCCTCCTACTTCCCCCTTCCCCGGTCTCCAATTTCCCCCTATGGGAACTCCACGCTTGTCTCTTCCCTTTGTGAACCCGTGTTTCCTTTGTATGCTGCTTCCTTTGTATCCCTATTTAGACTGCACGTATAAGAGGTAGCCTGCGATATGTGTCTTGCTGCCTCTAATTTACCAGAATTAGTGAGATCATCTACTGCTCCACCCACGCTGCTGCAAATAGCGTGAGTTCATTTTGTTCTGTGGATGAGTGGTAGTCGAGGGAGTGTAGGTAGCAGAACTCCTTTCTCCATTCACCCCGCGCTCGACATTTCGTTCCTCGGTATGTCTTGGCTGTGGTAAAGGGTAACACAACGACCACTGGGGTGCAAGTGCTTCCTTCCAATGATGCTAGTCGCTGGTTATACGACCTGCAGCGGGTTTGCCGAATCTCGGGGTCCCTCCGGTGTTTAGTTTGGTAAGGAACTTGCCTACTGACCTTCGTATCGGCTGTTACCAATTTACGGTCCCGGCAACAGCAATGGTAGGCTTCCCTTTTGGGCATGCCCTCTTGAGCACTGAACGCTTTTAGCGTTTGTGAGGACTGCAGCCAGGGAAACCCTCGTTGAACTTCCTTGGCACTCTCTAATCAAGACAGATCCTGAGCATCTTTTCATTTGAACGTGCTGTTTTCTAAAACGCGGGTGAGTACCACTGAGGTCTCGAAAGGTTTCTGTCTGAGAGTCGGGCCTGATTAGAGTTCCCTTCAGAGTACCTGGCCCAGGATATTTCTTGAGGGCAGGGCTGTGTTTGCGAAGCCGCAGGCCGCAGGCCTTGTGAATGATAGGTGCCCTTCGGCAGGGTTTCTAAGGTTGTTACGGCAGTGTGCCACAAGGCGGCAGCACTGCTCCGTGTCCTCTCGGGTAACTTGGGGAAAGAAAGCCTTAGCGGGGGTCCCGGTGCTGGACGGGACATGGGGAGTCGAACGTGGCTAAACACACACCCCAGGGCTTGTGTATCCTCGCCTCCTGCCGCTTAACCTGCACTGCCCCACCCCAGGCCTATCGCAAGACTTGCAAGTGGGCTACTCGGAGGGTGCCGTGCTTCGCAGCTGGGGCGACTCTAATGAAGTGGGCTGGAGGCGGGAACCTGCCTAGCAGGAGCCCTGGAGAGCCGGTTTCCTCACAGCTCTTCCCTCTCAGCTGCTCCACCGTCACTTGGGTACACCAGGCTTTGCTTACCCGTAGGAGGGCCACGTTGCACCGGGAGACTGTGGTACCACGCAGGGGAGAACGGGCGCTAGAGGTCCGAGGGGCCGCTGGTCAGGTGGCACGTCCTCCTCCCTTGCTCCCTCAGCAGCAGCATACTCCAGCCGTGGGACCCAGGCCCGCCTAGGCTCCAGGGGTGTGTCTCCAGCCGACGACGTCCAAGAGGCCTGAGGTAACAGAGGAAAGGCATTTCTTACCCCCTTCCTTGCCTTGTCATTGAATAGTCCTTATCCCTTTCAGCATAGTTTATATACGACGTTGCGTGTGTTTGAGCTCTACAATCCCTTGATGCAATTATAAACGTAGCTGCACCCGTAGCCTTTCGGGTTCTTTGCCCTGTCAGTTTATTGAGGAATGTTTTGTAGCACTCCCTGTGCTTTCGGTTGGGTCGCCCTTGATGAGAACTTTTTGATACGTTGACTGTCTGTCTGGGAATCCCAGCCTCCTACTTCCCCCTTCCCCGGTCTCCAATTTCCCCCTATGGGAACTCCACGCTTGTCTCTTCCCTTTGTGAACCCGTGTTTCCTTTGTATGCTGCTTCCTTTGTATCCCTATTTAGACTGCACGTATAAGAGGTAGCCTGCGATATGTGTCTTGCTGCCTCTAATTTACCAGAATTAGTGAGATCATCTACTGCTCCACCCACGCTGCTGCAAATAGCGTGAGTTCATTTTGTTCTGTGGATGAGTGGTAGTCGAGGGAGTGTAGGTAGCAGAACTCCTTTCTCCATTCACCCCGCGCTCGACATTTCGTTCCTCGGTATGTCTTGGCTGTGGTAAAGGGTAACACAACGACCACTGGGGTGCAAGTGCTTCCTTCCAATGATGCTAGTCGCTGGTTATACGACCTGCAGCGGGTTTGCCGAATCTCGGGGTCCCTCCGGTGTTTAGTTTGGTAAGGAACTTGCCTACTGACCTTCGTATCGGCTGTTACCAATTTACGGTCCCGGCAACAGCAATGGTAGGCTTCCCTTTTGGGCATGCCCTCTTGAGCACTGAACGCTTTTAGCGTTTGTGAGGACTGCAGCCAGGGAAACCCTCGTTGAACTTCCTTGGCACTCTCTAATCAAGACAGATCCTGAGCATCTTTTCATTTGAACGTGCTGTTTTCTAAAACGCGGGTGAGTACCACTGAGGTCTCGAAAGGTTTCTGTCTGAGAGTCGGGCCTGATTAGAGTTCCCTTCAGAGTACCTGGCCCAGGATATTTCTTGAGGGCAGGGCTGTGTTTGCGAAGCCGCAGGCCGCAGGCCTTGTGAATGATAGGTGCCCTTCGGCAGGGTTTCTAAGGTTGTTACGGCAGTGTGCCACAAGGCGGCAGCACTGCTCCGTGTCCTCTCGGGTAACTTGGGGAAAGAAAGCCTTAGCGGGGGTCCCGGTGCTGGACGGGACATGGGGAGTCGAACGTGGCTAAACACACACCCCAGGGCTTGTGTATCCTCGCCTCCTGCCGCTTAACCTGCACTGCCCCACCCCAGGCCTATCGCAAGACTTGCAAGTGGGCTACTCGGAGGGTGCCGTGCTTCGCAGCTGGGGCGACTCTAATGAAGTGGGCTGGAGGCGGGAACCTGCCTAGCAGGAGCCCTGGAGAGCCGGTTTCCTCACAGCTCTTCCCTCTCAGCTGCTCCACCGTCACTTGGGTACACCAGGCTTTGCTTACCCGTAGGAGGGCCACGTTGCACCGGGAGACTGTGGTACCACGCAGGGGAGAACGGGCGCTAGAGGTCCGAGGGGCCGCTGGTCAGGTGGCACGTCCTCCTCCCTTGCTCCCTCAGCAGCAGCATACTCCAGCCGTGGGACCCAGGCCCGCCTAGGCTCCAGGGGTGTGTCTCCAGCCGACGACGTCCAAGAGGCCTGAGGTAACAGAGGAAAGGCATTTCTTACCCCCTTCCTTGCCTTGTCATTGAATAGTCCTTATCCCTTTCAGCATAGTTTATATACGACGTTGCGTGTGTTTGAGCTCTACAGTCCCTTGATGCAATTATAAACGTAGCTGCACCCGTAGCCTTTCGGGTTCTTTGCCCTGTCAGTTTATTGAGGAATGTTTTGTAGCACTCCCTGTGCTTTCGGTTGGGTCGCCCTCGATGAGAACTTTTTGATACGTTGACTGTCTGTCTGGGAATCCCAGCCTCCTACTTCCCCCTTCCCCGGTCTCCAATTTCCCCCTATGGGAACTCCACGCTTGTCTCTTCCCTTTGTGAACCCGTGTTTCCTTTGTATGCTGCTTCCTTTGTATCCCTATTTAGACTGCACGTATAAGAGGTAGCCTGCGATATGTGTCTTGCTGCCTCTAATTTACCAGAATTAGTGAGATCATCTACTGCTCCACCCACGCTGCTGCAAATAGCGTGAGTTCATTTTGTTCTGTGGATGAGTGGTAGTCGAGGGAGTGTAGGTAGCAGAACTCCTTTCTCCATTCACCCCGCGCTCGACATTTCGTTCCTCGGTATGTCTTGGCTGTGGTAAAGGGTAACACAACGACCACTGGGGTGCAAGTGCTTCCTTCCAATGATGCTAGTCGCTGGTTATACGACCTGCAGCGGGTTTGCCGAATCTCGGGGTCCCTCCGGTGTTTAGTTTGGTAAGGAACTTGCCTACTGACCTTCGTATCGGCTGTTACCAATTTACGGTCCCGGCAACAGCAATGGTAGGCTTCCCTTTTGGGCATGCCCTCTTGAGCACTGAACGCTTTTAGCGTTTGTGAGGACTGCAGCCAGGGAAACCCTCGTTGAACTTCCTTGGCACTCTCTAATCAAGACAGATCCTGAGCATCTTTTCATTTGAACGTGCTGTTTTCTAAAACGCGGGTGAGTACCACTGAGGTCTCGAAAGGTTTCTGTCTGAGAGTCGGGCCTGATTAGAGTTCCCTTCAGAGTACCTGGCCCAGGATATTTCTTGAGGGCAGGGCTGTGTTTGCGAAGCCGCAGGCCGCAGGCCTTGTGAATGATAGGTGCCCTTCGGCAGGGTTTCTAAGGTTGTTACGGCAGTGTGCCACAAGGCGGCAGCACTGCTCCGTGTCCTCTCGGGTAACTTGGGGAAAGAAAGCCTTAGCGGGGGTCCCGGTGCTGGACGGGACATGGGGAGTCGAACGTGGCTAAACACACACCCCAGGGCTTGTGTATCCTCGCCTCCTGCCGCTTAACCTGCACTGCCCCACCCCAGGCCTATCGCAAGACTTGCAAGTGGGCTACTCGGAGGGTGCCGTGCTTCGCAGCTGGGGCGACTCTAATGAAGTGGGCTGGAGGCGGGAACCTGCCTAGCAGGAGCCCTGGAGAGCCGGTTTCCTCACAGCTCTTCCCTCTCAGCTGCTCCACCGTCACTTGGGTACACCAGGCTTTGCTTACCCGTAGGAGGGCCACGTTGCACCGGGAGACTGTGGTACCACGCAGGGGAGAACGGGCGCTAGAGGTCCGAGGGGCCGCTGGTCAGGTGGCACGTCCTCCTCCCTTGCTCCCTCAGCAGCAGCATACTCCAGCCGTGGGACCCAGGCCCGCCTAGGCTCCAGGGGTGTGTCTCCAGCCGACGACGTCCAAGAGGCCTGAGGTAACAGAGGAAAGGCATTTCTTACCCCCTTCCTTGCCTTGTCATTGAATAGTCCTTATCCCTTTCAGCATAGTTTATATACGACGTTGCGTGTGTTTGAGCTCTACAATCCCTTGATGCAATTATAAACGTAGCTGCACCCGTAGCCTTTCGGGTTCTTTGCCCTGTCAGTTTATTGAGGAATGTTTTGTAGCACTCCCTGTGCTTTCGGTTGGGTCGCCCTTGATGAGAACTTTTTGATACGTTGACTGTCTGTCTGGGAATCCCAGCCTCCTACTTCCCCCTTCCCCGGTCTCCAATTTCCCCCTATGGGAACTCCACGCTTGTCTCTTCCCTTTGTGAACCCGTGTTTCCTTTGTATGCTGCTTCCTTTGTATCCCTATTTAGACTGCACGTATAAGAGGTAGCCTGCGATATGTGTCTTGCTGCCTCTAATTTACCAGAATTAGTGAGATCATCTACTGCTCCACCCACGCTGCTGCAAATAGCGTGAGTTCATTTTGTTCTGTGGATGAGTGGTAGTCGAGGGAGTGTAGGTAGCAGAACTCCTTTCTCCATTCACCCCGCGCTCGACATTTCGTTCCTCGGTATGTCTTGGCTGTGGTAAAGGGTAACACAACGACCACTGGGGTGCAAGTGCTTCCTTCCAATGATGCTAGTCGCTGGTTATACGACCTGCAGCGGGTTTGCCGAATCTCGGGGTCCCTCCGGTGTTTAGTTTGGTAAGGAACTTGCCTACTGACCTTCGTATCGGCTGTTACCAATTTACGGTCCCGGCAACAGCAATGGCAGGCTTCCCTTTTGGGCATGCCCTCTTGAGCACTGAACGCTTTTAGCGTTTGTGAGGACTGCAGCCAGGGAAACCCTCGTTGAACTTCCTTGGCACTCTCTAATCAAGACAGATCCTGAGCATCTTTTCATTTGAACGTGCTGTTTTCTAAAACGCGGGTGAGTACCACTGAGGTCTCGAAAGGTTTCTGTCTGAGAGTCGGGCCTGATTAGAGTTCCCTTCAGAGTACCTGGCCCAGGATATTTCTTGAGGGCAGGGCTGTGTTTGCGAAGCCGCAGGCCGCAGGCCTTGTGAATGATAGGTGCCCTTCGGCAGGGTTTCTAAGGTTGTTACGGCAGTGTGCCACAAGGCGGCAGCACTGCTCCGTGTCCTCTCGGGTAACTTGGGGAAAGAAAGCCTTAGCGGGGGTCCCGGTGCTGGACGGGACATGGGGAGTCGAACGTGGCTAAACACACACCCCAGGGCTTGTGTATCCTCGCCTCCTGCCGCTTAACCTGCACTGCCCCACCCCAGGCCTATCGCAAGACTTGCAAGTGGGCTACTCGGAGGGTGCCGTGCTTCGCAGCTGGGGCGACTCTAATGAAGTGGGCTGGAGGCGGGAACCTGCCTAGCAGGAGCCCTGGAGAGCCGGTTTCCTCACAGCTCTTCCCTCTCAGCTGCTCCACCGTCACTTGGGTACACCAGGCTTTGCTTACCCGTAGGAGGGCCACGTTGCACCGGGAGACTGTGGTACCACGCAGGGGAGAACGGGCGCTAGAGGTCCGAGGGGCCGCTGGTCAGGTGGCACGTCCTCCTCCCTTGCTCCCTCAGCAGCAGCATACTCCAGCCGTGGGACCCAGGCCCGCCTAGGCTCCAGGGGTGTGTCTCCAGCCGACGACGTCCAAGAGGCCTGAGGTAACAGAGGAAAGGCATTTCTTACCCCCTTCCTTGCCTTGTCATTGAATAGTCCTTATCCCTTTCAGCATAGTTTATATACGACGTTGCGTGTGTTTGAGCTCTACAATCCCTTGATGCAATTATAAACGTAGCTGCACCCGTAGCCTTTCGGGTTCTTTGCCCTGTCAGTTTATTGAGGAATGTTTTGTAGCACTCCCTGTGCTTTCGGTTGGGTCGCCCTTGATGAGAACTTTTTGATACGTTGACTGTCTGTCTGGGAATCCCAGCCTCCTACTTCCCCCTTCCCCGGTCTCCAATTTCCCCCTATGGGAACTCCACGCTTGTCTCTTCCCTTTGTGAACCCGTGTTTCCTTTGTATGCTGCTTCCTTTGTATCCCTATTTAGACTGCACGTATAAGAGGTAGCCTGCGATATGTGTCTTGCTGCCTCTAATTTACCAGAATTAGTGAGATCATCTACTGCTCCACCCACGCTGCTGCAAATAGCGTGAGTTCATTTTGTTCTGTGGATGAGTGGTAGTCGAGGGAGTGTAGGTAGCAGAACTCCTTTCTCCATTCACCCCGCGCTCGACATTTCGTTCCTCGGTATGTCTTGGCTGTGGTAAAGGGTAACACAACGACCACTGGGGTGCAAGTGCTTCCTTCCAATGATGCTAGTCGCTGGTTATACGACCTGCAGCGGGTTTGCCGAATCTCGGGGTCCCTCCGGTGTTTAGTTTGGTAAGGAACTTGCCTACTGACCTTCGTATCGGCTGTTACCAATTTACGGTCCCGGCAACAGCAATGGTAGGCTTCCCTTTTGGGCATGCCCTCTTGAGCACTGAACGCTTTTAGCGTTTGTGAGGACTGCAGCCAGGGAAACCCTCGTTGAACTTCCTTGGCACTCTCTAATCAAGACAGATCCTGAGCATCTTTTCATTTGAACGTGCTGTTTTCTAAAACGCGGGTGAGTACCACTGAGGTCTCGAAAGGTTTCTGTCTGAGAGTCGGGCCTGATTAGAGTTCCCTTCAGAGTACCTGGCCCAGGATATTTCTTGAGGGCAGGGCTGTGTTTGCGAAGCCGCAGGCCGCAGGCCTTGTGAATGATAGGTGCCCTTCGGCAGGGTTTCTAAGGTTGTTACGGCAGTGTGCCACAAGGCGGCAGCACTGCTCCGTGTCCTCTCGGGTAACTTGGGGAAAGAAAGCCTTAGCGGGGGTCCCGGTGCTGGACGGGACATGGGGAGTCGAACGTGGCTAAACACACACCCCAGGGCTTGTGTATCCTCGCCTCCTGCCGCTTAACCTGCACTGCCCCACCCCAGGCCTATCGCAAGACTTGCAAGTGGGCTACTCGGAGGGTGCCGTGCTTCGCAGCTGGGGCGACTCTAATGAAGTGGGCTGGAGGCGGGAACCTGCCTAGCAGGAGCCCTGGAGAGCCGGTTTCCTCACAGCTCTTCCCTCTCAGCTGCTCCACCGTCACTTGGGTACACCAGGCTTTGCTTACCCGTAGGAGGGCCACGTTGCACCGGGAGACTGTGGTACCACGCAGGGGAGAACGGGCGCTAGAGGTCCGAGGGGCCGCTGGTCAGGTGGCACGTCCTCCTCCCTTGCTCCCTCAGCAGCAGCATACTCCAGCCGTGGGACCCAGGCCCGCCTAGGCTCCAGGGGTGTGTCTCCAGCCGACGACGTCCAAGAGGCCTGAGGTAACAGAGGAAAGGCATTTCTTACCCCCTTCCTTGCCTTGTCATTGAATAGTCCTTATCCCTTTCAGCATAGTTTATATACGACGTTGCGTGTGTTTGAGCTCTACAGTCCCTTGATGCAATTATAAACGTAGCTGCACCCGTAGCCTTTCGGGTTCTTTGCCCTGTCAGTTTATTGAGGAATGTTTTGTAGCACTCCCTGTGCTTTCGGTTGGGTCGCCCTTGATGAGAACTTTTTGATACGTTGACTGTCTGTCTGGGAATCCCAGCCTCCTACTTCCCCCTTCCCCGGTCTCCAATTTCCCCCTATGGGAACTCCACGCTTGTCTCTTCCCTTTGTGAACCCGTGTTTCCTTTGTATGCTGCTTCCTTTGTATCCCTATTTAGACTGCACGTATAAGAGGTAGCCTGCGATATGTGTCTTGCTGCCTCTAATTTACCAGAATTAGTGAGATCATCTACTGCTCCACCCACGCTGCTGCAAATAGCGTGAGTTCATTTTGTTCTGTGGATGAGTGGTAGTCGAGGGAGTGTAGGTAGCAGAACTCCTTTCTCCATTCACCCCGCGCTCGACATTTCGTTCCTCGGTATGTCTTGGCTGTGGTAAAGGGTAACACAACGACCACTGGGGTGCAAGTGCTTCCTTCCAATGATGCTAGTCGCTGGTTATACGACCTGCAGCGGGTTTGCCGAATCTCGGGGTCCCTCCGGTGTTTAGTTTGGTAAGGAACTTGCCTACTGACCTTCGTATCGGCTGTTACCAATTTACGGTCCCGGCAACAGCAATGGTAGGCTTCCCTTTTGGGCATGCCCTCTTGAGCACTGAACGCTTTTAGCGTTTGTGAGGACTGCAGCCAGGGAAACCCTCGTTGAACTTCCTTGGCACTCTCTAATCAAGACAGATCCTGAGCATCTTTTCATTTGAACGTGCTGTTTTCTAAAACGCGGGTGAGTACCACTGAGGTCTCGAAAGGTTTCTGTCTGAGAGTCGGGCCTGATTAGAGTTCCCTTCAGAGTACCTGGCCCAGGATATTTCTTGAGGGCAGGGCTGTGTTTGCGAAGCCGCAGGCCGCAGGCCTTGTGAATGATAGGTGCCCTTCGGCAGGGTTTCTAAGGTTGTTACGGCAGTGTGCCACAAGGCGGCAGCACTGCTCCGTGTCCTCTCGGGTAACTTGGGGAAAGAAAGCCTTAGCGGGGGTCCCGGTGCTGGACGGGACATGGGGAGTCGAACGTGGCTAAACACACACCCCAGGGCTTGTGTATCCTCGCCTCCTGCCGCTTAACCTGCACTGCCCCACCCCAGGCCTATCGCAAGACTTGCAAGTGGGCTACTCGGAGGGTGCCGTGCTTCGCAGCTGGGGCGACTCTAATGAAGTGGGCTGGAGGCGGGAACCTGCCTAGCAGGAGCCCTGGAGAGCCGGTTTCCTCACAGCTCTTCCCTCTCAGCTGCTCCACCGTCACTTGGGTACACCAGGCTTTGCTTACCCGTAGGAGGGCCACGTTGCACCGGGAGACTGTGGTACCACGCAGGGGAGAACGGGCGCTAGAGGTCCGAGGGGCCGCTCGTCAGGTGGCACGTCCTCCTCCCTTGCTCCCTCAGCAGCAGCATACTCCAGCCGTGGGACCCAGGCCCGCCTAGGCTCCAGGGGTGTGTCTCCAGCCGACGACGTCCAAGAGGCCTGAGGTAACAGAGGAAAGGCATTTCTTACCCCCTTCCTTGCCTTGTCATTGAATAGTCCTTATCCCTTTCAGCATAGTTTATATACGACGTTGCGTGTGTTTGAGCTCTACAGTCCCTTGATGCAATTATAAACGTAGCTGCACCCGTAGCCTTTCGGGTTCTTTGCCCTGTCAGTTTATTGAGGAATGTTTTGTAGCACTCCCTGTGCTTTCGGTTGGGTCGCCCTCGATGAGAACTTTTTGATACGTTGACTGTCTGTCTGGGAATCCCAGCCTCCTACTTCCCCCTTCCCCGGTCTCCAATTTCCCCCTATGGGAACTCCACGCTTGTCTCTTCCCTTTGTGAACCCGTGTTTCCTTTGTATGCTGCTTCCTTTGTATCCCTATTTAGACTGCACGTATAAGAGATAGCCTGCGATATGTGTCTTGCTGCCTCTAATTTACCAGAATTAGTGAGATCATCTACTGCTCCACCCACGCTGCTGCAAATAGCGTGAGTTCATTTTGTTCTGTGGATGAGTGGTAGTCGAGGGAGTGTAGGTAGCAGAACTCCTTTCTCCATTCACCCCGCGCTCGACATTTCGTTCCTCGGTATGTCTTGGCTGTGGTAAAGGGTAACACAACGACCACTGGGGTGCAAGTGCTTCCTTCCAATGATGCTAGTCGCTGGTTATACGACCTGCAGCGGGTTTGCCGAATCTCGGGGTCCCTCCGGTGTTTAGTTTGGTAAGGAACTTGCCTACTGACCTTCGTATCGGCTGTTACCAATTTACGGTCCCGGCAACAGCAATGGTAGGCTTCCCTTTTGGGCATGCCCTCTTGAGCACTGAACGCTTTTAGCGTTTGTGAGGACTGCAGCCAGGGAAACCCTCGTTGAACTTCCTTGGCACTCTCTAATCAAGACAGATCCTGAGCATCTTTTCATTTGAACGTGCTGTTTTCTAAAACGCGGGTGAGTACCACTGAGGTCTCGAAAGGTTTCTGTCTGAGAGTCGGGCCTGATTAGAGTTCCCTTCAGAGTACCTGGCCCAGGATATTTCTTGAGGGCAGGGCTGTGTTTGCGAAGCCGCAGGCCGCAGGCCTTGTGAATGATAGGTGCCCTTCGGCAGGGTTTCTAAGGTTGTTACGGCAGTGTGCCACAAGGCGGCAGCACTGCTCCGTGTCCTCTCGGGTAACTTGGGGAAAGAAAGCCTTAGCGGGGGTCCCGGTGCTGGACGGGACATGGGGAGTCGAACGTGGCTAAACACACACCCCAGGGCTTGTGTATCCTCGCCTCCTGCCGCTTAACCTGCACTGCCCCACCCCAGGCCTATCGCAAGACTTGCAAGTGGGCTACTCGGAGGGTGCCGTGCTTCGCAGCTGGGGCGACTCTAATGAAGTGGGCTGGAGGCGGGAACCTGCCTAGCAGGAGCCCTGGAGAGCCGGTTTCCTCACAGCTCTTCCCTCTCAGCTGCTCCACCGTCACTTGGGTACACCAGGCTTTGCTTACCCGTAGGAGGGCCACGTTGCACCGGGAGACTGTGGTACCACGCAGGGGAGAACGGGCGCTAGAGGTCCGAGGGGCCGCTGGTCAGGTGGCACGTCCTCCTCCCTTGCTCCCTCAGCAGCAGCATACTCCAGCCGTGGGACCCAGGCCCGCCTAGGCTCCAGGGGTGTGTCTCCAGCCGACGACGTCCAAGAGGCCTGAGGTAACAGAGGAAAGGCATTTCTTACCCCCTTCCTTGCCTTGTCATTGAATAGTCCTTATCCCTTTCAGCATAGTTTATATACGACGTTGCGTGTGTTTGAGCTCTACAATCCCTTGATGCAATTATAAACGTAGCTGCACCCGTAGCCTTTCGGGTTCTTTGCCCTGTCAGTTTATTGAGGAATGTTTTGTAGCACTCCCTGTGCTTTCGGTTGGGTCGCCCTTGATGAGAACTTTTTGATACGTTGACTGTCTGTCTGGGAATCCCAGCCTCCTACTTCCCCCTTCCCCGGTCTCCAATTTCCCCCTATGGGAACTCCACGCTTGTCTCTTCCCTTTGTGAACCCGTGTTTCCTTTGTATGCTGCTTCCTTTGTATCCCTATTTAGACTGCACGTATAAGAGATAGCCTGCGATATGTGTCTTGCTGCCTCTAATTTACCAGAATTAGTGAGATCATCTACTGCTCCACCCACGCTGCTGCAAATAGCGTGAGTTCATTTTGTTCTGTGGATGAGTGGTAGTCGAGGGAGTGTAGGTAGCAGAACTCCTTTCTCCATTCACCCCGCGCTCGACATTTCGTTCCTCGGTATGTCTTGGCTGTGGTAAAGGGTAACACAACGACCACTGGGGTGCAAGTGCTTCCTTCCAATGATGCTAGTCGCTGGTTATACGACCTGCAGCGGGTTTGCCGAATCTCGGGGTCCCTCCGGTGTTTAGTTTGGTAAGGAACTTGCCTACTGACCTTCGTATCGGCTGTTACCAATTTACGGTCCCGGCAACAGCAATGGTAGGCTTCCCTTTTGGGCATGCCCTCTTGAGCACTGAACGCTTTTAGCGTTTGTGAGGACTGCAGCCAGGGAAACCCTCGTTGAACTTCCTTTGCACTCTCTAATCAAGACAGATCCTGAGCATCTTTTCATTTGAACGTGCTGTTTTCTAAAACGCGGGTGAGTACCACTGAGGTCTCGAAAGGTTTCTGTCTGAGAGTCGGGCCTGATTAGAGTTCCCTTCAGAGTACCTGGCCCAGGATATTTCTTGAGGGCAGGGCTGTGTTTGCGAAGCCGCAGGCCGCAGGCCTTGTGAATGATAGGTGCCCTTCGGCAGGGTTTCTAAGGTTGTTACGGCAGTGTGCCACAAGGCGGCAGCACTGCTCCGTGTCCTCTCGGGTAACTTGGGGAAAGAAAGCCTTAGCGGGGGTCCCGGTGCTGGACGGGACATGGGGAGTCGAACGTGGCTAAACACACACCCCAGGGCTTGTGTATCCTCGCCTCCTGCCGCTTAACCTGCACTGCCCCACCCCAGGCCTATCGCAAGACTTGCAAGTGGGCTACTCGGAGGGTGCCGTGCTTCGCAGCTGGGGCGACTCTAATGAAGTGGGCTGGAGGCGGGAACCTGCCTAGCAGGAGCCCTGGAGAGCCGGTTTCCTCACAGCTCTTCCCTCTCAGCTGCTCCACCGTCACTTGGGTACACCAGGCTTTGCTTACCCGTAGGAGGGCCACGTTGCACCGGGAGACTGTGGTACCACGCAGGGGAGAACGGGCGCTAGAGGTCCGAGGGGCCGCTCGTCAGGTGGCACGTCCTCCTCCCTTGCTCCCTCAGCAGCAGCATACTCCAGCCGTGGGACCCAGGCCCGCCTAGGCTCCAGGGGTGTGTCTCCAGCCGACGACGTCCAAGAGGCCTGAGGTAACAGAGGAAAGGCATTTCTTACCCCCTTCCTTGCCTTGTCATTGAATAGTCCTTATCCCTTTCAGCATAGTTTATATACGACGTTGCGTGTGTTTGAGCTCTACAATCCCTTGATGCAATTATAAACGTAGCTGCACCCGTAGCCTTTCGGGTTCTTTGCCCTGTCAGTTTATTGAGGAATGTTTTGTAGCACTCCCTGTGCTTTCGGTTGGGTCGCCCTTGATGAGAACTTTTTGATACGTTGACTGTCTGTCTGGGAATCCCAGCCTCCTACTTCCCCCTTCCCCGGTCTCCAATTTCCCCCTATGGGAACTCCACGCTTGTCTCTTCCCTTTGTGAACCCGTGTTTCCTTTGTATGCTGCTTCCTTTGTATCCCTATTTAGACTGCACGTATAAGAGATAGCCTGCGATATGTGTCTTGCTGCCTCTAATTTACCAGAATTAGTGAGATCATCTACTGCTCCACCCACGCTGCTGCAAATAGCGTGAGTTCATTTTGTTCTGTGGATGAGTGGTAGTCGAGGGAGTGTAGGTAGCAGAACTCCTTTCTCCATTCACCCCGCGCTCGACATTTCGTTCCTCGGTATGTCTTGGCTGTGGTAAAGGGTAACACAACGACCACTGGGGTGCAAGTGCTTCCTTCCAATGATGCTAGTCGCTGGTTATACGACCTGCAGCGGGTTTGCCGAATCTCGGGGTCCCTCCGGTGTTTAGTTTGGTAAGGAACTTGCCTACTGACCTTCGTATCGGCTGTTACCAATTTACGGTCCCGGCAACAGCAATGGTAGGCTTCCCTTTTGGGCATGCCCTCTTGAGCACTGAACGCTTTTAGCGTTTGTGAGGACTGCAGCCAGGGAAACCCTCGTTGAACTTCCTTTGCACTCTCTAATCAAGACAGATCCTGAGCATCTTTTCATTTGAACGTGCTGTTTTCTAAAACGCGGGTGAGTACCACTGAGGTCTCGAAAGGTTTCTGTCTGAGAGTCGGGCCTGATTAGAGTTCCCTTCAGAGTACCTGGCCCATGATATTTCTTGAGGGCAGGGCTGTGTTTGCGAAGCCGCAGGCCGCAGGCCTTGTGAATGATAGGTGCCCTTCGGCAGGGTTTCTAAGGTTGTTACGGCAGTGTGCCACAAGGCGGCAGCACTGCTCCGTGTCCTCTCGGGTAACTTGGGGAAAGAAAGCCTTAGCGGGGGTCCCGGTGCTGGACGGGACATGGGGAGTCGAACGTGGCTAAACACACACCCCAGGGCTTGTGTATCCTCGCCTCCTGCCGCTTAACCTGCACTGCCCCACCCCAGGCCTATCGCAAGACTTGCAAGTGGGCTACTCGGAGGGTGCCGTGCTTCGCAGCTGGGGCGACTCTAATGAAGTGGGCTGGAGGCGGGAACCTGCCTAGCAGGAGCCCTGGAGAGCCGGTTTCCTCACAGCTCTTCCCTCTCAGCTGCTCCACCGTCACTTGGGTACACCAGGCTTTGCTTACCCGTAGGAGGGCCACGTTGCACCGGGAGACTGTGGTACCACGCAGGGGAGAACGGGCGCTAGAGGTCCGAGGGGCCGCTGGTCAGGTGGCACGTCCTCCTCCCTTGCTCCCTCAGCAGCAGCATACTCCAGCCGTGGGACCCAGGCCCGCCTAGGCTCCAGGGGTGTGTCTCCAGCCGACGACGTCCAAGAGGCCTGAGGTAACAGAGGAAAGGCATTTCTTACCCCCTTCCTTGCCTTGTCATTGAATAGTCCTTATCCCTTTCAGCATAGTTTATATACGACGTTGCGTGTGTTTGAGCTCTACAATCCCTTGATGCAATTATAAACGTAGCTGCACCCGTAGCCTTTCGGGTTCTTTGCCCTGTCAGTTTATTGAGGAATGTTTTGTAGCACTCCCTGTGCTTTCGGTTGGGTCGCCCTTGATGAGAACTTTTTGATACGTTGACTGTCTGTCTGGGAATCCCAGCCTCCTACTTCCCCCTTCCCCGGTCTCCAATTTCCCCCTATGGGAACTCCACGCTTGTCTCTTCCCTTTGTGAACCCGTGTTTCCTTTGTATGCTGCTTCCTTTGTATCCCTATTTAGACTGCACGTATAAGAGGTAGCCTGCGATATGTGTCTTGCTGCCTCTAATTTACCAGAATTAGTGAGATCATCTACTGCTCCACCCACGCTGCTGCAAATAGCGTGAGTTCATTTTGTTCTGTGGATGAGTGGTAGTCGAGGGAGTGTAGGTAGCAGAACTCCTTTCTCCATTCACCCCGCGCTCGACATTTCGTTCCTCGGTATGTCTTGGCTGTGGTAAAGGGTAACACAACGACCACTGGGGTGCAAGTGCTTCCTTCCAATGATGCTAGTCGCTGGTTATACGACCTGCAGCGGGTTTGCCGAATCTCGGGGTCCCTCCGGTGTTTAGTTTGGTAAGGAACTTGCCTACTGACCTTCGTATCGGCTGTTACCAATTTACGGTCCCGGCAACAGCAATGGTAGGCTTCCCTTTTGGGCATGCCCTCTTGAGCACTGAACGCTTTTAGCGTTTGTGAGGACTGCAGCCAGGGAAACCCTCGTTGAACTTCCTTGGCACTCTCTAATCAAGACAGATCCTGAGCATCTTTTCATTTGAACGTGCTGTTTTCTAAAACGCGGGTGAGTACCACTGAGGTCTCGAAAGGTTTCTGTCTGAGAGTCGGGCCTGATTAGAGTTCCCTTCAGAGTACCTGGCCCAGGATATTTCTTGAGGGCAGGGCTGTGTTTGCGAAGCCGCAGGCCGCAGGCCTTGTGAATGATAGGTGCCCTTCGGCAGGGTTTCTAAGGTTGTTACGGCAGTGTGCCACAAGGCGGCAGCACTGCTCCGTGTCCTCTCGGGTAACTTGGGGAAAGAAAGCCTTAGCGGGGGTCCCGGTGCTGGACGGGACATGGGGAGTCGAACGTGGCTAAACACACACCCCAGGGCTTGTGTATCCTCGCCTCCTGCCGCTTAACCTGCACTGCCCCACCCCAGGCCTATCGCAAGACTTGCAAGTGGGCTACTCGGAGGGTGCCGTGCTTCGCAGCTGGGGCGACTCTAATGAAGTGGGCTGGAGGCGGGAACCTGCCTAGCAGGAGCCCTGGAGAGCCGGTTTCCTCACAGCTCTTCCCTCTCAGCTGCTCCACCGTCACTTGGGTACACCAGGCTTTGCTTACCCGTAGGAGGGCCACGTTGCACCGGGAGACTGTGGTACCACGCAGGGGAGAACGGGCGCTAGAGGTCCGAGGGGCCGCTGGTCAGGTGGCACGTCCTCCTCCCTTGCTCCCTCAGCAGCAGCATACTCCAGCCGTGGGACCCAGGCCCGCCTAGGCTCCAGGGGTGTGTCTCCAGCCGACGACGTCCAAGAGGCCTGAGGTAACAGAGGAAAGGCATTTCTTACCCCCTTCCTTGCCTTGTCATTGAATAGTCCTTATCCCTTTCAGCATAGTTTATATACGACGTTGCGTGTGTTTGAGCTCTACAATCCCTTGATGCAATTATAAACGTAGCTGCACCCGTAGCCTTTCGGGTTCTTTGCCCTGTCAGTTTATTGAGGAATGTTTTGTAGCACTCCCTGTGCTTTCGGTTGGGTCGCCCTTGATGAGAACTTTTTGATACGTTGACTGTCTGTCTGGGAATCCCAGCCTCCTACTTCCCCCTTCCCCGGTCTCCAATTTCCCCCTATGGGAACTCCACGCTTGTCTCTTCCCTTTGTGAACCCGTGTTTCCTTTGTATGCTGCTTCCTTTGTATCCCTATTTAGACTGCACGTATAAGAGGTAGCCTGCGATATGTGTCTTGCTGCCTCTAATTTACCAGAATTAGTGAGATCATCTACTGCTCCACCCACGCTGCTGCAAATAGCGTGAGTTCATTTTGTTCTGTGGATGAGTGGTAGTCGAGGGAGTGTAGGTAGCAGAACTCCTTTCTCCATTCACCCCGCGCTCGACATTTCGTTCCTCGGTATGTCTTGGCTGTGGTAAAGGGTAACACAACGACCACTGGGGTGCAAGTGCTTCCTTCCAATGATGCTAGTCGCTGGTTATACGACCTGCAGCGGGTTTGCCGAATCTCGGGGTCCCTCCGGTGTTTAGTTTGGTAAGGAACTTGCCTACTGACCTTCGTATCGGCTGTTACCAATTTACGGTCCCGGCAACAGCAATGGTAGGCTTCCCTTTTGGGCATGCCCTCTTGAGCACTGAACGCTTTTAGCGTTTGTGAGGACTGCAGCCAGGGAAACCCTCGTTGAACTTCCTTGGCACTCTCTAATCAAGACAGATCCTGAGCATCTTTTCATTTGAACGTGCTGTTTTCTAAAACGCGGGTGAGTACCACTGAGGTCTCGAAAGGTTTCTGTCTGAGAGTCGGGCCTGATTAGAGTTCCCTTCAGAGTACCTGGCCCAGGATATTTCTTGAGGGCAGGGCTGTGTTTGCGAAGCCGCAGGCCGCAGGCCTTGTGAATGATAGGTGCCCTTCGGCAGGGTTTCTAAGGTTGTTACGGCAGTGTGCCACAAGGCGGCAGCACTGCTCCGTGTCCTCTCGGGTAACTTGGGGAAAGAAAGCCTTAGCGGGGGTCCCGGTGCTGGACGGGACATGGGGAGTCGAACGTGGCTAAACACACACCCCAGGGCTTGTGTATCCTCGCCTCCTGCCGCTTAACCTGCACTGCCCCACCCCAGGCCTATCGCAAGACTTGCAAGTGGGCTACTCGGAGGGTGCCGTGCTTCGCAGCTGGGGCGACTCTAATGAAGTGGGCTGGAGGCGGGAACCTGCCTAGCAGGAGCCCTGGAGAGCCGGTTTCCTCACAGCTCTTCCCTCTCAGCTGCTCCACCGTCACTTGGGTACACCAGGCTTTGCTTACCCGTAGGAGGGCCACGTTGCACCGGGAGACTGTGGTACCACGCAGGGGAGAACGGGCGCTAGAGGTCCGAGGGGCCGCTGGTCAGGTGGCACGTCCTCCTCCCTTGCTCCCTCAGCAGCAGCATACTCCAGCCGTGGGACCCAGGCCCGCCTAGGCTCCAGGGGTGTGTCTCCAGCCGACGACGTCCAAGAGGCCTGAGGTAACAGAGGAAAGGCATTTCTTACCCCCTTCCTTGCCTTGTCATTGAATAGTCCTTATCCCTTTCAGCATAGTTTATATACGACGTTGCGTGTGTTTGAGCTCTACAGTCCCTTGATGCAATTATAAACGTAGCTGCACCCGTAGCCTTTCGGGTTCTTTGCCCTGTCAGTTTATTGAGGAATGTTTTGTAGCACTCCCTGTGCTTTCGGTTGGGTCGCCCTCGATGAGAACTTTTTGATACGTTGACTGTCTGTCTGGGAATCCCAGCCTCCTACTTCCCCCTTCCCCGGTCTCCAATTTCCCCCTATGGGAACTCCACGCTTGTCTCTTCCCTTTGTGAACCCGTGTTTCCTTTGTATGCTGCTTCCTTTGTATCCCTATTTAGACTGCACGTATAAGAGGTAGCCTGCGATATGTGTCTTGCTGCCTCTAATTTACCAGAATTAGTGAGATCATCTACTGCTCCACCCACGCTGCTGCAAATAGCGTGAGTTCATTTTGTTCTGTGGATGAGTGGTAGTCGAGGGAGTGTAGGTAGCAGAACTCCTTTCTCCATTCACCCCGCGCTCGACATTTCGTTCCTCGGTATGTCTTGGCTGTGGTAAAGGGTAACACAACGACCACTGGGGTGCAAGTGCTTCCTTCCAATGATGCTAGTCGCTGGTTATACGACCTGCAGCGGGTTTGCCGAATCTCGGGGTCCCTCCGGTGTTTAGTTTGGTAAGGAACTTGCCTACTGACCTTCGTATCGGCTGTTACCAATTTACGGTCCCGGCAACAGCAATGGTAGGCTTCCCTTTTGGGCATGCCCTCTTGAGCACTGAACGCTTTTAGCGTTTGTGAGGACTGCAGCCAGGGAAACCCTCGTTGAACTTCCTTGGCACTCTCTAATCAAGACAGATCCTGAGCATCTTTTCATTTGAACGTGCTGTTTTCTAAAACGCGGGTGAGTACCACTGAGGTCTCGAAAGGTTTCTGTCTGAGAGTCGGGCCTGATTAGAGTTCCCTTCAGAGTACCTGGCCCAGGATATTTCTTGAGGGCAGGGCTGTGTTTGCGAAGCCGCAGGCCGCAGGCCTTGTGAATGATAGGTGCCCTTCGGCAGGGTTTCTAAGGTTGTTACGGCAGTGTGCCACAAGGCGGCAGCACTGCTCCGTGTCCTCTCGGGTAACTTGGGGAAAGAAAGCCTTAGCGGGGGTCCCGGTGCTGGACGGGACATGGGGAGTCGAACGTGGCTAAACACACACCCCAGGGCTTGTGTATCCTCGCCTCCTGCCGCTTAACCTGCACTGCCCCACCCCAGGCCTATCGCAAGACTTGCAAGTGGGCTACTCGGAGGGTGCCGTGCTTCGCAGCTGGGGCGACTCTAATGAAGTGGGCTGGAGGCGGGAACCTGCCTAGCAGGAGCCCTGGAGAGCCGGTTTCCTCACAGCTCTTCCCTCTCAGCTGCTCCACCGTCACTTGGGTACACCAGGCTTTGCTTACCCGTAGGAGGGCCACGTTGCACCGGGAGACTGTGGTACCACGCAGGGGAGAACGGGCGCTAGAGGTCCGAGGGGCCGCTGGTCAGGTGGCACGTCCTCCTCCCTTGCTCCCTCAGCAGCAGCATACTCCAGCCGTGGGACCCAGGCCCGCCTAGGCTCCAGGGGTGTGTCTCCAGCCGACGACGTCCAAGAGGCCTGAGGTAACAGAGGAAAGGCATTTCTTACCCCCTTCCTTGCCTTGTCATTGAATAGTCCTTATCCCTTTCAGCATAGTTTATATACGACGTTGCGTGTGTTTGAGCTCTACAATCCCTTGATGCAATTATAAACGTAGCTGCACCCGTAGCCTTTCGGGTTCTTTGCCCTGTCAGTTTATTGAGGAATGTTTTGTAGCACTCCCTGTGCTTTCGGTTGGGTCGCCCTTGATGAGAACTTTTTGATACGTTGACTGTCTGTCTGGGAATCCCAGCCTCCTACTTCCCCCTTCCCCGGTCTCCAATTTCCCCCTATGGGAACTCCACGCTTGTCTCTTCCCTTTGTGAACCCGTGTTTCCTTTGTATGCTGCTTCCTTTGTATCCCTATTTAGACTGCACGTATAAGAGGTAGCCTGCGATATGTGTCTTGCTGCCTCTAATTTACCAGAATTAGTGAGATCATCTACTGCTCCACCCACGCTGCTGCAAATAGCGTGAGTTCATTTTGTTCTGTGGATGAGTGGTAGTCGAGGGAGTGTAGGTAGCAGAACTCCTTTCTCCATTCACCCCGCGCTCGACATTTCGTTCCTCGGTATGTCTTGGCTGTGGTAAAGGGTAACACAACGACCACTGGGGTGCAAGTGCTTCCTTCCAATGATGCTAGTCGCTGGTTATACGACCTGCAGCGGGTTTGCCGAATCTCGGGGTCCCTCCGGTGTTTAGTTTGGTAAGGAACTTGCCTACTGACCTTCGTATCGGCTGTTACCAATTTACGGTCCCGGCAACAGCAATGGCAGGCTTCCCTTTTGGGCATGCCCTCTTGAGCACTGAACGCTTTTAGCGTTTGTGAGGACTGCAGCCAGGGAAACCCTCGTTGAACTTCCTTGGCACTCTCTAATCAAGACAGATCCTGAGCATCTTTTCATTTGAACGTGCTGTTTTCTAAAACGCGGGTGAGTACCACTGAGGTCTCGAAAGGTTTCTGTCTGAGAGTCGGGCCTGATTAGAGTTCCCTTCAGAGTACCTGGCCCAGGATATTTCTTGAGGGCAGGGCTGTGTTTGCGAAGCCGCAGGCCGCAGGCCTTGTGAATGATAGGTGCCCTTCGGCAGGGTTTCTAAGGTTGTTACGGCAGTGTGCCACAAGGCGGCAGCACTGCTCCGTGTCCTCTCGGGTAACTTGGGGAAAGAAAGCCTTAGCGGGGGTCCCGGTGCTGGACGGGACATGGGGAGTCGAACGTGGCTAAACACACACCCCAGGGCTTGTGTATCCTCGCCTCCTGCCGCTTAACCTGCACTGCCCCACCCCAGGCCTATCGCAAGACTTGCAAGTGGGCTACTCGGAGGGTGCCGTGCTTCGCAGCTGGGGCGACTCTAATGAAGTGGGCTGGAGGCGGGAACCTGCCTAGCAGGAGCCCTGGAGAGCCGGTTTCCTCACAGCTCTTCCCTCTCAGCTGCTCCACCGTCACTTGGGTACACCAGGCTTTGCTTACCCGTAGGAGGGCCACGTTGCACCGGGAGACTGTGGTACCACGCAGGGGAGAACGGGCGCTAGAGGTCCGAGGGGCCGCTGGTCAGGTGGCACGTCCTCCTCCCTTGCTCCCTCAGCAGCAGCATACTCCAGCCGTGGGACCCAGGCCCGCCTAGGCTCCAGGGGTGTGTCTCCAGCCGACGACGTCCAAGAGGCCTGAGGTAACAGAGGAAAGGCATTTCTTACCCCCTTCCTTGCCTTGTCATTGAATAGTCCTTATCCCTTTCAGCATAGTTTATATACGACGTTGCGTGTGTTTGAGCTCTACAATCCCTTGATGCAATTATAAACGTAGCTGCACCCGTAGCCTTTCGGGTTCTTTGCCCTGTCAGTTTATTGAGGAATGTTTTGTAGCACTCCCTGTGCTTTCGGTTGGGTCGCCCTTGATGAGAACTTTTTGATACGTTGACTGTCTGTCTGGGAATCCCAGCCTCCTACTTCCCCCTTCCCCGGTCTCCAATTTCCCCCTATGGGAACTCCACGCTTGTCTCTTCCCTTTGTGAACCCGTGTTTCCTTTGTATGCTGCTTCCTTTGTATCCCTATTTAGACTGCACGTATAAGAGGTAGCCTGCGATATGTGTCTTGCTGCCTCTAATTTACCAGAATTAGTGAGATCATCTACTGCTCCACCCACGCTGCTGCAAATAGCGTGAGTTCATTTTGTTCTGTGGATGAGTGGTAGTCGAGGGAGTGTAGGTAGCAGAACTCCTTTCTCCATTCACCCCGCGCTCGACATTTCGTTCCTCGGTATGTCTTGGCTGTGGTAAAGGGTAACACAACGACCACTGGGGTGCAAGTGCTTCCTTCCAATGATGCTAGTCGCTGGTTATACGACCTGCAGCGGGTTTGCCGAATCTCGGGGTCCCTCCGGTGTTTAGTTTGGTAAGGAACTTGCCTACTGACCTTCGTATCGGCTGTTACCAATTTACGGTCCCGGCAACAGCAATGGTAGGCTTCCCTTTTGGGCATGCCCTCTTGAGCACTGAACGCTTTTAGCGTTTGTGAGGACTGCAGCCAGGGAAACCCTCGTTGAACTTCCTTGGCACTCTCTAATCAAGACAGATCCTGAGCATCTTTTCATTTGAACGTGCTGTTTTCTAAAACGCGGGTGAGTACCACTGAGGTCTCGAAAGGTTTCTGTCTGAGAGTCGGGCCTGATTAGAGTTCCCTTCAGAGTACCTGGCCCAGGATATTTCTTGAGGGCAGGGCTGTGTTTGCGAAGCCGCAGGCCGCAGGCCTTGTGAATGATAGGTGCCCTTCGGCAGGGTTTCTAAGGTTGTTACGGCAGTGTGCCACAAGGCGGCAGCACTGCTCCGTGTCCTCTCGGGTAACTTGGGGAAAGAAAGCCTTAGCGGGGGTCCCGGTGCTGGACGGGACATGGGGAGTCGAACGTGGCTAAACACACACCCCAGGGCTTGTGTATCCTCGCCTCCTGCCGCTTAACCTGCACTGCCCCACCCCAGGCCTATCGCAAGACTTGCAAGTGGGCTACTCGGAGGGTGCCGTGCTTCGCAGCTGGGGCGACTCTAATGAAGTGGGCTGGAGGCGGGAACCTGCCTAGCAGGAGCCCTGGAGAGCCGGTTTCCTCACAGCTCTTCCCTCTCAGCTGCTCCACCGTCACTTGGGTACACCAGGCTTTGCTTACCCGTAGGAGGGCCACGTTGCACCGGGAGACTGTGGTACCACGCAGGGGAGAACGGGCGCTAGAGGTCCGAGGGGCCGCTGGTCAGGTGGCACGTCCTCCTCCCTTGCTCCCTCAGCAGCAGCATACTCCAGCCGTGGGACCCAGGCCCGCCTAGGCTCCAGGGGTGTGTCTCCAGCCGACGACGTCCAAGAGGCCTGAGGTAACAGAGGAAAGGCATTTCTTACCCCCTTCCTTGCCTTGTCATTGAATAGTCCTTATCCCTTTCAGCATAGTTTATATACGACGTTGCGTGTGTTTGAGCTCTACAGTCCCTTGATGCAATTATAAACGTAGCTGCACCCGTAGCCTTTCGGGTTCTTTGCCCTGTCAGTTTATTGAGGAATGTTTTGTAGCACTCCCTGTGCTTTCGGTTGGGTCGCCCTTGATGAGAACTTTTTGATACGTTGACTGTCTGTCTGGGAATCCCAGCCTCCTACTTCCCCCTTCCCCGGTCTCCAATTTCCCCCTATGGGAACTCCACGCTTGTCTCTTCCCTTTGTGAACCCGTGTTTCCTTTGTATGCTGCTTCCTTTGTATCCCTATTTAGACTGCACGTATAAGAGGTAGCCTGCGATATGTGTCTTGCTGCCTCTAATTTACCAGAATTAGTGAGATCATCTACTGCTCCACCCACGCTGCTGCAAATAGCGTGAGTTCATTTTGTTCTGTGGATGAGTGGTAGTCGAGGGAGTGTAGGTAGCAGAACTCCTTTCTCCATTCACCCCGCGCTCGACATTTCGTTCCTCGGTATGTCTTGGCTGTGGTAAAGGGTAACACAACGACCACTGGGGTGCAAGTGCTTCCTTCCAATGATGCTAGTCGCTGGTTATACGACCTGCAGCGGGTTTGCCGAATCTCGGGGTCCCTCCGGTGTTTAGTTTGGTAAGGAACTTGCCTACTGACCTTCGTATCGGCTGTTACCAATTTACGGTCCCGGCAACAGCAATGGTAGGCTTCCCTTTTGGGCATGCCCTCTTGAGCACTGAACGCTTTTAGCGTTTGTGAGGACTGCAGCCAGGGAAACCCTCGTTGAACTTCCTTGGCACTCTCTAATCAAGACAGATCCTGAGCATCTTTTCATTTGAACGTGCTGTTTTCTAAAACGCGGGTGAGTACCACTGAGGTCTCGAAAGGTTTCTGTCTGAGAGTCGGGCCTGATTAGAGTTCCCTTCAGAGTACCTGGCCCAGGATATTTCTTGAGGGCAGGGCTGTGTTTGCGAAGCCGCAGGCCGCAGGCCTTGTGAATGATAGGTGCCCTTCGGCAGGGTTTCTAAGGTTGTTACGGCAGTGTGCCACAAGGCGGCAGCACTGCTCCGTGTCCTCTCGGGTAACTTGGGGAAAGAAAGCCTTAGCGGGGGTCCCGGTGCTGGACGGGACATGGGGAGTCGAACGTGGCTAAACACACACCCCAGGGCTTGTGTATCCTCGCCTCCTGCCGCTTAACCTGCACTGCCCCACCCCAGGCCTATCGCAAGACTTGCAAGTGGGCTACTCGGAGGGTGCCGTGCTTCGCAGCTGGGGCGACTCTAATGAAGTGGGCTGGAGGCGGGAACCTGCCTAGCAGGAGCCCTGGAGAGCCGGTTTCCTCACAGCTCTTCCCTCTCAGCTGCTCCACCGTCACTTGGGTACACCAGGCTTTGCTTACCCGTAGGAGGGCCACGTTGCACCGGGAGACTGTGGTACCACGCAGGGGAGAACGGGCGCTAGAGGTCCGAGGGGCCGCTCGTCAGGTGGCACGTCCTCCTCCCTTGCTCCCTCAGCAGCAGCATACTCCAGCCGTGGGACCCAGGCCCGCCTAGGCTCCAGGGGTGTGTCTCCAGCCGACGACGTCCAAGAGGCCTGAGGTAACAGAGGAAAGGCATTTCTTACCCCCTTCCTTGCCTTGTCATTGAATAGTCCTTATCCCTTTCAGCATAATTTATATACAACGTTGCGTCTGTTTGAGTTCTACAGCCCCTTTATGCAATTATCATAGGTACCACTATTCCCCCCGGGCTGAAAAAGTCTATCTCATAGGGGTCCGAACACCCCTTTCCTCCTACAAAACTGATCGTCTGCTTTGATATTCACCACCCCCCAAGACAGCTTGGTCCCTAGATGTACGAATACATTTTTTCATAAATCAATACTAAATCTGACAGAAGCCCCATAATGAAATAATACAAATAATTTTCTACCCCACGGGTTAATGTAGCTTAAAATTTCACAAAGCAAGACACCGAAAATGTCTAGATCGGCTTTGCCGCCCCATCAACAGAAAGGTTTGGTCCCACCCTTTCTATTAATTTTTAGCTGACTTACACATACAAGCATCCACATCCCGGTGAGAATGCCCTGCAAATTATAAAGACCAAAAGGAGTGGGTATCAAGCACACTACACTAGTAGCTCACAACACCTTGCTTAGCCACACCCCCACGGGATACAGCAGTGACAAAAATTAAGCCACGAACGGAAATTTGACTTAGCCATGCTAACTAGGGTTGGTAAATTTCGTGCCAGCCACCGCGGTCATACAATTGACTCAAATTAATAGACATCCGGCGTCAAGAGTGTCAAGGAATAATACAAAATAAAGTCAAACCTTAATTAAGCTGTAAAAAGCCATAATTAAAATTAAGTTAAACCACAAAAGTGACTTTACTATAATCTGAGTACACGATAACTAAGACCCAAGCTGGGATTAGCTACCCCAGTATGCTTAGTCGTAAACTTAAATAGTCCTAAAACAAGACTATTCGCCAGAGTGCTATCGGCAACAGCCCAAAACTCAGAGGACTTGGTGGTGCTTCATATCTCTCTAGAGGAGCCTGTTCTGTAAACGATAAACCTCACCTCATCAACCTCACCAATCCTTGCTACTTCAGTCTATATACCGCCATCTTCAGCAAACCCTGAAAAAGGAACGAAAGTAAGCACAACTATCACACATAAAAACGTTAGGTCAAGGTGTCACCTATGGATTGGGAAGAAATGGGCTACATTTTCTACAGTAAGAACACCCCTTATATCCACACGAAAGTTTTTATGAAACCTAAAAACTAAAGGAGGATTTAGCAGTAAATTAAGAATAGAATGCTTAATTGAATAAGGCCATGAAGCACGCACACACCGCCCGTCACCCTCCTCAAGTACCATAGCAAAGCCCCAGATCACTAACGCATGCTAAGCAAGTATACGAGAGGAGACAAGTCATAACAAGGTAAGCATACCGGAAGGTGTGCTTGGATAAAACAAGATGTAGCTTAAAGCATCTAGTTTACACCTAGAAGATTCCACAACCTGTGCACATGTTGAACTATATCTAGCCCATACCCCCTACATCGCTACTACTATAAGTTAATCAAATAAAACATTCACCATACATTTAAAGTATAGGAGATAGAAATTTAATTATCAATGGCACTATAGAGAAAGTACCGCAAGGGAAAGATGAAAGAATTATTAAAAGTAAAAAAAAGCAAAGCTTACCCCTTGTACCTTTTGCATAATGACTTAACTAGTAATAACGTAGCAAAGAGATCTTAAGTTACCCGAAACCAGACGAGCTACTTACCAACAGTAACTAGATCAAACTCATCTATGTGGCAAAATAGTGAGAAGACTTACAAGTAGAGGTGAAAAGCCTAACGAGCCTGGTGATAGCTGGTTGTCCAAGAAAGGAATTTCAGTTCAACATTAAACAATACTAAAAACCACATCAAGTTTCAACGTATATTTGTTAGTCTAAAAAGGTACAGCTTTTTAGAAATGGATATAACCTTTACTAGAGAGTAATATAAAACTTAAACCATAGTTGGCCTAAAAGCAGCCACCAATTAAGAAAGCGTTCAAGCTCAACAACAAAAATAAGTTTTAATTTCAACAATAAATAACTCCTAGCTTGATTATTGGACTAATCTATTTAATTATAGAAGTAATACTGTTAATATGTGTAACAAGAAAATTTTTCTCCTCGCCCAAGCTTATATCAGTAACGGATAATATACTGATAATTAACAGTTAATAAATATAACCCAACACTAAATTATTTATTAAATACACAGTTAACCCAACACAGGCGTGCACCAAGGAAAGATTAAAAAAAGTAAAAGGAACCCGGCAAACACAAACCCCGCCTGTTTACCAAAAACATCACCTCTAGCATAACCAGTATTAGAGGCACTCCCTGCCCAGTGACAATCGTTAAACGGCCGCGGTATCTTGACCGTGCAAAGGTAGCATAATCACTTGTTCTCTAAATAAGGACTTGTATGAATGGTCACATGAGGGTTTTACTGTCTCTTACTTTTAATCAGTGAACTTGACCTCCCCGTGAAGAGGCGGGGATAATACAATAAGACGAGAAGACCCTATGGAGCTTTAATTAATCAACCCAAAGAATCACAAAATAATACCACCAAGGGATAACAAAATTTTATATGGGTTGACAATTTCGGTTGGGGTGACCTCGAAGTACAAAAAACCCTCCGAGTGATTAAAACCTAGGCCTACTGGCCAAAGTATAATAACACTTATTGATCCAAAATTTTGATCAACGGAACAAGTTACCCTAGGGATAACAGTGCAATCCTATTCTAGAGTCCATATCGACAACAGGGTTTACGACCTCGATGTTGGATCAGGACATCCTAATGGTGTAGCCGCTATTAAGGGTTCGTTTGTTCAACGATTAAAGTCCTACGTGATCTGAGTTCAGACCGGAGCAATCCAGGTCGGTTTCTATCTATTACGCATTTCTCCCAGTATGAAAGGACAAGAGAAATAAGGCCAACTTCAAAAAAGCGCCTTCACACAATTAGTGATTCAGTCTCAACCTAATAAATTAGCGCAAATATACTCTGCCCGAGACCAGGGCTTTGTTGAGGTGGCAGAGTACGGCAAGTGCATAAAACTTAAGCTTTTATACACAGAAGTTCAAATCCTCTCCACAACAAATGTTTATAATTAACATTTAAACACTCATCCTTCCTATCCTTTTAGCTGTAGCATTTCTAACATTAGTAGAACGTAAAATCCTAGGCTATATGCAACTCCGAAAAGGACCAAACATCGTAGGTCCACATGGCTTATTACAACCTTTTGCCGATGCAATCAAACTATTCACCAAAGAACCCTTACGACCAGCCACATCCTCCACCACCACATGCATCATCGCGCCCGTACTCGCACTAACCTTGGCCCTCACAATATGAGCTCCCCTACCCATACCACACCCCCTCATCAACATAAACCTAGGAGTACTATTCATATTAGCAATATCCAGCCTAGCTGTCTACTCTATTCTATGGTCAGGATGAGCTTCCAACTCAAAATACGCCTTGATCGGGGCACTACGAGCAGCAGCACAAACAATCTCATATGAAGTAACATTAGCCATTATTCGCCTATCAGTAGTCCTAATAAACGGCTCCTTCACCCTATCCACACTAACTACTACACAAAAGCAACTATGATTACTCTTCCCCTCATGACCATTACCCATAATATGATTTATTTCTACCCTGGCAGAAACTAACCGAGCCCCCTTTGACCTTACAGAAGGAGAATCAGAACTCGTATCTGGCTTTAATGTAGAATATGCAGTATGCCCTTTCGCCCTATTCTTCCCAGCAGAATATGCTAATATTATCATAATAAACATGTTTACAACTATCTTATTTCTAGGAGCATTCCATGACCCTTACACACCAGAACTACACACAACAAACCTAATTGTCAAATCTCTAGTATTAAAAATATCCTTCCTATGAATCCGAGCATCCTACCCCCAATTCCGATATGACCAACTAACACAACTACTCTGAAAAAACTTTCTCCCACTAACACTAGCCCTCTGCATATACGTCTCACTACCCATTATAACAGCAGGTATCTCCCCCCAAACATAAAATAAGAAATATATCTGACAAAAGACTTACTTTGATAGAGTAAATAATAGAGGTTTAAATCCTCTTATTTCCAGAATAATAGGAAGCAACCTACCCTTAAGAATTCAAAATTCTCCGTGCTACCACATTACACCATAATCTACAGTAAGGTCAGCAAAATAAGCTATAGGGCCCATACCCCAGGAGGTACCGGTAGGTACCACGAAATTTGGCAACCACGATACAGTTCGCATAACCAGAGACTAGCATCATTGGAAGGAAGCACTTGCACCCCAGGGGTCGTTGTGGTACCCTTTACCACAGCCAAGACACGCAAACGCATGAAATATCGAACGAGGGGTGAATGGAGAAAGGTGTTCTGCTACCTACACTCCCTCGACTACCACTCGTCCGCAGAACCAAATGAACTCATACCATTTGCAGCAGCGTGGGTGCAGCAGTAGATGATCTCACTAATTCTGGTAGAGACAGCAAGACACATATCGCAGGATATCTCTTATATGTGCAGTCTAAATAGGGATACAAAGGAAACACAGGGTTCACAGAGGGAAGAAAGAAGCGTGGAGTTCTCAGAGGGGGAAATTGGAGACCGGGGAAGGGTGAAGTGGGAGGTTGGGATTCAGAGAAACACACTTCACGTATCAAAAAGTGCTCATCAAGGGCGACCCCCCCGAAAGCACAGGGAACGCTACAAAACATTCCTCAATCAACTAACAGGGCAAAGAATCTGAAACGCTACGGGTACAGCTACGTTTATAATTGCATCAAGCGGCTGTAGAACTCAGCAGACGCAACACTGTATATAAACTATGCTGAGAGGGAAAAGGATTGCTCAACGACAAGGCAAAGAAGGGGTTAAGAAACGCCTAGTCTGTTACCTCAGGCCTCTGTGACATCGGCCGGTGTCACACCCCTGGAGCCTCAGCAGGCCTGGGTCCCACGGCTGGAGTATGCTGCTGCTGAGGGAACAAGGTAGCAGGACGTGCCACCTGACCAGCGGCCCCTCGGACCTCTACTGCCCATTCTCCCCTGCGTGGTACCACAATGTCCCGATCCAACGTGGCCCTCCTACAGGTAAGTAAAGCCTGCTGCACCCAGATGATGGTGGAGCAGCTGAGAGGGAAGAGCTGTGAGGAAACGGGATCTCCATAGCTCCTGCTAGGCAGGTTCCCACCTCTAGCCCACTTCCTTACAGTCGACCCTCCTGCGAACCACGGCACCCTCCGAGTAGCCCACTTGCAAGTCTTGCGATATGCCTGGGGTGGGGCAGTGCAGGTTAAGGGGCAGGAGGCGAGCATACGCAAGCCCTGGGGTGTGCGCTTAGCCACGTTCGACTCCCCATTTCCAATCCAACACCGGGAGCCCCGCAATGGTTTGTTTCCCCAAGTTACCGGAGAGAACGCGGAGCAGTGCTGCCGCCTTGTGGCACACTGACGTAACAACCTTACAAACTGTGCCGAAGGGCTCCTATCATTCACAAGGCCTGCGGCCGGCGGCTTTGCAAACACAACCCTGCCCTCAAGAAATATCCTGGGCTAGGTTATCTGAAACGAATTCAAAACGGGCCCGACTCTCAGGCAGAAACCTTACAAGACCTCAGTGGTACTCACGCGCGTTTCAGAAAACAGCACATTCAAATGAAAAGATGCTCAGCATCTGTCTGGATTAGAGAGTGCAAGAGAAGCTAGACGAGGGTTTCCCTGGCTGCAGTCCTCACAAACCCTAAAAGCGTAAGTGCTCAAGAGGGCATGCCCAACAGAGAAGCCTACTACTGCTGTGGCTGGCATTGTAAATTGGTAACAGCCGGTAGGAAGATCAGTAGGCAAGTTCCTTACCAGACTAAACACTGGAGGGACCACGAGATTGGGCAACCCCGCTGCAGGTCGGATAACCAGAGACTAGCATCATTGGAAGGAAGCACTTGCACCCCAGGGGTCGTTGTGGTACCCTTTACCACAGCCAAGACACGCAAACGCACGAAATATCGAACGAGGGGTGAATGGAGAAAGGTGTTCTGCTACCTACACTCCCTCGACTACCACTCGTCCGCAGAACCAAATGAACTCATACCATTTGCAGCAGCGTGGGTGCAGCAGTAGATGATCTCACTAATTCTGGTAGAGACAGCAAGACACATATCGCAGGATATCTCTTATATGTGCAGTCTAAATAGGGATACAAAGGAAACACAGGGTTCACAGAGGGAAGAAAGAAGCGTGGAGTTCTCAGAGGGGGAAATTGGAGACCGGGGAAGGGTGAAGTGGGAGGTTGGGATTCAGAGAAACACACTTCACGTATCAAAAAGTGCTCATCAAGGGCGACCCCCCCGAAAGCACAGGGAACGCTACAAAACATTCCTCAATCAACTAACAGGGCAAAGAATCTGAAACGCTACGGGTACAGCTACGTTTATAATTGCATCAAGCGGCTGTAGAACTCAGCAGACGCAACACTGTATATAAACTATGCTGAGAGGGAAAAGGATTGCTCAACGACAAGGCAAAGAAGGGGTTAAGAAACGCCTAGTCTGTTACCTCAGGCCTCTGTGACATCGGCCGGTGTCACACCCCTGGAGCCTCAGCAGGCCTGGGTCCCACGGCTGGAGTATGCTGCTGCTGAGGGAACAAGGTAGCAGGACGTGCCACCTGACCAGCGGCCCCTCGGACCTCTACTGCCCATTCTCCCCTGCGTGGTACCACAATGTCCCGATCCAACGTGGCCCTCCTACAGGTAAGTAAAGCCTGCTGCACCCAGATGATGGTGGAGCAGCTGAGAGGGAAGAGCTGTGAGGAAACGGGATCTCCATAGCTCCTGCTAGGCAGGTTCCCACCTCTAGCCCACTTCCTTACAGTCGACCCTCCTGCGAAGCACGGCACCCTCCGAGTAGCCCACTTGCAAGTCTTGCGATATGCCTGGGGTGGGGCAGTGCAGGTTAAGGGGCAGGAGGCGAGCATACGCAAGCCCTGGGGTGTGCGCTTAGCCACGTTCGACTCCCCATTTCCAATCCAACACCGGGAGCCCCGCAATGGTTTGTTTCCCCAAGTTACCGGAGAGAACGCGGAGCAGTGCTGCCGCCTTGTGGCACACTGCCGTAACAACCTTACAAACTGTGCCGAAGGGCTCCTATCATTCACAAGGCCTGCGGCCGGCGGCTTTGCAAACACAACCCTGCCCTCAAGAAATATCCTGGGCTAGGTTATCTGAAACGAATTCAAAACGGGCCCGACTCTCAGGCAGAAACCTTACAAGACCTCAGTGGTACTCACGCGCGTTTCAGAAAACAGCACATTCAAATGAAAAGATGCTCAGCATCTGTCTGGATTAGAGAGTGCAAGAGAAGCTAGACGAGGGTTTCCCTGGCTGCAGTCCTCACAAACCCTAAAAGCGTAAGTGCTCAAGAGGGCATGCCCAACAGAGAAGCCTACTACTGCTGTGGCTGGCATTGTAAATTGGTAACAGCCGGTAGGAAGATCAGTAGGCAAGTTCCTTACCAGACTAAACACTGGAGGGACCACGAGATTGGGCAACCCCGCTGCAGGTCGGATAACCAGAGACTAGCATCATTGGAAGGAAGCACTTGCACCCCAGCGGTCGTTGTGGTACCCTTTACCACAGCCAAGACACGCAAACGCACGAAATATCGAACGAGGGGTGAATGGAGAAAGGTGTTCTGCTACCTACACTCCCTCGACTACCACTCGTCCGCAGAACCAAATGAACTCATACCATTTGCAGCAGCGTGGGTGCAGCAGTAGATGATCTCACTAATTCTGGTAGAGACAGCAAGACACATATCGCAGGATATCTCTTATATGTGCAGTCTAAATAGGGATACAAAGGAAACACAGGGTTCACAGAGGGAAGAAAGAAGCGTGGAGTTCTCAGAGGGGGAAATTGGAGACCGGGGAAGGGTGAAGTGGGAGGTTGGGATTCAGAGAAACACACTTCACGTATCAAAAAGTGCTCATCAAGGGCGACCCCCCCGAAAGCACAGGGAACGCTACAAAACATTCCTCAATCAACTAACAGGGCAAAGAATCTGAAACGCTACGGGTACAGCTACGTTTATAATTGCATCAAGCGGCTGTAGCACGCAGCAGACGCAACACTGTATGTAAACTATGCTGAGAGGGAAAAGGATTGCTCAACGACTAGGCAAAGAAGGGGTTAAGAAACGCCTAGTCTGTTACCTCAGGCCTCTGTGACATCGGCCGGTGTCACACCCCTGGAGCCTCAGCAGGACTGAGTCCCACGGCTGGAGTATGCTGCTGCTGAGGGAACAAGGTAGCAGGACGTGCCACCTGACCAGCGGCCCCTCGGACCTCTACTGCCCATTCTCCCCTGCGTGGTACCACAATGTCCCGATCCAACGTGGCCCTCCTACAGGTAAGCAAAGCCTGCTGCACCCAGATGATGGTGGAGCAGCTGAGAGGGAAGAGCTGTGAAGAAACGGGATCTCCACAGCTACTGCTAGGCAGGTTCCCACCTCCAGCCCACTTCCTTAGAGTCGACCCACCTGCGAACCACGGCACCCTCCGAGTAGCCCACTTGCAAGTCTTGCGATATGCCTGGGGTGGGGCAGTGCAGGTTAAGGGGCAGGAGGCGAGCATACGCAAGCCCTGGGGTGTGCGCTTAGCCACGTTCGACTCCCCATTTCCAATCCAACACCGGGAGCCCCGCAATGGTTTGTTTCCCCAAGTTACCGGAGAGAAAACGGAGCAGTGCTGCCGCCTTGTGGCACACTGCCGTAACAACCTTACAAACTGTGCCGAAGGGCTCCTATCATTCACAAGGCCTGCGGCCGGCGGCTTTGCAAACACAACCCTGCCCTCAAGAAATATCCTGGGCTAGGTAATCTGAAACGAATTCAAATCGGGCCCGACTCTCAGGCAGAAACCTTACAAGACCTCAGTGGTACTCACGCGCGTTTTAGAAAACAGCACATTCAAATGAAAAGATGCTCAGCATCTGTCTGGATTAGAGAGTGCAAGGGAAGCTAGACGAGGGTTTCCCTGGCTGCAGTCCTCACAATCCCTAAAATCGTAAGTGCTCAAGAGGGCATGCCCAACAGAGAAGCCTACTACTGCTGTGGCTGGCATTGTAAATTGCTAACAGCCGGTAGGAAGATCAGTAGGCAAGTTCCTTACCAGACTAAACACTGGAGGGACCACGAGATTGGACAACCCCGCTGCAGGTCGGATAACCAGAGACTAGCATCATTGGAAGGAAGCACTTGCACCCCAGGGGTCGTTGTGGTACCCTTTACCACAGCCAAGACACGCAAACGCACGAAATATCGAACGAGGGGTGAATGGAGAAAGGTGTTCTGCTACCTACACTCCCTCGACTACCACTCGTCCGCAGAACCAAATGAACTCATACCATTTGCAGCAGCGTGGGTGCAGCAGTAGATGATCTCACTAATTCTGGTAGAGACAGCAAGACACATATCGCAGGATATCTCTTATATGTGCAGTCTAAATAGGGATACAAAGGAAACACAGGGTTCACAGAGGGAAGAAAGAAGCGTGGAGTTCTCAGAGGGGGAAATTGGAGACCGGGGAAGGGTGAAGTGGGAGGTTGGGATTCAGAGAAACACACTTCACGTATCAAAAAGTGCTCATCAAGGGCGACCCCCCCGAAAGCACAGGGAACGCTACAAAACATTCCTCAATCAACTAACAGGGCAAAGAATCTGAAACGCTACGGGTACAGCTACGTTTATAATTGCATCAAGCGGCTGTAGCACGCAGCAGACGCAACACTGTATGTAAACTATGCTGAGAGGGAAAAGGATTGCTCAACGACAAGGCAAAGAAGGGGTTAAGAAACGCCTAGTCTGTTACCTCAGGCCTCTGTGACATCGGCCGGTGTCACACCCCTGGAGCCTCAGCAGGCCTGAGTCCCACGGCTGGAGTATGCTGCTGCTGAGGGAACAAGGTAGCAGGACGTGCCACCTGACCAG